>NC_069660.1:36344833-36962333 GCF_027244095.1 Hemicordylus capensis | reverse complement strand
TCCTGATTGCACGCAAAAAGGATGGCTTCACACACACACACACACACACACACACACACCACAGAACTGATAAAAGTATTAACAGACTCAACATATGAACCTGCCTTATACAGAGTCAGAGCAATGGTCCATCATTTACCTCAGAATTATTTGCCCTGACTGGCACTGGCTCTCCAAAGTTACAGACAGGGGTGTTTCCCAATCCCGCCTACAGTTGCCAAGAATTAAATTAGAGATCTTCTGCACATAAAGTATGTGCTCTACCACTGAGTTACAGCCCTTCCAGTGCCTTGGCTATGTTGCTAACCAGTTTCTGACAGAGAGATGGCCAACTCAGATATCAAAGAGAGAGAGAGAGAGATGTTGCACATGTCATCAAGATAATACTAGAATATTGATGAGTACAATAAATGCTTGCAGATGATGTTCTCCACCCCACATCCTAGAGCTGTATTTAAAAAAAAGAAGTTTATATTTCTGGTAGGGAAAATGTGATGAAATGACCAAAGTACACACACAAAATTAAGTCACAATAAGTAGGTTAGTGTATAAGGTGCCACATGACATTGCTTTTATATATTTTATAGAGCAAACTAATCCCAATGTAAAGAGTAAACAAGCCCTTCTTTCCCTAACATGAGGTAAACTTGTTCCAGAAGATGCTTTGCCAACAACAACATGAAGAAAGCAATACAGATCCAATTTACACATGCAGGGTTTGCATCTTTAAGGTCATAATGAAAATATGGCCAGAAGTTCAAGAGAACTGCTTTCTATATGAAGCTGCCTCTGTCCAATTGTGTTTTCATCACCATCCAAATTGTTGCTGAATCAGGCCTTATGCTTATCTCAGTTGGTGCCTT
Source organism: Hemicordylus capensis (assembly GCF_027244095.1). Classification (NCBI taxonomy): domain Eukaryota; kingdom Metazoa; phylum Chordata; class Lepidosauria; order Squamata; family Cordylidae; genus Hemicordylus; species Hemicordylus capensis. The sequence goes on along the minus strand of NC_069660.1, from coordinate 36,961,470 downwards.
TAATGTTTCCTATGTGATTTGAACACTTTTGTTTTTAAAATAGTGCCTAGGAAATAAAAAGGCTTTTGACTAACAGCTCACTATCGCTAAAGAGTTCATACTTCTACAGTGGGTAATTTGGATACAATTGGGGCATTAATGGAAAACCAATCTCTTTTTTCCAAACACCTCAAAGATAGTTACCACCCAAGGATAGATACCACAGTTTTGCACAAGTTCTAATTCACACAGTGCCTATTCCAACCAACCAGCCATATGTGGCCTGCCTGGTGCTCCACAACCATCATTTTTACACTTAACTGTTTAAGAAAGAAGCAATGAGAACATTCATATGTGTAGATTAGGCTTTGACAATTTTTTCTTTGGATCTAGGAACAAATCCAAAAAAATCAGGAGTCATACAATGGAGGGTAAAATGGGCATCTCTTTATCCCTTTACAAGTAACATACTTAGAACACAAGCATGGCTGCCTGGGACAAATAAAGATTTTATGAATTAACTCTACCTCTCAATATCATAGTCTAGATGTCACGGTTAAAATTATAGGCACGATGGGTCCCTAGAGCCCAAAATTTGTCAAGCCCTGGTGCAAATCTATTTAAAAATGCAGAATGCTTTAGCAGGCAAGAAAATTTGATCCTAACAGAAGAGTTGGTCCAATGAAACAGCTCTCATTTCAAGTCATCGCTATTTTCTTAATCTCTCACTGCCTATGAAACATTTGATCCACTCTCTGCTGCATGTTTTCTCTCCACACATAGCTACTATACCTAATCAACTGAGGCTATAATCCCAACAGGACTACATTAACATGTGTATATTATAGCTTCATCTAATAAAGTGAAAGCCTTGACAAACTTAAATACATGATGCATCCATCAGTCTAAAAACTGATACACACAGATAATATTTTCAGCCAGTGAAAGCAATTACTTTTCAAACATGGGGCACAGAACACAACAAAAAAAGTTACACTGGATTTTTCCACAGTGAGTGGAAATTGTCAGGAATGATTTCCAACTGAAAACCAACACTGGCTTCTGCAACTGTTCTATGTTCACATATCCACTGCAGTACAGTGGAAACATATTCACCTTGAACCAGGGTTAAATTTTATGGGAGCCCTTGGGAAAGCTATTCTGTACCTCTTAGACTTAGTTCTGTAGATGGGGACTAATGGTGACTTACTTTATAGAGCTTTTCCAGGGATAACTGAAGTAAGGAAAGACTTACTCCTCCTTTCCCATCAGCTCATAAGAATAGAAGGAGGACTTGATCTAAGTGTTAATTAAATGTACAATGAGAATTACAGCTCATCGAACCCCACCAGGGCTTAAGCCTAAGGCCTGGGAATACCACATTCCAAGTGCAAACAGCCTACAATCAGAAAGGCGAATGCTGGCATCCAGTGTCATCCAACAGATAAACTGCCTTGGACCAGGGTCCTAATCCCTGCTCCACAAGAATTTGTCAAAATGATGTTTGATTTAATTTCTTGCCTAGAAAATGTGAACAAGTACGATATGCCCACTGTGCTATTATAGACATTAAAAGGTTGCAAAGCTTATTTAACTACTATAGATTATTTAACACAAATGCCATGTTTGTATCACAGCATCGAGGGGTTATATCAATTCATTTCCCATTGACAGATGAGACTACGTAGACTAAAGGCAAAGACTCCTTGACATAGAGTCAAGAAAACCTTTAAATCCTAGTTCTGACTTCATCAAGTCATTAATGGTTTGCCTTAGTTTCACAAGTGTAAAATGGAAACACTAAAAGTCAACTTCACAGGGCTGGTATGTAAATGAATGAAATAAAGGCTGTACATAAAGGGTTTTCTATGCACTATTATCAGCAAGGGAAACTAATAGCATATCTGCCACAGACCCCTCTGGTGCAGTTCATATTTGTTCTTCATCCTCTCTCACTGTTCTTGTGTGTCACACAGCAGCTGGACTAGGGCTTCTTTATAGGATCAGGGGCCCAAAGGGGCTAACCCTTTGAAGAAATAAAGCAACAGGTTGGACAAACTCATGGTTTAGTAAACAGGCAGGGAGCAGTTCTAGATAGACAGTCTGAAAGAAATAGATCAAAACAAGAAAGCAGAGTGTGGCCAATGTGAAGCATATAGCAAAGAAAGGATATACAGGCACCTTGCAGTCCAGAAGCAATGCACAATGTGGTATGTTACACAGACAGAAGCTACAGGCTTCTGTACAGACAGAAGTACAGACAGAAGTTACCCAGATCAACCTGGCCCACATAGAAGATGAAGAAACAAGGTAAGGGAATCCTTTGCACAGGAGATGCACAGAACACAAGTTCCTGCATAGCTCCTAGGACTCAAGTTCAAGTTTCTTTTGAGGTCAAACTATATGCCCATTTTTTCCATGTCTACAGTACAAATGCACAAAAAGCAGTACAAGAACATGAACACATGACAGAAACTGCCAGACTATCATATCTACTGTTTGGTAACTTTACTCATAAATAGGCACACTACCTTAGGAATGGTGAAACAACCCACCTTGAGCCATCATACACCACCTAGAGCAGGGGTTCCTCAAACTTGGTTTAAAGTGTTACTATCCCTGCATGGATCTGCTGTCACACAGAATCCTTTCCTTTCCTCCCATACCACGAAACTTAAACCAGGCACTATGAAGCATGAGCCAGGAACACCAAAAATCAGACACTTCTATCTGCATCACTAAGACCTGTTCTACGCATGCAGCAGAATATGGTTGCTGCACATGTATACCAGGCCACAGGCTATTGGGTGAAGGAGAGATCTGCAAGCAGTTCGAGTCAGGGTGCCATCACTAAAGTCCAGAATCTTCCTGGTTCTGGCAATCAGCTGACCCCAGAGAGCCAGTCCAAAGCCAATGCCTGCTATACAGCTGCCAGATCTGTTGTACTCTCTCAGTATGGACAACATGCCCCTGAAAAAGGCCATTACGCTATCCCTGCTGGCCTGCCTGTTCCAGGTCCTTACCACCCAGAGCTCACCTGATGGCCTGCCCATTCCACGTCCTTGCCAGCTAAAGGGTACATCCAGAGCTCACTGCTACAGTATACACTTTGTATGCACGAAGTCTCAGGTTCAGTCTCTGGCATCACCAGCTAAAAGCTCTCAGATTTAGGAAGCCACTTACAACAAGGGTGATACAAAGCCAGATGGACTGACTTAATCAAAGACAAGTTAATATGCATTTGTGTGCTCACTCTGGTCTGAAACACTGAAGAAACATGCTTCTGCTGTTCCCCACCTATAGGCAGCTGTGGATTTGGGCAATAATTCATATGAACACATTAATATATTTCCTAGAGCACTTTGTAGATTAGAACGGTTCTCTTCTGCACCTTTACTTGGGAGTAAGTCCCACTAAACTCAATGGGATTTATTTTTGAGGCAACATGCACAGATTGCATTGTAAGAACACTAATAATTATCGTTTGGACATGGGAAGATTAATTTTAAACTGTTATCCTACCTTCACTAGAATCACAAGGCAACATTTCAACAGCCAACCAACCTAATTAACATCAGTATCGTTAAATATAATATCTCTTCTGCTGCTATAAAGACAGTTTCCCCTTAAATTCATTTGCTTCTGCTCCTTGCCGGTTTTGTACTCCACTTGATTTTATTGGTCTTTTATTCTCCTCTGTGCTCTTTAAAAAATATATATTCAAATGTGTTCACTGTAAGAAGTTCCAGCTCATGAGGAAACTTTTGGCTCTTCTACATCCATGGAGAATTAGCCATCGATATTTCCTAGGACGCAATGATCTTAAGTTCAGGACTAATGAAATGCAAGTGCTCACATGGAAAGAACACAGAGTAAACTAAACCTAAATTAAAATTGCAGTTGAAGAAAGAAAAAAAGTCAGCAAGGCTGGGAAGAATAAATGTTACGTTATGTTTGTTCCCATCAGTGATTAGAAACATCTAGAAAATAAACATTAAATACAAGAGATGTAGGAGAAAGGGGGAAATGGTTGAGGAGACCAAAAAGCATTTGATTTTTAAGAAGAGAGACCCCTGCCCTTCCTTAGGCCTGTAGCAGACTTTTTAAAACACCATAATCCCAGACCAGTCATTTCCCAGAAATGTTAATCATCCAAGTGAAAGTGACACAAGATTCCAGCACTTGCTCTTTCCACCTGGGACTGGCATTCCACTCAAACATTCCCAATTCCCAAGATCCTCTGCAGGCAGCTACATGCGAATCCAGGAAGATTCTGCCTGCCTAGACTATAATCACAAGTCTTGCAGAAGGCCCAATTACAGCATTCCTACTATCTGTGACACAAACAAACACATGAGCTTTCTTTCCTGTTGTTAAAACAAAACACCAGGTTTTAGGCCAAAGTGATGAAATTCAAGTGCTGCTCCCAATTTTTGCTGCAAATTCTTCAAATGATCTCCTCCAAATTGCTCCACACCTGTAGCTTCATTTTATTACCACTCTTTACTACCATCCATCAGCATTTATGTGACATCCTTAGGACCATAAGAAGCTGCCTTATACGGAGTCAGACCATTGGTCCATTTAGCTCAGTATTGTCTACACTGTCTGGCAGCAGCTCTCCAAGGTTTCAGTCAGCATCTTTCCCAACCTTACCTGGAGATGCCAGGGACTGAACCTGGGATTTTCTGCACACAGGCAGAGGCTCCCCTAAGGAGAATAGCTTACAGCAGACAATGCTCACATGTAGTCTCCCATCCAAATGCAAACCAAGCTGAAGCCTTGCTACTGCAATACTGGCTCACCAACCCACATCTTCAATATGCCTTAATTTTTTCCCCTTTGCTATCACGATCACCTTCTTTTTGCTATGTAAACCACTTACATTTGTTTAAAAGTATATACATATTTTGAATACAGGCATCAACACATTTTGTTTGGATCTAGGAGTCAGCCCAAAAGTGTAGGAGTGAGCTAACTGACAAAATTACCACATACAGTGATGGACACTGTGAGCAAAGGGAAGGTAAATGGGCTTCTCTTTATCCCTTTTACAAGTAACATACTTAGAATAGAAACAGGGATGCCTAGGACAAATAAAGATCTTATGAAACTCTACCTCTGAATATCCTAACCTATCCACCATGGGTCTCTGGTGCCTGAGATTCCTATAAAGTCCTATAAATAAAGCAAATTACTGTTATTCCTATTGTATAGCTGGTAAACCTAAATAGGAATGTGCAGAACTGGTTCAACCGCGAACCAAGCTGGTTCGAGTGGTTTGACTGCGAACCGCTTCGAACCAGTTCAAGCTGGTCCATCGATCAGTTTGACTGAAATAGTTTGCATACCCACAGTTTGGTCTGAATTCAGACTGAACCACCCCAAACGGTCCGTGCCCACTCCTAAACCTAGACTGATACGGCTAATCTATGTTACATGCAATTTCATGTAACTGTCTTGTGTGAAAAGCAGTCATAGAAAACTGTAATAAAGAGGAGCACATGGGGAGCTTAACCCTGTCCCTGCCAGTTGCTTTTCCACTCAAAATCACCTCCCAGCACTCCTTGCCCCCTGCCTCTTCTGCCAAGATATAAGTCCCTATACCCTTTTCTGCCATTGTGAGAAAAGTGGCTGAAGCTTAGAGTGAGAAAACAGCACAAGGAGAAAGAGTAAAGCAAACACACACACTGCTGATCATCTACTCAAGTTTACAGACTCTTGAGGCTGCTTTCCATTTTTATTTTTTTTAAAGTCATCAGGGAAAGTTACAAATGCCTATACGGAATGTGACTTACTAAAGGCCACAGAGGCAAAGCCAGGGCTGAGTTGGGATCTAAGCCCTAATGTTTCATGTACAACTCGATCCATTGACACTAAACACACACACACACACACACACACACACCTACCTACCTTATTTCTGTTCAGGGTGTATTTAGGAGGAGTAGCCTGCTTGTAATATAAAGCAACCCACTTACAGAATTTCTAAGCAACAAAAATGACAAGAAAAAGGGGGGGGGGACAAAATATGAAAATTTATAGGCAATTGCTCCAGTCGAATGGCCCTCACCAGTTGAAAGAAAATAAACGTGTTAACTATCAAAGTTAAACCTAAAATGTTTTTTAAAGGAGAAAGGCCCAAAGGAAATGCCAGTATTTATTTTAATTTACCAAATGCAGTTGCCATATTGTGACCTAACTGAAATTAACAGCAACTTGCAAAATAGACTGTTTTATTGGTTGTTGTCACCTGTCAAAGAGACACAGGTTTATAAGAGAGACACAACACAGGTAATACTGTGTTCACCACAAACTGGCATGCAAGCAACGTGATGGCCAGGCAAACCTATGAAACAATGCAACCTTATGCTACTGTAAACACACGTCAAATCCTTATGGCCCATGAGCTACATGTGCCACCTACTCATGCAACCATTCAGTACAGAAGAACAGAATTTTGATATTCTGAGAAATCTTAGCTTTCAAGTTTAAAATGCAAGTTTCTAGTCCTTGTGTGGCTATATGAATAAATATTTGAGCGAGTGTGTATAATGGAATATCAAAAAGGAAGGAAGAAAAAGACATCCACATTATATGAACATCTGAAACTTGAAAGGAGAATTATGCAAGGCAATTTACATAATGTATTCTCAACACAAAACAGAGACTCCTTTAGCCCAATATCTGGATTTTTAAGAAGGAGTACACTCAGCCCTGTGACAATACACTGATCTGTAACTATACAAAGATCTTCCTGCCTCAAGTGTTTGTACTTTTGCCACATAATCTTCTCTACTGGGATGTCCCAACCAACAACCTTTTAAAACCTCAATAGCATTCTCAGGAGCCAGGTTAAATCCCTCTTAATGCTTCCTTTTGCTTTACCTAACAAAATATCTTAGAAACTTCACAGCAGTAGACAAGAAATGTGACATCAGCCTTAGAATCAGAAAAGCTGAAGGAAAAGCTGGGAACAGCCAGGTAATGAAAAAGGAAAGGAGTCCATCAGCAATGTATGAAGGAATAGAGAAGATCCTGAAGAATTGATAAATAAACCATATAACACCAGAATAAACGTAGCTCTGGAAGTGATTGGAAAGAAGAGTAAATACAAACGAACGAACAAAATTAAACAACTTTCCCAAGAGTCAGAAAAATAAAAAATCTGGAGAAGTTGAACAAAGGTAGTACATTGTGTCTTAAGAAGAATGGCAAAAATAAGACAAGGGACAGGATATCAGAACCAATCTATAGAGGAAAGGAATTAGATGGCTTTCCTGTGGGATGGAAGAAGTGAGAAATAAGTTGGAGCAGGGTCTAAGAAGACTGGATAGATAATCAACAGCCCAAGAGCAAGAAGGGAGTGTTTGTGTACACACAGCTAGTGGCAGATGACAAGAGTATAGCCGGGATGGGACACAACATAGCAAAGAGGTAGGGAAAGCCAAGGAGGACCAGTGGAAAGAGAGTATAAGGAACACTGGTATAAAGACAGGAGTAGAAAAAAGTGGAGGAGAGCGACAGGGGCACTAGGGAATTAAGAATCCTTTGAGGGATAAAGGGGTTGGCGTGGTGGTGGGAAAACAGTGTCTCTGGTAAGACAAAGAGAGATGGATGCCAGAGTGGGGGACACAGCCCAGAATAGCAGGGTGGGAATGCCCGGAAGGGGGTGGGAGGGCTAGTTGCTGACAGTCTAGATAGCAATGGGGAGAAAAGGGCCAGGGAAAGGGGCATGACTAATTGGAGTGGGAAAGAGGACCAAGACGTGAGGGGGGGTGTAATTGTGAGGAGGGGGGCGTTCAGCGACACTGTCTTCAACATAGGGGAGAGAAGAAGGGGACAGATATGAAGGTATATGGAGGAGTCCAGTGGGGGGGGGAAGTGGGGGGGGTAAGTGACAGGGGGCTTGAGAATTGGGGTGGGAGGGGTACTCAACCAGAAAATAAGAGAAAGTGAGAGGGAACTATCAGAGGATTTAAAGGGGCGTGAACCCCGGGGGTGGAGGGAGAGGTAATGAAGTGGGGCAGGGTACAGCTCAGGGCCCCAAATTTCAGGGTGCTGGGAAAGGAAAAGGAGGCAGGCAGGCAGACACAGCTCGGTGAGCTCCAGAGTTCCCAGGACTCACCTCCTCCAGTGTGGTCGCTTCCCCGTCGGCTCGCCGGTCTGGGTCCCTGGAGGGAGCGAAGCAGCGCCTCCGTGCTGCCCGGCTGCCGAGGCCCCGACTGTGGCTCTCTCTGGCGGGGTAGCGCTGGTGGGGCGTGCTGCCGAACCGACGCCACGGAACCTATTCACGGCGGGGGGTAGACTCAGCAGACTCCCTATGTCAGGAAGGGGAAGAAGAACTCGGCGCGGGCGGGCGCTACACACAGAGGAATCAGCACGAATCTGCAACACTAATCTTCAGCCACCGAGGGGGAGAGCCGAGGGGGCGGTGACGTAAGCGGAGTCGGGCCTGGGTGTACGCATGCGCCGTGGTGGCGTTGGGTCCTGGGCAGTCTCTGGTGGGGTTGTTTCATTTTGCTGATGGGAAGGTTCTTATGCAATTCCTTCATTTGTTGTTGTCTTTTTTGTCTGTTCGTTTTTTAACCTTCTTCTCTCCCTGGTTTAATTTTCTTCTCGTCCTCCTTCCCCAGTTATTTCCACGTTTTCGAGTTTCACCTCTCTCTCCGACCCTACTTTAAATCGAGATAGAGCTCGCTCTGTTTAATGTAATAGAAATATCCATTGAAGGGATATGCCCCGTCTTGGGAAAAGGTTAGCCCTCTAGGCTTGGCCTGGAGTCTCCAGGTGATTTATTAAAAGCGATTCTGGAAATGTTAATGGCTTAGTATGTGAAAAAATATTAGGAGAAAAAAGTCTCAAGAAATAGTTTCATTGTTGGCAGCCTGGTGCACATGAACACTGAGATTCTTAAATCCAGTCTTATGGGCTATTTAAAGAAGTATTTACTTGTGGAAGTCCCAACATGTTCAAAATTAATTCCTGCTACCTCTCCTCAAGCCACCTAATGGTGCAGTAGGAAATGACTTGACTAGCAAGCCAGAGGCTGCCAGTTCGAATCCCTGCTGGTATGTTTCCCAGACACCTATATCAGGCAGCAGAGATATAGGAAGATGCTGAAAGGCATCATCTCATACTGCGTGGGAGATGGCAGTGGTAAACCCATCCTGTATTCTACCAAAGACAACCCCAGGGCTCTGTGGTCGCCAGGAGTCTACACTGACTCGATGGCACACTTCACCTTTACCTCTACTCTGCTCTCCTGCCACTCTGTAATGTAACTTACCAATTCCTGGACTCTTGAAATAAGAGAGGATATATAATGATGTGATTCTAATATCTAGCAAATGGGGACAAATACCAAGGAAAGTGGCAAGGTGGGGAGGTTTTGTGACCACAGTATTTGTGCTGATCCTGCTAATGTGCCGTGTGGCTCAGCACAGTTTTTAGCACAACTCCACCCACCCCCCTGTTTGTTTGTTTGTTTATTTATTTATTATTTTAAAAAATTATACCACCCTTCCAAAAGGCACAGGGCGGTTTACATTAAAACACTATTAAAATCAATTAACAATTAAAACAGAAATTATAAAACTGCATAAAATAATAATTAACAATTAAAACATCATAAAACACCAATTAAATAGCCAAAAAAAATTAAAAACAAGTTTTAAAAGCCTGAGAAAGCTTGGTTGAAGAAATGTGTTTTCAGCAGTTTTTTTAAAATTGCCAGAGATGGGGAGGCTAGTATCTTAGTAGGGAGCGCATTCCACAATCTTGGGGCAGCAGCTGAGAAGGCCTGTCTCTGTGTAACTACCAAACAAGTTGGTGGCAATTGGAGACGGACCTCCTCAAGTGACCTCAATGGGCGGTGGGGCACATGGCTAAGAAGACGTTCTCTTAAATACCCAGGACCTAAGCCATTTAGGGCTTAGCACTTTGTATTTTGCCTGGAAACCTATTGGCAGCCAGTGTTGCTCCATCAACAGAGGAGTAATGTGGTCTCTCTGAGATGCCCCAGAGACCAACCTGGCTGCCACATTCTGAACCAACTGAAGTTTCTGGACTACGTACGAAGGCAGCCCCACATAGAGCGCATTACAGAAGTCAAGTCTAGAGGTTACCAACAAATGTACCACTGTTTTGAGGTCATTGATCTCGAGAAACAGGCGCAGCTGGTGTATCAGCCGAAACTGATAGAAAACACCCCGGGCCACCGCCTCAACCTGAGAAACCAGGGAGAGGTGTGAATCCAGAAGTACTCCCAGACTGCGAACCTGTTCCTTTTGGGGAAGTGTGACCCCATCTAGAACAGGGAGATCAAAATCGTCTCTAGAGTGCTGACCCCGCACAATAAGTACCTCCATCTTATCTGGATTCAGCTTCAGTTTATTCTCCCTCATCCAGCCCATTACTGCTTTCAGGCAGGCATTTAGGGAGGACATGCCAACTCCTGAAGAGGTTGACATGGAGAAGTAGATCTGGGTGTCATCAGCGTACTGGTAACATCCAGCTCCAAATCCTCGATGTTCTCCCAGCGGTTTCATGTAGATGTTAAAAAGCATTGGAGAAAGTATGGAACCTTGAGGGACACCATACTTAAGCTCAGAATTCTGGAGTAAGGTAGGGTTGACTGTTAGAAGTCTAATCAAATGTACTTTTTCAAAATTATGTACTCATCAGTTGTAATAAAGGTAGCTGATTTCCTGAAACAATTTTCCAAGGTTTTCCCAAAATAGACAGTTGGCATTTTGCTTTCTCAAGGGATTTAACTGTGTTTGCCAGATAATCATCCAGCCTTCTTAAAAATCCCAGAGAGAAAGACTCCACAACTTCCATACACAATTATTTTTGTATCATTATGAAATTGTTAAAAATATTTATATACTCTTCTTCAATTCAAAAATGGTCTAAACCTTGCAAAAGGAATGAGAAGATGCTTGCCACAATTTAAAACCAGCACACTAGCAACAGCCACTGAAGGAATATTCTGCTGGGTTGAATAGGGACAGTTGCTCTCCCCCTGCTAAATGTAAGAGAGCCACTACTTTAAAGTGTGCCTCTTTGCCCAGTTAGTAGGGGTTAACCAGCTTCTTGGGCATGTTTGTTCCTTCCATTTGTGGTAATAACATTGTGCAGCCAGGCAATATATTTTAGAGGGTGCAGTAGTTTGGTCGGAATCCTAAGAACAGCTTTGCAAGTGCCATTTGGAGTTTATTTTCTCTCTCTGTGTGTGGTGCCCTCCCCACCCAATCTGGAGAGCAATACAGTATGGCATATTGTTGAAATGAATGCAAGGGGTGCTGGGGGTGGGGTGGGGGAGAGACACCAGACCCTTTCTATCTTGAGAACATTTGGGGGCAGGGGGGTAACAGTTTCAGAAAATAACACAGTTTCCATTTATTACAAACATATACCTCGTTTTTAAAGCCTACATTTTCTCAAGTTTCTAACTATCCTCCAGAGTTCTACCATCCTCCAGAGTTTGGACAAAAAGAACACAAACTTGTTTCATGTGTGTGGGTGTGACTTTATAAATAAAGATGTGTGCCAATATGCTTCCTGCATTCCTGCTATTTCCATTTCAGGATGACTTCCCAGCATGACCTGTTTAGTTAATGACGTATTTGTGCACGCCCTTCTGTATTTTTTTGCTCTGCGTTTGAGTCACTGGAAAAGCTCCCATTGATTTCAATAGGCTGACAATGTTTAACAGCCCAGTCCTGAAGATCTGCTTTAGATTATGGTGCAAACAGTGGCATGTGGAGCCACACCTACAGCAGCATCCGATGCCTAACTGCTAGGAACCCCTCCTGTCTCTGATTAAGTACTACTATCATAGGCGTAGTGTCTATTGGACAAGGTAGGGCAAATGTCCCTGGGCCCAGAGAGTCAGGGCCCCCACAAGCAGAGGCCTCCTGCCTCTTGGGGAGCCTTCGAATTATTTGAGGGGCCACCCTGCCATGGCTGCTGCTCTGCCGCTGCCCGGCCGATATTTCTCACACTAGAGCTGAACAATTGGAGCCCAGGGAACATGCACATGCATCTGCTCTTTGTCCCCAGGGAAACTCGCTATGCCCCTGACTACAATGCAAATCCAGTGAAGGGGCATGGCAGTTTTCTGTGCATCCTAATGGCCTGTGAGCAGCCAGGATGAAATTATGAAAGGCCTTCCTTGCTTCTTTTTTCTTCTCCCCAATGGAAGCATGGTTCAAGTGCAGATATCCGCAGTTTAGGCTCACTGTCAGTCTTTAAGAGAGCCCTACAAACCTATTAGTTTGGCCTGGCCTTCCAAGGCTTGTAAAGTGTTGTTGTTTTTTAAAAGTATTTTAATTGGTTTTAAATGGTTTTAATCGTTTTTTAATTGTTTTTATATTGTTTTAGCATTGGGTTTGAATTGTGGGTTTTATGTCTTTAAAAAAAAAGTTTTACACTGCCCAGAGCCTCTGGATGGGGCGGTTAATAAATGTAATAAATAAATAAATAAATAGCTAAGTGCCTTTCTGAAATCACATTGTGCCAGCATGGGGGGCATATGCTGGAGCACCAGTATTCATGACTGCTGCTGCATATGCCTTGGATGCCTATGCCTATAGCTGGATCCAACTCCAACTCACCATCATCAAATACAGTGTGAATAATATGAACATAGGGTTCTTACATCCAACCCTGTGAGTGCTTTTATTTATAAACTGTCATTGACCAGGGAAAGTCATTTTGCGTAGATCACACAGGAAAGTTCAAAAAATTAAATATGGGTAATAGAGGTATGTGTGTGTGTTTTGTTTTAAATTAATGTGTCTGTACTAGAAAACTATACTATACTAGACAGTGTCTATACTAGACAGTTTGAAATTTGTAGAATTTCAACTTCAAACATTTGTCATTTTAAATAATTACCATATGTGGTAAATTTGAATCTGAGAAAGATCTTCTGCTTCTGTTGGTAATGATGTTGTTTTGGAGTTATTGATCTGATTGAGTGTTAAAAATCTGTTGAGAACAATAACAGTTAAAATATGATGATTATATTCAGAATGTACAGAAAGGAAATGGGGAAAAACCCCTTTCCCCAAGCATATTCCATTGTGAAATGTTGTGCATTCAGCTAATTTCAGTGGCAGGACTGTGTATGCAGAATTTGCTATCTGTAGATCATTGGGAAGTATGACTATTTTGCACCAAGCAACTGTTCAAAATATATAATAGATATATTCACTTATGAATACTTTAAAAAAAAAATCCTGCTTCTCAGCATTTTCCCCAAAGTGGCTTATAACATTAAAACTCTATAACCATACAGTGAACTTACCTAAAAACAAGGCTGTATTAAACAACAAAGAATCTCAAAACCAACTGATCATGAATAACATTTCCAGCATTATGGCCAGCCCAAATAGGATGGTCATTGCCATTCTTTAAGAGAGAGCTGCCAGCTTTGGGTTTCCAGATGTTGTTACCGGACAACATGCTACCGGAGAGGCCAACATACGTGTGATGGTATGGTCTGAAGGTAGATGACCAATCTTGCTAGCTTCATTCAGACATTCTGTTGTACCCGTATTCATGTGTCTGTACACATATGCATATTTTTGTGTGAATGACTATACTTGTGTTCATTTTTTAAAGAGCTTGGGTACAGTCCTCCTGAAATGCAGGATATGGATAGGAAGTATACTGCTGTACTTGCATTCAGCATAACATATGAATAACCGTACCTGCATACAGAACTATACCTAGGTACACTATACACAGATTGTATGAATGTTGGACATAGTGTGTGACTAGGGCTGCTGAAACTACCAGATCTGGGGCTGCTCAACACTGAATGGGAGGCTGCCTAGGAATTATATGCATGCCACCTTGGGGGCAAAGGCAGACTATAAATGCACAGAATAAATTAATAAGCTCATCTCATTTAACTCCTTCTGAAGCCAAGCCTTGAAGCCAGAAACCGGAGGCCCTGTAAATCCCATGACCTGCTCGTGGAAATCACTGGTATACATTTTAAAAAAAAAAAACCCACCCAAAAAAACCCTTGCCCAGAGTGCCTTCATATTTAGTGAGAAGCTTTAGTGGTGTAGAAAAAAAATGCCCCTGAAACACCACTGAGATGGGTCTCAGTGATATTTGATCATCTCCTGGGTGCATATTTCCTGATCTTTGCCCTTTCTCAAGCACTCAGTTCCAATGATGTGAAACTGTGATGTGACTAGAAAAATAAAAGACTGTTGACAAACAGCTGGTGCTTTTCTGATCCAAAAAGCATGCAATCAATGATCTTGACATTTTGAAATTAGTTACCCCTGGAAAAAAATCCACCTCATCTTAGTTAGGTTTCATTTCACTGCCTGGGAATTTACATTCTTTGTGGGGAAGCTTCTGTCTTTGTTTTTCCCCTTGTGTTACTCTTTGCTGAATCACTTCTTTGAAAAGCCTCTTTGTTGATCTACTGGCAAAAATCAGAGCAGCTTTCAAAGCCAGCTGAGAACCAGAGACAGGAAACAGGACACTTTGCCAGGTTTCCTCCCTCAGCCTCTCTCTGTGGTTTTAAATGTCTCTTTATCGCTCCTCCTGGGAGAAGAGGGGACTGGCTGGGAAATCCCTTTCATGTCCCTCCTCCTCTCCGTGGGGATTCCCTCTGACCTAAAAGGGTGCGGTGAAAGCAGAGAGAAAGAGAGAGGGTGTCACACAGGCTGTTGCTGGTTGCTGAGTTTTGCTTCACCACCTTGCTTCAAACTACAGCAACGCAGTGTGGAAGTAGCAACAGCAGTAGCATGTTTTAAAAACTCAGGCTGCTGAGGTCTCTCTCACACTTCACTCAACGTATCTTGGCCAGCAGTGTGTCTGCCAAACAGGATTCCTGAAATGAGTCCTAGAGACATCATTTTAGCAATTACAGAGGAAGCTCTGAGAGACTTTTCCGCCCTTTCTTGTTTCATTCATTCATTCAGTTTTTATACCACCTTTCAAAGACATCCCAAGGTGGTTTACAAAAGTTAAAATACAATAAAACGCCATAAAATCACATTTAAAACCTTAAAATCAGTTGACAAATGACCAAAATGATGAATATGTATATGCCGCTTTTCAACAAAAGTTCCCAAAGCAATCAATATAAATAAAATGGCTCCCTGTCCCCAAAGGGCTCACAATCTAAAAAAGAAACATAAGATAGACACCAGCAACAGCCACTGGAGGGATGCTGTGCTGGGGATGGACAGGGCCAGTTGTTCTCCCCCTGCTAAATAAAGAGAATCACCACTTTTAAAAGGTGCTTCTTTGCTCAGTTAGCAGGGGACACACCAGTAAAAACCATAAAAAAGACAATCAGAAGCATGAGAGATGAGAAACCTGGCATCCTCTAGGGGTTAAAAGCCTGAACAAATAAAAAGGTCTTTAGTTGTTTTTTTAAAAGCAGCCACAGAGGTCAATGAGTGCACATTCACTGGGAGAGCATTCCAGAGCCTGGGGGCAACAGCAGAGAAGGCCCTGTCCCACCATGCATGACAATTTAGCCTCTCTCAGTGTCGGCAGAGAGCAAAGGCCCCTTTGGTGACCTTGTTGACTTTCAACACCTTCAGAAATTGTATATACAGAAAGAGCAAGTGTGCAGCTTGCGGGTGTTGCTGGATGTGGCTCTGCTTTTGGATGCTCAGGTAGAGGTGGTGATTACCAGGGGTGCAGAATCCCTTTGTGAGCAGGTGGTCCTTCAGGTACCTAGGGCCCAAACCATTAAGGGCTTTAAAGGTAATGCCCAGCACCTTGAATTGGATCTGGAAACAAATTGGCAGCCAGTGCAGTTCTTTCAAAATTGGTGAAATATGCTCCAAGCGAAAAGTTCCAGAGAGAACCCTGGCAACTGCATTCTACGCCAACTGACGTTTCAGAATATTCTTCAAGGACAGCCCCATGTAAACCACATTGCAGCTGTGATGTGACTGAGGCATGGGTAACCATGGCCAGATCCTCCTTCTTGAGAAAGGGACACAGTGGGTGCACTAGCCAAAGGTGTTCAAAGGCACCCCTGGTCACCACCTCCACCTGAGCATGCAAAAGCAGATCCACATCCAGTAACACCCCCAAGCTGCCCACTTGCTCTTTCTGTATATACGATTTCTCAACATGTTGAAAATTGAGATCCTTATAGACAGAAAACCATCTATCTATCTATCTATCTCTCTATCTCTCTATCTCTCTATCTATCTATCTAATTGGTACACCACCCCAAACCCTCATCTCTGGGGGGTTAACAATAACATAAAAAAAGTTAAAACATACATAAAACTTAAAACAATTGAAACAATTTAAAAGTCAAAAAGGGATTAAAATCTAAAAAGCTGAAAAGGCTTGGGTGAAGAGGTAGGTTTTCAAATGCTTTTTAAAAATTGCCAGAGATGGGGAGGATCGTATTTCAGTAGGGAGCACATTCCACAATCTCGGGGCAGCAACCAAGAAGGCCTGTCCCCATGTGGCCACCAGCTGAACTGGCGGCAACTGGAGACGGACCTCTCCAGACGACCTCAAAGGGCGGTGGGGCTCATAATGAAGAAGATGTTCTCTTCAGTACCCAGGGCCTAAGCTGTTTAGGGCTTTATAGGTTATAACCAGCACTTTGTATTTTGCCCAGAAACTTATAGATGTCGGTGTTCCCAATTTTTTGACGAAAAATCCCCTAAAGAGGATCATCACCTGCCTGCCCCCTCACCAACTGCCCCCATGTTGGTCAATGGAATGGGATATTCATGAGTTCATGCTGTTAAGAATAAGCAGTTAACTGATAAGCAGGTGGGCAGAGGTAATGGAACTCTATGGCAAGGGGGAGAGGAGGCCTTGAACAGAAAGAGTGAGAAATTTATCAGCATGAAGAACACTCCCTCAAGACAGTCACAAACCCTCCTGCTTCTGAAGGGAAAGTTGTGTAACACTCTTTTGTTTTTTCACCACCTATTTCACAGCTTTATATTTCTGAGGGGAAAGGAGTTTGAAATGGAGCTGGGACTGAGCACCGGCCCCACATGCATAAAATACCCAGGAAACTGGCTCGGTGGGGGGGGTCGCAAACAAAGTAGGGCCCAGGTTAGAGCAGGCACTCCTGTCTTTGTTGGTAATTTTTGGCTTTTTCATTACACTCAGAGCACAGGTAGCACTTGTAGACCAGGGATGTATTGCAACATTTTGTTGTGGGTATCCTATATGTCTGTCTATGGAACATTTGTTTCATTTATTTATATATTTATACATCTTATATCCCGCTCTTCCTCCAAGGAGCCTAGAGCGGTGTACTACATACTTAGGTTTCTGCTCACAACAATCCTGTGAAGTAGGTTAGGCTGAGAGAAGAGTGACTGGCCCAGAGTCACCCAGCAAGTATCATGGCTGATTTGAACTTGGGTCTCCCTGGTCCTAGTCCAGCACTCTAGCCACTACACCACGCTGGCTCCATGCGAAGGACCTTCTTGATATTCCTGCTACTAATACCCTTGCTAGACAGATAAGGTCCAGCGAAATTCAGTTGTCCAAGTTCATCCTCCAGGTGGCAATGCCTGCTACCAACATAGCCTGGCAGGGAGTTATCCTCTGTTCCCTGTAACAGGAATTCCCACGCAATGTAAACTACAACTGCCAGCATGCTCAACTGCTATGGCTTTGGGCTGGGAATCATGGGAATTGTAGTCACCAACATCTGGGAATCCCTGTTACAGGGGACACTGGAGTTATCCCAACTGCATATTACAAATGGTTCTGGGATTAGGGCTTTCCCTGTTATATATTGCTGAAGCCACCTGTCTACATTGCTTCTGATATTCTGCCTTCTGAAGCAGAATATGTGATTAGACTGAATACAATAATCTCCCTTTTTAAAACTTAAGACACTTTACCAGAACATTTTGTCTCATGCATTGAGTTGCACTAACTACAGAAGAGCTGCAGCTCAAACTTATTCAGCAAAACCAGCTGCATTACAGTAAGTGAGCAGAGAGAATGGAAGAGAAGCAATGCACTGGCATTGTGTGTTTAGATACCTGTGCATGCTTGTGGATACACCAGCCCTCCACTAAGTGCATAATCACAACCTTTTGCATCCACTTCAGAGATCATATTTCGGAACACAGAAATAGGAAGCTGCCTTATACCGAGTCAGATCATGGTCCATCTAACTCACTATTGTCTACACTGATGCAGCAGCTCTCTAAGGTTTCAGACACAGGAGTCTTTTCTAGCCCTACCGGGAGATGCCACCAAAAAGTGAGCCTGGGGCCTTCTCCATGCAAAGCAGGTTTTCTACTACTAGGCTATGGTCCCTTTCTACCAAACCATGAGCTTTCCCTGGAACGTATAAATAGTGTGCCGTCAAATTGATGTCGACTCCTGGTTACCACAGAGCCCTGTGGTTGTCTTTGGTAGAATACAGGAAGGGTTTAGCATTTCCATCTCCCAAGCAGTATGAGAGGATGCCTTTCAACATCTTCCTATATCACTGCTGCCTGATAGCGATTGGTGTTTCCCATAGTCTAGGAAACATACCAGCAGGGATTCACAGGGGCATACCAAGGTAATTTGGGCACCCGGACCGGCCAGCCGCAAGGCCCATCCCCACCCCACATCGTGTGTGCGAGCCCCCCCCCCCCAACCACCTTTGGGGGGCCCATCCCACTAAACCTCTGCTGGGTTGTTTTCTTTTTTAATTCTTACCATGGCCGAGGGGTGGCTGCAGGGGGTAGTGGTGGTGATGAAGTAGTCCTCCCCCCCTCCCCCGGCGGTGGTGGGGACCTGAGCGACGCTGCTCCCTTCCATCTGGGCCAGCATCTTTAACAAACTGCGAGGCGCGCCTGTGCAGTTGAGATCGTCACAAGCCGGTGACATCACAGGCTTGCGATGATCTATAAACTGCACCAGTGTGCCTCGTAGTTTGTTAAAGACACTGGCCTGAATGCCGCCGGGGGAGGGGGGGAGAAGGAAGAAGGACTGCTCCATCCCCCCCCCGCAGCCACCCCTTGGCCACAGCAAGAATTTTTTAAAAAGTGAGGTTCCCCCCCCCCCCAGATCTTGGAGAACCAGACCAGGCCCCTAAGGTCCAGGAGTTAGTGCACCTCTGGGGATTCGAACCGGCAACCTCTGGCTTGCTAATCAAGTAATTTCCCTGCTGCACCATGAGGTGGCTCCCCAGGAACTTAGCAGGCAGGAAAAGGCTTCTGCCCATATGCCGAGTGAATTTCCCTCACTTCTGAATAATGAAGCCAAGCATTCTTCCACCACACTGCAGGATTATATCTATGTCCAGCTGCACGTCCCTGTCCCCTTTACCATGCCTGGCTAAGCTTATCGGTTCCAGCCTCAGAGCAGAGACAGGGTTGAGCGTTACCCTGTGCCTCCTCCATCCCAGGCTGCTTGCTCTTTGTGTCTGCCCCTCTCTAGGGGACCCTGACACTCTCCTCCGGCCAGCCTGTCATCCCCAGCTGGCTCCTTATATGCCTCCTCACAGGCTATGCATCGCCCGCCCCCAATTATGGGGCCAACACCCCTCTTTATTCCCTGTAATTGACTACCCTTTACAGCTGTTTACAACCAATGCCTCTCCCCCTTCTCCCTCATCCTGTTCAGACTCCCTCCCTTCAGGAGGCGTGCTGCTGATATTATCTTTGCACACCTCTCCTTCAGCCTTTTCAGGGCTCCGTTCCTCCATTGGTGGCCCTTTGGCAGTCTTTCCTCTGCTTCTCCCCGGCCGCCACCCGTCCCTGTCGCCTTGGACTCCTTCACCACCCCACCCTCGGAGGTAAGGACAGCTGGCCTCGCAGGACAATCTATCATCGTACAGAATAGTATCCTTATACTGCTGCTCTGAATGAGTAGAATAATCCATTTTTTAAACATCCTTTATCCCATCTATAAGTTGAAAAGAGTGGTTAAATGGTAAATTCCTACAGCTAGTCCCAAAATAGAACATGTAAGGTTACTTTTTTGGGAAATTAATAATAATTAATAAATATAGTAAAAAATTAGGAGGATAGTAAAACCATACTTTTATCAGGATTGAAAGGTCCTTTCAATTGTAAGAAAGTTAAAAAAAAAAAGTTCTTGCAGACCAATTAAGAACTGTGCCTTACTTAAAAGATTTCTATACAACTTTTTGTCAAGCCGCCTCCCTAAACCTGTTTATAGAAATATATTAATAAATGACTTGCATGAGTACAATAATCACTTCTGCTAAATGTTTCAAATTGTTAGTACATTGAGACATCCTGGCTACAGTAGATAATTAACAGCATAACCCTATGCATGGCCACACAAGTAGATCCTATTAATTTGAATAGGAAACTCCTAGGAAAGTGTGCTCTGAGAATCTGACTTTGTAAATACAAAACCCAGCAGTTATTGGATTTTGTTTCTAATACTTTAGCTTTTAACAAACCTAAGAAAAGGGTTAGTTGGAGTCACCAGGGCTTAGAGCCAGAACCTAGCATGAAAACTTTGAGTCAGTCACCAACAAACAAACAAACAAACAAACTTCTGAGCATGAGTACAGTGCCTTTCAACAATGATTATCTATAATAGCCATATTTAAAAGATCAAAGAGACCCTCCGTGTCACCATCACTTAGGATCATAAGAAGCTGCCATATACTGAGTCAGACCATTGGTCCATCTAGCTCAGTATTGTCGACCCAGACTGGTAGCGGCTTCTCCAAGCAGGGGCGTAGCTGTAATTGAGCAAAAGTGTTCAAAGAACACTGGCCCCCAGCTCCTAAGGGCCCTCCAGCTCCATCCCTCCCTATTTTCTTCATTATCTCCCTCACTCTGAGGGGCTGTCAGAGAGACAGATGAACACAGTCCCCTTTCCCCTAGCTATGCCCCTGCAGGCAGGAGTTTCTCTCAGGCCCATCTTGGAGATGCCAGGGCGGGAGCTTGGAACCTTCAGATGCTCTTCCAGTGTGGCCCCATCCCCTGAGGGGAATATCTTACAGTGCTCATGCATGTTATCTCCTATTCAAATGCAGACCCGAGCAGACCCTGCTTAGCAAAGGAGGTAATTCATGCTTGCTACCACAAGACCAAGAACATACCTGGAATGGCCTCTAGGGAAGAGATAAAAGGAATGGATGACTGAAGTGCTACTGCCCTGTTTGAGGAGAGAGAGAGAGAGAGACCTAGATCCAGGGCAGCCTCAGGGAATGGTGGACCTTTGGCAAGGCAGGGCCAAAGCTGAGGGCAGGGAGGAGAAATGGGTGCATTTGACCAGGGCCCAGGGAAGCCTGGACTGGGCTAGTGAAGGGGAAACTCAAGCCAAGTTCTAGTAGATCTGGAGTTCCCAACCTTGAATCCCCAGATGTTGTTGAACTTTATTTATTTGCATTTATATCCTACTCTTTTGCCAAGGAACCTGGAGCAGCGAGCATGTCTTTGTTTATCCTCACAACAACCCTGTGAGGTAGGTTGGGCTGAGTGATAAGTGTCTGGCCCAGAGTCACCCAGTGAGTTTCATAGCTGAATGGGGATTGGAACACAGTTCTCATCAGTCCTAATCCAACCCTCTAACCACTACACTACACTGGCTGTAGTTGGTTGACTACAACTCTCATCATCCCCAGCCACAATGGCCAAAATATTTGGAGCGCATGCAAAGTGGCTGTTCATATAAACAACAAACTCAACCCTCCACAATAAAAGGACATGCTGGGTAACACTGGAATTTGGTGAAAGAGGTGCCTTCACGGTGTCCTCTTCTTAATTGCATGATCTGGGACTGTATTATTATCTGAACCAGTCTGCCCTGTTTTCAGTAGCAATGCCCAGGAATGAACCCAGGACATTGTTAATAGCAGAGTGTGTTGTCAACAATCAAAGTCAGTCTAATATAGTCACAGGGGGAAAATATGCTCCCAAAATATTTAATTGGCATTCTAGAATTTGGGAATTGGCAGTTCTAAAGTTACAGATTATATCCAAATACAAGAAGGCAGACACCAACAAGACAAATTGATTGTTAATTGGTCTCAGTTGTTTATATATAGGAACGATAACAATCTGGAAACATATGCTGCATTTTCACTGATTTAACTTTTTACCTGATTATATATTCTATGCTGAAAACTTAAATACCTGTTTTTAAAATGGTAATTATTCTGTGTGCACATCAACAGTATTTTAAAATGGCATCTGCACAAGGCAAAATAGAGATAGCAGGTATCAGAAAGCAAGGAATCTCTCTCATACACATGGAAATGTACTAAAGGAATTCAGTAAGGGGCCCTGACCTGGCTGCTGCTGCTGGGTACATCCTGTGCTATTGTCAGCTGGTTGGCTGAAGAGTGTCTCTACCACTGCTGTTGATAGTGCCAGATATACAAAAAAGCCAGGCAAGTGGCATGTGCTGGATTGCTGATAAGCTCACTTGGTGATGGGCAGGACTAGGCTAGTAGCAGTGATCAGTTGGCTCAATGTCATCCCGTTTAGAGTGAGGGTAGGAAGCATTGCCCTTACTCTGGATTGGCTTTGTGAATTGTGATGTCATCAGATAGGCAGATCTGCTGGCTGTAATTGATAGACCTATCTTCTATCTAATCCAAGGGCACTGACAGCAATGGGCCACGTGCCCCAGATCAGTTCTTAATGCCCCAGTTTTCTGTGCTACCTAACTAGGTGCACTGTTCCTTTAACAGCCTTAGCACTGCACTTTATTCTTAGCTAGCCCCTTCCAGGAGCACTGTGTGGCATCTGCATTCTATGAGGGCACCCCCACCCCATGGCATGAGGACAGTGGGCAGCAGCTGAGCCTCCTAACTGTGCATGACATGTCCCCACCCCCACCACCTCAGCTCAAGCCGGAAGTTCTTGCAATGCCTGCATGTGATGCTGAATGTAGGCAATGGATATGCCTCTTCTGTCCCTTTCCACCACCATGAGGCAAGCAGTAACTTGGAGAAAGTATGCTGAGCTTGCTTCCACTTATAGGCAGAAGAGCAAGGATGAGGAAGTGCAAAGGCCCCTTTGTAGAGGGTGATGCAGAAAGAGCCTGGCTGCTCTAAAGACAGTACAAGTATTGCTCTCCAGTTTTAGTGGTTGATTGCTTTGGTAGCTGCAAATGTTAGCTTCCCCACCCTTTCTATAGCCATCTAAGTAAGCTATGTTTCTATGGGTCCCACTCCCTAGTAGTGTTCCCTCTAATTTTTGTCATCTGTGCACGGAATGAGTTTTTGTTTTGGGCGGCAGTATCAAGGCAGTGTGTGCGCATGTGCATTCAGAATGGGGCCTTTCTGATTCAACCTGAGCGGGATCTAAAATTAATTGAGCTGACATCAAGAAATGTGTGTGCGCATGCACATATGCACACCTTAGAGGGAACACTGGTCCCTAGGCCAATGAGTACAATTGAACCCCCTCTAACTATTCATTCACCCCAAAGAAAGAGCACTCGCACCTCCCTTGCCACAGCTGATCCGTGCTGTAAGAATGCCTTCACATCACTCTGAAGCCTTGACCTCATGCCACAGGAATCTCCCGCAAGTGATGAAACAAATGTCTTGCAGGCCTTGTTGTATTCAGTTGCCTTCTGTTAAAATGATATCCATGATGGTCACACCTGAAAATTTGTGTGAGGATTGCTGGAAGAAGCGACTGTTTGAAAAATATGGAGCTGACTCTGTACCAAACATTCACAAGGTTGTGAAGGAAATCATGTCAGATCTATTAGCAGTAGGTATATAGAGCGTGTCTTCTCCACAACTGGTAATATTTGGACAACACTATCTTAATTGCATTAGTACATATTAAATGTTTGTATATCTTGTGGCCACGGTGACCTCTGTGACTATGTAAGCCAGAAACCAGATTCAAACAAGTGCATATTTAAATTCAGATTAAAAGGAACTATTAATCATAGTGTGTGAAATCGTGTAACTTGGCAACTTTGTATTTTTTTAAAATTAAAACATTAGTGCCTACTAAATGCTGGAGGCCTGATCCAGCAATCTGTCCCCGGATGGAGGAGGTGAGCATGATAAGGCCATCATCAAGGATGAGCAAAGTCAGGCACTGAGGAAGGGCCCATGGTTGACCCTTGAAGCCCCAAGGCCTATATGGAGAATGCTGGCAGGAGGCAGCAGTGCTACAAGCATCTCGCTCTCTCTCTCTTTGCCTTCCCTTTTGATGAAGGGAGTTCCTCCCCAAGCTTCCTGAAATGCTAGTGGAGAGCAGAAGAGGAGCCATTGGCACCAAGAAACTTGGCAGCTGCTTATTCCCCTCCCACCTTACTCCTCGGTGAATGTGGGGAACTCTGTGAGGAGTATATTAGTCAGATGGGGTGGCTGGCTGGAGGTGGAGAGAGAAAGCTGGTGGAAAGAAAGAAAGAAATACAGCTGGAAATTCCCCCTTCTCTCTTCAACCTCTGCTCAACCCACAGTTACTCATCCCCACGCTCATGTTCCCAAAGTTCTCCTACGCTACTGATCAATATGCCTGCACACATTGGAACCCAGATTCTTAAAGGTCTTCCTCCTCCCATACACACCTGCCCATTTATTAAGATCTTTTATGGAGGCTCTCTTTTGTGCTCACCTCTATCTGAAATTCAGCGGTTTGGGATATGAGAGAGAGAGACTTTTCCATGGCCACAGCCCAGTTCTGAAACCTTCTGTCTGAGATGCCTGCCTCCACTCCTTCATTGCTGGCCTTCCATAGTCAAATGAAGACAACAACAACAACAACCAAACAAACAAACAACCAACAGATAAATAAATTAAAGCTTTTGGCTTGTATGTCGTCTCTAATCTTCCACAGAGGGCTGGTTGTCTTCTGTAGCATTTTATTATGCTCCTTGCTATCTGTTTTTTAATAAACTGTTTTGAGACTGTTTACTCTTATTGTGTGTCTTTAAGGTTTCATGCTGCTTACATTTATTGGAAATGTGGGATAGAAATACTGGCTGACTTTCTGCGGAGTGGACTATCAGCGTTAGGGACCCGCTGGGCTGCTGTGCAACTTGAGAGGCCTCCATGATGGGAAGTAATGCCGTGAAGCTGCTTGGAAATGTTGTTAAGTCTTTCCGCAACTGCTCTGTCACACGATGCTGTCAGAGCTGCCTTTCAGGTTGTGCAACAACCCCAGGAAATGACATTCCTGCTGTGTAGTACGTCAGTCCCCATAAACAAGCAAACAGTGAAGCAGACAAGGACATTTACTGTAGTGGCAATCCCTATACATTCAAACATTCACTCTCCACCACTAGCCATAGCTTCATTCCTGGCCTCTGCACTTTATAGATCAAGCATTTTAAAGACTGATCAGCCTGATCCACTTCAATCTCACCAGCTTTTTCAGGATGTGATGTGCATTCATGTGTGCAGCGCAGACAGACAGCATCTACACATGGATTGATCTTTAGCTGGATCAGGGTTGATATACAGAAAAGCCTGGAGCCAAAGTATCTCGCAACCATAACATAGGAAGCTGCCTTATACCAACTCACACGAATGGTCCATCTAGCGCAGTGGTGTCTACACTGACAGGCAGTGGCTCTCCAAGGTTTCAGGCAGCAGCCCTGGGTGGAGATTCCAGGGATGGAACCTGGTGTTTTCTACATGTACTCTATTGAGCTACAGCTCCTCATAATTTCTCCCCCTAAGTATCACACCATCTGAGCTGAGCAATACCTAGGCCTGACAGGCATGCATAAATCAACCTGTACATGACAAAGAAAGGGGGCAAGTATAATTTACCTGATTTACCGGTATCTTTGTTTTTATTTCTGTCCCACTGCGGAAACATCTATAGACCAAATAAACACATTGACTGACTGATTCTGGAACGTCTACATAGAGACCAGACCTGGAAGCGGAACAATCTTTGTTCTGGAAAAACTAGGCTGTTACTTACTTGTGGTTTCTAAGAAATGTCCTCCACTTAGAATAGGACATTCCTCCTCCTAACAAAATTTATCTTTGCTGTGGGAAATTTCCCTCAGTCTATGGGCCAAAGTAGACATGAAATGGGTGATCTATTTATTTGGATTTTATTCTCCCCCCTTTAATTAGTAGTTCCACATAGCTGCTTTGGGTAAGGTTAGGAGATCATCCTTAATCTATTTATTTACTTATTTATTTACATTTATATCCCGCTTTTCCTCCAAGGAGCCCAGAGTGGTGTACTACATACTTAGGTGTCTCCTCACAACAATCCAGTAAAGTAGGTTAGGCTGAGAGAGAAATGACTGGCCCAGAGTTACCCAGCAAGTATCATGGTTGAATGAGGATTTGAACTCAGGTCTCCCTGGTCCTAGTCCAGCACTCTAAACACTACAACACGCTGTCTGGCCCTTTCCCCAATTTAAACTGCACCTCCTCAAAGCTGTTATTAACTCTGTAGGGGGGCAAAGGGCAGATCCTGCATCTGTACATCCCCCCCACCATGACCAATTACAGCTTTGAGGGGAGATTTATCTTGGGGAAAGGGCTAGACACCCTCCCCCAGACTCTGGGAAAGAGTATGTAGCCCTTTCCATGAGCACCACTTCCCTGACCTTTGTGGAGCTACTATTTAGTAAAAACAAAATATTGGATATTTTAATCCTGGATCTCCCACGTCACAACTTGTTCAGCCCTAAGAGCAGTGTATTGACAAAACCTATAGAAGCCTATCCTTTAAAACTGCATTCCTTGTCACTTATTGTAGTCTTTTCCAAAACAAACAAGCAGAGTCAGAAGGCAGTGTAAGGCTGGCCCACACAACTACTCA
The DNA here is from genome assembly GCF_027244095.1 of Hemicordylus capensis. Classification (NCBI taxonomy): domain Eukaryota; kingdom Metazoa; phylum Chordata; class Lepidosauria; order Squamata; family Cordylidae; genus Hemicordylus; species Hemicordylus capensis. The sequence goes on along the minus strand of NC_069660.1, from coordinate 36,934,759 downwards.
TCAAGTCACACCCTGCCAATAATCTGTAGGTCTACCACCGCCAGCTGTACATTGTGTCATTGTGTTTTTCTTGAAGTATGGTCAGGATTTACGGAATGGATTGCTTTGTGAGTTGGCAAATCAATAGCTTGCTATGGCACACCATGAGCCTAAATGACTACTGTTCATTTAATGGGTGGGGAAAATAGGGGTGTCAGGGAATTTCTGACTGGCCAGTGTATTGATATTTATTTTCCACAACCAAAGTGTTCCATCTACCATTTTATTGTGTCGACTTTCTAGATGTAATATTACCAATTGTCACTATTGCCCTGTGGCCTGGCCTGTGCCAATAATCTGAAAACTGAAATTGTGCTGTCGAATCGGTGTCGACTCCTAGTGATCACATTCCATGTGATTTTCTTGGTAGAATACAGGAGTGGTTTACCAGTGCCTCTTCCCATGCAGTATGAGATGATGCCTTTCAGCACACCTCCCTATATCGCTGCTGCCCAATATAGGTGATTACAAATGTTTTTACTAGGCACAGTCTGGGAAGCACACCAGCGGGGATTTGAACTAACCGCCTCTTGCACTCTAAGCAAGCTGCTTTGCCACTGCACCACTGCAGCTGATGTGCCAATAATACATCTACTGATATACTGCTGGTTGCCGATGGAGTGTGTGTGGATCAAACTTCCTCCACAAACTTCCATTAAGGGGGCATTTGGGGGTGTTGGGAGGAAGAAGGAAAAGGAAGGAAGGAATCCCAAAGGTACTGTGTAGATTAATGAATGGTTTATTCACTATTGGCTGACGCGTTCCGAGCAATGGATGCTCCTCTTCCGAGGCAATGTATTTCTAATATCTTTCTGGGGATTGTATCCCACATCAGCAGGAAGATCTATGTCTTTTTTAGCCTACTTTCCTTACAGAAAGTAAGCTTATGAGATCACGCAGCTGGGGGTGCGTGTGTGTGTCCCCCTATCAACTTTGCAATGCCTGGATTGATTTGGACCTAACTTGGTACAGTAGTAGGGACACATAGGGACACCTCAGTGTAGTATATGATTATATAATCACTGAGACTGTGGAATGCGCTCCCTACTGAAATATGATCCTCCCCATCTCTGACAATTTTTAAAAAGCACTTGAAAACAGACCTCTTCAGCCAAGCTTTTTCACCTTTAATCTGTTTTTAATTCTTAGAATGCCTAAATTGTTTAAAGATTTTTATGTATGTTTTAACTTGTTTTATGTTGTTGTTAACTGCCCAGAGATGAAAGTTTTGGGTGGTGTACAAATTTGACAAACAAATAAACAAACCACTGTTCAAGATGGCTGACATGTGAACGTTTGAGCCGCAAGTGGGCTAACTAGTGAACTGCCGAACCAATTTGGACCAGATTTGGTACAGTTGTAGAGACACAACAGCATAGTTTGTGATTATGTCACCCACCTCAATTGAAGATGGCAGATGCATGAACATTTGAGATGCAAGTGGGCTAACTCATGAAGATGGTAATTATCAGATTTGTGGCGGGATTTACCTTGGTAGATGGGATAAGAGAGAGAAGGCAATGATATGGAAATTTTCTCAACTGAGAAAGTTGGTCCATACTACTGCACAAATGCAGGGATAAGTAGCAGTCCATTGCAGGAGCCCTAAACCCTCTCTGGCTGCCTAACTATGCTAATCCCTTCATCTTTTGCTTCCAGTGCCAAGCTTTGATGCCAGTCCAGTGTTTATAAGCTGTGCTCATCAACAGAGGCCCTGCTTTGGGTGCCCTACTGTCAGATGTTCAACAGGCAGTAACCAGAGACACTGGCTTACTCATGAGTGGCCCCATTCATTTCAGTAGAAATGCTCATGGGCAATTTAGTCTGGCTGTTAGTGTATTTTCAGCAGTGGCACACAAACTTAGGCCAGAGAGACTTGCACAGCTCCCTCTCTTGTAGCTCGCTGGCACCAAGCCAAATCAGTTTTACCAAGCATAGAAACAGAGGAATTTGCCCACGGCTGAGCCAGACCATTGGTCCATCTAGCTCAGTATTTTCTACACTGACTGGAGAGTAACTCTCTAAGGTTACAGGCAAGAGTCTCTCCCAGCCCTACCTGGAGATGCCAGGGAGTGAGTGAACCTGGAGCCTTCTGCATGCAAAGCAGATGCTCTTTCACTGGGCTAAGGCTGTTCCCTAAGGGAATATCTTACAGCACTCACATGTAGTCTCTCATCCAAATGCAAACCAAGGCAGACCTTGCCTAGCAAATTCATGCTCGCTACCACAATACCAGCTCTCCTCCCCAGGCTGGTGTGTGTGTGTGTGGGTTGTGTGTGTGTGTGTGTGTGTGTAGCAGCAGCGTTTTAACTAGTTGTATCTGCTGCTTTTAGACTGGTAGAGTATTTTGCTATAAGTGACTACTAGTGATAATGGCTTTATACTGTCTCCAGGTTCTGAAGCAATACTCTTTTGAATATCAGTTGCTGAGGACACTGGCAGAGGGAGGCTAGTAGCGGCCCATGTCCAGCCACCGCAGCGGGCCCCCTTGCCCCACCCCCTGCATCTGATGTCAGACGTGGGCAGTTAGCCACGGTCCCCGCATCTGACGTCAGATGCGGGGGGCATGGTCTAGCTCCCAAACGGGGCTGTGTGGCCCTTTTCAGGAATTAGATCGAGGCCAGCATTGCCTTCGAAGCACTAGCCATCTAACTCCCGAGCTAAACCATGCCCCCCCCCCCGCATCTGATGTCAGACGCAGGGGTGGGGGGTTGGGGCCGCGAGGCATGGTCCCTGAGGGGCAGCGGCCCAAGTTCTTTGAACCCAGTCGCCCAATGGTGGCTACGCCCCTGGCTGCGGAGCAAAATAGGCTGTTCATGCCCTGCTTGAAGGCTCCTCAGAGACCTCTGATTGGTCACTCTGTGAAACAGGATGATGGACTCGATATAAGCCTTTTGTTCCTCCAGGGTTCTTCTTTTGTACTTATGCATACGTTGGATTTTATACTGCCCGAATTACATATTTTGTTAATTGTCTTAATTACTATGGTAGAAAGTCAAGATATAAATATTTTCAATAAATACATAAATAAAGCCATGTAGGTCAAATCAACAGGAGTAACGCCTGGGCAGTGTTCCCTCTATTCCCACCCCCCCCATCCTTGTGCAGAATGAGTTTTTGTTCTGGGTGGCAGTATCAAGGCAGTGTGTGCCATATGCGCATTCGGAACAGGGCCTTCCTGATTCAGCCTGAGTGGGATCTAAAATTAACTGAGCAGACATCAAAAACCGTTTGTGTGCACAAACATGCGCACGCCTTAGAGGGAAGACTGAGCCTGGTTCCCTGTGAATTATGTCCTGGGAGTTATTCGCACATGGCTTCATGCTGCGGGGTAAATGTCGAGTGAAGCCACTTCGAATCACACTCGCAGCACTGAGGGTGGGGAGCAGAGAGAGGGGGATATTGCTTCCTAAAGAGCGATATCTGCATTTCTAAAGAGAGCATCCCTCTTTTATCATGCTAATGATTCTACTTCGATGCCTCTCCCCATTTGCTCCGGCGTTTTCAGAAAAAGTAGCTTAAAACCAGCATTTTAAAACCCCTAAATAAACCAAGATAAGCTAGAATTTGCAAGACAAAGCCTGATTTGTGTGTGGTGTGTGAATGTACACTCTCTCTTCCTGAGGAGATTTGGGGTAACAGCCCTGTCTGTAAAGCCCCCTGGGAGACAAACACGAGCAGATCAGCTCTGATGTACATTCTGAAGAATTATCCCATGGAAAGCTCAAAGCAGGACAAGTGTGGTCTCAAGCCAGACAAGCTGCCACACCAGTCTCCATGACTGAAGCATTAAGGGAGAGGTCAAGCTCTGTGCTGAGCTTAAGGTACTGAATGCCTAGCCAAAAGCACTGTTCAGCTAGAACTTTTGGCTAGGCATTCAGAACCATAAGCTCCAACTGTCCCTATTTACCAGGGACAGTCTTACCTCCTGGAATGTGTTCTTGGTAAAGTACTGTTTTTGCTGCTTGGGGATGTTCAGTTCTTTCCATGCAAGTTGCTAGAGTTGTCTTTCTTCAGCTGGCTCCTCAGAGTCACCAGAAATTAAACCTCTAAGTGGTTGGCTGGGTGGTTGCATCATGTCTCTAGTTCCCCTGCATGTCAACAGGTGCACAGTGCTAAGGCACTAGGCAGCGCACAGTATATACTGTTGCAGGTGGAAACTAGCCTTCAGCAATGTGTAATCATGGCTGGGCGGCTTGGGCAGTAATCCTTAATATGAGAACTGGTTGTTACAAGTGCATCCCTGTTTTCGTTTGTGAAATATTGGAGGGTAATCTTTGGTAATCCAGATCAGTATGCTCTGCATGCACTTTATTACCTGCTTTCCATTGGTGGCATACTTGTAGTCAGAACTGCATTCCATGCCTCCCAGGTTGCTTGGTTGCTTACATGCTCACAGGCATGTCCCTTTTTTACATTAGTGAAATATTGGAGGGTATGGATTCAATGAAGTGGGGTAGGGTTTTTTTAAGGCTGGTTTCCCCATAGAGTAACACTTGCACAGTATAGCATGACATTTAGTCTGCACATGACTGAGAGGCAGGGCTATTCTTGCTGAGTGGGGATGACCCTGCATCCACTGGCTGCTTCTTAAAAAAATAAAATAAAACATAAAAAATCAGAAGGTTCATGTCGAAATGGAGGGTAATTGTCACTGAGGAAGGGGTCAGCTTTGTTCAGATTTGCTTTTTTGTTTTTTAATGGATAAAAGGGGCTTCTCGTTTCAGCGAAACCAAATGGAGAACATTCAACCTATAAAGGCGATAAAAGATAATTGACATTCTGAGCCTAGAAATAATTGAAGTTCTGAAGATCAACTGCCACCATATATGTGTTTCCTCACCCCATGGCAAGTCACTGGAAAGTAATGCAGTGGTAAGTGCTGCCAGCTATTATAATTATGTCTTGTTTGCACAGTCAAACAGGTGTTATTGACTGGTTTGTTTTATCCATAAGCCAGTGTGGTGTAGTGGTTAGAGTGCTGGACTAGGACCAGGGAGACCTGAGTTCAAATCCCCATTCAACCATGATACTAGCTGGGTGGCTCTGGGCCAGTCACTTCTCTCTCAGCCTAGCCTACTTCACAGAGTTGTTGTAAAAGAGAAACTTAAGGGTGTAGTATACCGCTCTGGGCTCCCTGGAGGAAGAGCAGGATAGAAATGTAATAATAATAATTATTATTATTATTATTATTATCCAGACATTGAGTCCTTCCCAAGGACCTGGGATGGCTGAATTTTAGTTAATGTTGTTGCTGTTGCTATAGATATCATCGCAGAATATAGGCTGTTCCCAGTAAAGTTGCTTTTTGTAATTGGCTGATGGTGATTTCTGTGGCCCCTATGGTGTTGAGGTGCTTGTCAAGCTGTTTTGGAATTGCACCTAGGGCACCTATTACTATTGGGGTTATTTTGGTCTTTTTCTGCCACAGCCTTTCAATTTCTATTTGTAGATATTTGTATTTTGTTATTTTTTTCTGTTTCTTTTTCTTCTATTCTCCTTTCACCTGGTATTGCTATGTCGATTATTTTAACTTGTTTTTCTTTCTTCTCGACTACAGTTATATCTGATGTATTGTGTGGCAGATGTTTGTTTGTTTGTAGTCGGAAGTCCCATAATATTTTTGCATCTTCATTTTCTACAACTTTTTCAATATGTATTTATTTATTTATTTATTATTCGATTAAAATCTAGCCAACATTGTACAGGCTTGATCAGTACGACCACGTTCAGTCAAGGGACCTATTAGTAACAGCGGTTATATGGAGGCTCCATGTTATGATGTTCAGAGTAATACCAGTTACTGGAAAGCAACACAGGGAGAGGGCTGTTTCCTCTCAGCCTTGCTTGTGGGCTTCCTAAAGGCATCCTGTTGGCCACTGTGGGAAACAAGATGCTGGACTAGATGGACTCATGGTCTGAATCAGCAAGCTTCTTCCCTGCAGGTTTGATGAGTAAAACCATGTTCAGTCAGGTGACCAAAACCACTATAAACATTTGTCTCCTGAGATGGTGCCATTGGGGTGCTCTCTCTATCCAGTCGTGTCCGACTCTCGGTCAGGGCCAGACTGGGGGCACTGAGAAGGCGGTGGAATGTGGGGAGGGCTCCAGGTTTTGAGCAGAATGGGTAATTAAGGGTAGGAGTCAGAGCAGAGGGGCACCCTGAGCGTGGGGAGCACCGGGAATATGCCCTGTTGGCCAGTCTGAGCCTGCTCTCAGTCACAATATGGATCACTGCACTCCATGCCATCCTATCTTGGACAGCTTCCTTTAAGTCCGCCATGGTCATTCCAGTGTCATTTTTAATAACATACAGCCACCGAGTACAAGGCCGTCCCCGTCTCCTTCTCCCACTGATCATTCCCAGCATAATTGTCTTTTCAAGTGAGTCAGCTCGCATGACATGACCAAAATATGTCATGGGGTGCACCTAGGTAATTTTGGAGCCTGGACCTAAAGGCCTTTGGAGGTCCCCCACCCTCGGCTGCAAGTTAAGCATCATCATCCCCGTAAACACACACACACCCCTTGACACACGCAATATTTTTAACACATGGGTTCCTGAGGGCACAAACAGCAACTGAACTCACAAGAATGTAAGCATATAAAACAGGGATATTTATGTAAGTATGCATTAGCAGGAACATTTCAACGCACAACTTAACATAGTCCCATCTTGCATATTTCTTTCCCCATTCCCCTCTCTGTGTCTAAAGCGGAGGTCATACTCGGCTGCCCAGTGCAGGTCACAGTCACGCTCGGCTGCCTGGTGCAGTGTGGGCCGGCAGCATGGCAACCACACCACCTGGGACAGGCTAAGGAGGATTCCCACCCACCCACCAGGGGGAGTGGAGGCCCTGAACTTCAGCCCAGAAGTCCAGGGGTAAAAGTGCCTCTGCCAATGGCTAAAATTTGTGAGCTTGTCTCATGCACAATATGTTCTTACAAACGACTGGAGTCTGAAAAGCCAGTAAAATCCAAATTCTGCCAGCTCTACGCCAGGTTCACCAAATACTCCTAACTTCCACTCCATCCTCTGCCACTTTCTTCCATGGCTCTGCCCTTGAACCACCTGGTTATGTCTTGACTCTCTCTGAACATATGAAGCTGTCTCACCACCCGAATAGAAGATGTCCTCAAATTTTTGTCACGCCCCCTTAAAAAGCATTGCTTAAATACAGGTTATACCTGTATACAGGTTACCTGTATACAGGTTATACCTGTATTTATGGCTATATACCTATATTTACAGTTAAATACGGTTATACCTTTACCCAAAAGGAACAGCAGTCTGAATTTAAGACAACAACCCCCCCCCGCATTTCTTAATACCAAACAAGGGCGTAGCTAGGGGAGAGGGGACCCCCCAGAGTGAGGGAGATAATAAAGAAAATAGGAAGAGGTGGAACTGGAGGGCCCTCAGGAGCTGGGGGCCCATGTTCTTTTCTTTGAACCCTTTTGCTCAATTATAGCTATGCCCCTGATACCAAAGAACTTGAGGGGAAACCTAGTCTTGGATTCAGGTAAATACAGTATATTGAATCACGTCACTGGTTCAGCTAATCCAATGCTGTTTACTCTGACTGACAGTGGCTCCCTAAGACAAGTCTTTCTGTGTTCTGTTAGTTTAAATTATTTTAACTGGAGATGCTCAGGATTGAATGTGGGATCTTTTTGCATGCAGAGCAGATGTTCTTTCACAGGGCTACCAGACCCTTGATAAGGGGCTTTGTCCCCATTCAGCCCCCACCCTCCAGTATCTTTTAAAAACACAAATTAGCAACCCTGGCAGATGTGTGAGGACAAAGTACATGGCATATCTGATTTTTGCGTTGCACATAAACAGCACAAAGCATGGAGAAACTGCCACATGGATGCAGTTTTAAGCAATCTCCATGGGGCAGCCATTTTGCGTGGCACAAAATTCAGGCTCAGTTCAAATGTTGTGTGGACAGGAAGGAAGTCACTTCCTCAGTTCCCACACTGCTGTGGCAATCTAAAGAGGGAGATAATTTAAGTTCTGAGGCTCCACGCATGGATCATCTGCCACCATATATTTTTGTCTTCATGGCAAGTCATTGATTAGAAAGATTTACGGCAGAAAGCGCTGTCAGTTAGCCAACACTGTACAGGTTTGATCCATCCAGTACAATGGTTACCTGGGAGTTTTTCCACACAGGGCTTTTAAAGCTCTTTAGCTCACATCTCCTCTGGAATGGAAGGGGTGCATTCACATTTTGGCCAGATTTACTCCAAAGTCTCTGCGAACTATCGGGGAACACTTCACACACAATTCAGGCTTTTCACTGCGTGTTAGAATGTCACCCGATTTATATCCAGGATAAAAAAAACACACCACTTTTTGCATCAGTTTTTTGGGACAACTTTGAGTTCGCAGTAAAGTTTGGCAGAAAAAGTATGGTAAAGCCTGCTGTGTGAAGAACGCCCTGGTAAGCAGAGGTAATTTTGGAGCGTGGACCTAAAGGCTGGAGGCCCCCATCCCCTGCAATTAAGCATCATCATGCTCGACTGGGTGACCATGCCAGGGCACTTTTCAGATTAGACCCTGCAAGGGTGTCATGTCCTCGGAAGTATGCTTCCACACTTCCTGCGTTGTGACACCGCAGTCCCTATGTGGATAGCAGCATGCAGTTCACATTTCCAATGCCTTGTTTTGAATTTAATCACTGCGATATTGAGCTAGGACGTTGTATATCCGGCATAAAGAAGTTGCTGTTTTTCCAGGTTGTTGGTTTCCATGAGACTGCTCCCTCTGCTGTTTACATTTCGAAGACAGCTTGCCTGAACGGAGGCATTTTGCTGCTGTTGAACAGCTAGCCTGGAAAGCGCCCTGCTGGGACAGACTAAAAAGGATTTGGGGGTCCCCAGGCACTGTGGAGGCCCTGGACTTGGGCTCCAAAATCCAGGGGTAAGAGCGCCTCTGCTGGTAAGTAGTGACTTTAGTACGGCTGGTTTCAAAGGATATCCCCTCCCACATTTCTGCATTACTACTACAAATCTACAAAGAGCCCCTGGTGGCGCAGTGGTAAAACTGCCGCCCTGTAACCAGAAGGTTACAAGTTCGATCCTGACCAGGGGCTCAAGGTTGACTCAGCCTTCCATCCTTCCGAGGTCGGTAAAATGAGTACCCAGAATGTTGGGGGCAATATGCTAAATCATTGTAAACCGCTTAGAGAGCTCCGGCTATAGAGCGGTATATAAATGTAAGTGCTATTGCTATTGCTATATGCCACTTTTCAACAAAAGTTCTCAAGGTGGTTTGCATAGAAAAATAAATAATGAATACTGTAAATAAGATGGTTTCCTGTCCCCAAAGGGCTCACAATCTAAAAAGAAACATAAAGTCAGATACCTGCAACAACCACTGGAGGGGCACTGTGTTAGGGTTGGACAGGGACAGTTACTCTCCCTCTGATAACTTAAAAAGAATCACTACTTTAAAAGGTGTTCTTTGCCCAGGGGTCACTCTGAGAACACCTCCCTTCCTGGGAGCCTCTTCCGTTTCTCCCTTTAATAGTTTCTTTTAAAAAAAAGAAAAAGAAAACAAACTTTGCCACTTGGGTCACCATTACAACCTTTCAGCTTCCCTTCTGTAATTTTTAAAATTTGTATAGATTGCCAGTATAGCCCAGTTGCACTCTTCAGCGCTTTCTTGCTACAGGACATATTTTTATAACCAGAATTGGGAACTAACAAAGTGATGCAGCTAGGCAGAGATAGCTATCGCCCTCTCGTGGGGGAATTAAATCCTGGCTTTCTCTTCAGTGTTAAAAATAATTTACTTCGGGGCATGCTTTCTTCTTGTTTGGCTAGATCATACCAGGTTTGAGAGGGCTTTGGAGTAATTTATGAATATGTGACTTCTCAGTACTATCACGCAACATCAAATTCATATATTACAAAAAATAGGAATGGGACCAAACAGAAGAAAATGAACATCCAAAGCAAAAGTGTACTGTGTGGGTTTCAGGGGTGTAGAAAAGTTGGCGTGTAAGCCCCCTGGGACAAAAAGTGAAGATGGGCCTCTGCCCCCCACATCTCCCCAGTGTCTTATTTGTTTGTTCACTTATTTATTTAGTATATCTGTATACCACCACAAACTCATGTCTCTGGGCAGCTTACAGCAAACATAAAACGAATTAAAACAGAAATTAAAACATTAAAACAGTTTAAAGCCACAAACCACTCCCTTCTTTGGAAAAGCAGGAGGGGAGAAGCACAGAGCAAGCTGTTGCTCAGCTGGCAGTAGGGATGTGCACAAACCGGTTCACCAGTTCGGCGCCTCCTTTGGGTAGCGCTGAACTAGCTTGGCCACCTGCAGCTGTACCAGTTTGGCGGGGGTGGGGGGCAGTTCCCTTAAAAAAACAGCTAAGCAGGTCCTTCCTTGCTCCACTGCTGCCCCACTGCTTTTCCGGGTGTGGCACCCGCTCTACCAAAGACCACACAGAGCGGTGGCACTATTCCCTGCAGTCTTCACACGGTGTCGGCACAGACATGGCTGCAAGTGCCATGCCCAGAAAAGTGGTGGGGTTGCAGCAGAGCAGGTAAGGACCTGCTTGCCTGCTTTTAAAGGGAAATGCTCCCTGCCCCACCTGCACCAGCACAAGCTGTTCATGCATATCCCTAGCTGGCAGGCCCCCTCTCTCTCAGGGACCCAGGGACATTTGTCCACCACCACTAGGGTTGCCATAGTCTGGCTTTCCAAATCCAGGTGCCTAATGTGCATATTGTGTAAACTGACATGAACATAATTTTTGAGCAGGATAGTGACTCCACATTTTGCTCCAGAACCACCTTAAGTGGCGCAGCAGGGAAATGCTTGACTAACAAGCAGAAGGTTTATTTTTATTATTTATTTTTTCAATTTCTATACTGTCATTTCAAAAATGGCTCAGGGCGGTTTACACAGAGAAGTAATAAATAAATAAGATAAGAAGGTTGCTGGTTCAAATCTCCGCTGGCACCTATATCAGGCAGCTGCGATATAGGAAGATGCTGAAAGGCATCATCTCATACTGCACGGGAGGAGGCAATGGTAAACCCCCCTTCTTTGGTAAACCAAAGAAAACCACAGGGCTCTGCGGGTGCCAAGAATCGAAATAGACTCGATGGCACACTTTACCTTACAAGTGCTAGAGCTTAGTGTTTGTGGGGTTTTTTTTAAATGAAAGCTGAAATCTGGGTGAATCTGGGTGGGCTAAGCAATCTGGGTAAGATGCTTAAAATCTGGGAGAAACCCGGAATTTCAGGGGGCATGGTAACTCTAGCCACCATCACCCTTGTTCAATTATATCTATGTCCCTGGTGGGTTTTACTCTTCTTCTAGGAGCAATCCTTCCACAATGTCAATCACCTCAAGCAGCAGATCACTGGGGCACTAGTGGGAGAGTATAATGCCCCCATCACATCCTCTCCTCCCCCCACACCCCCAACACCCATGGAGCAGCTCTTTGCCAAGGGATGGCTCAGTGGAGGGTTGTGTGTGTGCATGTGTCTGTCTGCCTTCCAGCCTGTCTTCCTGCCCAGTCAAGCAGCTAAAGCCGCTGCCACAAAGGGAAAGAGAGGTGGAGGAGGGTGTGTGTATGCAAGAGAGGGGTGGGTGGCATTTGGCCCCTGGCTTCAGCACACTGAGGCCTTGAGCCACCACTGTCCATTCCCAATAGGCCAAGCTAAGGAAAAGGAAAAGCAGAGTCATGTTTGTTAGCAAGAAAGAAGGATAAGTTTTCATTGGTAACTTTTACTTTTCAATTTTTAAAACATATGATTTTAATTGTGGTTTTAGCCTGGTCTTTTAACCTTTTAACCTTATTAATTTTTATTCTATATTATATTTTATATTGTATCTTATTCTATATTGTATCTATTTTATTAATGTTGTATGCCACCCTGAGCAGTAATGCATTGAAGAGGCAGGGTATAAATATTGTAATAAAATCAAGAACAACAACAAAATAGAACGGACTGGGGGAGAAGAGTCAGCAGACATTATTGCTTTGGTGTTGCTCTGCCTTTTGTGGTGGGGGGTGCTGTGTGAGAGAGAGAAAAAGAAAGAAAAAGAGGCAGAGAACTGTTTTGTAGTTTGTAATAGAAAGCCTAGAGTTGGCTGCTGTTCACCTTCATGTGTTTTCTGCTTGTATGTATGTATTCATATATATTTATCTATCACATCTTTATACCACCTGAGATGTGCATCTCTAGCCAGTGTAGTGTAGTGGTTAGAGTGTTGGACAAGGACCTGGGAGACCTGAGTTCAAATCCCCATTCAGCCATGAAACTCACCGGGTGACTCTGTGCCAGTCACTTGACTCTCAAACTAGCCTACTTCACAGGGTTGTTGTGTGTGTAAAAATAACCATATACTCTGGGAACCTTGGAGAAAGAGCGGGATATAAATGTAAAAATAAATAAACTTTTAAAAATAGTGCATCTGATATGTGAATCTATTTGTAAATAAAGCAAATCTATTACAAAAATGCCAGAAGTCTGCCCAAAGAAGCCAAACTCTAGTAGTGCTGCTCAGGATGTGGACAGAAGCAAAGCTGAAGAAGCAACTACTGTATTGTATCCTATCCAAAAATCTTTTGTGTATTTCGTTGTTTGGACGTTTGTCCCAGAGAGGATCCTGTAGAGAGTGAGGGGGAGGAGTCAGAAAGCAAAAGGGAGGAGAAGCAAAAGGGGAAATGGAGTTGTTGCTGAAAAACCTATAGTTAAATCTACGTAAGATTTATTTGTGTGTGTCTGAAGGAAGCAGCTACAAAACAGCAACTCTTTACTTAAGTTTTGGGTGGGGTGGGGTGGGAGGAAAGACACTTTGAAGGGGGAGATAAGGGTTATTAGGTTTGGCAGGGAGGAGTTCAGCAAAATAAGGGGGGAAAACGCCTCAAATGCTTAGGGGAGGATCTGCACTCCTACTCTGTAACTTCTCACTGCGCAGGGAATTGAGGTGGGCGCCAGATATCGTTCCTGGGATGGAGTTAAGTAGAAGGAAAAGCTCATTCTGCTAAATTTCTGTGCCATAGTATTGTGAAAGTACAAGGAGGCAATTTTAGTTGTCAGCATTCCCATTTTGCAGTAGTGCTGGTCTTTACTCTTCGCTTGCCAGAAAAGCAGGAGATTCAAAGTCTTTCCTGATGGAATATAATCCCAAGGGACTGAAGATCTCTTTGCAACACTTACACAGAAATTAACACATTCCACAAAATATTACCCCAGTCCCCAAGAAGGAATCCCCGAGGCCCTGTATAGGAAGAATGTTCTGTCATTCTGCAGAATCAAGAATTAGCTGCTTGAACTGGAGTTGAGTTGGCTTCTTTGGAAAACCCAACCCCTGGAAATCATTACAAAATCCACAGCCTTCAAGCCTTCCTTGTGAACCGTCAGTTAGGAGGAAGTTTTGCAAACAAGTGCCGTTTGTCAGAACTGACAAGTGCCTGTGTGAGGGTGGAGAAAAGGCACGAGTTTGGCTGAGCTGCCACTCAGACCTGCCTGCTTGCAATCAACTACTTAATTCAAGGAAATGCAGGAGATGTTTCTGAAGCTCTCATAGGCTCAGACTGATGATACTTCTGGTGCGGACTCCTCCCCTCACTCAGGTATGAGGGAAACAGGAAGCATCAGGTAAGTGGGTGGAGTTGAGGGAAGATATGTCCGTAGGCAGCAGCTTGTTGAAATCCGGAGAGTGCTCGTTTCAAAGTCCAGGAATCACTAAAAGGAAGTTAAACAGCTATCCAGGTAATGCCAGTGGAAATGATGAAGTTGGGATATTGTCTCTGTAGTTTTTGAGGATTGTTCTTAAAGAGATTTAAAACAGTATTTTCTCTTGTGAGCTTTCTGGAAACTCATTGAGAGACTTATATGTGTGTATGGTGGGTACAGCATGTGGATTTAAACTGGAGCCTTATGTATAGAAAATGTTGCACTACATTGGCAGTATATAGCAATGTGAAAAAAGTCCAGTGTGGGTTTTTCCTTCTGCTTTTTCTGAAGCTATTGATTTGTATATATGAGTGGCCAATCATCTTTATTATAGTCCAAGACCAGCAAACAGGAGGAGAGCTGGTCTTGTGGTAGCAAGTATGCATTGTCCCCTTTGCTAAGCAGGGTCCACCCTGGTTTGCATTTGAATGGGAGGCTACATGTGTGAGCACTGTAAGATATTTCCTTTAGGAATGAGGCTGCTCTGGGAAGAGCAACAGAGGCTCCAAGTTTCCTCTCTGGCATCTCCAAGATAGGGTTGAGAGAGAGTCCTGCCTTCAGCTTTGGAGAAACTGCTGACAGTCTGTGTAGACCATAATGGACCAATGGTCTGATTTGGAATAAGGCAGCTTCCTGTGCTCCATATATGGGTGGTCTGGAGCTACCATGTAAGGCTTAAACCTTGTTGGGGATTTACATTCTGATGTTATTCACACAATCAAAAATTGCATTCTACCCAGGTTTGGGAGCTGTGTGTTCTCCCAGTTTTCGGCTGTGTGGAAGCAAGGTAGGAGGAAAGCCTGGGTAGCATTTCCTCCTACCTTGCTTCCACACAGCCGAAAACTGGGAGAACACACAGCCGAAAACCCGGATAGAATACAGTTTTTGATTGTGTGAATGACCCTTCTGTGTCACAAATGAGCAGTTGTGTATATTCTATAAGGGAAAAGATTACATGACTTGCTGTTTATTGACAGGTGTGTGCAGTTACTTATGTAAGTTTCACCTTCAGTTATTGCCCATTAGTCTATGCAAACGAGTACTAAATGAGCACAATCTTCTCCCTTACCAACATAGGAAGCTGCTGTATACTGAGTCAGACCACTGGTCTATCTAGCTCAGTATCGTCCACACAGACTGGCAGGGGCTTCTCCAAGGTTGCAGGCAGGAATCTCTCTCGGCCCTATCTTGGAAAGGCCAGAGAGGAAACTTGAAACCTTCTGTTCTTCCCAGAGCAGCGCCATCCCTTGAGGGGAATATCTTACAGTGCTCACCTGTTGTCTCCCATTCAAATACAACCAGGGTAGACCCTGCTTAGCTAGGGAGACAAGCCATGCTTGCTACCACAAGACCATCTCTCCTTTCCAAGATGAAAGTGGCTTTCTTAGTCCCATCCTTCAGCCTCTGAGACGAGTTCTGGTGCTGGTTCCAAGGTGATGGGAAGCCTTGCTCTGGGTAGTTGTCAGGGGTCTGTATGGCTGGACAGCTTCCAAGGGCTTGGGTAGCTCAGAAGGGTCCACTGCCAATCTCCCACATCACCTCTGTGCTCATAGCCTTTGGGCAGCGGTGACAGAGTTGTTCTGTTGTTGCTGCCTCTCTCCCATCCCATCCTCCAAGGTAAGCGCCATCATAGACTGCAGGGGAGCCCAGGTAGGAGGAAGCCCATGGTAGGCAGTTTACCAAGAGTCCTCTGAAAACTGGAGCCAGTTCTGGTAGCTGTTGATGGTTAAAGTATAGCCCTCTGTGTATCGTACCTGCAAACTGTTTGAATAGAAGCAGGATAAGAGGTTTAGATAGAAAGTAGCCTCTATAAAGCATGACTGCCTAGCTTCAGCTCTCCAGCAGTATTTGGACTTCAACTGCTATCATCCCCAGCCACTGTGGGCAATTGTTAGGGATGATGGGAGTTGTAGGCCAACAGCTGCAGGAGGGCCCAAGTTGAGCAGCCCTGCTCTAGAGCATGTACAGGTGAGGTTTATGGCTAGTGTTTTTGAAACTATTGTATTCCTTTTAGGCACATATTTTACCACTCCTGAAAAGGCGGTGGGAGAAGGAAGAAAATCTAAAACATTGGCTTCATTGAAGGTGTTTTTGTATGTGAAATAATTTGAATATGAAAAAGGGCTTCCAGAATTAGGGCTCTTCTTGGATGTTAGTTTCAGTGCACCTGATTCTTGTGTCTTTTGTACTGAATTACGTGGGGGCCGTGCCAATCTCTGTGTAGATTCTTGCTGGTTCAAACTAGCTATGTGGCTTGCTGAGTCTGAATGCTAGTTTTATTTAAAAACCATGCTCACCTTGGCTGTTTTCTTTGCAAGTGCTATCTCTTAACATCTCTGGTTCAGTACTAAATTATCACAATTTAATAGTGTGGGTGGTGCCACCCAAACCCAGATATGGATCTTAACTATGCCAATGAGGGACTGAGTCCAATTATCAGGATCTAAGACCAATAGAAGGAGCTACTTTTTCACGCAGCACATAATTAACCTTGGGAATTCTCTGCCACAGGATGTGGTGATGGCCACCAGTTTAGATGGCTTTAAAAGGGGCTTAGACAAATGCATGGACGATACATCTATTGGTGGCTATGGGTCTTGTTGGCTATAGGCTGTCTCCAGGTTCAGAGGCAAGACACCTCTAAATACCAGTTGAAGGGGGGGGCATGCCTTTCTCTCCTGCTTTGAGGTTTCTTAGATGTGTTTGGTGGGCCTCTGCAGGAAACACGATGCTGGATAGATTGGACTTGGGCCTGATCCAGCAAGGCTCTTCTTCAAGGGCATAGCAAAGTTGGACTGGACCCTGGGGCAAAAAAGTGTAGATGCCCCCCACATGACTTTCCTTTCCCCATATCTTTGTTGTAGAAGAACTGTAAGGACATGGTAAAAAAACATAACCTTCTGGCAAACCCTTTCTCTTGCCCCTCTCAAATAACATTGCACATTCCCTATGAATACAGATACATTCACACATGCACCCTCCTGGAGAGGATGCATCTCCCTTAGTTTGAAACCCAGAGGAGTTCTCCAATCAGGAGCCAATAGCCTGTCAGTAAGTTTTGGAGGTGGGGGAGAACAAAGAACAAGCTGCTTCCCAGCCAGCGGCTCCCTCTCCCTCAGCAGGCCCAGGGACATTTGTCCCGCTTGATCCAATGGTAGCTCTGCTGCCTCTGCAATTCTTATGTTCTTATTTATTTATTTATTTATTTATTTATTTATTTTATTTTTTACATTTATATCCCGCTCTTCCTCCAAGGAGCCCAGAGCGGTGTACTACATACTTGAGTCTCTCCTCACAACAACCCTGTGAAGTAGGATTAGGCTGAGATAGAAGTGACTGGCCCAGAGTCACCCAGCAAGTCTCATGGCTGAATGGGGATTTGAACTCAGGTCTCCCCGGTCCTAGTCCAGCACTCTAACCTCTACACCACTCTGGCTCCGTATATATATTTGAACTTGGTGACTTATTTCTGAGTAAACAATGCTTAGGATTATGGTGTAAACCTCTGCAGTGGTTGGTAAGAGACTCGGAGAGCAGGAAAGTGCTTGTTATCAATGAACAAGTCAGGCACTGAAATGGGCATAGTACTGTTGGGGCCAACCAGCCTTCTGGTCCTTATGTATAAGAAGCTCTGTGTTCTCACCTGGAGCTTTCCCAGACAATAGGCTCTACTGTGGGTTTTCTGCGAGGCTTTACTGCATTTGAAGTTGCTCCAAAAAACCTGATGCAAAAAGTTGATTTTTCTTTAAAGCCCAGATATAAATTGGGCTACACACCAAAGCGCAGTTTGTATAACACGAATTGTACGTGTTCCCTGATAGCTTGCAGGCACTTTGGGGTAAATTTGGCCGATACGTGACCGCACACCTACATTCGAACTGAATGTGAACTGAAAGCCGGGTGTTAAAAAGTTCCTGCAGAGTGTAGCTGCTTTTCCTCCTGCACAGTACTGTGTTTTTCTCAGTGCTGGGAGGGCCCTCGCTTCAGAGCACCGTGGGGAAAGTGCTGGGAAGGGCTACACTTCCCTGCATTCTGTGCACATGGAATGAGAGGAGAGCTGGTCTTGTGGTAGCAAGCATGACTTGTCCCCTTAGCTAAGCAGGGTCCACCCTGGTTGCATATGAATGGGAGACTAGAAGTGTGAGCACTGTAAGAGATTCCCCTCGGGGATGGAGCCGCTCTGGAAAGAGCAGAAGGTTCCAAGTTCCCTCCCTGGCTGCATCTCCAAGGTAGGGCTGAGAGAGATTCCTGCCTGCAACCTTGGAGAAGCCCCTGCCAGTCTGTGAAGACAATATTGAGCTAGATAGACCAATGGTCTGACTCAGTATATGGCAGCTTCCTTAAAGAAACCCCACTGATGCTGGGCAAAACACAGCATTACGTTGTGGGCATGTTCACCTCCACTTGGTGCCAGGGGGATGGTGCAGACTCTTCAACTTTGGCTGAAGGCTCACACAAGCCTAGTAAACAATTAGCTAAGGAGTTTTTCTGCTAGGGCTGTGGTTCCCATCCTGGGTTCCTCCAGATGTTGCTGAACTACCTACTCACAGCATCCCCAGCCACAATAAATTGTAGATGGGGATGATGAGAGTTGTTGTCCAGCAACATCTGGAGGAACCCAGGATGGGAACCTCTGTGCTAGGTATTTCCATGTGTGCAGACTGATGTCTTGTAAGTTGCTTTGGGGGCCAAAAGGCAAAACAGAAATATTTAAATATTAGACAACATAACTAGTCATGACTATTGACAAGACACACCTTGGATACCTTTTGTTATGACTTGCCTCCATTATTATGTTCAAGACTTCCTGTGCAAGTTGTCGGTCCTCTGTGTTCTGTCCTTTCACTTAATGCTTTTTATCCTTCTCCAACTCTTGTTCTTAAATATATATATTTCCTGCCTGAATTTGAGCATTCTGCTCCACCCAAGCCTTTCTCCTTAATTAGTCTTGGCTGCACATCATGTCTGTGGGAAGAACTCAGTTGCTGTTTGATATCGAAGCCTGGTGAGATTGTCTGTCTCCTGACCCCTCCTGGCAACAGCCCTTCTGCCTTGCCTCACTGCAGCATCTTGTGTTCCCTGATGCAATATTAATGCTGGCTTCAGCTAAGCACAGGCATTTGCCTGCCTTGAGAAGGCACGACCGCTGTGCTATTGAGCAACCTAGCGTTATAGCCTGCTTACAGATAACGCCATGATTTTAAGACCTACATCTTGCTCAGGGGCGTAGCGAGGTCGGAGAGAGGCAAAAAGTAAAGATGTGGCCCTGCTGGGTTTATGCACAATGTGTCCGAAGTATGATAGTTTGAGCCTGGTCATTTGTGCCTTGAGTGAAAATTCTGGATTGATTGGTTCTATGATCCATTTGTTTGTTTTCCTGACTGTCCATGGTATCCTCAAAAGTCTTCTCCAGCACCAAAGTTCAGAAGCATCAATACTTTTTCCTATCTTGCTTCTTCCAAGTCCAGCTTTCGCATCCATAGAATGTCACGGGGAAACCCATTGTCAGAACGATTCTAATCTTTGTAGGTATAGAATAGAATTTTTAAGGGGGTCTTAAATTCAGACTCGTCTCCTACTTGGGTAAATACGAGTATTTCTGCTAGAATCCTGCCGTTGTGGCCACCCTCGGTGGGTCAGGAACTGACAACAAAATACCTGAACAGGAATTGGGATTAATGGTGTCTTTTGCCAGACTTCTCTGAGAATGTGTAAATAGGCATTGCTTTCAGTGTGCATGTGTGGGAGAGGCATATTTTTCCTAGCAATTTTCCACGGATAGGCCACCTGCTGCTCCTGCCTGTTAAAGATTGCTCCCCTCTGACTCTTGCAGCTGAGCTGGGAAGGGTTCTAAAGTCCTACCACCACATGGCTCTGTGGCTCTGAAACTGCTATTTTATTAATTTAATACAGTGACCTCACAGCTTTGGCCTGCTGGAAACATTCCTCCCCTTTTTTTAGATCTAGTTGATAGAAAGCTATAGTCACTTCTGCCTACTTCATGGCTGCGTCATTCAGGCAGGTGATGATGCCCTGGTGAGCAAGCTTGATAAACTACTGTGGATCTACAGACCTGCTATTCTGCCTCCTACTAGCTGTGTCAACAGAAGCTGTGCCTCCCACCTGTCTCTGCATCGTTCTTGCTGAATGCATCACTTCCATATTTAGAGCATTGGGGTGGAGAGCCGGTCTTGAGGTATAAAGCATGAGTTGTCCCCTCCCTTGCTAAGCAGGCTTTGCCTTGGTTTGCAGTGGATAACTACATCTGAGCACTGTCTGCTGTAAGATGGTCCCAAGTTCAATCCCTGGCATCTAGGGCTGGAAAGGGAAATCAACCAAGGGTGGTCTGAAAAAGTAACTTCATATGTTGGTATCCTTGCTCATACGAGTTGGCGCTCTAATTCATGACTTGGGAGACAGAGAAGAAAATCCTGGAAGGAGACAGAAGGGTCTTCACCTTAAATCTGGTTGTGGTTGTTGTTGTTGTTGTAAACTGCCCAGAGATGCAAGCTTAGGGTGGTCTACAAATCTGAAAAATAAATAAGGTGCTTGACATCTCCTTTCTCCATCCCTTTGGTAACTTGTTTACCCCTTGGCTCATGTTCCGTTTTGCTCCCATGTTCTTGACGATGGTCCTTGGATGGTTCCTACAGTACGTTAAGTCTACAGAGACATAGCTATAGTTACCATCTTCTCAGGGGGCAACCCTTTGCCAGAGTCGGGTCATCACCTCAGGAAACAGATTATTGGGGCATCAGCAGGGTTGTAAGATCCCTCCCCCGCCAAACACAACCTTCTCAGGATAACTTCTTCAAAGCACAAATTAGACCAAAATTCTGAAAACTTGTCTTCTCTACCACTTTGCCGGAATGAGACCAATTCAAATACAGGGAACACATGTCAATTATCCAAAATTGTAAATCCAGAATAGATTTGTCCTTCCAGTGTTGCATAATAATCCTTTTGGCAACTCCCCTGGCTTAGAGCCTATAATGGTTAATATATAAAGAAATTCCATAGACTAGGAATATAGCTCCAAAGAATATGAACATTTCTAACTGACAATATCTGTAAAGTCATATTTATGAACTTCACATCAAAATGTAACAATGGTGAGACAGGACCAGACCATGTGTGTAACTGTTCACATAGCCAAATTAAACCTCCAACAACTAGAATTCTAGTTGTTCTACTAGAAGGTCTCAAATTTAATCAATATCAATCTTATCTACATTTTTCAAGTTTTTGATAAAGAAAAGTTGATGGTTTTGGTGGCTCTGATAAAGGCTCCAAATACGATGACAAAGATGGGCTGTCAGAAGTAGCAACTGCATCAGGACTGAAAAGTAACATTTGCAAATGTTTAAGTGGAATAAGCTGCCAATTAGCATACTGAGCTAAATTAAATTCTGCTTTCAAAGTCTCAAAAGATTTAAAAATCGTATCGGAGGAAATGAGTTGATCTAACTTGGGCCCCCCTGCAGATGTTGGCCTAATAATCCCTGGCTATTGGCTGCTGTGGCTGGGGATTATGGGAGTTGTAGTCCAAAAACATCTGGGGAGGCCTAAATTGGGCAAGCCTGATCTAATGTGATCACATCTTAAAAGGTCCAATCCCACCCTCCCACCCTGCAAAATGACTTATGGGCTGTTTTAAATCAGGGATTTCCCCATAATGTGAGCTTTGTGTGTGCCAAAAAAAAAAAGTCAGACCATGCCTAATACCCAGAATTCTCCATATGACTCACAACTTGGAGCCAGGTAGTAGCACAGAACTACGGACATATAATGATCCTAATAGTTACCATGATTTCAGTGGGGCCAAATAGTAGCTTTCCAACTGCACCCATGGTGGAAAAAGAAACTTGAGACATTATTCTACCGCAGAACTGAGGGTAAGATACATGTCCAATGATACACTTGAAAGTGTGGGAAGTTAAATCCAGCTTTGCTAATAGTTTTAAATTGTTTTAAGGCTTTAATTTATGTGTTAATTTGTTTTGTTGCTGTAAACCACGCAGAGACAGAAGTTTGGGGTAGTGTACAAATATGATAGACAAATAGGTAACCGCAATTTATGAAGAGAAAATCTAGGTGGGCCCCCTCACCATAAGAACTCATTAATTAATTTATACACATGCCTAAAATATAAGAAAATATATAAGAGTGGGAAGACTTTTTATAATGTATACAAGCCTTGGTGTTACATTCATCTTGACCATGTTGATTTTACCCCAAACACTACAAGGAATCCTGGACCACTGATTCATTCCAAATCCATTCTCATTTGTGTCAAAAACCTTGGAAAATTAAATTAACTAATTGAGAAGGCTTCCTTGGGATTATCATACCAAAAATGTACTAGAGAATATGAGCGCTACCTTAAGCCCCAGAATGCATAAATATTGACAGTATCGTAGGAACCTAATGGTATCAAATCCAATTTATCCCAATCTATGCAATAACTAGATAAATAACCTGACTTTGGAACTAGTAGAATAGAGATGGAAAGCTCAGGCTTGTCAATAGAACATAGCACATCATCTGCATACAAAATAAGACTATGTTATACAATACAGATATTTGTATGCAGGACTAATCCGTTCCTCACACTCCTTGTAAGGAGCATCAGGAGAGAAGAGGAGGCTGCTAGCAACCTTCCCCTTTCCTTGCCCCCCTTCTCAAATTTGCGAGGGACAGTTTTGAAATGGGGCTAGCCTCTACCAGGGTTGTGGGGCAAGGCAGCATTTCTGGGCACTGCAGTACCTTGGACCATCCATGCATCCTATCTGAGCAGACAACTCTGGGCTTTTGACCATGCAAAGCAGGGGAAGTTTTGCCTAGTCTGGAGATGTGTGGGTGACAAGAAGCCTATGACTTGCCTGCTGTGCTTTTGCTTATGACACAGAGTGTCTCTGTGCAACAGTTTAGCAACCTGTGTGTGTTCGTAAACATAGTGTGAATTATGCCAAGATGCTTGCTAAAGACACCCCAAGCGTATTGGGTTGTATATACAACTGGATGATAGAAAGAGGAGTTTGTGTGTGCTCTGGGCTTGGACTGCCAGTTAAACAGAACAGAGGATACTCGGCTCAGCAGCTTTCTGTAAGGGGATGGCCTCGTGACCTTCGCTTAGTGCAGGATGGAGCTGACAGAGGCATTGAAGCTTCCAGAGCCCGGCAAGGCCTGTTGGCTAGAAAATAGTTTTATCCTTAACACACACATGCTGGAAAAGCCAGACATCTGGCATTCTCCCCTCTTGTGTCACCTCCTTTTCTTAAGAAGAAGACACATGGCCCTTCTGGGGTAGTTTGGCTTTTTGTAGGTTCAACAGAGATTTGTGAAATGTTGAGAGACAAGATCAGCTCTTTCAAACTGCTCAGGAGAGGTGGGTTTCTTTCTAGGGAGGCAGATCATGTGGAACAGCCCCAGTCTTGTTGGGTAAGAAGCACTGTGTTCTCTAACTTATTTTCATCTCTGTGCAGAATGAGTATTGTTCTGGGCGGCAGTATAAAGGCAGTGTGTGTATGCACGTGCATTCAGAGTGGGGCCTTCCTGATCCAACCTGAGTGGGATCTAAAATTAACTGAGCAAACATCAAACTTGTCAGCATGCACATGTGCACACACCTTAGAGGGAGCACTGGTAAGAAGTAGCTTTGTGTGTGCATGTGCGTGTTTATATGTGTGTGCTGATGTGCAATAAATGTACAACTGTTGGAGCATATCCAAAGGAGTAACATCCTGTTTCTGAAGGTAGGACTAGAACAATGGATTGAAACTACAGGAAAGCAGATTTAGGAAGATTTTCTTAACTGTGAGAAATTTTCTACAGTGGAATTTGCTGTCTTATGAAGTTGTTGGGGGCTTGTTCAGGCTAGATGGCCATCTGTCTGGGATACATAGCAGATTCCAGCACTGAGTATTGGATTAGACAGGAGTGTTGGTAGGTACTTAAAAAGATCTGGGGCTTAAGCCCACCCCTTTTGATTAAATCAATAATAGACCCCGCAAGAACTGTGTGTGTTAAATTTCTTTTCTAATATAATACAGGATGCATGAAGATGGAAGCAGCAGAGAGCAAGGTGAGGTTAGGAGCTCTCACCCATGCTCTGTGCAAGGTGCCTCCATTGCTGCTCTTCCTTCTTGGAAGAGGTCATGGAAGAGGGAGGTGACTGATGAGATTTGGGACTCAGCAATTCATTGGGGGCCTGTGCCCCATAGACCACCCCCTAATGTCTCCCCTGGGACTAGAAGATCTCTTCCAACTCGTAAGATTCTGCGATTCTATAGCTTTTCCCAAGCTAGTGTAACTGTTATCAGGAAGTCACAAGTTCTCTGTTCACAAACAGTGAGCTGCATTGTTGCTTGACAGTGGTGTGCTTTCTCTGACGATTGTAGTCTTGGATTTTTTTTAATATTTTACATCCTGCTCTTCCTCCAAGGAGCCTAAGTACTACATACTTAGGTTTCTCCTCACAACAACCCTGTGAAGTAGGTTAGGCTGAGAGAGAAGTGACTGGCCCAGAGTCACCCAGCTAGTATCATGGCTGAATGGGGATTTGAACTTGAGTCTCCCCGGTCCTAGTCCAGCACTCTAGCCACTACACCACGCTGGTTCCGATGTCATATATACTGGCTGGATGTCATATATACTGTTAAGTGTCATGGTTCATTATGGAGAATGAACAGTCAGTGGGGTGTGTCTAAAATAAAAAAGCCCAACTATCTTGATCGTATGATACAACACACTAATCCAGCTATCATGTCATGGCTGGTGCTACATGACACCAATGGGAATCATTGATGGTAGTTGGTCAGGTGGCAGGAACTTGGGATATGACCTCTTTTAAAATTGAAGTCAAGTTGATGACATGGCAGCTGCATTTGGGTGATTCCACTTTCTGAACAAGAGGATGGGCTTACCAATTTCTCAAAATAGGACTGGAAAACGGCCAAAAAATAGTGTACCATGCTGATATGAATTTTGCCATGTTTCATCAGATTTGGCCGTAATTGCACCATTATGCACTACAGTTGCCCTTGTTTACTTAGGCCAGTCCTTACCTGTCCCAGGTAAAGGACATTCCTGTACTTGGTACCTGTTGCAGGTAAATCACTACCCCTACTTGTTTCTTCTTGGTCTTTGATTGACATCTTGTTGGGAGCATGTGCCTTAACAATTGTTTTGTGACTTCCAACTGTTCAAATACTGGTCTCATTCCCAAATTTCTTGAATTTCAGGCAATAATCCTATGCACACTTACTTGGGAGGAAGTTCCTCTGAACTGAGTGGGTTTCTGCATTATGTCTCCAAAGGCATACATTAACACTGATATGAAGAGCCTGTCTTTAGAGCCTGTGTGTGCACATGCACACATTGAGGTGCATAACGATAAGCTCCCATGCTGAAGTTATAGTCAATGCTTGAAGTTTATTCCAGAATCCCAATGCATATTAGTATTGTTACATACTTCACAGCTGGTCCAAGGAAATGTAACCACAATACAGAGTGCAGCCAGAAGGCATAACCCCAGTTTCCTGCCCCAGCCCCTTCAGCAGTAATGCACTTGTGATGCTTGTTTCTATTTATTTTATTTAACATACACCCCAAACGTAGGTCTCTGGGTAGTTTTGAACTCCTTCTGTAATTATTTAGTATGTCTTGAGTGGGGATGGAGCCATAGCTCAGTGGTAGAGCGTTTCCTGCACGAAGTTCCAGGTTCAGTTCCTGGCACCTTGAAGTAGGGCTGGGAAAGACACCTGCCTGAAACCTTAGGGAGCTGCTTCCAGTCAGTGTAGACAGTACTGAGCTAAGAGGACCAATGGTTTGACTCGGTATAATGCTGCTTTCTGTGTTGAACCAACTGAATGAATACCCTTGGTTCCTTTTAAATTACTGCTGGACTGATTCGCAAAATGAATGACCACAGCATACAGGGTGTTAGAAATGTCTCATGAAACAAAAATTGGTGGGCATGAAAGTCCAAATGTGCAATGCTAAATGACGTGTACCACTATAAATCATGTCTGTGGCGTTGCTTCTCAGTGCTGCAGGCAGATAAGTGCCGGCCAGTTGAAAAAGATGTAATCTAGAGAGGTGGAGGGGGAGGTGTAAGTCGTCTAGAGTTTCCTTTCAAATGGGCTCCTTTAATGAAAAATGGAAGTGGCATGACCCTGATTTGTATTAGTGGCTGATGTGCTGGGGGCGTGGGGAGGGATGGTACTGCTGCCAGGCTGATGCCCTTGAGAATTAATCCCTAGTCAGTTCTCCTTGTTTGCTATAGATTCTCTTTTTCGTTTAATCATGATGACTACTTTGCTGTGACGTACCTCTGTGGGAAGTAAATGTCTACCTAGCTTCAAATGAAGCATTGGCGCTTACCTGAAAGGTCATTCTCCTCAGAAGTATGGGTTGTATCCGTGGACCATGGGATGGCTTACGACCTCCTGCTCTGAGACAGGGCCAATCAGAGACTTCTCCTCCCACAGGAGGGCGGGGCGATCCCCTTAGTCTCCAGTTCGTAGACAGCTGCTACTCGCTCCGAAAGAAAGACACATGAACAGGTTACAGACAACTCATGCAATAGGCATCCAGCTTGCACTGAGCCCATCGGTTTGCCATCCTGAGCCCAACGGTTTGCCGTCCTGTACCTTATGGGTGAGCGTGAAGGCAGGCCAGAGGACAGGGTGGGGACGGTTTCATTCTCCCTCAGAAGAGGGTTGTATCTGTGGATCATGGGACCTGCTAAAGCTCCTCCCTCACTGGGTGG
Organism: Hemicordylus capensis; assembly: GCF_027244095.1. Taxonomy (NCBI): domain Eukaryota; kingdom Metazoa; phylum Chordata; class Lepidosauria; order Squamata; family Cordylidae; genus Hemicordylus; species Hemicordylus capensis. The sequence continues at coordinate 36,908,232 of NC_069660.1, read as the reverse complement.
AACCTCTGGTCTAGGCTCACGAAGGCACCACCTGCTGTAAGACCTGCCTGCCGAAGGCGGCATCAGCCGACGTCCAATCATGGATCTTATAGTGCCTCACGAAAGTGGATATGGAGGCCCAAGTGGCAGCCCTGCAAATATCAACCAGAGGATCCAGGGTGGAGAAGGCAGCAGTAGCGGCGGCACTCCTAGTGGAATGTGCTGTGATTTCTGCTGGTGTTGGCGTGCCTGATGCCTCGTATGCCATCTGAATGCAGGAGCAGATCCAGCAGGAAAGTGTGGCCGTGGATACCTTCTTGCCCAGGGAGCAGTCCCTGAATGAGACAAAAAGGAAGTCTGACCTTCTGAGAGGCTTGGTACGGCGAAGGTATACCTGTACCGCCCTGCGAACATCCAAGGAGTGCCACTCCTTCTCTCTGGGTGAGGACAGGTGTGGGCAAAAGCAAGGCAACATTAGTTCCTGAGCCCTGTGGAACACGGAGTTCACCTTGGGCATATAGGAGGGGTCCGTGCGTAGTAGGACGTAGTCAGGGAAGACAAGGTACAGTTCCTTACGCGCGGAAAGCTCCCCCAAGTCAAAGACTCACCTGGCTGAGGTGATGGTGACGAGGAACAGGACCTTAAGGGACAAGATCCTCAAGGGAGCTGCCCTCAAGGGCTTGAAGGGTGGTTTCATGAGGGCCCTGAGGACGAGGCTCAAGTCCCATGTTGGGAACCTGTGCACCGTGGGAGGCCTGAGCAGTGCGGCTCCTTTAAGGAACCTCTGGACGTGTGGGTGTGCAGACAGGGAGGGGGCCTCCTGGACCTGAAGGATGGAAGAGATGGCAAACACTTGCCTACGTCGGGTGTTAGGGCGAAGCCCTTCTTCCAGACCCTTCTGCAGGAACCACAGGACCTGGGGTACCGATGCGGACAGTGAGCCAACCCCTTGTGTGGTGCACCACTTGGAGAAGGTCTTCCAGGTCGATTGGTAGACCCTGACAGTGGAAGGGCAGCGAGAAGCGAGTATGGTGTCCTGGACTGCCTGAGAGTACCCGCATTCACTTAGGGCCCTCTGCTCAATCTCCAGGCGGAGAGGCTGAGCCAGCCCGGTTGCGGGTGGTACACGGGGCCCTGCCTGAGCAGATGGGGATGGCTTCTGAGCAGTGGAGGCGGTTCGCTGGATAATGCCACTAGGTCTGAAAACCAAGGGTGGCGGGGCCAGTGTGGGGCCACCAGGATGACCTCTGCCTGAAGTAGGCGGATCCTTCACACTGTTTGTGAGATTATGGCTATGGGGGGAAGGCGTAAAGGAGGCCTGTGGGCCAGGGTTGGGTCAGAGCATCCATCCCCTCCACCCTCGGGGACCTGGATCTTGATAGGAAACGGAGCAGCTTGGCATTTTCCAGAGAGGCGAATAGGTCTATCTTTGGGGTCCCGAACCTTAGAACAATTCTCTGGAAGGCGTGAGGTTCCAAGGACCACTCGGCCTGGTCTATCTGGGACCGGCTGATCCAGTCTGCTACAGTGTTCTGGGTCCTGCTGATGTGGTCCATCTCGAGGGACAGTAGGTTTGCTTCTGCCCATCTCATAAGTTTGGTGGCCTCCTGCATCAGGGGTCTGGACCTAGTCCATCCCTGGCGGTTGATGTGCGCCTTTGCAGTGGCACTGTCTGTTCGTACCAGCACGTAGCGGTCCTGGACTAGTGAGGAGAATTCCCTGAGGGAGTTCAGGATTGCCCGGAGCTCCAGCCAGTTGATGGAATTGCTTCTTTCATCGTTGGCCCACTGCCCCTGTGCGACCAGCTGCTGGCAGTGGCCACCCCCCATCTGGGATACCTGGAGCTGTGGATGGTAGTCATTGGGTGGGGTTGCGCTTGAAGGTGGGCTTGGCTGAGTGCGTGTGCTGCTGGGTACGGCGATTCTGGTGGTACCTAAAGGAGAGCTGGGCCCTGGGCCCACAGAACCTGTCCTGTCTGCTCTGGCGCGAGTGAAAGGATGACCTGTAGTCTTTGGAATTAGAAAAGAAGGAGGTAAAGGTGCGGCGCTGTGGCTCCTGGGTCCCCGGAGGCATAGCCTTCTTCTTGTCTTTAGATTCATCCAAAATGGGGTCGAGGACCTCCCCGAACAACTTACCCCATTTGAAGGCTGAGTTGGCTAGGTTTGACCGGGACTTCTGGTCTGCTTTCTAGTTCTTAAGCCATAACTGGCATTTGATATCAGATACCAGGGCCCTGGTAGACAGTTGTGCTGCGTCGAGAGAAGAATTGGCCATGAACGCTGCCGCTTTGCCCAGTTTGTTGAGACACTGCCTAAGGGCAGTTGATTCTGGAGGAACCAAGGGGAGAAGTTCCCTTACCCACAAGACTGCTGCTCTAGCAAACATGGAGTTGGCTGTGGAAGCCCTAATGGATAAGGCGGTTGCCTCATGTGACCTGCGTAAGGCAGCATCACACTTCTTATCGTCTATGTTTTTCAGTGTCTCGTCCCCATCCTTGGGGAGTACCGTTCCCGTTACGAGGGCGGCCACTTCTGCATCTTCCAGTGGCACCTGCAGCTTTTCCATGAGGGCTTTAGTGGATGTGTACTGGCGCCGTACTGCCGAGGGGGGGCCCTTGCTCTCAGTGGGCTTGTCCCACTCCTTTTGAAATATATTCAAAAAGAGCTGTGGGCAGGGCACGGCCATCTCCTGCGTTTGCAGTGAGGGAAGTATTGCAGGGTCCCCTTCATGCTTGTTAGCACTGGGTAGGGGCTGCTGTTCCAGCCTCGGCTCCTTCCGCACCTTATGCAGTAACACAGGGAAGTCTGCCTGAGAGAAGAGGTGGCATTAGGGCTGCTGGGATAAAGGGGGCTCCTCATCGTCCCTGGAAAGCTCCCCTTCCTCACGCTCCGAGTCAGATGCCTCAGAACAGTCGGACTGAGGCTGGATGGGCCGAGGGAGAAGCTCAGAGCCCATTGTTGTGTGAAGTGCGCGGCAGGGGGAGAGCCGGGGAAGCTCAGCGGTCGGTGCGGAGGCGATGGGGCGGCAAGGGGAGAGAACCAGAGGAGCCCTGTTGTGCTACTTGGTTGAAGGTTGACTCAGCCTTCCATCCTTCCGAGGTCGGTAAAATGAGTACCCAGAATGTTGGGGGCAATATGCTAAATCATTGTAAACCGCTTAGAGAGCTCCGGCTATAAAGCGGTATATAAATGTAAGTGCTATTGCTATTGCTAAGTGCTACTGGCGTTCGACCAGGTGGGGGGGGGGCGGAAGCAGCAGGGGCGCCATGAGGGGCGCAGGCTGTAGCCAAAATGGCCACCGCTGCCGTGCCGGACGTGCTTGGTTCCTCCTCCAAAATGTGTGGCCGCCTCGGAGGGGGCGGGAAGGCCAGGAGCAACCAGGGGAAGGGGCAGCCAGGGGAGCTCCTTAAACTCCTCTGCCACCACCCGGTGGAGGAGAGCTGCAAAGGCGGGCGGAATCTCCTCCTCATCGGTGGAGGTGGCCTCAACGCCTTGATCGGTGGCAGCGGAGGAAGGGAGAGCTGATGAGCAGAAGCGCTTGTCGGAGGGGGGAGGAGCGCCCGCTTTCAAACCCCGCTGAGCAGACTCACCCTCCTGAAGAGCCGTTGCTGCTGCAGCCATGGCCTCATTCTTTGGCTCCGTGCCTCCTCAAGAGGAAGTCTTGGAGCCTGCCTGTGACCCGGTCTCCTTTTTCTTGGAGCCCTTTTCCTTGTTGCGCTTAGCGGCCTTTGCCAGCCCGAGTCACGGGTGCGGGAGAGGTCACCGCGGCCCACTCAGCATGGCACACGGTGTATGCCACAGAATATTCGGAGAGGAAGGGAGAAGCCTCCCTCTCCCCGCGCAGTGACTGCCACCATGTGCAGGCGCGCTGGGAGTCGCGGTAGGTTACGAGGCTGCCCGCTTGGTTCCCTTCCTTCCCGGTGCGTATCGAAGGGGTTAATTCCAAAGGAAGAACAGTGGAGCAATGTTTTAGCGGACCCTGCCCGGAGCGAGACAGGGCAAGAACTGGAGACTAAGGGGATTACCCCGCCCTCCTGTGAGAGGAGAAGTCTCTGATTGGCCCTGTCTCGGAGCAGGAGGTCGTAAGCAATCCACAGATGCAACCCTCTTCTGAGGGAGAATCCCCATTCAGTTGATTTTCAGATAGTTTTGTCCTCTCTTACTCTTTGCTTAACTTATCCCAAAGCATTGTTCTGAAGATAAAAGCTGGAGCTTCTTGGAGGAAGAGTAGGATACAAATGCCATAACTAACTGGCAGACTGAGGCCCAAAAATCTAATGACATGGCATTCGTCTTCATTTAGGCGTAGATGGCACCCACCTCGATTTGATTGTATCACTTCCTGTGAAATCTCATTGTTTGTAATGGGCAGGGGCGTCTCCAGGCTAGGGCAGCCAGGGCACGTGCCCTAGGTGCCACTGTTGAAGGGGGCGCAGAATTCCCCTCCACTATGCACAATTTTTTTTTTAAAAAATTATCTGATCACCCAGCGGGGGCGCCGGCACTGCGCTGGGAAGCCCCCCACCGCTGCTCACCGTCACCATCCTCTGTCTCCCCACTCGCGCAGGCACAGCGCACTCTACTCACACAACACGAGTTGCGAGAATCTCTGATCCAGTCCGGGCAGGTGGGGACAGGTGGGCACTGAGCACTCCCATTGGCACGCTGGCAGAGAATACGTGCAGCGCCCCCCACCCCCCCACGCCGATTCAGTCAGTGCATGTGCCTGCGTCCACATGGGTTGCAGAAGAGAGATAGTGCAGCTGCTGCTGGGCATTTGGGAATCTCGTGCTGTTCGCTAATCCTCGTGTGCTGCTGCTGTGTTTGCTGCTGCCTAATCGTTCGTCACTTCGACCCATTTTTATTTTGTTGGCTGCATTCTTAATTGATCCCTTCCCATTTCCAAAGTAAGTAAAAATAAACAAGCTAACACACAAGCTCTGTGTGTGTCGCCCGCGCGCCCTCCTGCTGCCTGGTTCTCTGGATGATCTTCCTTCCTCTTCTCTCCCGCTCCCCCAAGCCAGTGTAAAGTCCTCCTTGGAGGGTCAGTGTGTGGGGTGGATTGGGAAACTTTCTGTGTGTGCACATTGGTTGCAGGCAGGGTGGGACCTCCAGGGTTTGCTTGGTCTTTGTCTGGGGACGCTGCAGCTACTGGCTGGCTGAGCATATCTGCTCGCCAATGGATTGTTAACCATTAGCTGCTCTGCTGCTCAGAGAGGCTTTTGCGGCTGTTTAAGTGTAAAAAAAACACCCCACTTTGAAATAAATAAATGCAGTAACGAGGCTGCAGGTGAGGCAGCAAACAAGCCCTCCCTGTGGGGCTCTTCTGAGCTGGCACTGCAGGCTGGCGCTTTCTTTCCACTTTCCCCAGGCCGGAGTGAGGAGCCCTTGCTCGCTACTTTCCCTCCCGCCTGGCCCTCCTCCCCAGCTCCCCAATCTCTGGCTCAGTGGGAGGCGCAGGGGAAGCAAGCCCTCCCTGCGGGGCTTTTCTGATGAGCAGGAAGGATTGCAGTGCAGCAGGGCAGGCTGGCGCTTTCCTTCAGCTTTCCCCCTAAGTGGAGGAGGAGCCCTTGTTCACTTCTTTCCCGCCTGCCTGCCGGGCGGCACCCCTCCCCTCCACTTGCTCCTCAATCTCTGGCTTGAGTTGCGTGAGCGCGTACTCATACACGTTGCCGTAGAAAATGGCCCACAGCAGAGAGGCCTGCCTGCCTGCCGTTGGGTTAGGAACAAGCCTTAGCTGCCACGCTACCCGCTAGTAGCCTCTTCTGAGCTTTGGCCCCTTCCAAGCATGATTCCAGACATCTCAGCCAGAGAGAGTGGTGGTGTGTTTTGTTGTTGGTTCTTTTTGAGGGGGTGAATGGTGTGTTACTCGGAAAGAGACTAAACTAAGAAGATAGTAGAGTAGTCCAGCCTTCCTCCGTTTATTCTTCCAGCTGCCGCTCCCCCCCCCTTCTCGGTTCCTGCTATTTTGGCGTGTTACAATCCGGCGACACGTCGTGTGTCCCCCCCACCCCCCCGCTCAGAAGTCAGCTAGCCGGACGTCTCTGTCGGGCAGTCCAGCTGATCTACATTTTACAGCGTTCTAGCCATGAATGTGTACCACTCTCCAGATTACAAATTTGCTTGTGCTGGGTTGCTTACTTCTGTAATTTAGCAGTTTGGAAGATACACCGCTCTGAGGAGTTGCAGCCCTAGGTCAGCTGTAAGGGTGAGCAGAGAGTTTAAAAGACAGTAAATGTGAACTGGGAATTGGTAGTGCAGAAAAAGTGGCATGTGCTAGTTGTGTTCTGGCTTCATCTTCTGTGTTACATAGAAAAGTGTCAATGTATAGCTATAAAGGAAGCATATCTGATTTCCTCTTCAACACACTTTTTATCATACTGACACTTCTAATTGCTTATCTGCTAGTAGCCTAGTATTCTACACTACATGTTCTCTGTGCTTTCAGAGATTAACTAAATGGAGATAGTACTGAAAGTCTGATGTTCTAGTATCAGGCACCCATAATTCTCACCTTGCCTGAGGGCTAATTCTAATCAAGCAATGCTAGGGATTTTGCCTAAATTTTTACGCATAAGGAAAATTGATACTATTGTTATCAATACTGGTGAGAATAAAGATAGGCTATGCTTTAATGTCCCCTTTAGGCTTCAGTGTTTCACCTCCTCTGTGCTGGACTTCTAACACTCAGAGAAAATGTATTTCTTTTTATTATTATTTTATTTTATTTTAACATTTATATCCCACTCTTCCTCCAAAGAGCCCAGAGCTCCTTGTACTACATACTTAAGTTTCTCCTCACAACAACCCTGTGAAGTAGGTTAGGCTGAGAGAGAAGTGACAAGCAAGGAAGGTGCAGTTATAATTTTCAGGTAGTGCCATAATTTGTTAATTAAAAGATTTGTTAATTAACGAGCTTGACTTGTATTTTTGAGCTGATATTATGGTAAAGCTATCAGAAATATGGGTGTCAGATTTTCTTGGGGGGTGGGGGTGCAATTTCAGTACTTGTCCTGGGCGCTATTTTCCCTAGATACGCTTCTGGACATGGACATCGTCAAAATGCCCTAAGGCAGAACATGGGTGGAAATGGAAACAGAAGAGACCCAATTTCTCCATATTCCCCTTCTCTGTGCACATGCAGCTAGGCCTGTCTTGTGCAGTGTGAAATTTTGTGAAGAACATATGTGGTTTAATAGTAGGTTCTTCCTTTAAAAAGAGAAAAATGAATAAAATAGAAACAGAAACTAATGTTTCCTTTCAATCTTCATAATCTTATACTAATACTGCATTACAGGACTGATTATTACTTGCCTTGTCAAAGGCGTGGTTTGGTCCGAATTTGGACCGAACCGTGGGTAAGTGAGACAGTTTGATCGAACCGATTGGCTGGATTGGCCTGTTCGACGAACCAGCTTGGAGCACTTTGTGATCAAACCGGCTTGGTTTGCAGCAGTCTGGTTTGCAATTGAATTTGTTCTGCACATCCTTGTACAATGGCTTACATGTACAAAAGTAGTCCTGAGCACGCAAATGTAAAAGCAGTTATGGTCCAGTGTACTTCTGTACCTGTGTACAGCATAACATGTGAATACTTGTGTACACACCACACTCGTATGAGTGTTGAACACTTTGTGTGAATGGGCATTTATCTTCCTGCACGATGCCATATTTCAGTATGATGTGGCTATTTTAACTGTACACCTTATACTTTACTAAGCAGGGGTTATGGTTTGCAGTCATTAAGGAAATGCCTGATTTGGTTCTGCGTGTAAGCAACTTACCTTTCTGCTGTGCCAGTTTCCTTTATGCTACCATCTTGGTTCGTAAGAAAGTTGCTTACAGCAGGGAGAAAGGCAGAGAATTAGAATGACGTTTGTGTTTGCTGTTCTCTGTGAAGAAAGGAATACATACCTGGTTCTCGATTTAAAAAAAAAAAAAGCCTTGTGAAGAATGCACTGGTTCATGCACTGGCACTGGGAGCCAGAAGGAGTATTGCATATTTCCCTTCCCTTAGATCTTCTGCCTGCTTCAGATATGTGTGGGATCAAAGCCGTTTTAATCTGTCTTGTTGTAGGCAGTAGATTGAGGCTTCTGCTTATTTTGTTGCATACTTTATTTTGCACAACACATAATGGACAGTATATGAAATTGGCTAGAAATTGCAGACTCTGGGGCTCTTCCATCATGCCCTACTTTGTCTCCCCCTACCCCTTTTTGTTTTGATTAACATCCAGCCTGATAAAGAGTTCTGGAGAACTTGAAAGCCTGCTCACCACTTGGTGTTGGCTGTGTGTGTCGGTCCCAGTAGAGGTATTACCTCGCCCTTGGCTTCTGTGGAACAACATGGCTGCTTATGATTTTTACATATCCCATATAAGAAGAGTTCATGACTGAATCGGAATAGGTGTGATCTGTCAGCTACGGGGCATCAGTCAGTATATTGTTAATATCCACAACAAGTTCTGGTGGCTTCAGAAGTTAATTTCCCATGGCTAGTGTAAGTACAAACTGGGGTGACTCGTGTGGCTGTATATGCAAGAACACTCACCTAGAGTTGCCATGCCCCCCAGAATCCCAGGTTTCACCTGGATTTTAAGCATCTCACCCAGATTGCTTAGCCCACCCAGATTCACCCAGATTTCAGCTTTCACTTAAAAAAAAAAAAAAAAAAGATAAACTCTAGCCCTTGTAGAAGCGGAGTTATGGAGCAAAACGTGCAGTCACTATTCTGCTCAAATTATTTTCAAGCCAATTTACATAATTTGGCCACCCAGAGACGTAAGTTTGGGCGGGGTATAAACTAGATACATAGATAAATAAATAAATCAATAAAAAATATGCAAATTAGGCACCCCGATTAGGAAAACCAGAATATGGCAACCCTACACTCGCCTCTCTGCTCTCAAAAATGCAGCAGCAGTCTTCTGTTGAGGCAGAGCAAGCAGTCCATGAAGTGATCAGTTTCACAAAAGAACAAGTTTGTTAATGTCCTCGGCATTCTTGATGTTAACTACTTGGATGCTCAGTATGAAAACAACTGATAAAAGGGCTGCAGTTGGGGTTGCCTCATTGGTTGGAGAGAATTAGTGGACACAAACATCAAAAGGGGGTGCACACAAATTGAGAATTCCTACTTTATTGGCCAGGATTGGAAAGAGTACTCGATAGTGCAGCTTGGTAGCAGTTTCGCACCTTCTCCCCATAGATGCTTTGCACAGGAGAAGGTTAAGAGCTCTCATAGTTTTGTGAGCAGTAGCTGGGGGTGGAGCTGCTGCTGAGTTTTGTCTTTCATGTTGGAACAATAAAGGGCAGTTGTGTGTTAAGGCCTGCTGCTTCTCGCATAGCTTCTTAGGGAAGTGCACAAAAAATGGATTCTGTGTTCTTGTTTTGAGCTCAAAACAAAACATAGCTGGTTAAAACATCTCATCATTTCGATGAAACATCTCATGAAACATTTTGACCAAACAGTGGTCAAAATGGTGGTTTTGATGAATCAGCTTGAAACTTTACGCATTTCAGCCACAGGGAAAAATGGGGGAAGATGAAACACCCCATAATTCCCCATGGGCAGCTCCTAGGGACACCAAAGTGGGTTGGGTGGTAAGGCATGGTGGCTACCTGTCACCCAGCCCAACAAAGAAATGGGCAAGTGGGCAGTTTTTAACCTCCCCCCTCCCGTAGGATCCAATGGGGGTTTGGGGAAAAGGTTAACATTTTAAAAATTGCCCACTTCCACATTTATTTATTTTTAGCTGGGTGGTAGGTAACCATCATGCCCACTTCCACATTTGTCATCTAATCCACTTTGGTGTTGCTAGGAGCTGCGCATGGAGAATGGGGTGTTTTGTGTTTCCCCCATTGTTCCCTTTGGCTGGAACAAGCTGCACTCACAAAGGTACACAAGTTTTTCATTGAAATTGAAAAATGCATTGCCAACTGTTGTGAGCTACACCTGGTTTTGCACTCTGTATATGCTCAGAGGGAAAGAGGCAAAGTCACATCATACACAAACTGAATTGGTTCTTGGAGATGGTGACCATGTAGGATCTGGGCGCGCAAACAGAGATAGAGGAAGACACACTCAGAAAGTTCAATGGGCTTTATTATAGAAAGTTGCTCATCAGGATAAAATGCAAACAGGTCATCCAAATTAAACACGTTTCCGATTCAAGGTGTGGTGCAATGTGCCTAGCTATCACATGTGTGTGCAATCAATAATTACAGCTGTCTAACAAATTCTGATAAAACATTCAGAGGGAAACAGACGAAAGAAGGAATGGCGGTGATTAGTAGGGAGGAGGGAAGGGGGAGCAGGCTGAGTTGTTCTTTGAATAGGCATCTCACCAGGTTCATGAAGAAGGCATCAAAGGACTAGTTTGTTGCTGGGGCTTGGGAGCAATGCAGGCTTCAAGCAGTCAGGTAGGCTGGTGGTGGATGCTCAGAGCAAGGGAGAAAGAGAGAACCATGTCTGGGTAATCTTGACTTCTCATGGCGCAGCAGAGGTCACAGACAATCCCTGTCCATGGAAAGAATTCCTTCGTTAGCCCCGCGACTTGAACAGCGATCACTCTGGGATCACTCTTGAGCAAAGATCTGCTGGTTAGGAAAAGCTTGCTGATTTGCCATGTCCAGAGACCCCCTTTTACAGCAGCTGGCTCCTATAGACCTGCACTAGGAGTTATTTCAAGATAGCAATTTCATGGATCTCCAAAGTGTCAGTCACTCTTAACATAAAACTTCCCCCTCAAGACACAACTGTTTCTTTGTTAGACTTCAGTTCAGAGCAGCATCCTCTGCATACTGTCTTTTTGATTTCAGGAAGCAATTTGTTCTTCTGTTTGTACTCAAAACAGCTGCATTTCTTAAGCTGTTGGTCTGTCTTTGCCTAAGAGGCAGGATCCTAGCACCTCTTGCTCCAAAGAGTGTTAAAAAGTCAAAAGGGGTTGTTTAAGAAGGAAGAAGCTGTTATATGCATGAGATAGCAATTAAATTGCTTCTTGTGTACAGCTACCTAGTGTGTAATTATAAAAAAAATGTTTAAAGTAACAGCAACATGTTTGAGGCTAGTTAATCAATGCATTTGACTAAGGCAGAACAATATAGGTGACATCAACATGATAAGCATCCTGTCAGAGGAAGTAAGTAACTTCAACCACATTGTTGTTGTGGCTGAAGTTACTTACTTCCTCTGACAGGATGCTTATCATGTTGATGTCACCTATATTGTTCTGCCTTAGCAAATAAATAAAATTTGTAAATAACGTTACGTAAATAAAATTACAACAATAACTTCAGCCACATTTTGACGGAGTACACCTTGCAATGAAAATTGCAGAGCAGTGAGTGAAGCACAAGTTGCTCTCAAGGTGAGATCTGGAGCTCATCACAGCAGTTACCAAGAAATCTCAGTCTCTTGTGCATGTGTGTGTGCATACGCGCACACACTGCCCCTCCCGTCCCCCTTCCTCTGCCACTGTCCATTTCTCACCACAACACAATCTCACAAACAAAACAAACCACAACTCGGGGAAGGCAGGCACCCAAGTTCTGTGGCCTTTGTCAATCTGAGATCCAGCAAAATGAGATAGATGTAGCAGCAGTAGCATATTGCTTGGTGCTGAAATAGCAATAGTTTATACAACAGCAGCATATTATACTTTGTGCTGAAAAAAACCCACAAAATCAAACCTTTCTTGATCCTCTCCTGATGTATCCTCTTCCTGAGAGGCACACTCCGCCTTCCAGTCCCTTTGAATACATTTTGAAACTCCCTCTTTCTGGGCTCCTCCTCCCATCAAATGGGGGCACAGTTGCCCATGAAAACACTTGATTTGTATGACAGCAAACCAACCAAGAAGCAAGGAGACTGCAAGTTGAAACATTTTGCACATCCCTGTAGGAGATACATCCTGTTAGCTAAGAGGGGCCCTCACAATACTGCTGGTGCTGCATCAGGCAATGGCTTTTTGAGAAAGAAGTCTAGCCACTAGAGACAAGGGGACTCTCTCTTGGCCCATATACTTCATAACTAAACCCAGAGGTCTACTATCATTCTCGCTAACTCTAAAAATGATCCAGAAAGGAAGGGGAAGGGGTTACTGAGTCATAGAGAGATAACCAGCTTAGCTAGTTGCCAGTGCTGGTGCCAGAGAAAGGGTAATAATATGGGGCTTTTAAACATGGACACCATGTAGTTACAATTTCTGGATAGAAGCACTTGGTATACAAATTAAAGCTATCTTTACACTCAAATTCTTGGACATTTTGTATCCAGGATGACATTCTTCCTACCTCCTGGACCGGACATCCATCCTGAATGTGTGGCAACCCTAGCTACAACATGAATTATTTTTTTAATTCTACCATTAGCTACCCTGATTAGTTAGGCAGCAGATATTTCTGAAATTTAATAAAACTATTTATATTAATAACACTCTGCAGCTGGCAAGCACTAGGAGGTTCCCCCTTCTATCTGAGAGGAGAATCTCTCAAGATGGTGCCTGCTATGACACATTTGTTAATGATACTGCTCTGGGGTATTGGCAAACCACCCCTGACTGATTTTGGGACTTGTGTGGGGAACCAGTGAATCTTAAAATGAGCAGCTCATTTCAGAATAAACTTGTGCAAAGCTTCGGTCTTAGAAATGACTGACAGAGTTCAAAATAAGGTTTATTTGGGGTCTAGGAGTACAGGAAAAATCTTGATTAATAAGCCACACAATATTAACTAATAAAACTAACAAGGCTAGCAATATCAATAGCACTAAATTGAAGCTCACGCAGAGGCACTTTGTCTTGAGATCTGAATTAAATCCATTCAAGACTGACCAGAGAAACTGTCTTGGAGAAGTGCTTTAGATTTTAAAGTTAGAGAAAGGGGAGCAAGAGACTGGGGAGCAGAGCTTAGTATACCTCGCATCCTTTCCTGGTGGTGTGTTTGGACATTCCTTGCTTGACCGACGTTGAGGAACCTCTCTCCTCCAGGAAGGCAGAATGCAGGAGAGGGGACCTAAGTGCCACTCAAGAGTCAGGGAGCCAGGAAAAATCCAAAGGAGGTCTGATCTCAGAGGACCAGTCTCCTGATGCAGCCAAATGTGCTGCTCAGATCGGGCCTGGAAGTAAGACCGGTCTGGAGGCAAAAGTGGGATGGGTACAAGAGCCCAGGCATAGCAAGATGGTATAGCTCATTCCCAGACATAAGCACACGAAGCGGGAGAATCCAGAGAAGAGACACTGCTTGGTGGACTCGGGGACAAAAATAGGCCACATCTTGCTCTGGGGCCAAATGTTGACCACACCTTTCTGCTGAAAAGGGTGACTTACATGATAGACAAAATAATACATTCTGTCCTGTTCAAACTTCGCTGGATGTGCTCTGCCAGCACAATGAGGGACATAGGTTGAGAAACCTGTGCAGGATGGAGTGGAATGGGTGCACTGGAGCTAATCTCCTGTGGTCAGGAAAAGACCTTGGGAATGAATGCCTTGGAATGTTTTAACAAGCACACCTCCCAATCCTCAAGCTAACCATTAATGCTTCTTGTTAGAGAGAAATGAGTCTGTTAACTCTTATCTTATTCCTTCTTGTGAAGGTGATAAGCTCCATGCTGTGTGCAAACATGGAAGGGAGTATTTGGCTATCCCTGTTAGATTAGCACTTAATTAACTTGTGTCTACTTCCACTTCCTCACCTGGATTAAAATCAGAGTGGTGAGCAGAGGAATAGTCCTCTTTCTGGTCGTGAGTCAAACTTGACCTGGAGTTGCCTTTCCCCATGCTTTTGTGACATACACTCTTGTGTTAGCTTGTGTAAGCAAATGGTGAGCCCACAATCCCGTGTGTTCAGGGAGACAAAATTGAAACTACAAGCCTGTAGCTTGAAATCGGGTGTAGGGATGCCACTGGGAGCCCCCAGACAGGCTGTCTTGCTAACTCATGTGCATCATTTAAAGGCACAGTATACTTATTGCTTCAAAACTATTGTCTGTCCATATGCAAACTAATTAAATCAGCTAAAACTCACATGATTGGATGACTAAGATTTCTTTAATTTGGTGGCAGCCCTAATGATGAATATTCACTTATGTGATGTCCTTGAGAATTTCCTGGTTACAAATGCAGGGGAAGAAAATCACATGTAGTAGGGATGAGCCCGAAGCCTTTTGGCATCTCTTTGGAGAGGTGCCTAAACGCTTTGGCTCTCTGGTGCTGAAACGCTTTGGCGTGGGGTGAGGGGTTCCTTTAAGGGGAGGTGGGCAGGTCCTACCTGCCTGTCCTCCAAGCCCCCGCTGTGGCACTGTTTAAACAGAAATATCTCCATACAAGAGGTAGCTTGTACTGCTTGCCCCTTTTAAATGCCACACTGTGGTAATGGGATTTGTCCCACAGCATCCCTTGTGCAGCGTTGGCATGTAAATGGCATCGGTGCATACCATTTATGTGCCGACGCCATGTGAGGGATGCTGTGGGTCCTGTCCTGCAAGCGGAACAAGCTGCCATTTGCACGGAGGTATTTCCACTTAAACAGTGCTGTGGGGGCTTGGAGGATGGGCAGGTAGGACTTGTCTGCCTCCCCTTAAGCGGACCATGTGCCACCCTCAGACGTGCACTAAAGAAACTTGGTGCACATCCCTAACATGTAGCATTCCTTGAGTGGTTCCCAGGATAAGAATGCAAACCACCATGGAATAGCCATTGCTCCCTACCTGATAGCCCTATATAAACGTTATGTTCAATGCATGTGCAACTTGTATACAGGTTTGCACGTGCATATCATTGTTCGCATATAGTTGTTGGTCAGTTTGGATGATACTTGCCCAACTGGCTTGAGCACAAACAAGGGAACATGTTGTCCTTCCTCCTTTTTGGTGCATTGGGGCATCTTTCCCAAGTCTCACGAAGAGGCATTTCATTCGAACAGCCTCTCTGCATGTGCTACAAATAGCACTGGGAGAAAAGACTCTGTGGCCAGGAAAGTCCATTCACATGTGGGTGGCCCAAAACACAGTCGCCCCCCAGCAGCCTCTGAAACTAGAAATGAACCCAGCTGGTGAGAGAAAAGGTCTTGGATAGGATAGTGGGAGATTTTAGGGGGGCATCCCCAGATGTGAAAGGATTATAAGCAGTTACATTGATCCATGGACTAGGCATGCATGCCAAACTGGAGAGAGGGGGAGAGAGAAGTTACTGATCTCTAGAGTTCATTACTGTAATTACTGTGAGGTGTGAAAAAAGCAACCACAACAAAGTCTCCCAACCTTATATAGCCTCTTCCTCTCTGCAAAACACCCACACCCACCCTTTTTGTTGTTTCCCCGCCTCTGCAATGGTGCAGTTGGATGAGGTGTGTTTAAGATGCTTTGGGGATTATCTTCTATTTTGGCTTCTCTGATAGTCACATATCTCGACTCTGCAGCTTGTATGACCTTTCATTTTCAGGGAACCATTCCTGATATGTGTCAACTTGATGAAGCCCTTCATACCAGCTGAGTCTTCATCCTAGTCATCTGGGGTGACAGAGCTGCAGTATTGCTAAGGTCAAATAGTTTCGAATTGTTTATCATGTTGGTCTCAATAGAATGAGATTATGAATCATAAAGTGTGAAAAGCAAATGTGTTTGTTCTGGTCTCCCTAGCCTCCAGGAACCAGTTGTTATCAAACCAACTTGTTGTATTCTATCTAGTAATCCTTTATGTTTTGTTATTGATAAGTTTGACCCAGTGGGGATCCTGTAGAGGGGGTAGGGGATGGAGTCAGAAAGGAAATAGGGATGGGGAGGAGAAAGAGAAAATTGAGTCCTTTCTGAATAAAGGCTTAATTAAATTTACATAAGATTACTTTGTGTTTGAGGGAAGCAGCTATAAAACACAAGTGAATACAGATCAAGAAGTGGCGCAGTGGGGAAATTCTTGACTAACAAGCAGAAGGTTGCCGGTTCGAATCCCCACTGGTGCTATATCGGGCAGCAGTGGTATAGGAAGATGCTGAAAGGCATCGTCTCATACTGCACAGGAGATGGCAATGGTAAACCCCTCCTGTATTCTAGCAAAGACAACCACAGGGCTCTGTGGGTGCTAGGAGTCATAATCGACTCAATGGCACACTTTACCTTACTCTTGAATACAGATCAAGTACGACTCTATCAAGTATTAACTCCCTATATTGGGTGCTCAGTTGTGTGTAGATTGAGAGACCATGTGACCACATAGAGAGCCCTTGCTTATGCCTACTCTAGGGCCACTTGATAAATGATCATCTGTACTTGACAACTTGTTGGACACCTCTTTCTGGAACCATAAATTTTAGAAACTGTCAGGGTCAATGAAGCTTAACCCAGGAGCTGTCTCATGATATAGGCCTAATCAGACAAGGTGTTAAACACATTGCTGAATAGTTAAAACTCAAGTTCTACTCCTAATAGCTGCTGTGCAGGAGCCCTATCTGGAAAATGGTGTCACTGTAACAAATGGCACCGTGTGTGTGTGTTGACACAAGTAGTGCAGAGACGAAGGGTTCAGAGTCCTAATCTGGATCAGCTCCCCCTTGTAGCTGCTACTTTAGCATGAAAATGAGTTCCTATCTGGAGGATGATGTGCCTAGCATTATGACTTACAACTAACACAGATGGTGCACACTTGGGTCTTGAAAACTCTTGATTGCACAGGACTGGGGTAAATGCTATGCTCCTGCTAACTGGGCAAGGAAGCACCTTTTTAAAGTGGTGGGATTCTTTTATTTAGCAGGGAAGGTGGCAACTGACCCTATTCATCCCAGCATGGCACCCCATTCCTCCAGGTGTGTGTGTGTGTGTGTGTGTGTGTGTAACAGGGAACATCCCCCCTGCCCATATATTTTGTTGATCTGTGTAAACTGCTTTGAGAATTTTGTTGTTGTTGAAAAGTAGGATATAAACTAGAAGGCTAGCCTTGTGCCCTTGCCTAATTACCAGGGTGCTGGTTATAACCCATAGAGCCCTAAACAGCTTCAGCCCTGGGTATCTAAGAGAATGTAATCATTTCCATGAGCCCCATCATCACTCATTGAGATCATCTGAAGAGTTCCACCATGTCTGGTGGAAGAAGATCACACAGAGACGGGTCTTCTCTGTTGCTGCCCCAACTTTCTGGAATTCACTCCCTGTTGAGATGAGTCTCCCCCATCTCTGACAACTTAAAAAACAAAAACAAAACCCTGCTAACTTGGCAAAGAGGCACCTTTTAATGTGGTGACTCTCTTTATTTAGCGGGCGGGGGGGAGAGTAACTGGCCCTATCCACCCCAGCACAGTATCTCCAGTGACTGTTGCTAGTGTTTATCTTCTGTTTCTTTTTAGATTGTGAGCCCTTTGGGGACAGGGATCCATCTTATTTATTATTTCTCTGTGTAAACCTCCCTGAGCCATTTTTGGAAGGGCGGTATAGAAATTGAATTAACAACAACAACAACTCAGCTGTTGTAAAAAGATTGCACAGACTGACTACAAACAAAGGCATGACAAGGTAGCAGGGATGATACACTGGAACATCTGCGAAAAATACAAGCTACCTGTAGCCAAAGATTAGTGGGACCATAAAATTGAAAAGGTTGTAGAAAATGAAGATGTAAAAATATTATGGGACTTCCAACTACAAACAGACAGACATCTGCCACACAATACACCAGATATAACTGTAGTCGAGAAGAAAGAAAAACAAGTCAAAATAATCGACATAGCAATACCAGGGGATAGCAGACTAGAAGAAAAAGAAATAGAAAAAATCACGAAATACAAAGATCTGCAAATTGAAATGGAAAAGCTGTGGCAGAAAAAGACCAAAATAATCCCAGTGGTAATTGGCGCCCTGGGTGCAGTTCCAAAGGACCTTGAAGAGCACCTCAACACCATAGGGGCCACAGAAATCACCATCAGCCAATTACAAAAAGCAGCTTTACTGGGAACAGCCTATATTCTGCGACGATATCTCTAATAACCAGCAGTATTGATGATAAAATTCAGCCATCCCAGGTCCTTGGGAAGGACTCGATGTCTGGATAAAACAAACCAGTCAATAACACCTGTCTGACTGTGTAAATAAATAATAATAATATAGAAGGACTTACCTTTTCGCTGAAGCTTCTTAATTTAATTGTGGTTTTAAGGTTTTTACTTTTGAGTTTTGGCTTATGTTGTTGTAAACTGCCCAGAGACAAAAGTTTGAGGCAGCACACAAATTAGAACAATAAATAAGCAGGGCAGTCCATTCTGCCTGCTGTGCCTCCAGCTCAGGACTTTGATCTGGAGAATGTACCCTTCAGTTCTGAATCTGGATATGACCTGGCTGCAGAACGAACCAGCTCTTTGTCTGGTTCCTATTGGTTTTCGGTAGTGATTATCTTACTCTACGTGGCTGGGCATAGGGAGGACTAGGGGTGTGCACCGGACCGCGGACCTGCGGCTCGGCACTGGGGTGGGGGGTTCCATTAAGGGCGGGGGGGGGGCTTTACTCACCCCTCCCGCGCTTTGCAAGTTTGGTGCCATAATTATTTTTAAAAATGCGCCGCAGAATTTCTGGTTGCTCGCCGCTCCTTCTTGACTTCAAAATCGGGCGGCAGGATACTTCCATGCCGCCCCCGAAGCCCCCTCAAGCCATTTGAGCTCTTGAAATCTCACCCAGACCGAGTGCCAAAGCGCTCGGGCGGGCGGCGGGGAGATGTCTGTCCGTCCGCCCGCCCCCTTCCCTGCCTTCTGCGCGCGCGTGCGCAGAAGCAGGGAGCCTTCTGCGCACGCGCGCGCAGAAGGCTCCCTGCACTTCGCAGAAGGCAGGGAAGGGGGCGGGCGGACGGACAGACATCTCCCCGCCGCCCGCCCGAGCGCTTTGGCACTCGGTCCGGGCGAGATTTCAAGAGCTCAAATGGCTTGAGGGGGCTTCGGGGGCGGCAGGGAAGTATCCTGCCGCCCGATTTTGAAGTCAAGAAGGAGCGGCGAGCAACCAGAAATTCTGCGGCGCATTTTTAAAAATAATTATGGCACCAAACTTGCAAAGCGCGGGAGGGGTGAGTAAAGCCCCCCCCCCGCCCTTAATGGAACCCCCCACCCCAACCCTCCCGAACCAAAACCACCCCTTGTCCGGATCGGTTCGGAGGCCAGTGGAATGGCCTCCGAACCGATCCGTGCACACTACTAGGGAGGACCATTATCCTATCAGCTTCTTGCTATAGATACTATCCTACCTGCTTAAGACTTTAAGCTTTATCAAATAACAGGAAGCTGGACTTTCAGATCCTTTGGGGAACAGGAAAAGAAGGTAGTAATCTACAGAACACTTGTCAGGAAATTACAGTGACATCTAATGTCTGGTGCTATGTACATCATTATTACAATATTGATCATGTATGAATTTCATAAAAATAAGTATTTATATACTGCTTTTCAACAAAAGTTTACACAAAGAAATAAGATGGACCCCTGTTTCATAAGAACAGCCATGCTGGATCAGGCCCAAGGCCCATCCAGTCCAGCATCCCGTTTTGCACAGTGGCCCACCAGCTGCTGCTGGAAGCCACAGGCAGGAGTTGAGGGCATGCCCTCTCTCCTGCTTTTACTCCCCCGCAATGGTACTCAGAGGCACCCTGCCCCCAAGGATGGAGGTGGCCTAGAGTCCTCCGACTAGTAGCCATCAGTAGACCTCTCCTCCATGAAATTATCCAAACCCCTCTTAAAGCCATCCAGGTTGTTGGCTGTTACCACATCTCGTGGCAGAGAATTCCACAAATTGATTATGCATTGTGTGAAAAAGTACTTCTGTTTGTTGGTCCTAGATTTCCTGGCAATCAATTTCATGGGATGACCCCTGGTTCTAGTGTTATGGGAGAAGGAGAAGAATTTCTCTCTATCCACTTTCTCCACACCATGCATGATTTTATAGACCTCTATCATATCTCCCCACAGTCGTCTTTTTTCTAAACTAAATAGCCCCAGGTGTTGTAGCCTAGCCTCATAAGAAAGGTGCTCTAGGCCCTTGGTCATCTTGGTTGCCCTCTTCTGCACCTTTTGCAGTTCTACAATGTCCTTTTTTAGATGTGGTGACCAGAATTGTACGCAGTACTCCAGGTGTGGCTGCACCATGGTTTTGTATAAGGGCATTATAATATTAGCAGTTTTATTTTCAATCCCCTTCCTAATGATCCCTAGCATGGAATTGGCCTTTTTCACAGCTTGAGTTGACACATTCAATGAGCTGTCCACCAGAACCCCAAGATCCCTCTCCTGGTCAGACACCGACAGCTCAGATCCCATCAGCAAATACTTGAAATTGGGGTTCTTCGTCCCAATGTGATCACTTTATACTTGCCAACATTGAACCACATTTGCCACTTTGTCGCCCACTCCCCCAGTTTGGAGAGGTCCTTTTGGAGCTCTTCACAATCAGTTATGGATTTCACTACCCAAAAGAGTTTGGTATCATCTGCAAATTTGGCCACCTCGCTTCTTACCCCTATTTCTAGATCATTTATGAATAAATTAAAAAGCACCGGTCCCAGTACAGATCCCTGGGGGACCCCACTTCTTACTTCCCTCCATTGCGAAAACTCTCCATTTATACCTACCCTCTGTTTCCTGTCTTTCAGCCAGTTAGCAATCCACACATGTACTTGTCCCCTTATCCCATGAGGAACTTTGTCAAAAGCTTTTTGGAAGTCCAGGTAGACTATGTCAACTGGATCACCTTGATCCACACACTTGTTGACACTCTCAAAGAACTCAAAAAGGTTGGTGAAGCAAGATTTACCTTTGCGGAACCCATGCTGGTTCACTCCCAGCAGGGCCTGCTCTTCTATATGCTTTACAATTTTATCCTTGAGGATGCTTTCCATCAATTTGCCTGGAACTGATGTTAAGCTAACTGGCCTGTAATTTCCCGGATCACCCCTGGATCCGTTCTTGAAAATCGGTGTTACATTTGCTACTCTCCAGTTCTCTGGTACAGAACCTGACTGCCGGGATAAGTTATATATTTTAGCAAGGAGGTCGGCAATTTGACATTTGAGTTCTTTGAGGACTCTTGGATGGATGCCATCCGGCCGTGGTGATTTGTTAGTTTTCAGTTTTCCCAGACAGTTTAGAACATCATCTCTCGTCACTTCTATCTGGCTCAGTTCTTTAGCTGCCATCCCTGAAAAGCCTGGTTCAGGAACAGGTATATGCTCAGTATCCTCTGCCGTGAAGACGGATGCAAAGAACTCATTTAGCTTCTCTGCAACCTCCATATCCTCCTTAATAATCCCTTTCACGCCCTCATTGTCTAATGGTCCAACTGCCTCCCTGGCAGGTTTCCTACTTCTGATGTATTTAATGTATGTTATTTCCCATGTATTACCAATGTATGTTATTTCTGATGTATTTCTAAAGGGCTCACAATCTAAAAACACTTATATGTAACCTTAACCCATCTTTCTTCTTTCTGTTTGTAGTCTCAGACAATGAACTACGTGGGCCAGCTTGCTGAGACGGTGTTTGGGACTGTGAAGGAGCTCTATAAAGGCCTGAACCCAGCCACCCTGACCGGCTGCATTGATGTCATTGTGGTGAGGCAACCAGATGGCACCTTATATTGTTCACCTTTCCATGTGCGCTTTGGGAAGCTGCGTGTCTTGCATTCCAGCGAGAAAGTGGTAAGTGCCCCAACAGGCCAGCTCGGATGCAACATTTGAGTCGGCTTGCCTATTGCGTGATTAGTGATGCTCCTGAACCCATCCTGCTCCCTCTCCCAGCATGCCTTCTCCCTGCCCGTGTGTGTGTGTGTGTGTGGGGGGTGTTGTCCAAACTGTTCCATCATGTGCAATTGAAACACTGTGCTATTTGTATCATGTGTAAAAGGATGGTTTGGATGGACCCACCCACCACTACATGATTATGAGAAAAGGAATTCTGAGATGGGGGAGTGGGGTGTGGTCATGCAAGTCCCTAATTCTGCATAGGTGAAGGGGAATGGGATGCTCAGACAGGGAGCAGGATAGGAACATAGGAAGCTGCCATGAGTCGGACCATTGGTCTATCTAGCTCAGTATTGTCTACCCAGACTTGCAGCAGCTTCTCCAAGGTTGCAGGCAGGAATCTCTCTCAGCCCTGTCTTGGAGATGCCAGAGTGGGTAACCTTCCACTCCTCCCAGAGCAGCTCCATCCCCAGAGGGGAATATTTTACAGTGCTCACACATCAAGTCTCCCATTCATATGCAACCAGGGCAGACCCTGCTTAACTAAGGGGGCGAGTCATGCTTGCCTCATGTCCCTAATCATGCAACAGGAAGGTGGTTTGCACACACCATCTGAACTAGTCTAATGTGCATTTTATCAGTTAGTTTGCATATGTTGCTGATGAGCTTAACTTCAGTATTCAGATTGCTAGAGGAGAAGCTATTCCTTGACTTGTACATGTGTTGGTGAGAAGCATGTGCCTGGCTGGCTGGCTTCTTGTTCTTCAGCTACAGAATATGGCAGCCCTTATTGGGTTATAACTGAACCCAACTTGCTCCAGATTTGAGAGAGCCCTCAACAACTTGCCCTTTTGGCTGCCTTCTAGGTGGATGCTGCCCCAGGCTTGTGGGGTTCACCTTGGTGTTGTCAAGGAATTTGGTGTACTTCGAAGGCTATGATTGGTAACCTCACAGCTGAAAGAGTCATTTTGTCACTGCAGAGGATTATGGGCAGTGGGGGTCAGGGGTAGGAACCTAGGAAGCTGCCTTCTACTGAGTCAGACCATTGGTCCATCTAGCTCAATATTGTCTACACAGACTGGCAGTGGCTTCTCCAAGGTTACAGGAAGGAGTCTCTCTCAGCCCTATCAGGGTCAGGGAGGGAGCTTGGAACCTTCTGCATGCAAGCATGAAGATGCTCTTCCCAGAGTGGCCCCATCCCCTAAGGATAATCTCTTACAGTGCTCATATATGTAGTCTCCTGTGCAAATGCAATTGAGGATGAACCTTGCTTAGTAAAGGGGACAATTCATGCTTGCTGCCACAAGGCCAGCAGTGGGCCCTTCTGAGACCTAGTGCCTTTGGCACCTTCCTGAGGATGCCAAACTCCCATACTGGCCCTGACCCTAATAAAAGAAATCTGGAAAAGAAATGTCAACAGAATGGCAGTGTAATTCTAGTCGAGCTAATGAAAAGAACGGAGCCTGGCTCTTCATCTTAACTTCACTGCCATTTCTGCTGAGGTGGCTTAAAATAATTTAACTTTTCTCTCCTAGGTTGATATAGAAATCAATGGAGAGCCAGTTGACCTACATATGAAGCTGGGTGACAATGGAGAAGCTTTCTTTGTTCAGGAGTTTGAAGAACAAAAGGTGGGCTGTGTTTTGGCTCTGGTTAACTTTCTGTGCCCTGTAGTCACTTTCCTACACGCTAGACTGAAGAGACTGGTCATTTCCCCAATGGCCTTCCATCTTGTACCTCCCTACTGGCATCCCTGACTTGCTTCCTTCCTCCTTCATGCTTCTCAATAAGCCTAGTAGATTGTTGCTGCTTTTGCACTTGTGTTTCATGTAACCTGGCCTGCACATGATTATTGCCATAGGAACAGGGGTGGAGCTGTAAGAGGGCAGATCCAAGGTGCCCTGCATCTGGGTTCCGCTGAGTGCCCGGGGGAGATTGAGCTCCCACCACCACCCCCAGGCTGGCTGGGGTTCATGCCAAAGCCACTGCCAGCCTGCTGATGCTGCTGCCGCCACCAGCACCGCTACCAGCCACCTCCTTTGGCAGCTTGCCTGGCTCCCAGGCCCAACCTCCTTCCATGATGGAAGGGCTGTGTGCATGTGCTCCCGATGGACTGATGGAAGGAGGGTGCGCACATGCTCTCGTGGAGCTTGCGCTCTCAAGGTGGATGGGCTGGGTGGCTGATGAAAGGAGGGTGTGGATGCGCTCCCGGTGGGCTGATGGAAGGAGAGTGGGCCTGGAAGCCAGGTGGGAGGTGGCCAGTGGCAGTGGTGATGGGCAGGTGGCCAGCTGGAGGGGGGAATTGTGGTTGAGGAGTGTGAGCACATGCACCACCACGTGGCCTTGAGTGGGGAGGCCACCCGTGTTCACTTATGTGAACACAGGCCCACTCTCCCCTTGTTATGCGCTGTGCAGGAAATAGATTTGCAGAGGGCAGGTGCCCTGTGTCTGTTGACCACCTCTGCCCGTGCACTAACTCTTGCCCCTCTACTACACATCACTGCCACCGTTTCCTTTCCTGCTCCCTGCTGGATTTTAAAATGGAAGTGTGGAGGAACAAAGTGGTGGCCGAGAGAGTCTCCTGAGAGATGCTCTAGGCCATCACTTCTCTGCTCCTCTATACGGTGCTTCCTCCTTAAGATCTAGGAGGAGTGGTGGCCGTGCTCTGCCACCAGGAAAAGGAAGGGAGATGGCACTCCATGCTGCCTCAAGCAGTGGGCTGGGGGGCTGCTTTGTTTATTCTGGAATGAGCTTCCTGTTACAATAGGAGCCTCCCCATGTCTGATAACTTTTAAAAAGTCTCTGGAGACACATTTATTCACCCAAGCTTTTAACTAGACTTCTGGTTTTTAAATTGTTTTAAGGTTATACTTGATGTGGTTAATTCGGTTTAGGTTGATATAAACCGCCCAGAGATGGAAATTTGGGGCAGTAGACAAATAAAATAAAATACCTCGGGTTTCAGGCCTCCCATTATTTTCCTGAAAAAGACCGCTGTGTATATCAAATTATTGGCACTGAGAAAAGAGAATGGACTTCCGCTTGCAAACTGCTTCCCTAGTAAGGCAACTGGCTAGAATGACCTAGAGAGCCAATGTGGTGCATTTTATTGGAAGAATCTTGACTATGATTCAGGCTCCACATACACTGCATAACTTTGAGGATTATTTACAGGGTGATATACAGTTCCCTGGCAGGGTTCTAAACACAAGCCTGCAGCATGGTTTCGCCTGCAGCTTGGTTTTCTAACAGGAAACATGGAGGGATAGGAGTCTGCTCAGCAGCAGGGCCCGACTGGCCCACCGGGACAATTCCCAGTGCACGCTATGATTGATTTGATATTTGCCCTGGTGCAAATATCGGTCACCTGAGGGCCTCTGGCCCCACTTCCCCCACAACGGGAGCACCAGCAGAGGAGGCAAAGCCACTCTCATGGCAGACCCTTGCCTTCCACTGCCTGGCCGAGCGCTTCTCTTCAGGCGACCCGTAAAAGGGCACAGGTGGTGCTGCATGCCAGGAAGCAAAGCCCCAATGGGTGCACAGCTGTTCAAAGCCACCACCCTCCAGGGCTCACCTGATCTGGCCCTTCGTGTCCCCTCCCCAAGGAATCAGGTAAGCAGGCACATGGAGGGGCGGCTGCAACTCAGAGCACTCACAGGGGCTGTGTGGCAGAGCTGACCTCAGGTGCCTCGGCCAGTCGGGAGGAGAGAGAGAGAGCAGCCCAGGGACCCTGGCATCCCTCCCCAGCCCAGCCAATGGCGAGGTGCAGAAAGGGACAGCTTTTTTTTGTTGTTGTCCCGGATGGTCCGCGGCTGCCGTGGGCATTGAGGAGGTGTGGGGGCCGGGACACATCGTCCTGGCTGCAGAAGTCACACAATGTGGGGATCCCCACCCTCAGCAGCGGGTGAGTGCCTGTCAGTGTTTCAGTTGACACATGGTCAATTGAATGGGTTTAAGGGAGCATTCACTCCTCTAACCTCATTTAAGAACCTGGTTTCTTAGTCAGGTTTGCTGCCAAGGCTGGGAGCCACGCGCTCACGGTGGTTCCCACAGGCAGCCAAGCCCGGGCTTAGCTGCCCTCGCCCGGTCTTGGCTGCTCATGAAAACAGCCTCCCCTCTCTTTCTCCCCAAATTGATTTCAGTCCATAATGTATACACTCTGCACGTTATGCTTCTATTCCACCTTTCCTCCAAGTTGCTTAGGGTCGTGTGCATGGTTCCTGGACCCATTTTATCCTCACAATGAAGGTCAGGTAGGCTAGGAGGGAATGATTGGCCTGAAGTCACCCAGTTTGCTTGGCAGATTAGGGATTTGAACCCAAGTCCCCATACTTTGAACCCAAGTCCCCTCACTGGCTCTTCAGAACTACACAAATAAGAGACGCTGCTTATGTTTGCTCAGTTGGCATGCTTTATTCTGCTTCAGCTAGTCTCCAGAGCCCCATTTTCTGACCCTTTGAAATCCAAGCCTGTCTGCTGTCTCTCTGACTCCTGAGACCTTGCCAGGTATTGCCCACACACTGTCAACAAGACATGATTCTGTTTCAACAGATGTCCAAAGTGGAATGTTCTTAAAGCATAAGCCCTTCAGGGAGGAAAGATCATGTGAATAGCCACTGGGTTAGCCTCTGAAATCTTCTCCATGGCTCCTCAAACATGCTTCGAAGCTTTTCTTGGCAGGCACTGAGAAATGGGAACTTGCTTCTTGTAAAAATGAAAGCTGAAGTGCTTGGGATGTCCTATTTGGAGCGTGTTTGAAATCTCTGTTGTAGGCTCCGGAATTATCCAGGCTGACTCTGAGGGTCAAAATACATGTTGGGGTTGATGGCTTGATTCCTGCCCCCCCTCCACCCCCGATAGCAAGATCAGGCTACCAGCACCCACTGCCAATGAATGCAATGCACCCTGTTTCCAATTTGTACCTCACAGCAGCTGTCAGGGGTCCAATCCAGTTTAGGGGTCAGTGTTACCCTGCCTCATGCTGTGGTTCCAATCTGCTTATTTACTTGTGAAAAATCAAGCTCACTAGTTCTAATATGGACTTAATGTAATGCATAGCTTGGCCCTGAATCAAAGAACATCCATTAAAGCATCTTATAGATAACTGCAGTGTCTTCTCTCTTTCTCGCAGCTCCTAATTTAGGAAAATGCAGGCTACATATTCTTTTTCCGGCCAGATTACTTTAGAGCGCCACCTTCTGCATGATCTCCACTGCACATTAAGGTCATCTGAGGAGGTCCGTCTCCAGTTACCACCAGTTCGTCTGGTGGCGACTCAGAGGCGGGTCTTCTCTGTAGTTGCTCCTGGGCTGTGGAATGCACTTCCTGCAGAAATCCATAATTTGAATTCTTGATTGGCCTTCAGGAAAGCCCTCAAAACCTGTCTGTTTGGCCTGGCCTTCCAGGGTTTTTAATTTATTGTAAATGTTTTTAACTTGCTGTAACCTGGTTTCCCAGGGTTTTAAAATTGTTTTTAATGTTAACTGTTTTATGGTGTGTTATAGTTTATTTTTTAAAATAAATTATTAAATTATTTTTATTATTAAATTAATAATTTAATAATAATAATAACTTATTTATTTTATTGTTGGTTGATTTGAATTGTTTTGTTTTAATGTAAACAGTCTTGAGCCTTTCTTTTTTGGAAGGGCGGTATAGAAATCAAATAAATAAATAAGTAAATTCGTGTTCATTCATCTCCCTTTTTTTTTTTGCTCTCCGATTTCCCCAGAATTTGGTGAGCAGTAGTTAGTGTTGATGTGGGCATCTGTGTGTATTGAATTAACAGAAATTGGCTTTCCTTGAAGTGAAACTTTGATCTTTGATTTGATTTTTTGACTTAGGTTTATTATTTAATCCAGCCTTCATTTTGTGTCGGAGGTTAACAATTCGGGGTCTCCCCACCTATATTCCAGGAGAGCATCCCTACCTCCTTGTGCACATCTCCCATACCCTCGGAGAAAAGCTCAGCTCCTGTAACTAGATCTTCCAGCTTGCATGGAAACCCTGATGGCTCGGATACAACCCTTCGTAAGAAAAGAAGGTGTAAGAAGAAGCCAAAGAAGGAATTGGCGGCCGACTCCACTTCGGAAGAAGAGGAGACTGAAAGTGAAAGGTCCCTGGAGGAGAAGCGGAAGCTGATGACTTCCAAGTGAGTAGGCTATAACCCTAAATTTGGGTTGTTAGAATTTGTGAAATTTATGTAAATTCTACTAGTCGTATAGTAAGAGATTTCTTAGAAATATTTTACTGTATGAATACTTGAAAACTGCTTTCTGTTGAGTCAGATCATTGGCCCATCTAGTCCAGTGGTTTTCCAGTCTCTTGGGCAGGAGTTATTCCCAGCCTTGCTACCTGAGATGCTAGGAATCAAACCCAGGACACAGTTCTAATTAAGTACCAGGTCATTCAGCTATTTATTTTTTTGGGCTAGGTATACTCTTGGGCCACCACCATATATTTCCACCCCCTTCCACTTTGACTGTAGATGCTGGAAACACACAAATAGCCCACTTCCTACACTCATTGTTACTTATGCTACTCATCAAATGGAATAGTGGAGAGCCATTGGTAGTATACCTTAGTAAAGGCATTGCTTCCTAGCCTCGGATGGTTTCTATAACTTGTGCAGAGAATGGTAAGGGTGACACTGGCCTTATTCAATGATCCTGCCATGCACAAACAAACCTAACATGCATTGAGAAGCTTCTCAGGTGAGGTTGCTAAATTGGTCAGCAAATTCCTGGACACAACCATCAAAGCGAGGTGGAGGATGGCAAAAATGCTGAAACCCTACTTCTTCGACCAGGATTGAAAAGAGTGCTTGACGGTGAAGCTTGGCAGCTATTTTGCATACTTCTCTCTATAGCATTCTTTGCAAAGGAATGGTTCAGGAATTCCTGTAGTTTTTGCAGCAGTAGCTGGGGTAGAGCTTCTGCAGAGCTTCCTCTTTGGATAAAGATATGTTGGAACAATAAAGGACAGTTAGGTGTTAAGACCTGCTACTCCAAACAGGATACATTTCCTGTTAACTCAGAGGGTCCCTCACAAGACTGCAGGTGTTGTTATCGGGCAATGAGTGAAGTGGGACCCCAACAATGTCTCTAGAGAAGAGGAGGTTTTCTGTCTTTATTCTTCAGAGCTAAACCCAGAGGCCCACTACAGCCCTTGCTAACTCTAGAGATGACTCAGAAATGGGGCAAGAGGCTTACTAGAGCCATATATCGAACCAACCTACCCAGCTGGCAGTACTGGTGCCAGACTGTGTGTGTGTGAGTGAGAGAGAGAGAGAGAGAGAGAGAGAGAATGAGAATATTGGGCTTTTAAACATGGAGACCATGTCGCCCCAGTGTCTGAAGAGAAACACAGGAAAATGGGTAAAAATCATTAAAGCAATCTTCCCACTCAAATTCTTAGACATTTGTATTTATTTATTATTTATTTATTAAAACATTTTTATACTGCCCAAAACTTATGTCTCTGGGCAGTTTACAACAGAATAAATTTTGTGTCCAGGATGACATTTTTCCTATGTCCTGGACAGGATGTCTGATCTCTGGACTGTCCAGGCTAATTCTGAACTTGTGGCCTATTCTTGGACCTGTTTCTTTCACAGGTTAGGATTGCTTGTTGTGTCAGTACCTCCCCCCCGCCACCACCGCCTTTATGGTTTGGGAGACAATCTGGGTCAGATCCAGAGTTCAAGAGGAAAGGATGAGATTCTTCCCCCCCCCCCCACCCACCTCCATGGCTTCTTCTAGGAAAAGACATTGGGATATCTGTTCACAAGTCTCATGTGTAGTTCGGCCCTGAATTTCTGAGTTGGTGGCGGAGCCCAATGGTGGAGCCCTAGAAGGTACCAAAGTACAGAGACAAGAGTAGTAAACCACACTCTACTGGTTTCATGACATCATCTAGTATTTGGTAATTCAAGCTTCCTTTTGCATCTGGATGAATTTCTCCAGAAGATTATCCTCCCAAGAATTCCCAGATGAGATTCCTCTGAGTACCAGTTGCAGGGGAGTAACAGCAGAAGGGAGGGTATGCCCTCAACTCCTGCCTGTAGGCTTCCAGCAGCATCTGGTGGGCCACTGTGTGAAACAGGATGCTGGACTAGATGGGCCTTGGGCCTGATCCAGCAGGGCTGTTCTTGTGAGATCTGAACATGCTGGGCAGGGACGTAGCTACTATTAGGCAAGGGGAGGCAGTCATCTTGGGGCCCCACTGCCTCAAGGGGCCCCCCAGAGGCACATCACATGACTCCCCACCTGCCCATGTTGCACCCCCTATGAATTATGTTGAGTCTCTTGGAGATCGGCAGGAGCAGAGAGTAAAAAAACTAGATTCAATGTGAACTAGATATTCACCGTATTCATAATGGGGATGTGAGTGTGAGTGCACTATATATTGTGAAGTGTGTTTGTGTGTGTGTATCAGTGAAGGGCCCATTTTAAAATCTTGTCTCTGGGCCCCCTCCAACCTTGCTATGCCCCTGATGCTGGGCAATCATTCAAGGCCAGAGATCAGAAGTGGCCATGGAACGTTTTGAAAGGTCTGTCCAAATTCTCCATTACTCTGTTTTATATTTGTGTTAAATTGTGTATACCACCTAGAGATATGCATACCGGGCGGTATATAAAGATGACCGATAAATAATGATCTGGAGCATGGGAAATGTGGCTTAAATGAAACTTGAAGTTAGTGTCGAGGCTGCGCAGAAGAATGCATGGCAAAGAACTGGAGTTCATATACTTAAGAGTCCATATTGTGCAATGGAAATGAGGCAGCCTGGCAAATAAGGCTGAATGCAGACATAATACAGACAGAGGGCTTGCAGCTGCATTTGAAGCCCTCCTTTGCTGCTGCCCTGTTGGATGACCATACCAGTGACCCATCAGACTTATCCCTCTTTGCTCACGTGTATGCTGCCACCTCTACCTGGGGAAAGTTGTCAGCCCTCTGAAGCTGCGTGCCTGAAGTGCTGCAGCCTTCTTGCATCTCAGTGGGGGAATCTTTAGTTCACTTTCCCTTGGAAGAGGAGTAAGAAGAGGCAGCAGTAGGGATAAGTGAGGAAGGTGGGAGGAACAAGACTTGCAGGCTTGAACCAGCATTTGATTAGCTGGCATGTTAGTCTGTCAGATGGTGGTAGGCTCTCGGCACTGGCTGTAACCTGGCTTATTACATCAACCAAGATTTTTCATATTTTATCAGCTAAATGCCCTGCTTCATGTCAGTCTCCAGGCATAGTCTGTAAACATGTGTATGATCTTGCCTGCCCATGTGGCCATTTTGTGGCACCCCAGTGGCCTAAACGCCAGTTCACACACGCAACTGCTCCAGTTGATTCCCTCCACCCCGCCCAGAAGCTCTTCTGCTCAGTTGCTTGGAACCGATTCTTATTTGGCATAGGTAAACCAGGCAAGTGGCTATACTCAAACCTGACAACAAGTAAAGGATTTCAGTGCCAGAAGCGAACGAGGATCTGAAACAATCACAAGTTTTCCTATCCTAGTGGCCACAGCTGTTCAAACACATACATGATTCTGTGTCATCATCTCTTTTGACTGGGACCTGATACTGCTAATGCTGTGATTGCATCTAATAGTTACTCTTTAATTTTAATTTTTCTTAACAGCACTTCAATGTATTACTCATTCACTGATGTTCAGAATGAAGGCGCTGGGACTTTGCAACCAAAGGAAGCCTATCCCTACTCTGATGGAGAGCTGGCTCCCTTACAGAGGTAAAAATAATGGTGGATGATGCAACAAAGAGCCAAAGGTTGATCCACTTGTATGGAGAGCATCTGTGCGAATCAACATGAAGTGGTAGGGAGCCAGAGAGAGAGCTGGGTTCCAGCTCTGATTTCAAGGTTTTGTCTACAGCATTATGTCCTCTAGAGTTCATAACCCTTGCTGGAATCCATGTTTTTCCAGAATTTTTTTGGAATCCTATTACTAGAAGTCAGTAGGACACTTTTAATTAGTAACATTGATGTCTATTAAAACTTCATGTCTTAAAATAAATTGTTTTCCTTTAGCTATCCCATAGATAGCAGAAGATCTATGCACTAGGACTTTATTGCTCTCCCCCCACCCCGCTGCTTCCACTGCAGCCCCTGCTTTATTGCTCGCTCTCTGCCTCCCCCCTCCCCTTCACTCGCTGCTGGTTTCCACGGGCGGATGCCTCTCTCTCTTTCCCAACCGCCGGCTTCCGTCGCTCCGCTGAGTTTCCTTGAGAGGAGGATGGCCAAGCCAGGGCTCTCTGTGTACTCTCCCACCCCAGCTCATCTGTCCTCCTTGTGAGGATATTTGGTGGGGCGATGGAGGATGGTGGTTGGAGCCAACTTAGGCCACTGCTGGGATGCCACCGCTCAATGTTTCTGCTGCCACATTGCTGCCTCCACCTTGTCCGTCCCTCATCTGCCGCCCTCCTCCTCCTTGGCAGCAGCTGCCCTCCATGTCTTCTCTCTCTCTCTCTCTCTCATCAGAACTCTCGCAAGAACCACCCCCCAGGCTTTAGTTTGGGGCAGTATATAAATGTATTAAATAAATAAATAAAGATGTACCACGTAGCTCAAGATGTGCTTCATACCATCTAAGGCAGATAGATAGATTTTTTTAAAAAAATGTGCAAATGTGCTTTTAAAATAAAAAATAGTAAAAACCTTTTAATTTGGGGGGAAATTAAATAACTGACACCAATGGAAACTTCCCTTTGGGGGCTAGTCAGCATGAGGAATGGGGAGTGATTAAGACTGTGATACAGTAGGAAAGTGTTACATTCCCCATCCCCACATGCTGTGGTTCTCATCCTTCCTCCCTTTTTATGTGAATGACCTCCTTGTGTGCTTTGTTTTAAAGACTTAAACAGTAGTCACAATTAAAAATTTTGTTCTACCCGGGTTTGAGAGTCGTGTGCGCTCCCAATTTTTGGTTGTGTGGAAGCAAGGTAAGAGGAAAAAGGGGGCAGCTTTTCCTCCTACCTTGCTTCCACACAACAGGAATTTGGGAGCACACACAACTCTCAAACCTAGGTAATTAAGTGCAACTTAATTAAATCAATTAAACTGCAATTAAGGCTTTTTGCTTGGTCTCCCTTTTCCAGCCTCTCTCCAAACTCTTTATTGGCCCCCAAAAGTGACTCTGAATTGGAGATCAGGAATCCTGAAATGCTGCTTGGCTCTGAGTCCCACATGCAGTGGTTGTGGGGAAGACTCCCTGAGGTGAGTGAAGTTATAGAAGGTCATTTGTGAGCACTGCCTTCTGAGTTCTGCAAAGCAGATAAGCGCACGTGCACCCATGCCCTTTGCATCCAGCTGGTGGTTGGGCTTTTCATTAACACTGATTTGCGTGTGGTGGTCAAGATATTTAACTCAAAACTATTTTTCTCTTCCCTCTGCACCTCCTGGTGCAGGCCACAGTCACACTCTGCTGCCCAGCACTGCGTGGGCCAACAGAGCGGTGTGGTAACTGCACCACCCGGGAGAGAATAAAGAGGATTTGGGGGCCCCAGGGAGTGTAGAGCAGTGGTCTCTCTAATTTTTTTGTGCCGAATAAGTTTAGTTCTAGGCGAAAGTATCAATGCAGTATGTGCGCAGAGTGGGGCCTTCCTAATTCAACCTGAGTGG
Organism: Hemicordylus capensis; assembly: GCF_027244095.1. Taxonomy (NCBI): domain Eukaryota; kingdom Metazoa; phylum Chordata; class Lepidosauria; order Squamata; family Cordylidae; genus Hemicordylus; species Hemicordylus capensis. Next base: position 36,874,927 of record NC_069660.1, on the reverse strand, counting down.
GATCTAAGATTAACTGAGCGGACGTCAGAAAATTTTGTGAGCGCACGTGCGCACACCTTCGAGGGAACAGTGGTGTATTGGCCCTGGACTTCTGCCTGGAAGTCCAGGGGTAAGAGCACCTCTGATCCTAACTGAAGATTTTTTTTCTTCCAGGTGAGCAAATGGGAACGTGCAGAAGCAACAAAGCCTGCCACAAGTATCTCCATGATACCAGCTGTTTCCCCAGCTACCACCATCCCTGTGGGGGAAACAACTCACTTCATTGCCATTAAAACAGGCCTAGAAGAGGACTTGGACACTGCTGACTTGGATGCATCCTGTCCTCCAGTCACTTCCTTAATCAGGCCAACCCCTGTCTTTTCTACTGGAAAGAGCAGCCTTTCAGGAGGTGAAGACCCCCATCCCTCCACTCAGCTGGACAGCGGTGATCTAGAGTCAGCTCAGGCTCTTGCAGAGGAGATGAAAGATGTCCAAGGCCTAGCAACAGCTGCTGAGACGGAAGGAAAATTGTGCATAGAGGAGGTGACTGAGCAGATTCAGGAACTCAATCAGGAAGTGCTGGCTTCAAGGAGAACTAGTTTGGGGAGCACAGAGCCCTGCAGCAGCCTGGAGTCGCAAATGGAGAAGAGAAGGGGTAAGAAGAGGGTTGAAAGCTATGGAATGTAGACTATGGCTGTGGAGCAAAGCCTCCTCAGACTACTAAGGCTGTTAATTATAATGTTTTTTGGGGGGATCTCTTTGAGGCTCTGTGAAGAGAAGCTCTCATCTGGGACCTGCTGATATTTACTTAGAGGATCTCTCCAACCTCGACTCGGAACAGGTGGCACTCTATTTCCCCAAAAGGTATGATTTGTGATTCGTAAGTTTTCGTGTGTTGTGTTTGAGGCTGTGTAAAGTGGATGGTTTTCCAGAGGCTTAATTGTCGTGTTGTAGAGCTGTCATGCCCATAGCATGATATGGGGATATGAATAGTCACACCCATTTATCTTTGCATGTGTCCTAATGAAAACATTAATGCTTTAAGCTGTATCCTGGAAAGGTTTTAAGGTTCAAGAAAGCATGACCAGCACTAGATACATATACATCTTGGTGTGATTGTTTTGAGGAACTATTGGGTAATTTTCAGAACTAGTAGCATGCTTCTTGCCCCTCCCAAATCTGGAGCTATTTTGGAAATGTTCTAAGACAGGGCTGCACAACTTTGGCCCTCCAGCTGTTGGTCTACAACTCCTATTATTCCCAACCAATGGTGGCCAATGGTTGGGCGTGATGGGAGTTGTAGTCCAGTATCCGCAGGAGAGCCAAAGTTGTGCAGCCGTGTTTTGCACGTGTAGTCATATAGTTTTAAGAAGGGGAGGGGGAGCAGTGTACTGTTTCCTCTAAGGCATGCGCACATGTGTGCACTCACAAGTTTTGTTTTTTTTTAATGTCTGTAAGTTAATTTTAGATCTCACTTAAGTTAGGAAGATGCTGAAAGGCATCATCTCATACTGTGCGGGAGATGGCAATGGTAAACTCCTCCTGTATTCTACCAAAGACAACCACAGGGCTCTGTGGTCGCCAGAAGTTGACACCAACTCGACAGCACACTCTACCTTTACCAGGTTGAATCAGGAAGGCCCCACCCTGAATGCATGTGCGCACACACTGCCTTGATACTGCTGCCCAGAACAAAACTAATTCTGCACACAGATCAAAAAAATTAGAGGGACCACTGAGTGGGAGGAACGCAGTATGCCCCTTAAGAATGAAATTGGCTAGACCAGAAACTGCTTGTGATCTGGTCTAATCAATTTCACCGCTAATACTAATTGTAAGCTGTCCTGAGGGCATTTGTCAGATGGGTGGTATACAAATCTGACTCAAGTGGAGTGGGGTGGCTGTTGGTAGAGATCCCAGTCCATAGAAGCAGCTCTTCCATTGCTAGTAGCAACTTGATGACCTGCATGGTACTGATGCTTTGTGTGTGTTTTTCTTTATTTTGTCAGTGATGCTGAACTAAGTGGCCAAGCACAGGCTGATCCTGGCAGCTTCTCTCATACTCACCCACTGGGTGGTGCTAATGTTGGCAACAGCACAGATAACTTCTTGGAGCCTGCAACATGTGATCTGATGCCTCCCATCCTTCTGTCCCTTTGTGGTGGTCTTGGGGATGATGGAGAACTAACTCATGGTATGTTGAAGGAAAGGATAGCAATTGGGCTTTAGGCATTCAGTAGCTGCAACCTCCTCCCAGTCTCACATAAGGTAGTTGTGGAATGGAATTGCTGGAGAACTGGTGTATGTATTAGCCCACTTTCCAAAAGGAAAAAGGCTTATGAGATCAGTGTGTATGCATGTCCACGTTTGTGTGTATTTGTGTGTCATCTAGTAACTCTCTTACATTTAGAGACCAATACAAACCAAATTCAAAGCTCTTGGAAGTGGATTCTAGAAGACTCCTATGGGTTTGTTTGTGGGTTTTTTTGCTGATCCACCATGTTGGTTCAAGGTGGCAGCCACTCAAGTATAGGCAGGAAAGAGCTGGATAGAAACCAAATTCATAGCAAATGGCGGTGGGGTGGGGCGGCTTGGAAAGCATTGCCATGTTAACAGAAGAGGAAATTAGGCTCTATTAATGGTTCATTTTTTCATTTTCAATTCCTAGTAGAGAAATTTATGAAGCATATAGTTTCCTACCAGGAGTTTGCAGAGAACCCAGCAGTACTTGAGGATCCAAACCTGGTGATACAGATACAGAAGAAGTGAGTAGAAAGGTCACCTTCTTGGAGGGATTTGTTTTCTCCATAACTGCTTTATGGAAACATGTGGTGGTGGATTCTGTGAGTGCACAATGCAAGTTAGTGCAGCACAGAGCTCCAAAGGCTGGGACACATCATCCTGGTCTCCAGATATCCCACAATGCACTGTGCCATGAGCGCACTGCATTGATGGGGTTCCCCATCAGAAGGGCACTCTAGGCACCCATCTCGGTGTTGCCTTGAGCTGTGAGCAACTCGAGGAGACACATGATCCCAGCAGCCAGGTTGAAGGAGCACTTGCTGATCCTGGGAGTGCCGGGATCAGCGTGGAAGCCTGTGCTCCATACGAACAGCCTGGTCCAGGCTGCTCATGAGAACAGTCTCTTTGGCTTGCACTTCTCAAGTGAGGGGCATACCTTGCGGTTTTTAGATATTTTTTTTCTAGTAACCAAGCAATCTTGGACTAAATGAGATCCAATTGTGTATAGCAATATCTTAATGAGATAGCTTACTATACACTATGGACTCCACAATTGCCTGTATCTAAGTGTGTTGTACCCAGGTGCATGAAACATTAAAAACTATATATGCAATGAGAGTTGCCTCTTTTCTCTGCTTGCAGATATTATAACTGGGCAGTTGCAGCTCCCATGCTCCTCTCCCTACAAGCTTTCCAGAAGAATCTTCCCAAGGTAAGTTGGAGAACTCAGTATTGCTTATGGAATTGCTTATTTAAGCACTTAGATCTCAAAATAGGCTTTGTTGTCCACTTCAGCAGTTGCATGAAATAGCCGCTCTGGGAAGAGCATCTAGGTTCCCTCCTTGGTATCACCAAGATAGGGCTGAGAGAGATTCCTGTCTGCAACCTTGGAGAAGCCACTGCCAGTCTGTGAAGACAATACTGAGCTAGATGGACCTACGGTCTGGCTCAGTATATGGCAGCTTCCTATGTCTCTGTCCCAGTTAAGAGACTGGCACTAGCTTTCTGAAACGTCCTTGGCTCAGATGGTTGAAATATGACGCCACCAGTGAACCAGCCTTGTGCACTTCCATCCAAAACTTCAGATTCTCAACTTGTTTCGCATGCCATCATGTGTGAACTACCTTGACTATTGCCCTTTTGTGTGGCTGTCAGAAACGTTGTCTTCTGGCTTGCAGAACATAAGCCCAACAAATTCTGCAAGGTTGGAAACTTTTGGTTGCTGGAAAGAGATCCATTTGTTTGGATATGCTGCCTTTTCTGTGTTGTAGAACTGGTAATGGTATGTTTCTCCTAATGGACAGGTAGGCAGCCTTGATTTTCCAGCTGCTGTTGAACTACAACTCCCATCATTCCCAGCCACAATGTCTGGGGTTGATGGGAGTTGTAGTTCAACAGCAGCTGGAGAGCCAAGATTGCCAACCCCTGTGTGTTATCAGTGAAGGGCTGAAGGATAATTTATCATTTTAAACACTCCACCTGAGCATAGTTTCATATTGCTGGGCTGATGAAGCTAACCAGAGAATAGTCCACGACGATACATGGGTCAATGCAGCTGGTGGAGTCTTCCAGAAATCTTCTCTTGTTGACCCATTGAAGAAGCCGATGGGGAAAGTAGCCTGGTGGTCTTCGCGAGTCCCAAAGAACCAGTGGTCAACGTGAACACATAAGCTTATTGGTCTAGCACCCAGGGTTTTTGCTGCCTGAGGTGAAGGACAATAGGGTGCCTGTTGGAGTGGAAAGCCAGTCTTGCAGCAGCAAGCTTGAATTGTCCCTTCTGCTAAGCAGGGTTTACCTTGGTTGCATTAAGATGGGCAACTGCATGTGAGTGCTGTAAGATATCCCCCTTAGGGAATAGGGCCGTAGCTCAGTGGTAAAGCGTCTGCCAGGGGCGTAACTACTATTAGGCAAGGGGAGGCGGCTGCCTGGGGGCCCCCACGCTTCGAGGGGCCCCCCAGAGGCAAGTCTGTGTGTGAAGTGTGTGTGTGTGTGTGTGTGTGTATCAGCGAGGGGCTCATTTTAAGATTTTGTCTCTGGGCCCACACCAGCCTTGTTACGCCCCTGGCGTCTGCATTCATGTAGAAGGTCCACGGCTCAGTCCCCTGGCATCTCCAGGTAGGGCTGGGCAAGACTCCTGCCTGAAACCTTGGAGAGCTGCTGTCAGTCATTGTAGACAATACTGAGCTAGGTGGACCAATGGCCTGACTTGGTATAAGGCCACTTCCAGTGTTCCTGCGTAGGTTCCTTCCCATCTGCAAGTGGGTGCTCTCATTTTCAGGCCATGCTGCCAAGGCAGAGGCACGTGAGCACACTCGGACATTTATTTATTTATTTATTTATTTATTTATTTATTTATTTATTACATTTATATCCCGCTCTTCCTCCAAGGAGCCCAGAGCGGTGTACTACATACTTGAGTTTCTCTTTCACAACAACCCTGTGAAGTAGGTTAGGCTGAGAGAGAAGTGACTGGCCCAGAGTCACCCAGCTAGTTTTATGGCTGAATGGGGATTTGAACTCAGGTCTCCCTGGTCCGAGTCCAGCACTCTAACCACTACATCACGCTGGATCTCCCACTAAACCAGACAGGGGTATTCCTAGCTCATGTCGCCTGGGTGGAAGTGGAGAGGGAAAGAACAGGTGTATCACAGTGGGATGAGAAGGGGAAAATGGGATGAGAGAGGTTGGGGGCAGCAAGTAGGGAAGCCCAAGGGGTGGTGGTGGGGGCAGCGCTTGTTTCCCTCTGTTCCACTCCTCAAGTGACCACTTGCTTAAGGGGAGAACCATCCATGCTAATGCCTGTAACAACCAAAGCAGAGTAAAATCACTACTACCTGGGCTTTCCCTGAACAATGGCAACTAACCAGTCTTATATAAAAGTTATGCAACGTTGGTAGGTTTCAGTTAGGATGTTGGTGCGGAATATAAAATGTAAAAATAAATAAAAATATATATCCAGAGTGGTATATTATGAGAACCAGTTCCTGGTAACATCTCCACTTGTTATGGAGTTGGGACTTTAATGGTTCCAATTGCAACAAATACAGTTGCACAGTTCAAGTAGTATATTGTGCCTAGTGGTGTGCACGGAACCGTTTTTGGTGGTTTGGTTCGAATTCTGGGGGGGGGGGGGATTTGAACCAAACCACTGGTCCATGAACTGGTTTGGTCGAACCAGCTGATGGTCTGGTCCAATCAAACCAGTTCGAGGGACTGTGCTTGTATAAGCAAAGGGAATTTTGCCCTTTATAAGCAAAGGGAATCCTGCCTTTAAAAGGGTTTCTATGTGTGGCGGGGGGTGGGAGAAGGCACCTTACTGGTGGCACCAACGGCAGCAGCTCTAAACCTAAGCCAGCATAACGTAGTGGTGAGAGTGTTGGACTAGGACCGGGAAGACCAGAGTTCAAATCCCCATTCAACCATGAATCGCACTGGGTGGCTCTCGGCCACTTATGTATATCTCAGCCTAACGTACCTCACAGGGTTGTTGTGAGTATAAACATAATCATGTACACCGCTCTGAGCGCCTCAAGAGGTAAAGCGGGATATTTAAACAAACAAACAAACAAACAAACAAAAACAAACAAATAAAATAAACCTGCTGCTCTCCCACCAACAACGTGGCCCATGTGGTGGTGCAGAGATCATGCAAATGGCCTCCATGCATCCGCAGAGGCCAGAACCATACCACCACTGCGTGGGCCATGCTGTTGGGGAGAGCATTGGGGTTTAGAGCAGGGATTCTCAACGTGTGGGTCCCCAGATGTAATTGGACTTCAACTCCCGTAATTCCCAACCAGAGCACTGGGGCTGGGGATTATGGGAGTTGAAGTCCAATAACATCTGGGGACCCACACGTTGAGAAACTCTGGTTTAGAGGAGCCACCAGCGCTGGTTAGGTGCCCTCTTGCTGTTGTCCCCATCCCAGTCGCCCTTAGAAACCTTTTAAATTCAGGATTCCCCCTTGCTTGTAAAGGGGAATCCTCACTGGATTCTCCTTTGCAAGCATGGTCCATCGTACCAGTCTGTAACAGACTGGGCCCGGTTTAGTTCAAACCCAGACCAGCTACCTTTTTTTGAGGCTGGTTCAATTTGAATCTAACCCTGTTCGAGTTAAAGTGGTTCTGCACACCTCTAATTGTGCCATCCTTCAGGAAACGGATGCACTACTGCAGTGAAACTGAATAAATGATGTGCATATGATGTGATTTTAAATTGTGTTAATTTTTTTCTTAATCTGGTTTATGTTGCTGTAAAGTGCCCAGAGATGCAAGCTTGGGCCAGTGTACAAATATAATAAATATTAATTTAGGAACATGGGAAACTGCCATATACTGAGTCAGACCATTGGTCCATCTAGCTCAGTATTATCTCCAAGGTTGCAAGCAGGAATCTTTCTCATCCCTATCTTGGAGATTCTGCTAGGGAGGGAACTTGGAACCTAGATGCTGTTCCCAGAGAATATCTTACAGTGCTCACACATGTAGTCTCCCATTCATATGCAACTAGGGTGGACCTTGCTTAGCTAAGTGGAAAAGTCATGCTTGCTACCACAAGACCAGCTCACCTCCTGGGTGAGAATGAGCTGGGAGATACATAGGAAGCTGCCATATACTGAGTCAGACCATTGGTCTATCTAGCTCAGTATTGTCTTCACAGACTGGCAGCGGCTTCTCCAAGGTTGCAGGCAGGAATCTCTCTCAGCCCTATCTTGGAGAAACCAGGGAGGGAACTTGAAACCTTCTGCTCTTCTCAGAGCGGCTTCATCCCCTGAGGGGAATATCTTGCAGTGCTCACACATCAAGTGTCCCATTCATATGCAACCAGGGCAGATCCTGCTTAGCTATGAGGACAAATCATGCTTGCTGCCACAAGACCAGTTCTCTTCCTTACAATATGTTACCTGGCTTAATCAAAGTGATTGCTATTCTATTGCTATTAACTTTTTAAAAATTGCATTTTTGCACACATGCATTTATGATAAAATGACAGAAAAAGCAATTGGTCAAACTTAATTAAAATTGTTCTAGGGAAGTATATGCCATTTTCCATGAATTATAGCATTCTCTTCTACTAGTTTAGATACTTGGATTTGATTTTTAAAGGTATAGAAACTAAAAGAGGCAACCTAGTTCAAAATCTGCACAGTGCTTGCCTGCGTAATGAAAGATGAAAAACAAGTTAAGCTTTTTGCCCATATATCACTTGAAATAAATGACTTCCTCCTACATTGATTCATATCGCTGTTTTCATTCTTTCCTTTCTGCCCTAGCTAGCATATTAGCAAGTAACTTCTTGGTAATCATATCTTGGCTTTGTCGTTTTATACTTGGTCAGGAAACTTTTTCTAAATATATAAAGATTTCCTGTTGACTCCCCTCTAAATCTATTTCCCCCCCGTACCTTTTCTTATGCAGTGTCTGTTTCCCATCCAGTCTTTTGAAACGAGAATAAAATAGCAAACCTTTTATTCAAGACCATTATGGTCTTTTTCTGTAATTAAAAAAAATTGTATGTTAGCTTGTTATGATGCAGTGCTTCGTTCATTGGAATGCATCCTTGACTGTAAGGGATTCAAAGTAGGCTGCCACCATCCACTTTATTTTAATGTGGGACAAGCCACTCTTTCCACATAAGATTCCTGAGGGGGTAAAGTGACAAAACCCTCCCTAAAACTGCTGAGCAGTCTTAGGCCTCCAAAGGTGTGTGACTAAGGCAGACCCAAAATGAAGACTAGCTCACTTCAGCAAGACAGCAATGAGGATTTATTATTAGATTAAAAGGAAAAAAGGGTATGCAGGAAGAACAATTGTCTCTTCATAAAGCAGATTGTGTGTGAGAGAAGTTTTCATTCATCAGGCAACTCAGATTCAAGCAATACAATCAAAGAAAATAACTTCCCTCACGTGCCTAACTGAACAGGACCCTATCTTGTTACTCACAGGCAGTGTTCTCTCTAACAGGGATTCCCAGAAGTTGTTGACTACAACTTGCATAATCCCCAGCCAAAGGCCACTGCAGCTGGGAATGCTGGGAACTGTAGTAGTGAACAACATTTGGGAATCCCTGTTAGAGGGAACAGTGCTCACAAGCAGGGATCTTGGCCTCCCATTTTCCCCAGCAGCTTTTCAGTCAGCTGCTTCCTCAGGGCACAGAACCAACTAAGAAAGCTTTCTCTTCTCCAGCTGGTGCATGTGAGTGACTGAGGAGGAGAGCTGGTCTTGTGGTGGCAAGCATGAAATGCCCCCTTTGCTAAGCAGGGTCTGACCTGGTTTGCAATTGAATGGGAGACTACATGTGTGAGCACTGTAAGATATTCCCCTTAGGCGATGGGGCTGCTCTGGGAAGAGCATCTTCATGCTTGTATGCATAAGGTTCCAAGTTCACTCAGCTGAGAGAGACGCCTGCCTGCAACCTTGGAGGAGCTGCTGCCAGTCTATGTAGACACTACTGAGCTAGATGGACTAGTGGTCTGATTTGGTGTAAGGCAGTTTCCTATGTTCCTACATTCTTCTCAGGTCAGATCCTAGAATCTCTTCCCCATTACTTGACTTCAGTGTCAATGGTTCAAACTTCACTTCTGCAGAAGCTCTCTTACTTCCTAGCTTCCAGATTCCAAGGAGGCTCATAGCTGCTAGAGCATGTAATGTTTCTGGGTCTTCCCTGCCACCCTCCACTCGCCTGCCAACTCTATAAATGAAGTGGAGGGGTGCCATGGAGGTTCTTGCTCTCTCTTCGGACTGTCCATACTTCTCTTTTGGTTCCGTGCTGTGAACTTGTGAGCGACAACTGACTTCTGATACCATGTCCTGTGTTGTGTTGCACATCTATTGTTGCTTCTGTGCATTTAGGCCTCAGTTCTTGGAGAGCCTGGACAAAATGCGCCTTGCTGCAAGATGCAAAATCCCTATCCTGAACAAGATAACTTGCAAATGGAAGAAGCACTACATCTGCTAGCCTTGCATGATTTAAGTTTTGGGAGGGCACATTTTGGAACTCCTTCTCAGTTCAGCAACCTCTTTCATCTATATATTATAGACTTCAGTAGTGCTTGAAACCTCAGCCATCCCTGAAACCTACTGTGAGGCCACACCACACATTTCAGGCTTCCAGAATAAACGGAATCAGTTCAGGGTCCGCTTCGGTAGAGCAATTCCATTCAATTTAGTTAGGGTCGATAGAGCAGCAAAATATACTACATACCACCTTAGATCTCTCCCTCCCTAGTTATACATACTTTGCTGAGTTTCCATATGCATTTGGGCCATTCTTGGCAAGGGTTGCATCCTTGCATGCCTTATGCTTATGATGCTTTAAAGGTGTATGTGTGTGGAGGTGGGGAGAGGGTTGAACTATTTTCTGGTTAAGCATTTGATACGGCATTCCCCAAAAGGTGATGGTACTGCAATTCCCATCACCCCCAGCCACAATGGTCAAAGACCACTGTGACTGGGGAGGATGGGAGTTGTAGTCCACCAGCATTTGGGGTCCAAAGCGTGGGAACCCCTGTTATACTGGAAACCAGAGCATATGCTCCATTTGTATTGCTGCTGTTGATTAAGGTGGTGAAAGCTCCCTGTGAGGGTTATGTCTGGGAACACCTTTGGGGCTGAACATGAACCACCGCTAAGAAATATCACCTTTTTTCTTCCTTTCGGTCTCTTCCATGTTTGCAGAGTACTGTTGACAGACTAATGAAGGAGAAGATGCCGAAGAAGGGTGGCAGGTGGTGGTTTTCGTGGCGGAGAAGAGAACTTTCCAGCGAGGAGGTAGGTGTGTTCTGATTCTTTCAAGCCGTCCCCTGAGAAGAAATTGTTCGGCAATTTCTCTCTGTAGACCCATGCTCAAAAGCCCAGGCCAAAATGTTGCAATTGAATTCAATTGGAGTAGTCAATGCTGTTGACAAAGTGGATAGGAAAATCTTTCCTTTCAGAATAGACCTCTGTCTGTCTATAAAATTCTCTAAGGCGGACCCATGGGTAATTCTGTGCATGGCAGCTCTCACGAGAGTTCATGAGCAGAAGCACTGTGATGATTGTGCAGTGGAGCTTCCATGTGCAGATAGGGAGGAGGAGCCTGTGATGTCAGGCTCCAAGTCAGTTGGAATGCAACTGTGACTGGTTGGAAGATGTTCTGGGGTCTGCGAAGAGAGGGGTTGTGAGGGAGGAAAGAACCCCTTGAGGAGGGTTGTTACCACCAGCCTTACTAGCACACATTCTCTGCCCCCACAGCATACAGCCACTTCTCACCCTAATTGGGGATTTCTTCAGAGCCCCTTCCCTAGGACATGGCAGATGCCACTTTAAGCAGGTGCTTTGTGTGCAGGTGCTTTGCAAGTTTTTAGATATTAAATGGCAGGGAGGCAAAGGAGGGCTCTGACCCTAAACTCCTGCTGCATCCTGAGCTGTACGTATTGGACTATTAGCCAAGAAAACCTCATTGGTACCAATAGAAGCTCTCTTGACCTCGGCAGGTGGCAGCCATGGCAAGAGTTGGGCAGTGGAGAGCCAGATAAAAGTCGAGTTAACAAATCTAATTTGACCCGATTAGCCACCACTTGCCTCAGTTCCTTGCTCAACTCTTCGCCCCACACGACCCATGCTTCTTTGTCCTCCTGCTTCAGGTGGTTCTTTCCCGCGGGGTCATGTGTGGCTCTTGCAGGTCAGCTGCCTATGTAACTGCATCCAGATCTATATGCATGGTAAAGTTGCACCATCGAGTCGGTGTTGACTCCTGGCGATCACAGAGCCATGTGGTTTTCTTTGGTAGCATACAGGACGGGTTTATCATTGCCATCTCCCATACAGTGTGAGATGATGCCTTTCAGCATTTTCCGATTTTGCTGCTGCTTGATATAGGTGTTTCCCATAGTCTGGGAAACATGCCAGTGGGGATTCAAACTGGCAGCCTCTTGCTTGCTAGGCAAGTTACTTCCCCACTGCGCCATTAGGTGGCTTGATATGCATGATGTGATGAGCTGAATGGAAGTCGGTTTTCTTAGGAACATAGGAAGCTGCCATATACCAAGTTCAGACCGTTGGTCCAGCTAGCTCAGTATTGTCTGCACAGACTAGCAGCTCCTTCTCCAAGGCTGCAGATATATGCAGGTTCTTTTATATTTGTGGCTGTGTGAGGAGGTGCCTTTGCATCCAGTCCCTTGAAGCATGGATGAGACTGTAGTTGAGCACTTGAACTGTTGTTGGGCAGGCAAGAAAATGTTAAAAAGAAGCTTAGCTATTGACAATTGTTTGTATCCATAGCAAGAATCCAGGGCCCAGAAAACCAGTACAGCAGACAAGCATCAAGGAGACTCCTTTGTACAGAGGTAAGATGATATGTGTTGATATAAAATGGACTGGAGTATTTAAGGAGAAAGTATGTGTGTGTGTTTTTAAAAATCTATTATGGCGAAACTGCCAGTATGGGAATCTTGCAGAACTGAATGATCTTGTTGTCAAACTAATCAGAGAGAAGTTCATGCAGTTTCTGTGATACCTGTGGCTACCCCAAGTGGTGTTTGCTTAGGGCAGTGGCTCACAACCACAATAAATTGTAGCTGGGAATGATGGGAGTTGTAGCTCATCAACATCTGGATGAACCCTAGTTGGGAACCGCTGCATTAGGGACATGATGCTGGTGACCTCTCAGCATACATATTAATTATCACAGGTCTTCCAGTCCTCCTAGGGTGAGTTGTATATTGCGAATATGATTAATCAAGAGGTTTAGCTTATTTTTCCCTGGGCCCCCAAACTCTAGCACAGGCCCATCTCTAGTAAATCAAACCAGTCTCAGCATCTTGTGTACTTTTTCTTTTTGTTGTCTGGATCATGTATGCATATGTTCCAGTTCACCAGTTGTGACTGAAAGATAAACAATAGATTAATAAGAGTTGGAAGGGATCGTGGAGGTCTTTGTCCAGCTCAGTGTAGGAAATGGCTACATCATCCTGGATAAATGGCCATTTAACCACTGTTTGAAAACCTCCCAGTGAAGGAGAGCCTACCACTTCATGAAGCAGACTGTTCCACTGTCCAGCAGATCTTAGAAGAATGTCCTAATGGGAAGAACTGTGGAGGAACAGCAGAAAGGGAGCAGGTTCCATAGCACACCTCTAATTAGACAGTTCTTCACCAATGTTGAGGCAGTTGGAGGTGGGATACTAGGAATCCTGTTTTTATTATATTTTTATTTAATACATTTATAAACAATAGATTTGCTTCCCATGGTCAAGCCTTGAGGACTGCCTTGAATCAGCTATCTTAATGAGTAGGTATGAAATCAAGGTGTGCTCTTTCCATCTTCTAGGAGGAATTTAGAACTAACACCTAGCTACTTTCTTTCCTGCTAAGCAAATAATGTGGAGGGAGGGCTATGCACCTACTCCCTCTTCTGGAGAGCTTCCACGGGCTTCCCTGAAGATGACCATGATAGCCATGACTGAAGTGCTTTCATAATGGGAAAGCAGTTCCCCAGTGTGTTAAGACTGATCCCATTTAGAGCTTACTGCAGTCTTATATCGTTCGCAGATACTTCCACCCCTGTTTATTTTCACTGTTAACAAATGAACAGGTCCTATAGTGGTCAGATGAAGTGTGTATTTATCCCTTTTCTTTAAGAGCATTGCACGAACAGGTTTGTGCACTCCCGTGAGGGGTGTGTGTTACCTTTTTTAAGGTGCAGGGAGGTTGCCCATCCACCCCGCCTGGACACTTCCCCCTCCCTGCCAGGCTGTCTTCAAAAATGCTGGCATGGGGCTGCTGTGTACCTCCTTGCAGCCCTGGTCAGCGTTGTGCCGGATGTATCCGGTGTCCGTGTGCACGTCACGCATGCGCACTGGCCACTTCCAGTACGACGCTGACCAGGGCTGTAAGGAGGTATGCAGCAGCCCTGCATCACTGTTTTTGGAGAAAGCACCGATGGGGGGAAAGTGGCAGGGACAAGGAAACGGACTCCCTCCCTGCTCCTTAGAGGTAACCCCCTGCCTCCAAACCCTGGACGTGCAAACTTGTTTGTGCACATCCCTAGCCTGTATCCAGGTTTGTGCTTGATATTGCATTATTTGCATATTGGCCTTTGGCATGTTGGAGTTCTTATTTACTACTTTTTATTTACCATATCTCAATGAGAGAATTCTCAAAGCGGTTTACACAGATGGGGAATAATAAGATGGTTCCCTGACCTCACAGTCTAAAAAGCAACACAAGGTAGACCGCCACGAGCAACAGCCACTGGAGGGATGCTGTGCTTGAACAGGGCCAGCTGCTCTCCTGCTGCTAAACTTATGAGGATCACCACTTCGCAAGCTGCCTCTTTGCCTAGTTAGCAGAGGTCTGAGTACTTTAACATCGAGGCAAGTCTGTGCTTTGTGCAACTTTCAGATTCCCAAATATTATGAAGGGCTGCCTCTCTGCACCCCTCCCGAGTAGTGCATGGGTATTTTTAATGCATTTGGGGATTTGACCACTCCTCTTGGCCCTTTCCCTGTTCTTACTCCAACTTCTTATTCTGCTCCTGTGTGGCTGTAGTAAAGAAGATGCTTCTTCCAGTGATGATGAGTCCATATCCTCAGGCCAAGGGGACAGGCCCCTACCGGATGCTATCACACAGAAATTCCTGCCAACCTACAAGAAATCCTTGAAACTATCTTCAGATCAAATTGTATGTGGATTTGAGTTCTTTCCCTATTGCCTTTTTGGTCAAATTACTATTGACCGTAAAGTCAAGTGACATTTAGTCCAGAGAGAGAGCTCTTTCAACAATCTTGCCTCATTAGAATCCTTCCTGGATGGCCCTGTGCAGTTATTTACCGCTAAAATAGCTGGGGATGAGATGCAGATCCAGAATGATCCCAGACCTTCATTTTGGAAGCCAAGATGAGTTGGGGCTGTCTGGGCATTTGGATGGGCACTTTATTTTCAAGGCCAAATAAAAGAAAGGTGAACTCTAGGCAAAAGCTCATTGGTCCTTAACTGGTGCCTTTATTGCAGGGGTGCACGACTCAAATGCACTAGTGGGCCCAAACCAACTATGCCTTGGCATGCAGGGGCCAAGGTCAGTTTTAAAATTATCTAATGAAAATGAATAAACATTAAGATAATTAATTAAAATCTGGTGGCGATCTGGCCTTCTCCTTCGTCGCCCCGACGTTGTGGAACATGCTCCCTGTGGATAGAAGGCGTCTAAGGAAGATGATCCTCTTAAAGACCCATCTTTTTAGCCTGACTTTTAATGATACCTAGTTTTTTATTTTTTTATTTTATTTTTATTTTATTTTTATATATTTTTATTTTATATTTATTTTTATATTTATTTTTATATTTTTATTTTTATTATCTTGTTTAAATGTATTTTGATTTTAATTGTTATATGTTTGATTTTAATGTAAACCACCCAGAGCCACCTTAGGAAGGGTGGTATGTAAATTGAATGAATAAAAATATTCACATTTACTTAGGAGTAAGTACCACAGAATTCTATAGGACTTAATTCTAGTGATGTGTACAAACTGGTTCGGTTCAGCGCTGGGTGTGGGTGTGTCTCGCTTTAAAGGCGGGGGGTTGTACTTACCCCTCCAGCTGCTTTTCCCTCTCCGGCGCTCCGGTTTTTGCAAAGTTTTTGGGCCGGCAGCATTCCTCCCTGCTGCCCCTGCCTCCGTTGTTTGCTGTAAAAAGCAGAAGTAGCTGTCACGTGCACCTGCCGCACGTTGTGTGTGCATGCAATGTGCGATGTGTGTCGGGCACATGCGCAGCAGCCACTTCCATGTTTTCCAGCCAACAATGGGGGCAGGGAGGAATGCTGCCGCCCCAACAAGACACACACACACCCTAGAGCCGGACCATGCCTCTGCGGTTCCGTGCACATCCCTACTTAATTCTCTGTAAAGGTTATATGATTGTTGAATAACAAAAGATTAGTGGAAAGTGTCAGATGCTAATCTATTTTTTTTTTAAATCCTCTGTTGGCTGTAGAAGAGTCTGAACCTCAGAGATGGTCCCAATGAGGTAGTGTTCAGTGTGACCACTCAATACCAGGGCACATGTCGCTGTGAAGCCACCATTTACTTATGGAACTGGGATGACAAGGTGGTGATCTCTGACATTGATGGGACAATCACTAGGTAAGTTCCTTGGACATGAATGTGTAATGGCCACCAGCTATTCACTATAGAGTAGACCCTGCAGCATGAACTACCTTGTCAAACATTCATAATTCTATTGTGTGTAAGTTTCTAACATTTCTCTCATCAGGTCTGATGCTCTGGGTCACATCTTGCCATATCTGGGGAAAGACTGGACCCACCAAGGGATTGCTAAACTGTTCCACAAAATTCATCTGTAGGTACTTGATATGTTCATGTGTTCCTGGGGTAAGATGTTCCCCAGTCCCTCGGGTGGGAGCAGGGTCCATTTGCCGAGTCTCGTAGGTTATTAATTGGGTCCAATACTCGGAATCACTGTAGTAATCACTGGAGGGCAGTGTCTACCAACTAGTGATGCTTGTTAAAAATTGAGGAGCCTGTTGAATTCTTTGTAAGAATACAAGCCATTTGTATTTTTAGTTTCAGATCCTTTTATGAATTCTTCATAAGGCCACCATTGCTGTTTATCCTGAGAATAAATAAGTGTTTATACATTTTCCATGTAACAATGAAACCTGTCTAAATTCAGTAGTATTTTACACTTCTACATCATAGGAATTAATTGGTTTCCTCTTTATTCTGCCACCTGAAATCATGCCTGCATTCTCTTGATATCCTCCTTCCTGCTCAAACTCTCCCTTCCCTTCTTGGTCAGCAGCTTTGTAGAAACTACTGGCAGAGGCAGCCCTTCCATGAGGTGAGGTGAGGCAGTCTCCTCAAGCAGCAGGTTATTGGGGCACCAGCAAGATGCCTTTCTGCCCCCACTTTGAGAAAGTGGGGGAGGAGGGTACACACAAGGGAGTGGCATTTGGTACCCTGCCTCAAGCACACGGAGACCTTGAGCCACCACTGACAAACTTGTGGAGGACAAGTCTTTCAATGAGGCTATTCACACGATGGAACGAAATCGGGCTAGCGGTGGCTAGCCCAATTTCGTCCCATCGTGAGAACCACTGGGCTCGGCTGCGAGCCTGGTGGTTCTTAAGCGGGTCACCCGTTTATGTAGCCCTCCCCTAAGCCTGGGTTAGCGGTGCAAGCGCTCTGCTAACCCGGGCTTCCTGATTGTGAGTTGCTGTGCTGCGGCTACTCACGAGTAGACCCCCGACTGGGAGGCTGAAAAGCAGCCTCCCAGCTCGGGGGTGTCTCCAGGGGCTGCACGGCCTCCAAGCCCCCACCGGCTCCGTGACAGAGCCGGCAGTCATGTGGGTGGCCGATCCAGCTGCCCAGAGCAGACTGCTGCTCGTCTGCGGGGAGAGCGGGCTAAGCCTGCTCTCCCTGCAAACCCCCTAGAAGCTCTTACTAATCGTGAGAAGAGCCTCAGTGGCTACTAGTCTGGTGACTCTAGGCCACCTCCTGCCTCAGAGGCAAGATGCCTTTAAATACCAGTTGCAGAGGAGTGAAAGCAAGAGAGAAGATGCCTTCACCTTCTACCTGGTGGGCTTACCAGAGGCATCTGGTAGGCCACTGTGTGAAACAGGATGCTGGACTAGACAGGCCTTGGGTCTGATCCAGCAGGGCTGTTCTTACATGTTCTTGGTGTATAATGGGTTGCTAGAACAATCAAGTACACTTTTTTTGGTTTGGGACTCTAAATGGGCTTGTGGCAAGCCATTAAGGGGCTCAAATACTGTACTAGGATTTAGCCTTACTACAGATGATTGAGTACTAATTCTGATGTACCATTTTGAGATGTCTTGTTTCTTTTAGTACAGGATGGGAACACTTGGATGATAAAACTGGTACATAACAAAACTACTTGTGTCCAAGGACCTTGCAGTATAACATTTGGAAGTGGGGAGGGAATAAATAGGGAAGTCCTACAAGGAGATTTCTACAAATACTTTCATCAGTATCAAGAGGTCTTGCTCCACCCCCACAACTCCTTACAGCATTATTTCAGGGATTCCTACAAAAGCTGTCCAGAATATTGCCCTGGATAGACTTCTTTTGTCCTCCATGGTTTTGCCTAGGATCACCCCTCTGACCAGTGGAGTTATTTTTCTTGCTCAGGTTAGCACTAGTTGACGTTGGAAAACAATAAAATCTGATTGGTTGGGTAGCCTTGTGACCTCATCACATTCACTATGTGATCCCTGATTGGTTGGGATTATGTAGTAATGGAGAAAGCAGCTTCGAGTCATGGTGGGTAGTGGTGCAGCAGCAGCAGCAGCAACGCTAGATCAGGGGAACAATGCCTACCTGCAGGCCCTTAAAAGGCAAACATTCTCAGGAGCAGCAGACTTTTGGAAAGCATTTCAAGCTATCTGAAAGCTCTGGGGTTTTTTTGCTCCCTAAAATGGACAAACATTTGATACAGCCATTGTAACTAAAGCAGCAAATGCAGTTATTCATAGTTAATTTTGCTTTTACTGGAGATGGAGACTAGGGTGTTAAGCAAGGACTTCACAACTTCTGCTGCCTTCATTGCAGGAATGGATACAAGTTTCTCTATTGTTCAGCCAGAGCCATTGGCATGGCACACATCACCAAAGGCTACTTGGACTGCATCAATGACCAGGGCTGTGTGCTCCCCAAAGGTCCCATCCTGTTGGCACCTAGCAGTCTCTTCTCAGCGCTTCATAGGTAAGCTTTTATGTATAATGACTGTTGCTTGGTGCTGTGTATCCTGTTCAAGCACACTTGTGTTTTACCAGTTCCTCCTTGTGTAGCCTTCTCCAGTTTAGAGAACAGAAAGCTAATCCAGCAGAGGAGTATTTGGAAATTTGGAAGTATTATAAACACTGGAACTGACTCCTAAATTTTATTTAACACTCATGTCCTTGAACACAGGATCATACACAAAATGAGCTATTATTATTTTTTTACTTACACCAGGCATACCCAAACTGCAGCCCTCCAGATGTTGCTGAACTACAACTTCCAGCATACCCAGCCACAAAAAAATTGTGTCTAGGGATGCTGGGAGTTGTAGTTCAGCAACATCTGGAGGGCCGCAGTTTGGGGATGCCTGACTTACACAATTCCCTGTAGGAAGAGGTGTGGAGAAAGCCGTTTTGCAAGGAAACTTGGAAGGGTGGTGGGAGCATTTCCTGGTTGAAGAATGCAACTTGTATCTCTTACTTTGATTCCCATGAGTGAGGATTGGCATAACCAGTATCTGGGATGGAGGTGGACCTTCACTTCATAGCAAGTGTCCCTCAATGCAACATATTCCTATGTATTTAGAAACAGCCATTCACTTGTGGGGGCGGGAGCAGGGGGAATGAAGGGGTGCCCTTCATTTTGCTGTGGCACAGGATGCTTTGCCCTGCTAACTGGGTAAAGAGGCACATTTTCAAAGCGGTGATTCTCTTTATATTTAGCAGGGGGAGAGCAGCTGGCCCTGTCTGATCCCAGCACAGCACCCCTCCAGTAGCTGTTGTGGGTGTCCACCTTAATTTTTAATTTATTATTTTTTTAGGCTTTGGGGACAGGAAGCCCACCTCCTCTTCCTCCTCCTTCTATGTAAACAGCTTTGAGAACAGTTTTTGTTGAAAAGCAGTATAAAAATTAATTAAAAAATCTTGTTATAGGGAAGTCATCGAGAAAAAGCCAGAGGTGTTCAAAATTGCCTGCTTAACAGACATCCGGAATCTGTTTGGTTCCAATAGGCAACCCTTCCATGCTGCCTTTGGGAACAGGACGAATGTAAGTAGTGTGAGTGGTGGTGAAGTGGGGAGGATCTTCCACTTTAATAAACTATGCTTTCTTTTGACCTCTGCCTTGCTGTCTCAAGCAGGATGTTTATGCCTACAAGGAAGTGGAGCTTCCTGAATCCCGGATATTCACTGTGAACCCCAAGGGAGAACTGATCCAAGAGCTCATAAAGCTCCACAAGTCCACGTAAGCTTGCAAACTTTGAGGCTGTTCCTGTGATCACTGGAAAGTGGGCCAAGGGAGCTTAGCCCACTTTCCAGTGATTGTTGAAACCACCGTAGTTCAATGGCAGCTTCCCCGCCTAGGAACCCAATCCCTTAAATGAGGTTATCGGAGCGCTTGCTCCGTTAACTGTGTTTTTGAGGTCGTGAGATGCCACCGCGCAGCTTTGCACCACGATGACTCTTGAGGAGACCCCTGCCAAGAGGCTCCAACAAGCCTCCCAGCCTCGGCGGGTGGGGGGGGTCGTCTCCATGATGCCCTGTGCACTTGCATGGGGCATCCTGGGACTTCCGGAGGCCGTGTGGGCCCCGATCCCCGCTGCCCTGCTGACTCTGTGACAGAGTCTGTAATTGTGTGGGCGGCTGATCCGGCCGCCCAGGGACGGCTCCCTGCACAAACCTTAAGAGTGCTTCACAATAACTGTGTGAAGCGCCTTATTGTATTTTGTTCAGTGTGCAGGGTAGTGTGTTCTTTTTTTACTTCAAAGAGCCAATCAAAATTCTTTGCAGATGTAACTCAAACTCTGCTACAAGAAATGGAGACATCATTAACTAGATTCTGGCAAACTTCCTTATGCATTTTTTCCTGAAGACTAGGAGTATTTATGAGGTCCTTAAGCATTTGAATTTCATCTTCAGTTGGTGAAACTAAAATTGGATTTTGCTGAATATGAACACTGGCTGAAGTTCACCATTGGTTCTGCTTTTTCTTTCTTTCCCTTCCTTACCAATAACATTTAGGAATACTCGCCATATAGTATGACATCCTATTAGGAGTTGTCTCAAAATCCCTCCTGTATACTACCAAAAGAAAACCACAGGGGTCTGTGGGGGCCAAGAGTCGAAATCCGACTTGACGGCACACTTTATCTTTTACCACTTGCATATTGACACGTAGCAATGAGTGACAACGCAATGTTGTATGATTAGCATTTCTAAGCATTTTAGTGTGGGAGGAGAGTAGCCATGGGGATGTTGTTTTCAGTGGCATCCCTGGGGTGGCTTTCATGTCTGCTTTTGCTATCCCTGATTGAGCATCAGTAGCATGATCCTTAAAAATGCTAGGCAGATATGTCATTTGGTGGTGTTAAAATTCAGTGAGGGATGTGTGCTTCGGGATGGTGAATGAGGGTGAAAGTAAAGCTTGCTATCTTTCATTCTTCATGTTTTATTTCTTCTAGATATGATCGGCTGGGTGAGGTGGTAGAACTCCTCTTTCCTCCTGTTGGCAAAGATGTGAGCGTTTCCTTGGTTTGTCCAGAGTTCAGCCAATTCTCTTACTGGAGATCTCCGCTGCCCACAGTTGACTTGGAAGATCTTGCCTGAGAATACAGAACCAGGGTCAACAAGAAGGATCTTTAGCTGTTGGCAGACTAATATGGTAGATGTGCAGGATATGCTTCGTGCAGCATCTTCCCCGCTATGTGAAGTAATTCCATTTTCAAAAAGTGTGTGTGAGTGTGCACGCACATACATGCAGATGGGCACTTAGAATTGCAATTCCTCTTATTTTTCAAGGCAGAATGTGGAAAAAAGGTGGTCAAATAAATGAGTGTACTTTTCTTATGAACTAGGAATGTTTTCAGACATCCTCAAAGAGTCTGACCTAAATCCTCCTTTAAAATTGGTGAGCAAATTGATGGTGGATTTGACTATTAATGATGGATGCTATTCACACTTGTCCCTCCTTGTTCCGATGGCCTATATATGTATGGTGCCCACAGAAACCCTGTATCCTGGAAGGGAAAACAAGGGAAGAGAACTTTGCCAGTGAACCTCTAGAGCTTCAGTCTGTTGTGGTGATACTAATGAATTGCTCAATTCCTCTTGCTTTGTTCAGCAGATTATTGGCATTATGGTGGGCATTTCCTAATGGCGTTGGTACATGCTCTAATCCAGGGCTACTCAACTTTGGCCCTCTTGCAGATGTTGGCCTACAACTCCCATAATGCCTGACTATTGGCCATTGTAGCTAGGGACTATGGGAGTTGTAGTCCAGAAACAGCTGGAGCGCCAAAGTTGAGCAGCCCTGCTCTAATCTTTAGTGCCTTAATCTCTACATGCTTGTGTCTACCTGTTTGAGCCACATTATGTAGGAGATAGACAACTGTCTTTTTTTACAGAAAGCTGAAGGAGGGACAATTGAGGCAATGTTGCTTACAGTGTACATGCTTGTCTACTAGCCTCTTTGTTCACAGACTTTATTGTGCTTCAAAAATATGCAAATCACATTCGACCAGAGGTGGCAGTGGGATAAAAGATACGTGTGTTAATTCATAAAGAACTAAATCTCCTCTCATACTGCCTTCAATTCTCTCTTAAAAGCAACATCTCTTCTCTTTTAAGTTGTTCACTGTAACTTCTGGTGAGGGAGTACTCCTTTATAAGCTGTCTCTTGTCTGCAACTGCTATTGAAGAATGCTGCTGCTACTACTGAAAGAGACTCTGGTGCTATTGAATCTCTCCTGGATTCTGAGCTGTACCTGTCTATCTTGAAGACAGTTACATTTATCCACCCTTCCCATGGCCTACTACCAAAGGATATTTTCAGACATGGGATTGAGTTAGGAATAAACTGCTTGGTTGTGTGTAAGTTCAGAGGTGCTCCAGAATTGCATTGTTTTATTGAGGGATGGCTTATTTTAAGTGGCTGCTTAGTTGTGTAACAAAGGACCAGTTTTGACACCACATTAGCTGAGTGGGGTGGTTCCGAAACCCCAGTTCCTATATTCTCATGGTCCACTGCAGTTCTTAAATAGTGAAGCTATGCCACTTAGTTGGCGGCTATATTTTTGCATGGGAATACACCAAAAATGTGTTGCAATGCGTTTGACCCCATGATTTGAGTAATGTGTATCTTTATTCCACAAATGAGCATTGAGAAGGGAAACGAGGAAGGAAATAACTGGCAAGAGAAGGGTGGAAACCAAAAACTTTGGGATTTAATCTCTGTGGTTATTTTTCACTGAACTTCGACAGCATCAGTATAAGCAGCTGCCCCAGCTTGAATGAAAGCTTGGACCTGGCCCAAGGCAACAATCCTTGTTCTACCTCACTTGCACGTCCCTCTTTTTGTGAACTTAGACAGGACTTCTTGCATTATATTAAGCAATGGTTCAACACAAGTCCTGTGAGTTGCTTATGTTGTGACGAATCTGATGATCCATAGTGAATGGGCTAGCTATAGTGAATGGAATGCTAAGACTGCTGTGCAGGTACAATAAACACTCTGAAACTGAGGGGTTCTGTGCATCTTTCTTGGTTTCCACTGGATATTTGTGTTTAAGTCAACTATCTAATGCCATCTGTTTAATCACTGATATTTCCAATTTGCTGCTGGCCTGAACAATATATCCATAGTTTTTAGTTGCAGCTTCATTCTCCTTAAAACTGTTTCTATAACAACCTTGGGCAGCAGATAAGGTTTACTTTGTGGCATTGGCCCTAGAATCGGCCAGAAAAGGACTGTTTTTGGATAATATTGATGGTCCTAATGTTGCTTAGAGAGGACAGAGGGTTAGTTCTACACATTGGACTTATTCAAAGGTCTATATTTTGACATGATTTGGTTAATCTATTGGCAGCTGGCAGACACTCACCTGAATGACTACCACATGCAAACACACATACTAGTAAAGAGGCTTGTGCTTTGCAAACCTTCTTCCAGTGACAGTGGTTTGGAAGGCACAGTGAGGATGGGGGTGGGGGAGAGAGATACCTGTGAAAAATGGTGAGCAATCTCCACAGATGGCACCTGCCATCCTGCGGGAAGCCCAGAAGACCGACAGGATCCCACAGGGAGACTGGCTTCTGCATGTGCAGTGGCCATTTGAGTGGTCAGCACAACAGTTAAGTACCGTACTAACTACTCAAGTGGCCACAGCATATCTGCAGAAGGCAGCTGAGCGGTTGAGTAGGACAGCCGCCTCACAGGATCCCATCAGCCTTTCAGGCTTCATACAAGATGGGTGGTGGTAGCAGCAAAGTTCACCATCTTTAACAGGTATTTTTCCACCACCCTCTCTGCCCCTGCCCTTGGAATCCCCATGACCATGTTACTCTAGTCCTTTCCTAGCTCTCTACGGTCTAATCCCCCTGCTTTTCAATGGGGAGGTTTTTCACACTTTCCAATAAGGTAATACATTTTTCCAGAGTTTGGGATTTTTTTTCTTACCCTGGGCAAGGTCTGGAACCTGCTTGCAAAAATGGCATGTCTGTATCTTTTGTGGACTAGTCTGGGAGCTTCATGTTGAGTGAGTGAGGCCCAAACAGCTTTATATTGTAGATATGACATGTTGGCTGGCTCTTGCTAGCCAATGTTACCTTCATAGTTGATCAGATGCTACGTGAAGTATAATTGGAAATGGATCCTATGAACAATTACTTGGAATGCCAGCTCGGCAGCAAGTCAAGTCAGAGAAACAGGGTGGAGCTACTAGAACATGGGCCCATCTCCTCCTTGGGGCTGTGCCTTTCCACCCCTCTCTCTGCTGCACCTTTCTTGCCACTGCTGCCACTTGCACCAGCCTCCGCTGGCCACCTTGTGCTGGCTTGCTCGCCGGCCTCCTCTTCTACTTCTGCCATGGTCCCCACCACTTAAAAATACTTCGCCACACTTCCTGGCAGAGCAGAGGAGGAGGTGAGCAAGCATGCATTAGGTGGTCAGTGGAGGTTGGTGCAAGTGTGAGCAGTGGCTGGCCAACTGGCTGACGGCAAGAGAGGCACAGGAGGGAGAGGGATGGAGGAAATGGAGCATCTGGGATGGGGCCCTGTGCTCCGTTGGGATGGGACCACAAGCCAAGGGGCTTGAGCACAGGCCCTCTGTGCGCTCACTATGCCACTGTAGAGAAACGTTGCTCCCAAAACAGCTGCTGTCATTGTGGTTGGGGATGGTGGAAGTTGTAGTCAAACATCAGCTGGGGACCCAAAGTTCAGAATCCCTGCCTTTAAGGTAACTTCCTTGTAGCTGCAGAAACATAATTCACTGTCATGGAGGAACCTTCTCTTGAAAGAAAAACTGCTTGTGCCCACCAGAAATCTCTCCCCTAGCAAGTACATTGTGCCACCAAGTCGGTGTTGACTCCTGGCGACCACAGAGCCATGTGGTTGTCTTTGGTAGAATACAGGAGGGCTGTACCATTGCCATCTCCCATGCTGTATGAGATGATGCCTTTCAGCATCTTCCTATATTGCTGCTGCCCAATATAGGTGCTTCCCATAGTCTGGGAAAACATACTAGCAGGGATTCGAATCAGCAACCTCATGCTTGCTAGGCAAGTCATTTCCCGCTGCGCCATTAGGTGGCTAAGCAAATGAGATTGGATTCATGGTTTGTCATTTGAAAATCTCATATGCTACCAAAGAATTTACACTCAGAACACCTCAAACAACAAAACCTAGTACCCCATGGGTTAGAAACCCATGGAGGTAGTTGGCACCCTCTGTGCAGTACACCACCACTCACTTTGGGTCACCCAAGCACACCCCAACTGCAGTTATGGGGCTGCTGACACCTCCATACTTCTTTATGGAGAAGAAACTTAAAGATGCGTAAACTTCAAAAATCACTTAGAAATCAGCCTTTGCCTAATTCCTTTCAAATAATTCTGATAGTTGCCTTGCCCCCCTTGGGCACTACCACCCACCACACTCTGCTCTAGGCCACACCTTTCCCCCGGAAGTGAAGCTATACACTTGTTGCAATCCTCATTATTCCCTATGAGGAATTCAAAAATATTTTTTAAACATTCACCAATAATAGGAGGAGTATCCGATTGCCTTGGGGTTTAGTGGGTGGTAGGAACCCCTAGGTGCCTACCACCCACCCCACATTTGTGACCCTAGGTCCTCCACAATGGGGGATAATGGGGTGGTTCAGGTCTCATTATACTCTGAGAAAAACAATTTAAAATATTTCAGATATTCATAAAAATTTGTAGGAGTGTCCAATTGCTTCAGGGCTTGGGTGGTTGCTGGCACCCATGGGTGTTCCACAAGAGGGAATAATGCGCTGGTTCGAGTCCCATTATACCCTATGAGAAAAAAATTAAAATAAATTTCAAAAATTCATTAAAAATCATACTAATTGCTTTGGGGTTTGGGTGGTAGGTACCCATGGGTCCCAGCTACCACCACCACACCCACTTTTGGAGGTCTTAACCAGTTCAAACCGGTTTGAATCGACCCCCCCCCCCCCCGTTTGGTTCGAATTTGAACCTGCAGCTTGAACCTGATGGCTGGTTTGGTTCGAATTCGAACCATCGAACCGACCCGGTTCAAATTCAAACCGGTTTGCACATCCCTAATGAGATGAGCTCTTAAGGCCTTAGTCCTCTATTGCAAGGAACAGCAACTGGATATTAATGATCAGAAAACCAAAATCTTGGCCTTCTCCAATAGGAGGAAAAATATAAATGGAAGATTGACAATCACGATATAGAGCAGGTTAAATGTTTTAAGTATTTGGGGGGCATATTACAGGAATCTGGGACTAAAACCAACCAGATCAGTTATGCTGCTGCTCAGGCACAGAGAGGTGCATCAGCAATTCTCAGCTTCCACAGGCGACAAGGAGGGATGTTCATTCTGGCTGACATCAACTTATTCAAGGCCAAGTTGATGGTTCAAATGTTATATGGGGCACAGCTGGGACCCAATGCTAACTATTCCCTCCTGGAGTGGGTCCAAGCTAGGTTCTTAAGAACATTATTCTGACCCCCAAATTTCATTTTCTAATGCCTCTCTGAGATTGGAACTGGGTGTTATCTTGAGAGAAGCCAGAGTTTGGTATCTAATACTAATAAACTGGGCAAGAATCAACTTATTGTCCCCCTTATTACTGAATAGACATTGCTCGAGCTGGTGGGAGAACTGTGTTGATACACCCAGTACCTATGATCTTTCACTGGAGGCAGTTCTCTCTGTGGGTTTGGTCCGGGCCAAAGAACTTATTAAACGAAACATCTGGGATATTGAGTTTCAGAAAGACCAGTCGAGGACATCTAGATCATTGCATCTGCTCAGTGGTGGGATGAGAACTCACACAGCAGATTATCAATTTTTCCTTACTTTCCCTAAACAAAGATGGGCCTTCTTGAGGGCCTATATGAATGTCCTCCCTTCGGAACCCTTGGCTGGTAGATACAGTAGAATTCCAACTGAGCAGAGAGCTTGCCCCTGTAACTGATGGGACTGAGTCAGCTGCACATGTGCTCCTGCGGTGTGTCTCTTATATAGATCTTAGGCAAAGGCCAGCTGACTTTCTTTTACATAATCTGCCAGGTCGATTGGACAAATTTAACATCACATATGTGTTAATAGATGTGAATTCATCTCACACACACAGTTGCAAAATCCTGTTCTGCAATACAAGCTTGTCCCATTCTGCTCACTAATGGTTAAATCCAATGCACAGCTATGTTATTAATATGGCTATGCTTAAAGTTTTATATTGTATTAGATGTTGTGTTATTGATCAAAGACCGTAATAAAGACTGGCTGACTGACCTATCGAGGACTGTGAGAATGAGCTATTTGCCTCTTCTACAAATGTCATATGGGGAAGTAGCTTCTCTTGTCAACTGTTGCTCCTAGTCCAGAATGTGCTGCGTTCTACCTCCACTTGGACTCAGAATCCCAGGCAATTGCTATTAGTTTAGTTTTTACTTTTTCAAAAGGTTTATACAGGAACGTCTAATGGTTTTGCTTGTTGAAATGTTTGTGCATTGTATTTTAAATATTGTAAATTGCCTAGAGACACAGGTTTTATTTATTTATTTATTATTAATTTATTCAATTTTTATACCGCCCTTCCACAATTGGTGCTATAAAATTTGATGGTATAAAAATAAAATAGTAGTGAAACTGCCAGCAAAACCTGAACTCTGTCTGCTCACAGCTGTCTTCTGAAGTAGTGTCATGAGTCAAAGCCGCTTGGGAGAGAGTTCTGGGTGCCATTCCATTGTAACTGTTCTTCCACACACCTCCTCCCTTTTAAGGTATCTGTTTCTATAGGCTCATTGTGTCTCTTTGGTAAAAGACAGGAGCCATTGACTTGGCAGAAGGGCTGCTGAGACCCAAAGCTTCTTTCCATACTACATTGATTGTTTCTTCTCTGTTTCTAGTTGAAGAAACCTCCAGAGTTCAAAAAGCTTATCCATAGACGTGCCAGGTGATGCAGTCCATCAATGGGCTCCCTATTCCCTGCAGAAGTGGAGCTTAATTCGTGCCATTGTCACATGAAAAGAATGTGCTGGTTTCTACCTCTCTCGGGCTTAAAACCCCAGGCACTTGTTAGTCATTCAGCAATAAGCAGCCACTCACCATTCGGTCTTAAAGAAGTATCCTCCTTACCTTTGCTAATTAAATCTAGCATATTTAGTGTGACTTTTTTTAGCTTTAAAAAAGCAGGGCTTCTCAAACCTGGGGCCCCAAATATTGTTGGACTACATTTCCCATAATCCCCAACTACAATGGTCTTCAGCTATTTATGGGGGAAATGCAGAGAAAAGGAGCATTGTGGCTGTGCCTTGTTCTTCTTAATGAGGGCAGGAATTAAAAAAGGACCTTGACCTATTTAACTGAAGATCTTATTTTTGTCTCGGCTTTGGAAGAAAAAAGGAAGGCCAGTCCAGCCAGCTTGACTGACAGGCTCAACAATGAGGGTATGTATGTATGGTATGTATGTATTTGATTTCTATACCGCCCTTCCAAAAATGGCTATGGGTGGTTTACATTAAAATAAAACTAAAATCAATTAACTATTAAAATAAAAAACTGTAAAAACAACATAAAACCAATATTAAAAAAAGTTTTTAAAACCCTGGAGAACCAGGCCAAACCTTTACAGCTTAAAAACTGTTTAAAAACCCTGGAAGGCCAGGCCAAACAGTTGCTGAGCATCAGCCAGCCAATAACAAGAGGGGAAGTGAAAGGGACATTGCTTGACAATACTGTTTCTTTATCTTCTCTCATGAATGGCTGCCTGGTGCTGTCAGTCAGGCTGGGTGTGCTGAACCTGAGCACTAGCCATTCAGTCAGAAGGAGAAAAGGAGGGAAAGATACTGCCTGACACTCCCCTCCCCTCCTTCCAGAGATGACTCATCTCACTAGAAGCCAAGATGAGACCTCTGATCAGAACCAGCAGTGTGCCAGTGAGTTGGCGGTGTGGGAGCCATTTTATTTCTTTATATCTATGTAAACTGCTTTGGGAACTTTTGTTGAAAAGCAGTGTGATGGAATATACATGCAGGAGCTGGAGAGTGAGTGCATGAGAGTGTGTGTTGCCACAGTAACCAGGAATAGAATGTTTTGGGGGAGGGATTTAAATGACAGTTGGTTAGGAGAAGACAGTTGGAGTTGGAGGTAGTTGGAGCTGATTATTAGGAGTGAGGAGTTGGACAGAGCTTAGCAGAGAGATTGGTTTATGTGATCTGAACAAGAGAGATTGTTCAGGGGTTTGTGTGAGACTTGGGGGTGAATGTGTGGAGATTGTGGAACCAGGCGTACACTGGGGCAGTGCTCTAAACGTGGCAGAGTGTTAAGCATTGGAAAGAAACAAACATGAAAGGTGCCCAGAAGTGAAATCTCCTGGTGACAGACAGGAAGGTCTGAGCTGATTAACTAAGTCTGCAAATCAAGTTTTATTTACCTCTGTCCTAGTAATATCACCTTCCTAAATGTTATATTTTATCAAGAAGGTAAAACCACTTAAGAGCTAAACAGCAGCTTTGTAGAGAAGTTTATGTGCCCTGCTTTGCAGAGATCTTTATTCCAATCAATTATAAACAATAAACGTATTCTTGTTTTTGTTCTACACCTCAAGTTTTGTTTAATTTGTACAATGAACATATACACCTATCCTGCGCTCATGAGGCTACGTAACCAAGAGGTTGAGTTCTGAGAGCAGGGTAATAAGTAATCACATGATGGCAGAAAATGAAAGTAAAAACTGAACAAATTCCCAGAACCGGGAGACTAAGTTGTTATAAAACAATATTAAAACAAATCATCTCCATGAACTTCAAAGGGGCATCCTGGTGGGTTCCTGACAATCAGAATATAAATATTCCTTGTATTCGTATTTGTTGTCATGCACTGGAGAGAGCGAGAAAGAGAAGGGGGCAGGCAGGTGGCGAAAGGGTTTCCCTTCCCTCCCCTGGCCCTTAGTGGATTTGTGAATGGGTGCAGAAGGCTCAGGAGGAATTTTGTTCTCCAACCAAGCCTTGTGACAGGCAGCTGCTCTTCCTTGATTGGCTGCTGCTTTTTCTCTGGCCCTGCCCCCCAATTTGCATAAGAGCACGGGGCTCTTGCAAAAAAAAAAAAAAAGGTGGAAAATAGTCTGCCGTGCAAGCCACACTTCTACAGCTGCAATCTTATGCACTCTTACTTGTGAGGAAGCCCATTGCATGAAATGATTTACTTCTGAGTAAACCCAGCAGGTCTGCAAATGGTTATCAAAACTAAAAAAAACCCTGGCTATTTTGTAACCCATATACGATGCTCTAAGCCTGAAATGTCAAGATAAGATGTGAATACAGGCTGTGCGAACAGCACCTTGCTTTTCCCGTATGCAAGATGGTGTCAGAACCCAGATTGTATGAGCACAGGAACATAGGAAGCTGCCATATACTGAGTCAGACCTTTGATCTATCTTGCTTTGTGTTGTCTACACAGACTGGCAGCGGCAAGCCTATAAGTTGCGAAGCAATTTGAAGCAGCAGTCTGGAAAGCACCCTGGAGAGAGAGAGAGCCTTCCTTCTTCTCCCCACCTTCCTGTATCTAGCAAGCAGCTAAGTATGTAGACTTAATCTATCTCCCTGATGGATTTCCTAAATAAAATACTTTATTTAGAGATTTAACACCATGTCTCCAGTCAATATTAGTTAGCAGTGCTTTCCTTACCTGTGCACTTGTGCTGCAGCTGAGGTAGAAAAAGAATCCCCTCCAAGCTCCACAATAGGAACACAAGAACAGCCCTGCTGGATCAGGCCCAAGGCATGTCTAGTCCAGCAACCTCTCTCCCACAGTGGCGCACTAGATGCCTCTGGGAAACCCACAAGCAGGAGATGAAGGCATGCCCTCTCTCCTGCTGCTACCCCCTACGCCCCACCCTCAGAAGCCTAGGGACATTTGCCCCCGCCCTTGTTCAATTACAGCTATGCCTGATTCAGTCTCTCCTCTTAAACCCTACAATATCAACCACTACATTGAGGGCCCTCAGCTGTGAGGGGCTCCAGGGCAATTCCCTCTCTCTCTATAGTTTTGCTATCCTGTCACAACTAGTTGGTCCTTGACTACGATGATACACCTGCTCTCCTAAGTTCCTCTAATGCAGACCTGTTCAACTTAGCCCCCCCCCCGATGTTTTTGGACTACAGTTCCCATAATCCCCAGACACAGTGGCCAATAACCAGGGATTATGGGAGTTGTAGGCCAACATCTTCAGGAGGGCTAAAGTTGAGCAGGCCTGCCTAATGCTTGGATATATTTTTGAAGGGCACAGGAGGCTGCAAAATGAAGGGGGATTGGTGAAAATCACCCCTTCTGTGACTGGAACATCTTCCTTTCACAGAATTGCTAGCCATTCTTGAAGGCTCTTCGCTACCTGCCAGGAACTTCATTAGGGGTGGTCCCAGAGTTAGCACCAGGAAGAAAATGAGCGGGGCACAGAAGGGGCAAAGTGCATGTATGAGTGGGTGAGCTTTGTCCCACATATAAGATTTCCGAAACAGAAGCAGGGGAGACAGTGGGGAGCAAGCCACATTTTTTGGGGGGTGCTTCCCACCCCTCTGGAGCCACCCTTGGGTGGCCCATGGGGCACGGGCCTCCAGCAAATTGCTCAGAGTCCCAAATCTCATCAGACCCTCCATCCTCCATGACCTCTTCCAGCAAGGAAGTGCAGCCGTGGAGGCACCTGCACAGAGCAGGGGAAAGAACTCCTAGCCTCACTCAGCTATTTGCAGCTTCCACCTTTATAGGTGCTGACTTATAATACTAGAGAGACTTTAAAAACCATGTATAGGTAGTCTTATGATTGAGTTTAATTGTTAAAGGGGGGCTGTGAGTCTGGGCCCCAGATCTTTTAAGTACTTGGCAATGCCACTAATGCCTGCCGTATGGTGCCTCCATTTATTCAGTAGCTGCTTGTCCTCCGTTGACTTTAATGCTAAAAGGGCAACTGTTAAAAAGCATAATTATCACATCGTATGCAATCAACAAATTCAATATACATACGGCACAACGTCTGCAATGTGTGGACTGTTGGCCTATGCCCTTATGCGTGCATTTGCTGTTGTGTGCGATTCTCACAAACAACATTTTGATAAGGCATTCCCCCAAGTGCAAAAACAGGGGCAGTGATTTTTACCAGGGACAGGTACCAGAAAACAGGGACTATCTCTGGTAAACGGAGACAATGGGAAAGTATGGAACCTGTGACCTCTATGGCCCGAACTGGAGGACTGTACTGGGCTGAAGGCAATGTGCCATACAACTAACAGCAGTACTGGTTGTGTTGCTAATTGGGATTTCTGCTTTTGAAGATCTGAGTTCCAGATGGGGATTCCTAAGTGAACAGAAACCGCAGTGCTGGAATCATTTCAAGCAGCAAAGCCTCCCCTCCCCCCCCCCCTCCAGAGGTGATCTTACCCCTGGACTTCCGGGCCGAAGTCCAGGGCCTCCACAGCCCCTGCCCCGTCCAAATCCTCTTTAGCCTGTCCCAGGTGGTGTGGCTGCCCACCAGCCAAGCATGATGATGCTTAATTTGCAAGGGTGGGGGGGCCTCCAAAAGCTTTTAGGTCCAGGCTCCAAAATTACATAGGTGCACCTCTGTCTCCCCCCCCCACCTTTTTTCTAAAGCATAAAACATGACACAAAGATGTCGCAGCCTCTATACATTCGCTCCTCTGGCCATATGCCTTTTAAAGAGACTTTTTCATAGTGGTAGCCCTCATACTTAGCAGGGAGGAAGCAATCGTCCCTATTCAACCCAACACGCCAGTCTCACCCATGGCTATTGCTGAAGTCTCCCTCGGGTTGCTTTCTAGATTGTAAGCCCTCTTGGCACAGGGGGCCACTTTCTCCTTCTTTGCTAGGTACACCACTTTTGAGAACTTTTTCTTGTTGTTGAAAAGCAGTATATAAATATTTTTAATAGCATGTTCTCCCCACTCCTTTCACCAGCAATTAGGAAAACAAGCTCTTGATAGATCCATCTTCTTTTTCGGTAAGCGAAACCTTGTATTCTATAGGCTTTGGAGATGTTATGTATAGAAGATACAGTAATATGATCCTGGAAAGCTTGGTACGTGTCTCTTCTTTTTCCTCTCCTCAGTACAGTCTTTTAACTTTTACAATCAGAACAAGTGTACAATATCGTTGCTAAAAAAACCAAAAACCGGTCTGAATAGGATCTGTTACAGGCATTGGCAAAACCTGCGGTGACCATCAATGAACTTGGCGGCCTCCTTCAAAAGTGACACAATGCCCTGTTTCTTGGAAACAACAACAAAGTGACTTAGCTTTTTAATCTGGCTATCTGAGAACAGTGAACTATTAAAAAAAAAAGTCAACATCTTCAAGCTCCTGGTTAAGAAATAAATGCAAACATTAGCACCCTTGTTAAGAGGTGAGCACATGCCTCTGATTTCCCCAACCCATTTAAGTTCTCCTGTTCTGGTTCACTGGAGAGTGGCTGAAAATGTAGGCAGTTTCTCTTGCTATCATCATCTAATTCTAAATAATGATCTTGATTTTTAAGGGATATTTGAAACCTTTCCAGAAGCTAGCGGCTTGGTTGTTGCCTCCTGATTCAAACTGAGGCCCAACTTATACGTAATGTGGCTCGTTGGTTAAGCAATTACATATATAAGCTTCCTAGGTGCAACCACTGTCACCTGAGGTGGGGCAAGGAGGGGCAGTCTCCCCCCCCCTTCCCCTGATTGAGCCAGTCCCATTGAATTCAATGGGGCTTACTCCTAGGAAATTGTGTCAGGATTGCAGGCTTTGCCCCTCTGGAAGAAGTCCTGCAGATGTCCATGGGTGCAGCCCATCACATTTAAGTACACTTGCCACTTCCACTGCCCTTTATGTGCATAGTACTATGATGGTGGTATGTGCCTCCACCCCAGCCACTGATTGCTGGCATGTTAATGCAGAGTGAATAGGTGTTTATGATTACTGGGCTTAGACATGACAGATCACATGCTTTGTTTTGTTTTGTTTTTACCCATTACCCCATCATATAAATCTGGCCTGAAATAATGGTTATAAAGCAATTTCTGCCTGCAAAGCTCTTATTTCGACATCTTTTATCACACACAGGTTGCAATTGGTTAGAGAAGAGTAGACAGAAATACTTCCCATAGTTATTCAGATGTCACATAGAACCAGAGCTAAATCCTGGTTGCGCATGATGTTTCTAAGCCTCGGGACTGCACACTCCCCATCCCCCTGCCTGACAAGCCTCCTAAGAATGGTATTTTTTATGTAGGTCAACAACAAACCAAGAGTGGTCATGATATCTGAGCCAAGCAATCTTGGTTTTGGAATAAACCATGAAATAAACCTAGATATGAAACCCATTTCAAAACTTGGGGGCCTATCTAGTTTTATTTCAAGCAAGTTGGTTAGAATAAACCAAGACTGGTCAATTTGTGTGTTGGTTTGTTACTGACCTAAATTACCAATCTTTGTTTGTTACTGACCTAAATCAGAAGTAGAATTCCAGGGAGTTTGTGTGGATAGTATAGTGGGAGAGCATTCACTCACAAGGCTCAGGGACATTGTCCACAACCAGGCTTTAATCATGATTCCATGTATTAACTGAACTGCTCCAAGGTATAATTAACTTATGGATTTTCTCACGGCAGCGTGTAGCAATCATCACTTGTTTATACAGCTTAAGATAAAGTTAGACAGATGGATGGATAGAACCAAATGGGGCCTTTACCTTGATGCACCTCTAAATGTGTGGGGCAAACAGGGTGGTGGCTTATGTCATGTCTTGCCTGGAATCTTCTCATGACGTGTGGCTGGCCACTGCCAAACTGAACACTGGACTAGATGGAGCATTGGTCTCGACTAGCCCCTGGTGGCGCAGTGGTAAAACTGCCACCCTGTAACCAGAAGGTTACAAGTTCGATCCTGACCAGGGGCTCAAGGTTGACTCAGCCTTCCATCCTTCCGAGGTCGGTAAAATGAGTACCCAGAATGTTGGGGGCAATATGCTAAATCATTGTAAACCGCTTAGAGAGCTCTGGCTATAGAGCGGTATATAAATGTAAGTGCTATTGCTATTGCTAGCAAAGCAGTTCTTATGTTTTTAATCCTAAGAACAACCATGTGCATGTAGGCTCAATTGCAACCAATGGGATTTACATCAAAGTAGATGTATTCAGGATCCAGTTGCCTGGTTTGCAACTTGAAGGCAGTGGTCACAGAATGGAATGAGCATTGTTAGGAGCACATGGACATATGTGTTCTGTCTAAATAAATACTGGTAGGCAATTTGTTTATAGAATGGGATGTGAAAAATGAATCACTTCACCAATACTTCAAGTCCTTGCTAGTGTTGAAGCACTAGCACAACAAGATGTGCAACCAGTGGCATAGGGAGGGTTTAGGCAGCCTGTGTTCTCACGGCAGTGGCATGCTCTCTACCTCTCCTGATGGATGGTAGTGGCAGTGGCGACCTCCACTGCCCCCAGCGAAGATGTGCTCCTACCAGCCACATGGTGCATCACTGGGGATGGGCAGGAAGCGGCAGTGGGAGGCAGTGGGATACCGCTGGAGAGCTGGGGCACTGCTGGGGCTGGGTAGCATGGTGCCCCGTACCATGGGGAGGAGAACAGGTGAGCGAGGCAGTCTCAGAAATGAGTGAGGCAACCCTGGAGACAGGGCAGCTTGGGTTCTTGAGACCCGTGCGCCCTATTATAGCTCCGCTCTTATGTGCAACCTGTGGGACGCCACCTATTTTTTGCTAGGAATGTGTGCCAGGGTGTAATTCTGAGAGTCCCTGTGACTTCACACAGTTGCACAGCCTTCTTGCACTAGTGCAACTTTCTTTGTCGCACAAGTGTGTATGTTCATCTGGATGTCAGCTACTGTGGAGAAATGGAAGTACGAACTGAGCTGTACACAGATACAGCTGACAATGAAGCCTTCTGTAGGTGGCTGCTGGAAACTGGGCATGGGTGACAGTGGCTGACATTCAAGGCAGCATTACGTATCCATAATGCTGCACTGCACCCTTCGGAATCAGCATCAGGGCTGCACAAAACGGGTGGTTGCACAAGCAGCACTTCCACAGATTTCCCCATTTGGGACAATGGGGAAAGCTGTGGAATTGCTGATCGCACAAGTGCCAATTTGTGCAGCCCCCATGCTGCCTTTGAAGGGTGCAACAGCGTTACAGACAGGTAACACTGTGCTGGTTGTTGGCCAGTGCAAATAGTTGCCAGCTGGTTTGTGCTTCCATTTCTCCATATGCTCACAACACAGATATGTAGGTGGGAATGAACTGTAGTTGCTTGTGTAGAGAAGGAAGCAAGCTTATGAACGGGTTAGGAGGGAGATCCAGGGATCAGAACAGGGGAGGAACCATCAGCTTCTGCTAGGCCCTCCTAAGAATGATCGATCTATCATGACTGCCACATGGAGGCAGCCATGCAATGGCTCACCATGCATTTGGAGCATATTCTCAAGACCCTAAGGCAAAGGCTAAGAAACTTCCAGCACCAAGATCTGGAAGCTCCTGGGACAAGGTCCTGTGCTGCCGCATCTATTGTGCCGATCTGCTAGGGAAAGGTAAAATGGGAATGGATGGCTGTTCTCTATCCACTCCTTTATTTGCCTTTCCTGGGTGGCTGGACGACATCAGAGAAGAGGGAATGGGGACTTAAGGGTGTATGGACATTGGCGTAGGGCATGGGAAATTTAAAATGGCACAACCACTGAGAGGCACATTGCTGCCCGCCATCATCCAGTAAACCAAGGTCCAAGTGAGAAGGCACATGACGTGGTAGCAGCAGATGCTTTAGAGTCAGCCTAGATGGGTGAGTCCTTGAATGGCTTTGGGCCTTTGGTCCATGCCCCACCTCTCTGACTTCTGCCCATGTCCATACTATGTGATAATAGCAGCTGTCATGTGCAGAAATTTAATGCAACCTTCCCATGGTAGCTGTAATGTGCAGATCACAGTAAAAGTTAAGCTTACCTTCTGTGCTGGGTAAACTGATCTCTTAGCAAAAATATGTAACTTGTCCCTACAATCAGGCTCTGTCCCAGAGGACTGAAAAGTAGCTAATGTAACTCTCATTTTCAAAAAGGGATCCAGCTGGGTTTGGAATAGTACTAACTTAACTTCTGTGCCAGGTCAGGTAAATTGATGGAAAACATAATTAGGGACAAAACTGTAAAACATATAGAAGAACAGGCCCTGCTGAAGGAGAACCAGCATGGCTTCTGCAAGGGTATATCTTGCCTCACTAACTTTTTGGGGTTCTTTGTGAGTGTCAGCAGCCTTATGAATAAAGGTGATCCGGTTGGCCTAGTATAATTGGACTTCTTCTTCTTCTTGTTGTTGTTATTTATTACATTTATATCCCGCTCTTCCTCCAAGGAGCCCAGAGAGGTGTACTACATACTTAAGTTTCTCTTTCACAACAACCCTGTGAAGTAGGCTAGGCTGAGAGAGAAGTGACTGGCCGAGAGTCACCCAGTGTGATTCATGGCTGAATGGGGATTTGAACCCGGGTCTCCCTGGTCCTAATCCAGCACTCTAGGCACTACACCATGCTTAGACTTCCAAAATGCTTTTGACAAAGTTCCCCACCAAAGGCTCTTGAGTAAACTTAGAAGTTCTGGGATAAGGGGACAGGTTCATGTGTGTATTGTTAAATGGTTGAAGGACAGAAATCAGATGGTAGGGATAAATGGATAGTTTTCACAATGGAGGGAAGTAAGAAGTGGGCTCCTTCAAGGATATGTACTGGGATCAGTGCTCTTTAATTTGTTCATAAATGATCTAGTAGTTGGGGTAACCAGTGAAGTTTCCATATTTGCAGATGACACTAAACTATTTAGGGTAGTGAAATCCAAAACTGATTGTGAGGAGCTCCAAAAGGATCTCTCCAAACTGGGCGAGTAGGTGACAAAATGGCAAATGCAGTTAAATATAAGCAAGTGTAAAGTGATGCATATTGGGGGGAAAAACCCTAACTTCACATATAAACTGATGGGGTCTGAACTGTCAGCAGTGACTGACCAGGAGAGAGATCTTGGGGTAGTAGTGGACAGCTCATTAAAAGTGTCGGCTCAGTGCGCGGCAACAGTGAAAAAAGCAAATCCCATGCTAGGAATAATTAGGAAGGAGATTGAAAATTAAAATGCTAGTATTATAAATGTCATTATACTAATCTATGGTGTGGACACATTTGGAGTACTGTGTGCAGTTCTGGTCACTGTATCTTAAGAAGGACACTGTAGAACTGGAAAAAGTGAAGAGGGCAACCATGATGATCAGGGGCCTGGAGCAATGTCCTTATGAGAAGAGGAAATCTGTGGCTTTTTTAGTTTGGAAAAGAGGAGACTACAGGGAGATACGATAGAGGTGTATAAAATTATACATGGAGTAGAGAGTGAACAGAGAGAAAAAAATTCTCCCTCTCTCAACACTAGAATCGGGGGCCATCCCATGAAACTGAAGATTGGGGATTTTAGGACCAACAAAAGGAAATACTTTTCTTATAGCGTGTAATTAATCTATTGAATTCTCTGCCACAGGATGTGGTGATGGCCTCTAGCTGGGATGGCTTTAAAAGGGGCTTAGATAAATTCATGGAGAACAGGTCTATCAATGGCTACTAGTCTGGTGGCTATTGGCCACTTCCAGCCTCAGAGGCAAGATGCCTCTAAATAACAGTTGCAAAGGAGCAACAGCAGGAGAGAGGACATGCCCTCGTCTCTTGCCTGTAGGCTTGTCAGAGGCATCTGGTGGGCCACTGTGTGAAAAGGATGCTGGACTGGATGGGCCTTGGGCCTGATCCAGCAGGGCTGTTCTTATGTACCACCCTTTATTCTGCCATATGGTCAGGGAGAGAGAACATGTTACATATGATAAAGGCATGCCTTTATTCCTCTAGGGCTGAAGTAAGCCATCTGGTGGATCTAGTCCAATGCCTGCCCCCCCCCTTTCATGCACATGGCAGGCTACACACAGTGCCTGGCAATACCAGCTATGAGGCTGAGAAATGTAGCCTGAGCATGAGTGCAATGTGAGATAAGTTTGTGTGAACAGAGTAGCCTCTTATTGGACACACCCCATACAATACCTGTTGACTTCTGAATGAGAGTCCTGTGTGCTTATATCAGTCAATGCTGCCATGAAGAATTCCAGTATGTACAAAATGGAAGAACAATGTCTTTGTTTACATCAGCGTTATTGCTTGGAATGGTCCCTGACCCAGATCTTTGCTTCCAGTAGATGTATACATTTGGCTGGAACTTATTTTCTCTGTCCCAGCTCTTACATAGGGGCTTTTCATTATTCCCAGAACAAAGGATTGATGAGACAGGTCAATCTCCAATTCCTTCCTGAACGGAGCCACATATTGGAAAACTAACCCAAACATGACCCCGTCTAGAGGAAGGCACTTTGCTACATAAGTACAGCTGCTTAATGTCCACAGAGGGTACAGTAATGGCAAACGTTCAGCTTGAGCTGCAGGGGAAAACGTCACTCCAAAAAAAGAAAGGAGAGATGGGCTTATAGCAGCTTTTAAGTTTTTGAACCTTCTCCCCTCCCCAAAATAAAACAAAAATCCTGGTATCACATTGGAATCTGCATGATATAAGTTAGTTGTACTTCAAGACAGGCTTGACATAGCTAATGCTGACTGCTTTGCAGCTTGCCTTCCAAGAGGCTAACGTCTTCAGCTAGTTCCGTGACTTTAGCCTGGCAATCCAACAAGTTATCCTTGAGTACAGTTATTTCCTGAGAGTGGGCAGCTAAGGTTGCGTTCATATGGTCCATGTAGCCCCACAGACTTCCTGTACTCTCCAGTTCGTTTCTGATGCGGTCCAGGCTTCCTGTCACTGTGCCCAGTCTGCCACACATGTCCTCCACCTGGGCCACACGGTCATCAAACTGGAGCACTTCCTTCTGCAGGTTGTGGGCTACACTCTTGCAATTGCTCAAGTCATTGATAATCCTGGACTTGAGCCTTTCCAGGTCTCCCTTTAAGTTCAGGACACGCTTGTTGCTGAACAGAAGCTGGGAGCCTTGGTCGCTAATCTTCTCTTGAATGGAGTGGACCTCATCTTCTATCTTGCGCTCACGCTCATCCAGAGATGAATTGACATGCAGCACTGTGTCTGAGTACTGGGAAACGGAATCCTTCAGCCCAGTTAGAGACTTGCTCATGGTGTTCAGGTTGATCTTCAGCAGTGTAATCTCACCTTGCAAGGATCCAGCTGTCTCCTTCTCAATCCGCCTCTGGATCTCCAGAATGGTGGCATTCAGTTTCCGCAGCAGGTCGGAGTTGCTGTCCATGCGAAGTAGCAAGTCCTGGTTCTTGCTTTGGCAGTCTTCAATCTCTGTCCGGAAGATCTCGACGTCTTTGGAAGTGGATGTGCAACCCAACGAGCATGTGCTCTCCAAGGTGGTCAGGCGGCTTTGTAGTATCTCCAGCTTTTCGTTTGTTTCCTGTCTTATGGTGGAAAGCTTTTCCTCTAGGAGGGGCATTGCGGCTCCATCTATCCCCACTGCAGAGCTGACATTACTCACTTCTCCTACAATGGTCATGAACCTGTCCTCCAAGGTTCTCATCTTGTCCTCAAACAGGACCCTTGTACCATCCAACTCTGACCCCAGCAGACCTCTCATGCTGTCCTCCACGTTGGAGCAACAACTGCCTGTTTCCCTCTCTGTGATGTTCAGCCTGGTCTCAAGGTCTTCAAAACGCCCTTCAAAGAGGCTCCCCAAGCTGACTGCAGAAAGTTCATTGTCCAGCCTAGAGTGCAGGTTCTTTTGAGACTCAGAGATGCTATGCAGGCCCTTCTCTAGAATATCCATTCTTTGAGTGAGGTAGTTCAAATTGCTACAGCAGCTTTCCACAACTGACAGCCCTTGGATCTGGGTCTCCAACTGGGAGATCTCCTTCTTGATCTCCAGTTCTTTGCCATCCAGTGTCTGCTGAAGACGGAGGTTGGCAGCTTTCTCCTCCTCACATTGCTGCTGCACTTCCTTGATCTGGTAGTCACAGGTGCTCTGGATGTTCACCAGTTTCTTCTCAAAACCATCCAGCAGCTCCACCCGCAAGTTGCTAAGCCTGCTGTCCACATACTCTTCTAGCATATCAATAGAGGTGAGGGGTGAAGGCCGGGCTGACTCCAGCAGGTGTTTGATATGCCCATCATGGTCCAGGACCATGCCATGCACCTCATCCAGCAAGTCTGTCTTGGTTTTCAGTGCATCGCTCACCTCAGTCACTTTGCTCAGGATCTCTCCCACTGGTGGATATGGGGAGAGGTCAGCTTTGTCAGCTGCATCCACAATCCCATCAGGAATAACCCCAAACCCCATGGTTGAATCGGGCACACTTGGGCTATTCATCAGGGATCCAATCATCTTGCTGGTGTCTTCCTGGATGGCCAGTCGCAAGTGGTCTCCGAGGCCGTTCACCATATTGTGCAGGGTGTCATAAGACTGAGAGAGACGCCTGACTTCCTCCTCTAGCCGGTCCAGCCTATCTCCAAACAAACCAGGCATCTTTCTACCTGTGAACAAGAAGTAAACAGTTATCATGATTAATGCCAGTCTTTCTACCTCCCTACCTTCCTGATTGCAACAACTTGTCTTTGGCTCTAGGGGCCAGCCCAAATATTTAGGAACTAGACTGCCATCTGACCCGTGAGAGGAAGTGGACTCACCACTCAACCCCAGCAATCCCCTCCACCAGGGGTTAGTGGAAGGGGAACGCTTAGGGATGGAGCACTGGTACTTCTTGGGTTCTCTGGCTGTTGGGGTGGGTATGGCCATGGGGGTCATCATGGAGAGCACCTGCACATCAGAATTTGCAACTACATCACTGCCCTCCACTCTGTTGGGTGGGCAGACTTACTGCCCTTCTTGCCCCCTCCTGGCTAGCTTGCTCACTCCTCCTCCTGGTTGCATCCATCTGACACAGGCAGGTGATGGACCAATGCAACCAGGAAGAGGAAAAAGCTCTTGCCTTGCGCCATGGCAAGTTAGTGCCTGGGAATTGGTGAGACATGTCTTCGGATATGTTCAGATGCAGCTTGTGTACCTTCCAGTTCAGCTAATTGAAATATTGGAAGCCAGGTACTTTCTTTGCACTGCCATGGTACTCTTGCAGCCATGTGGAATTCCCGGACTCCTACTAGCCTCATGCATGTTGTGGACACAAAAGGAAGCACCCCTAGAATTATACTACGCATGTCTATTAAGTCACAGGTATAGAAAGCTACAAACATTGTGAGGGGGGGGGCAAAGGGAGGGGGCTGGAAGACCACTTGGAAACTTCTGTTGGTTTGAAACAGCAGCAGACTTGCTGACTGGCAAAGGTTATAAGGGTTAGGAACATATCAAGCTGCCTCTTGTTGAATCAAATTGGCCTATCTAGCTCAATATTGTCTACTCTACACTGATGGGCAGTGACTCTCTGGGGCTTCAAATGGGGATCATTTCCCAGCCCTACCTGGAGATGTTAGGGATTGAACCTGGGACTTGTTTTTAGTTGTTCATTGTCCTGGGGTCTCAGGATGAAGGGTGATATAGAGATGTAAAGTAAAGTGTGCCGTCGAGTTGGTGTCAACTCCTGGCGCCCACAGAGCCCTGTGATTTTTCTTTGGTAGAATACAGGAGGGGTTTACCATTGCCACCTCCTGCACAGTATGAGACGATGCCTTTCAGTATCTTCCTATATCGCTGCTGCCCAATAGAGTACCAGCAGGGATTCGAACTGGCAACCTTCTGCTTGTTAGTCAAGCAATTCCCCGCTGTGCCATTAGGTGGCTCTTACAGAGATGTAAATAATACAGTACATAAATAAGAAGGAGGCAGTATTGGGTGGTCTGCTGTGTTAACCCAGAGAACAGGCATGAAGTCTGCCATCGGAAGCAGATTGCTTTACTTTGCTTCATGGTAGGGCCAGCCCTGGCTCCTTTAGCCTTTCTGCATCCTAGTGAGATGAATACATATTAATCAGATCTCAGGGATGGATGGCCTAGAAGGTTTTCTGACTCACCAAAATGGTTCTTCTTTGTTCCTGGAAATGGATCAGAATGGATTTTGGGGTGTGGCGGCACTCGAGGACCTGGGAACATCTTCTGCATAGGAGGCATCTTGGGGCTGGGGTGTTGGGGCAGAAGCCCTGGCTGGTCGGTGGGACTGTCATGGCATCCTTCTCCCATGAGGCCCGGGCAGCACCTCCAGGCTAACTCGGTCACAGTCTTATAGCCAATCTTGTATCTGGGTCTGAAGAATGTGTGATACCTGATTGCCAGCAGAGAAGGCAGACAGAGCAAGGTAAGAATCGAGCATCTGGGTTTCACTGTTGTTCTTTCCCCCCTACTCATGCTTATTATTTGTTCACAAGAGTAGAAAGCAGCAGGCCAAAGATCTTGTCTTGGCAGTGCTGACTGACATATTGCACAGGCGCGCAACATCCCGTCTGCCTTCTTGCAATGGAGCCTTTGCACAGTCGGCACAAGAGCACTCTTATGCCAGATCGCAGAATTGTGTAAATGCAGTTACATGGCAGAGGGCTATTGGAAGTAATGGCCCTCTGTTGCACAGCTGCATTTAAATAAAGTAAAGGACTAAGTAAATGCACAGCTGCATTTATGGAATTCTGCAGCCCTGCACAATGTGCAAATGTTCTATGGCAAGGCAGTTGGTTGGAGGGTTGTACCAGGTGTCAGCTGCTAAATTAATCAGAATATGAATCTGACATATGCAAGCTGAGGCTTTGTTAGTTGAGTGTAACCAGGTCACATCTGACTGTTCAAACGTTAACAGAGGCATCCACCATTTCCTCCCTGCTTCTTTATATATGTGTTGAAGATCATGAATAGAGAGAGGTCACACTGGAACCAGCTTTGGCACTGTGTGTGAATTTTTCCACAGTCCCTCTCTGCTCCAGAGCTAGCACATGGCTACCTATGGCAACCTCTGAAAACTGCAAAGCCTTTGCTTCCCTCGAGAAGGAACCTGAA
Organism: Hemicordylus capensis; assembly: GCF_027244095.1. NCBI lineage: Eukaryota > Metazoa > Chordata > Lepidosauria > Squamata > Cordylidae > Hemicordylus > Hemicordylus capensis. Next base: position 36,830,950 of record NC_069660.1, on the reverse strand, counting down.
ACTTAATTTTAGCCTTCCATATTGGTTTCCATCCATTATTGGGGGTCTTCTAGGGGCTATGGTCTGACAGTACATCATACAGCAACCTTGAAAGTGTTGGAATAGTCCAGCAGTGGTCCAAGTTATTGCAGTGCCTGAAGTAAGGCACCAAACACTGCCTTGTCCTATGCCCCTGGTGGTGGTGGTGGAGGAAGGGGCCGCCCCCAGTCAAAACGGATCTTTGCAAGCTTTGAAAGTGATGTGGGGGACAGGGAGGAGGGGAAGGTTGCCAGCAGCCCCCTCTCCCTTGCTAACTGGGCAAAGAGGCACCTTTTAAACATGGCGATTCTCTTTATCTAGCGGGGGAAGAGTAACTGGCCCTATCCACCTCCAGTGACTGTTGCTGCTGTCTATCTTATATTTCTTTTTAGATTGTGAGCCCTTTGGGGATAGGGAGCCATTCTATTGATTGATTGATTGATTATTTCTCTATGTAAAGTGCTTTGGAAACTTTTGTTGAAAAGCGGTATATAAATATTTTGTTGTTGTTGTTGCAAAGCTTGCAAGAAGCACAACAAGGAGTGTGAGGAGAGGTGCTCCTTGTTGTAGTTGGTGGGAGTTGTCATTCAGCAGCAGCAGTTGCAGAGCCAAGGTTGCCTACTCCTGCTGTATAGGAAAGGAAAGATTGTGCCGTTGAGTCGGTGTCGACTCCTGGTGACCACAGAGCCATGTGGTTTTTTTGGTAGAATACAGGAGGGGTTTACCATTGCCTTCCTCCCATGCAGTATGAGATGATGCCTTTGCCATTGTCACTGCAGTGAGCATCCGCCTCCAGCACCTTCCTATATCGCTGCTGCCCGATTATAGGTGACTACAAATATATATTTACTAGGCACAGTCTGGGAAGCACACTAGCAGGGATTCAAACTAACAGCCTCTTACTGCCTAGGCAAGCTGGTTCCTTGCTGCGCCACCACAGCTGATGGTGTACCTGGTGTATATCATGATATATTTGTGTGGTTTTTTTAAGATTAAGATTTAAGATGTCATAAGATTCGCTGACATAAATACATACAATTTTGCTACAGTAGGCTGATGTGGCTATCTTTCTGGGCTCTGCCTCACTGTCATCTCTGGTCACTTCTGGTCAAAGAATCTTCAGGACTTTGGAATGTTATGATAAACAGAAGCAACACTTGTTCACTGGAGATAGAAATGGGATGCATGAACACCCTGCATGTCTAGACAAAATACTGTTTATCTCTTGGGTTCTTGGACTTGTGTCTCCAGATGTTGTGGGAGACCAATGCCCATCACCCCCAACCACAATGGCCAATGGCAAAGGCCTTTCTCCAGCTGAAGTCGTCAACCTTTTCTGTTAAGTACTAGAACATGTTTTAGCACTAGGGGGCACCACAACCCAACAGCTGCATTCCTTGCTTGCTGGCTTGCTCTTCCAACATGACATGGCAAGGATAAGCATTTGCACTTTCAACAGAGGAACTCAAGACACTAGAGCAGTAGTGCTTAGTTAAACATCTGTGGTCCATATACCAGAGATTAGGAAGCCTTTAAAAGAGGCTTATGTAATCTCCTACCAAAAAAAGCCCTGTGTTTCTAAGGCCTGACCTCTTGCACTGCTCTGGAAAAGCAAAGCGACCTGCAAAGGCAGAAAATGACGTTCAGGCAGCAAACATCCATCTAGTGCCATTTTGGTCTTCAAGATAATTTGTACATTCTAAAGCTGGAGGTTACCTTTCAGTCATTGGTCTAATATTCTAAAATGTGCTGCAAATAGGTGGTTGGGATTGTTTGGGGATCTCTCCCATACAGGCATCCAAAATATATTTCTTTCTTTGTTTGTTTACATTTATATCCTGCTGTTCCTCCAAGGAGCCAAGAGCAGTGTACATGGTCATATGGTTATGTTTATCCTCACAACAACCCTGTGAGGTAGGTTAGAACTGACTGGCCCAGAGTCACCCAGTGACTGAGTGGAATTCGAGTCTGCCCAGTCCTAGTCTCTTCCTCCCACTCCATGCATGGGCGCGCACACACAGACGTTTGTACAATGTGCATTGATCTCCTGTAATTGTGAAGTGGCCTTTAGGATGAACAAGTATGGATCTGCAACAAAATGTTGCAGTTTATCTTTGGTGTGGAAAAAATGGTGAATGTTGTGACTTTATGGTGTGACTGAGTGTATATGCGCACCTACAATGATCAGCAGATTCACGGATTCTGTGCACAACTTCCTCCTCCATTTCTCAGGAGAGTTCACACACATACAGTTGTTTTAATGTTATTTTGGAAAGGGAGATTAACCCCGACTCCAAGAGCTTAAATGTGTCAAACCCCTTCCCACTCAGAAACACAAAGGTGTAAAATGGTCTAAAATGGGTTTGACACCTTTCCCCCCTCAGAAGCAGAAGGGGTTGTGACTGTCTTGAGAGAGTATTTTTCAAAACTCACTCTTTTTGTTCAAGTCCTCTCCACTTAATTCTTCCCATCTAGTTGCCTGTTAAGTGACCTCCCAGTTTGCAAACATTCCACTCCACTGAGTTACATTGGTTGCAGGGCAGGTTAGCCCCCCTTCATTTTTTTCCTTCCAGATTTTTGTGAAACCTGCAGGTTACCCTGGTACCTCTTGCTCACAGGTGCTCCAGTTATGTGTTTTAAAGGATCATAACATTTCCAGCTCTTTTGGAAATAGGTATAAGATACTTTCGCCTTCATTATATAATGGGTGCCGCATCTGTGGGACAGCAATCAAACAGCATAGACAGAGTTTTCATATCACTTGACACCACTTCAAACACCATATTTTCCTATCGAGGCAGGTCACACATTCAGCTGCAAGCCCTTGACATATAAATCACCAAGTGCTAAGACAGACTGACAGACTGACTGAGCAATTCTAAGTATGTTTACTGAGAAATCCCATCAGATTCTGCGTCTTGTCAGTGCCTGATGGGATCGCCTGGAAACCCTATGCATAACCTGCCACAAGTTCCATCATGGAAGGACAGTGGAATGTTTAGTGAATTCATTAAATAATCTCTTAACACTCATCCATGGATTTCTGTTATGTACACCTGTCAAAAATATACTGAATAAGTGCTGAATCACATAACCCAAGTGACACAGATCCATGTGAACTGAGCTCCCATAATCCCCAGATAGAAGGCAGCCATTGTGGCTGGGAATGATGGGAATTGTAGTCCAACATCTGGGCACCCAAGTCTGGGAATGCCTAGTCCGCCCACACAATAAAGCAACTGTATGATTGCTTCCCAGGATGCCTAGAGTCAGAGGCTGACATACTGCACAATGTTCCGTTTGCATTTGAAAGGCACATGTGCGCAATTGCCCAGAGTGCTCTTGAACAAATTGTGCAAATGCCATTGTATGATGGACAGCCACTATTTCCAATGGCCACCTATTGCACAACTGTGTTTGCACAGTTTTTGCCTTTTGTGCAAGAATGCTCTTGCGCAACTGTGCACATGTGCAGTATATCAGCCACTATGCCTACAACAAATCTACTGAGCTCATTGTTATTGCACATACATATTTCATGCTACTAAACTGGTGTTTTACATATAGCAGAGACTCTAATCCACTAGAAAATGCTATGGGTTAGGCCACATCTGGATCTTAAACTTGCAATCCTCACTTAGGAACATAGGAAGCTGCCATATACTGAGTCAGACCATAGGTCCATCTCGCTCAGTACTGTTTACACAGACTGGCAGCGGCTTCTCCAAGATTGCAGGCAGGAATTTCTCTCAGCCATATTTTGGAGATACCAGGGAGGGAACTAGGAACCAAGATGCTCCGTCCCCTAAGGGGAGCTCCGTCCCCTAAGGGGAATATCTTACAGAGCTCACACATCTAGTCTCCCATTCATATGCAACCGGGGAAGACCCTGCTTAGCTAAGGGGACAAGTCATGCTTGCTACCACAAGACCAGCTCTGCTCTTTGATGTATGGAGTTTCATTCTTTTTGGCATTTAAGTGCAACTGCTTCCTGAGATTACCCAGTTGTTTGCCGTATCCTAAAGGCTATTAGTAGCTTGACTCAACCCACTATGTCCCCATGCCAGCTTTGGCATGAGAATCACCTCTAAAGTCATCCCTTTGGATGAGTACAAATCTATCGTACAAAATGTCATAGGGTTCATGCCTCTGCTGAGCCATTGTTTTCAGCAATATCCTCAGGGCTGGATGTGTACTTTTTGATTTTTCCATTTACTGGATCCTGGAAAAGACCTGGCTTCTGGCAGCTGCCTTTTGGGAAGTCACCATGAAACTCCAATCTGTACCCAAACCTGCCATAAACTTCTGTTTGTTTTCTCTCTTCTTCACTGAGATGAGTGGGAGCAAAGCATTTGGGCCGTTACATATTATTGCTCCCTTCAGAAATCACCAAGTTCCTCTGGTAGTTTAGAAAGAAAACAATTCTTGGGTGCCCATAAACCAGCCTGGAAATACTGCCGAGTGCAGTGAAAGCTGCCCAGTCGAGCCACTGTCAACAACAACACTGGCGTGAGCCATCACCTCAGCTCTCTGCACACATCTGGGCCACTTCCCGCTTCTCTCTTTCTCTGGGCAGAGAGCCAGGCTTGTAAAAAGAGCAAAACCTTTGCCGGTCAAAGTGGGATGGAAGTTGGCATAGGGGAGCTTCTGCCCTGCCACACAGCCCTTAAGCGCCGCTCCCAGTTAGAAATATGACTGCTTCTTTTCAGGAAAGAAAAAAGCCCTCTCAAAGTGCAAAAACACTCCACATGTCAGCAACAGGAAGTATTTATTGCAGCTGGATAAACATTTACCAGTGGCCCTGGTGGCTGGAAAAAGCTACATCTATTCCTCAGTCTTCCAAGCCATGAAGAAAGTTCATTTGGCAGGACTGGTTTTGTTCAGAAAACATCCTTTTTATCCCCTGTGTTTGTTATGAAGTTTGGATTAAAAGAGAAAGGTAGGACTCCGAGTCCCTTCTTTAATAAATGGTTGGTTAACTGAGGAGATCGGGGGTTAATGGAGTACCATTAACTGTGGTACTCCAGATGTTGCTGAACTCCAACTCCAACTAAGAGAGCATCTTCTTCACTTCACTCTCTTCTTAAGAGAGTGTCTTCTTCACTACGAGCCCCACCGCCCATTGAGGTCATCTGAGGTGGTCCATCTCCAGTTACCGCCAACTCATTTGGTGGCTACACAGAGATGGGCCTTCTCGGTAGTTGCCCCGAGATTGTGGAATGTGCTCCCTGCTGAGATACTATCCTCTCCATCTCTGACAGTTTTTAAAAAACACCTGAAAACCCATCTGTTCTCCCAAGCTTTCTCAGCTTTTTAAATTTTTAGGTTTTAATCTCTGGTTTATTTTTAAATTGTTAAATTGTTTTAAGTTTTTGTATATGTTTTCAGCTTGTTTTATGCTATTGTTAACTGCCCAGAGACGAAAGTTCGGGGCGGTGTACAAATTAGACAGACAGACAGACAGACAAATAACAATACGTATACAACAGATATTTATATACCGCTTTTCAACAGAAGTTTCCAAAGCGGTTTACATAGATATAAACAAACAAACAAACAAACAAACAAATTAAATTAAATGGTTCCCTGTCCCCAAAGGGCTCACACAATCTAAAAAAGAAACATAAGATAGACACCAGCAACAGCCATTGGAGGGATGCTGTGCTGGGGATGGATGGGGCCAGTTGCTCTCCCTCTGCTCAATAAAGAAAATCGGCACTTTTTGAAGGTGCCTCTTTGCTCAGTTAGCAGGGGGAATGATGGCAGGGAATGATGGGAGTGGTGGTTCAGGAACATTGGGATACCACAGGTTGGGTACCCCTGTAGCAGATGAACTACTGCCCTCTGCAGGGGAGAATCAAAATGCAGCATAATCACAGCCAGCCAACTAAAGCCACACGTGTAGGGCCAATGGTGGGGGGATGTTCCCCCTGCCCTAACTCCACTTCCCACCCACCCCACTGCTGCCAAGAAAGGGCATGCTGTTGTGGACTGGCCACCGCTCTTCCCTTTGCATCATCACACCAACACAGGCCTTTCCAGTGTGGGGGATAAACACGTGGGGGTGGCCCCTTGCCCTTTCCAGCCGGCAAGCACTTGGCTGGCTGGCTGGCGGGTTCCTTTTCTGCCTCCCTAGTGAGGGAGAAAAAGGAAGCATCCAGTTGGTGAAGGAAGCACTTTGCTGACCAGAGAGGGCGAGAGGCTGCCACACATTCATTCCCCGCACGGGCTGTACCCCCTGCATCAGAATGATGATGTAGGTGGAAGGGGTATGGCCAGTGTAGCACTTAGCGGTCTTGGTGGCTTGTCCCCAGGCTTCTGGGAACCTTGCTTTGCCTCTGACTAAAGTTATGTTAAGATCATCTGGGCAAGTCCAGTTGCAGTTGCCACCGGCTCAATTGGTGGCGACTCGAGATTCGAGTTGTCCTAGGACTCTGGAATGCACTTCCTAATGAAATTAGAGTTTCAGTTTCTCTGACGGATTTTAAGGAGGACCTAAAAACATACCTGTTTAGTCAGGCTTTTTAGTTTATAGTTTTAAAGCTTTGATTTTAGAGAGTATTGTATTTTAAACTGTTTTAATTATGTTAATGTTTTAATGGTTTTATATTGGGAACCACCCTTTTTGTATGGGGTAGTATATAAATGTATGTACTTACTTACTTACTTACTTAATTAAAATCTCGTTAATAAGGTAGGATTCTCCAACTGGGGTCCTTAAATTGCATTGGCCAACAACAACAACAACTACTACTACTACTACTACACCCATCATCTTCAATTACAACTCCCATCATCTTCAGGCCCAATGGCCAAAGGAAGCTACTGAGGGGAAGAAGAGGCAAGTGGACTTGAGTGGGGCGGTGGCATTGCCACTTTTCTCACTGGCACCTACAATTAACTAGTCAAAGGGCATTATTCCTTTACTCACAGTCAATCAATGGGCAAAGTCAGCAAATTGTAACTTGCCTTTTGAACCTACACTGGTGGCTAATTAGATACAGTAAGAGCAACATTTAAAATCACTTAGTTCAACGTGTCAATAGATTCCAGTTAGATTTTTTTTAAAAAATAAAAATACTGGAGCAAGCTCACTCTCCTCTCAGGGAGGAGAGCTGGTCTTGTGGTAGCAAGCATGACTTGTCCCCTTAGCTAAACAGGGTCTGCTCTGGTTGCATATGAATGGGAGACTACATGCGTGAGCACTGTAAGCTATTCCCCTTAGAAGATGGAGCCGCTCTGGGAAGAGCATCTAGGTCCCAGTTCCCTCCCTGGCTTCTCCAAGATAGGGCTGAGAGAGATTCCTGCCTGCAACCTTGGAGAAGCCACTGCCAGTCTGTGTAGACAATGCTGAGCTTCATGGATCAATAATCTGACTCAGTTTATGGCAGCTTCCTATGTATCAGTGTTCAACTGGAATTCTTTATTGAGATACAGCATCTCTGTGGTTCTTGGAAAACAAACATTTATTATTATCAGCTATATTTCACACACAAGACCAAAGAGAGTGGGTTTCTAAAGGAAATGAACACAGTCAGGGGAAAAACAAAATTGTGCCTTGGGTTGAATACCGGCAACTCTAGTCAAGAGCACTACCTGCCCTCAAGCTGAATAGAACTATGCATTTCATTAGCAGAATTGCTGATAACAGTAAAATGTGCAAGGCTGAGATAGACTCTTGCAGTCTAAACAAAGTAAAAGTTGAAATGAGAAGGCACATGTTGATCTGAAAAATAAAACTAAGTGGTGTGCTCAGACTGACATGGAAGAGTTTGAAATATGACATGTTCTGACTGAATACTGGAAGGATAGAAAGTTATGATCCACTCAAAGTTTAAGGACATTTAAGACACAGTGCTGACATACAGAGCAAGGATGCACTGGTGTAGTGAGAGACAAGCCTCACGGAACTTCCCAACTGTACTAGCACAGCGGAGAAGGGGCCATTTTTGACACCCTCCCCCACCCCAGGAAGCCCTTTGTGCCAAACAAAAACATGTCCCTGAGGGCTGCACAAGTTCTGCTTCCCTGTTGCCACGGTGCAGTCAGTTGGGAAGTTCTGTTAGACTGTTCTCTCATTGCACCGGTTCATCCTTGCTCTGTATGTCAGCCAGTGACTTCAACAAGTGTTTAATTCTCCCACTGAAATCCCTCTGATTAACACTACAAGCCTATGCAAGTTTTGTTGGAAGTAAGTCCCAACAGAGTTCACTAGAGCTTATTCCCTAGAAAGTGTGTTTAGGACTATAGCCTTAAACTGCTGACATTTAACTGGATGGCACCCTTCCTTCTCAAATGGTGAGACACCACCTAGAGTTCTCCAAATGTGGTGAAAATGAGTAAAATCAGCTGGAAGTTTTTCACACCCAACTTTTAGTTTGCATCTCCTCCGGAATGGAGGTGTGGGTTTAAATATCTGCCAAATTTACCCCAAAGTCCCTGCGAGCTATCAGGGAGCACTTCACACACAATTTGGGTTTTCACTGCGTGTGTTAGAATGTAGTCCGATTTCTATCCAGGATTTAGAAAAACCCCACTTTTTGTGTTGTTGTTTTTTTTAGCAAACTTGCAGTAAAGCCAATCCAAAGATTCCTTCCGCTTGCAGAATCATAGGGACTACTGTACTGCTGAGCCTACCTGTCCTAGCCTGGCAGGGAGTCCTGCTCATGCTCTTGTGCATGCATCTGTGAAATGGTGCTGACATCTATTTTCCACCTGCTCACAGTTTTTTGGATCCACTCCCTAGCATGGGAAGGATTTAGGCTATATTTGGTTCAGCTTCCAAGAAAGATGTAGTCATGCTGAGCCACTTTTGGACTCTTGGCCAACATAAGACGGTGCTGGAAGCAGACAGGCATATAAACCCTCCCCCCATGTTTAAGCCTGTGACATATAAGAGCACTCCTGCCATTTAAAAATATAATGTGGGAAAGCAGAAGTTCCACTGGGACCATGAGAAGTTGCTGCCTGAATTGTCCTAAATTAAGCATCACATGCCGTAAGCAACAAGTGTCATCTGTCTGCCTGTGTTCAGTGACTTTCCATCGTGAGGTTCCAAGACACTCCATCTGTTGATTTGTAGCTCTCAAGTTTGTGGCGGGTAGCAATACTTGTGCAGTTTGATCTTTATAAAAGCTGCTCATGGAGTGGATAAGTCCACTTCTAAGGTCTTCCAAGCCCACCTTAGCATCTAGTTGCTTCGCCAGTCCTAGGATAAAAGAGCACCCAGCGCAAGGAATGCCTTTGGTCCCGAACCCCCATTGAGTTTATCAGTGTTGCCAAGTGGTGCAGCTTTTGCAGGTTTGCAAAACCTAGTAGTGTAACACGCCCTGCTTTCCAAAATGTAGAGTTTTTGGTGCGCCTAGACAAAGTATGATTTTGCCCCCCTCTTGAGTTAAAATTATGTTTTGTAATGCACAGAATATAATTTTAGCTGAAAGTGTGGTGAAGAAGGCCATTTGGAGAGCTAGTCTTGTGGTAGCAAGCATGACTTGTCCCCTTAGCTAAGCAGGGTCTGCCCTGGTTGCATTTGAATGGGAAACCACCTGTGATCACTGTAAGATATTCCCTTCAGGGAATGGAGCCACTCTGGGAAGAGCAGAAGGTTCCAAGTTCCCTCCCTGGCTCCTCCAAGATAGGGCTGAGAGAGATTCCTGCCTGCAACCTTGGAGAAGCCGCTGCCAGTCTGTGAAGACAATACTGAGCTAGATGGACCAATGACCTGACTCAGTATATGGCAGCTTCCTATGTTCCTATATACTGGCTGGCTCTGACTGAGGCAGAGGGTGGTCAGGAAGATTATACTTTTTAACAATCCGTAAGACTGCCATTGCCACCCTGCCATGCAGTTCTGTGTGGAGTACACACCCACTGCGTGAATTGCCCCCACCACTCACTTGGCCAATGTGTATGCACAGCACTCTAGGCAACTGCCGAGGTCCACCTAGTGGATGGGCCAGCCTGCATTCCCAGGCTTTTCAGGCAATGCCCATAAAAAGGACCCCGGACTGCTCAGTAACGTATTGATTTGCCACCATAGCTCTCCTGCACCAGTTCTGGGATCCCACTGGAGTCTCAGAGAACATTTGCTTCTTCTTCTTCTTCTTCTTCTGAGACTGAGAAGGAATGGCTTGTCAAAAGCTACCTAGTGATTTCAAACCCAGGGAAGATTGGAACAAAGAAATTCACAGCTGTGTCACATCAGCTCTCAGCAAAGCCAATGGCAGCCAGAAGGCTGTGGCACATCTGCTGATAAGACCTACTGTGACATCAGAGAAGATCAGCCAACCATATGATGGCGTGGCCTTTTCATGAGGCAAGATGAAGCAGTTGCCTGAGGTAGCAGATAACTGGGGTGCCAGTGGGGCAGTCAGATCCCCCTGCCATTGCCTTTAGAGCAGCTCCTTGGGATCGATCTGACCCTTGCAAACCTAGCAAGGAGTACCTCTCCGCACATTCCTTGCAAAGCTTGCAAGACACACAAGGAGAGAAGCAGCAGCTGCTGGCCACCTTTCTTGCTCCTTGCTGAATCTGAAAAATCTGAATACAAAGACAATGAGCACTAACATTTTAATATAGTGTAAAGTACAAATTCATGGAAGAATGAATTAAATTATGAATTCATTCATTCATTCATTTGATTTCTATACCACCCTTCCAAAATGGCTCAGGGTGGTTTACACAGAGAAACAATAAATAAACAAGATAAATAAAATGGATCCCTGTCCCCAAAGGGCTCACAATCTTCATGAAAGAATCAACACTTTACATTGTTAGTACTCATTGTTTTTGTATTCCTATTGTGTCTTTGTCTGGGCACTACCCCTCTTTTGCATCATATCACTCTGAAAATCTGCAAGGGTCAGATCTGAAAGGGGACTGGCCCACACCAGGGACAAGGGGCAAAGCAGTATTTGATACCTCGGCTCAAACACCCAGAAGCACTCTTACCCCTAGACCTTTGGGCCGAAGGACAGGGCCCCCCAATCTTCTTTAGTCTGTCCCGGGTGGTGTGGTCACTGTGGTGCCAGCCAGTGCTGTGGTGCACGGTGGAGCGTGACTGTGATCTGTGCCTGGCAGCTAAGCGTGATCTCGGCTTTGGAGACTGAAGGGGGAGCGGGGAAAGAAATATGGGAATATGTTAAGTAGCAGGTTGAAATGTTTCTGCTAATGCATATTTGCCCACATATACCTGTTTTATATTCTTACACTCTTGTGAGTTCAGGTGCTGTTTGTGCCCTCAGGAACCCATGTGTTAAAAATAATACTGCATGTGTCACAGGGTGTGTGTGTGTGTGTGTGTGTGTGTGTGTGTGTGTGTGTGTAGTGGGGTGATGCTTAGTTTGTGGTATAGTGGTTAGAGTGTTGGACTAGGGCCAGGAAGACCTGAGTCCAAATCCCCATTCAGCCATGTAACTCACTGGGTGACTCTGGGACAGTCAAACCTACCTCACAGGGTTGTTGTGAGGATAAACATAACCATGCACACCGCTCTGGGTTCCTTGGAGAAAGAGTGGGATATAAATGTAGATTAAAAAAAAACAACAACTTGCAGCTGGGGGTGGGGGTTGGGCTTCAAAGATGTTTAGGTCCAGGATCCAAAATTACCTAGGTGCACCTCTGCGAGCACCACGGTCCTTGGGCCATCCCTGTAAGAGATGCAGGACAAGCAGAGAGGTTGGGGAAAAGATATAATCATGGCAGCGGGGGGGATTGCCCTACTCTTTGCTACGACTACATTTCACAATGCTTAATCCACAGTAGAGGATCTGGAGATAAACTTCTAAAGACGTTGATAGTCTCCTGCTGCAGTCCTTCCCATGCCACAGCAGCATCCCAGCATGTAGGGCTAAATGAGCAAAGAGACGCCTTTTAAAGTGGTGATTCTCTTATATTTAGCAGGGAGAGTGCAACTGGCCCTATCCGACCCCAGCACAGCATCCCTCCAGTGACTGATGCTGGTATCTGCCTGATGTTTCTTTTTAGGTTGTGAGACCTTTGGGGACAGGGGACCATCTTATGTATGTAGTATTTATTTTTGTGTGTAAACCACTTTGAGAACTTTGGCTGAAGAGCGGGATATAACTATCCACAGTAGCAGCAGTAGTACTTACAGGACTTTCCCAGGACACTTGGGTCCCCAGCTGCACTTGTGATACTCAGCTTTCACATAGCTCTCTGCTCCATCCTGAAGGGTGCAGGTCACATTCCTCTGCACCACGTATGCACAGTAGCTCCTGCATTAGAAGCAAAGCAAGTTTTGGTCAAACATCTGGTGTCCAGATATCGTTACCAAGCCCCTTCTGAAAACTCCAGGCCAGACTCTGTCTGTAATTATCCAGCGTTTGCTAGTGTGATCTCCCCTAGGGTGAAGCAGCTAAAGGGTCCCCTTTAGACTGTTCATTCATTTGGAATAATTAACTAGCTGATACCAGTGACCTGGAAAAGTCTCAGGGAAAGAGCATAAAACTGGGAGGGACCCCACTTCCAAGGTGGATACTGTGCTATCTAGGAAAAGATCATGATAAACAAGTTAAGGGTTGCCTGGGTGACCCAGCAGGAATTCATAGCCTGAACTCTGCAGTTCTTAGGTAAATAGCCCCGGTACCTTTCGTGTTTCCTGAAATGGGCTAGAAGTGAAATTAGGATCATACATGCAATTTCACCAGCACTAAGATAATATTTGTAAAAAATGAACAAACAAACACACAGAGACCTGTGTGCAGGGTTAGTCACAGGTAAAAATCCAACTAGCAGAACTGGTAGTCTGAGAAATGGGATCTGCTGGTGTGGCTGTATCAATTTAAGAATATTATTATTAATAATAATAATAATAATTCAATTTCTATACCGCCCTTCCAAAAACGGCTCAGGGCAGTTTACAAAGAGAGATAACAAACAAATAAGATGGCTCCCTGTCCCCAAAGGGCTCACATTCTAATGGCAAAAATGCTACAGAAGTGTGCACTTTACCCTAGTGTAGTTTGTTCAGCAACAGCAGCTCCAAAAGCTTTTTGCTTGTATGAGGCAAGTTTCTCATGATTGACGCTATAAGCTCAATTTTATTTATTTGATTTAAAACGTTTTTAGATTGCCTTTAAAAAAAATCTTTTCTCAAAGCAGTGAACAATCCAATGGTAGAGCATGAAGCCAAGAATTCCAGAATTCTTGTTTTAGACAGAAAGCCTTAATACAAAATATAAAGGAGCAGAATACATTGTTAAAACTAAGACAACCAATCAGCTAAAAATCTTTTAAAACCGGTAACAATCAGCAAGATTGGTAATAGAAATGTCTTTAAAACTCATCTTAAAAAAAACACCAAGCAAGGGAGCCTGATGTTAGGGCATTTAACATCACTACAGGGAAGGGAATTTCATAACCGTGGTGCCACCAGTGAAAAGGCTCTGTCTGTGGTGCTTGCCTGTCATATTTATGTACAGTGGTCCCTCGACTTACGAAGATAATCCGATCCGAATGCACGTTCGTAGGTCGGAATTTTCGTAAGTCGAAAAGCGCATCCATGGAGGTCCGGAAACACTCGTAAGTCGAGGAAACCGCATCTAAAAATTCATAGGTCGAGGAAGCTGCATCTAAACCGGCAACGACTTCCGGTATTTTTTGTCGTTCGTATGTCGAAATCTTCGGATGTCAAGTGCTTCGTATGTCGAGGGACCACTGTAAGTGGTAGGCCAAAGAGCAGAGCCTGAGGCTCAGGTTGTCTAATATGGGCAAAGATGGTCCTGGAGATAACTTGCTCCCAGGCCATGTAGGACTTTAAAGGAAATCACTAGCATTTTAAACCGGGCCTGAAAATGAATTTGCAACTAGTGTAACTGCAGAATAGGTATAATGTGAGCAGACTGCTGGCCACTGTGGCTGCAGATGATGAGAGTTTTAGTCCAACAACAACTGCAGGGCTGAAGTTGTGCAGCCCTGCTCTAGTGACAGAGTAGATTGCTGGCTAGAAGTTCTGAACCAAGAAGATGAGCAGTTCAGAAGAGACAGAGATGCTGAGAGACTGGGAAGGGAACAGGCAGGGCAGGAGATACAGAAGGAACAGACAGGCTCCTAGGCAGAAGCACCTGAAGTATATCAGGTCAGATATGCAAATAAGGTCACTGCTTATTGGCTGCTGCCTAGGGCTCATCTGGAAGCAGTTACAGCCACCAGACAAGTCTGGAGGAACCAATGGCTGCCTTGGAGTGAATAGAAGAGGAAGTGAATAGAAGAGGAAGGGCACAAGTACATGTGTGGATTGCTAACTGGTTGAAAGACAGGAAACAGAGGGAGGTATACATGGAGAATTTTCACAATGGTGGGAAGTAAGAAGTGGGGTCCTCCAGGGATCTGTTCTGGGACTGGTGCTTTTTAATTTATTCATAAATGATCTAGAAGCAGGGGTAAGCAGTGAGGTGGCCAGATTTGCAGATGATACCAAACTCTTTCGGGTAGTGAAATCCAAAACGGATTGTGAGGAGCTCCAAAAGGACCTCTCCAGACTGGGGGAGTGGGCGACAAAGTGGCAAATGTGGTTCAATGTTGGCAAGTGTAAGGTGATGCACATTGGGATGAAAAACCCAAACTTCAAGTATATGCTGATGGGATCTGAGCTGTCGGTGACTGACCAGGAGAAGGATCTTGGGGTCGTGGTGGACAGCTCGTTGAAAGTGTCGACTCAATGTGCGGCCGATGTGAAAAGGCCAGTTCCATGCTAGGGATCATTAGGAAGGAGATTGAAAATAAAACTGCTGATATTATACTGCCCTTATACAAAACTATGGTGCAGCCACACCTGGAGTATTCCATACAATTGTGATCACCACATCTAAAAAAGGACATTGTAGAAATGGAAAAGGTGTAGAAGAGGGCAACCAAGATGATCAGGGGCCTAGAGTCTTATGAGGCAAGGCTACAACACCTGGGGCTATTTAGTTTAGAAAAAAGACAACTGCAGGGAGACATGATAAAGGTCTATAAAATCATGCATGGAGTGGAGAAAGTGGATAGATTGAAATTCTTCTCCCTCTCTCATTGTACTATAACCAGGGGTCATCCCATGAAATTGATTGCCAGGAAATTTAGGTCCAGCAAACCGAGGTACTTTTTCACACAACAGATAATCAACTTGTGGAATTCTCTGCCACAAGATGTGGTGATAGCCAACAACCTGGATGGCTTTAAGAAGGGTTTGCATAACTTCATGGAGGAGAGGTTTTTTAACAGCTACTAGTCGGAGGGCTGTAGGCCACCTCCAGCCTCAGGGGCGGGGTGCCTCTGAGTACCAGTTGCAGGGGAGTAACAGCAGGAGGGAGGGCATGACCTCAACTCCTGCCTGTAGGCTTCCAGTGGCATCTGGTGGGCCACTGTGTGAAACAGGATGCTGGACTAGATGGTAGTGACGTGCACGGAACCGTGTAGGTGTGGATCAATGCCAGCGGGGGTGCCTCTTTAAGGGGAGGGGAGGGTGCACTTACCTCCCGCCGCTTTTCCTCCGCCGGTGCTCCCCTGACAGGCACACACACAGGCGATACTGCCGGCCACTTAAGAACGGGGGAAGGAGCGGCAGGAAGGTACTCTGCCGCCCCATGGATTTCACTAAAAACGGACTGCCGGCAGGGGAAAAGCAGCAGGAGGGGTAAGTGCAGCTTCCCTCGCCCTCAAAGAGATATCCCCGCCGGTGTCGAACCTTCGAGCCAGCACTGCCTTTGAACTGGTTCGGAGGCCTTTAGAATGGCCTCTGGGCCAGTTTGTGCACATCCCTACTAGGTGGGCCTTGGGCCTGATCCAGCAGGGCTGCTCTTATGTTCTTATGTAAGCTCTAGTCCCAGCTGAGTCTCGTGACATTGTTCTGTAAGCACCTGACTGTGGTGCACCTGCTCTCTGGGTTGCATATGTTGATCTGGGGCATTTGGTGGTTCTACCTAATGGCAGGAGGGCTGAACTAGATTTATTTTGGGGTTGTTATGATTCTGTGCTTCAGTGATTGAAGGCTAGATAGGTGGAAACTAAGGAGAGCCACAATGGGGAAGACTACAGATGTAGCACTAGAACAGATGGAGAATGAGACAGTATTTCAGAGCAGAAAATGTGGATGCAAAGAGAAAATATATGGGATGTGATGATAAAGAAGAACAGCCCTCCTGAATCAGGCTCAAGGCCTATCTGATCCAGCATCCTGTTTCTTGCAGTGGCCCACCAGCTGCCTCTGAGGAGCCCACAGGCAAGAGGTGAGGACATGCTCTCTCTTTTGCTGTTGCTCCCATGCAACTGGCATCGAGCCTCTGAGGCTGGAGATGGCCCACAGCCACCAGACTAGTAGCTATTGATAGACCTGTCCACCATGAATCTGTCTAAGCCCCCTTTAAAGCCATATAAGCAGGTGGTCATCACCACATTCTGTGGCAGAGAATTCCATAGATTAATCATGAGCTGTGTGAAAAAGTACTTCCACTTGTCAGTCCTAAATTTCCTGGCCTTCAGTGTCATGGGATGACCCCTGGTTGTGGTGTTGTGAGAGAGGGAAAAATATTTCTCTATGTCCACTCTCTCTACTCCATGCATGATTTTATACACCTTTATCATGTTTCTCCATTGTCACTTCTTTTCCAAACTAAAAAGCCACTGATGCTGTAGCCTTGCCTCATAAGGAAGGTTCTCCAGGCCCTTGATCATCTTGAGTGCCCTCTTCTGCGCCTTTTCCAGTTCTACAATGTCCTTCTTAAGATACGGTAACCAGAACTTTACACAGTACTCTAAATGTGGCCTCACCATAGTTTTGTATAAGGGCATTATAATATTAGTACTTTTATTTTCAATCCCCTTTTTAATGATCCCTAGCATGGAATTTGACTTTTTCACAGCTGCTGCGCACTGAGTCGACACTTTCAACAAGCTGTCTACCACAATCCCAAGTTCTCTCTCCTGGTCAGTCACCAACAGCTCAGACCCCATCACTGTATATGTGAAGTTAGGGTGGGTTTTTTTTTTCCCCCAATATGCATCATGTTAGAATTGCTTACATTGAACAGCATTTTCCATTTTCTCACCCACTCATCCAGTTTGGAGAGATCCTTTTGGAGCTCCTCGCAATCCATTTTGGATTTCACTACCCAAAATAGTTTAGTGTCATCTGCAAATTTGGCCCCTGTACTGCTTACCCCAACTTCTAGATCATTTATGAACAAATTAAAGAGCACTAGTCCCAGTAAAGATCCTTAGGCAACCCCACTTCTTACTTCCCTCCATTGTGAAAACTGTCCATTTATTCCTACCCTTTGTTTCCTGTCCTTCAACCAATTACCAATCCACAATTGACACTGTCGTCTTATCCTATGACTGCTAAGTTTACTCAAGAGCCTTTGGTGAGAACTTTGTCAAAAACCTTTTGGATGTCCAAGCTTTTTGGATGACATATACTATGTCAATCGGATCACCTTTATCCACATGCCTGTTGAGACTCTCAAAGAACTCCAAAAGGTTAGTGTGGCAAGACTTGCCCTTGCAGAAGCCATGCTGGTTCTCTTTCAGCAAGGCCTGTTCTTCTATATGTTTTACAATGTTGTCCTTAAGTATGTTTTCCATCAATTTACTTGATTTGGCACAGAAGTTAAGTTAGTACTATTCCAAACCCAGCTGGATCTCTTTTTGAAAATGAGAGTTATATTAGCTACTTTTCAGTCCTCTGGGACAGAGCCTGATTGTAGGGACAAGTTACATATTTTTACTAGGAGATCAGCAATTTCACATTTGAGTTCCTTCGGAACTCTTGGGTGGATGCCATCTGGCCCTGGCAATTTGCTAATTTTTAGTTTTTCAAAACAGTTTAGAACATCCTCTTTTGTCACCTCAAATTGGTCCAATTCTTCAGCCTCCAAGCCTGAGAAGCTCAGTTCCAGAGCAGGAATATGATCAGTATCCTCCGCTGTGAAGACAGATGCAGAGAACTCATTCAGCTTCTCTGCAATCTCCATAGCCTCCTTAATAATCCCTTTCATGCCCTTGTCATCTAAGGGTCCAACCGCCTCCCTGGCAGGTTTTCTGCTTCTGATATATTTAAAGAAGTTTGTGTTATTCTCCTTGACACTTTTGGCTATATGCTAGAAGGATGTGGCGGGTAAAAGAAGGCAACACAGCAAAGGAGGATTAAGGACATAGGGATATAGCAGATGGCACTATCAGAGGAGAAAGGATGCAAGGATCAAGTCAAAAGATGGGAAAAATAGGTCTCCGGGGCATGGCAGATGGGAAGAGATGATGCTCAGGATGTGAAGCCTAGAGATGCTGTTCAGAGATAAAAGAATGGGGGGAGGAGGATTTAGTAGTTTTGTTCTTAGTAAGCAACACTTTAGGAATAATCTACATAGCTCCAGTCTAAGATCCTTAAAAGGAAAACCTAATATAGTCCTTACCAGATCTGCACTGAAATTTTGCATCTATATGAAATGCAGAAAATCTGAAAATTGATAATTTAACAAAGAAATTCTGTTCTGAAATATATTGCAGTACTAGTTAGGAGTCCTGGAACAATTACTGGAACAATCTGCTAGTGGAATGCCATGTGTTTGCAATTTGATTATAATGATATCTCAGTAAATAAGGACAACTGGAGTATATATCAAAGTACAGCAATGATCTTGAACATCTCTTTGGTATAAGGAAGTGCTGAAAGCCTTAAATAAATGGATTTCCTGTGAACTATTGGGAGGAAGTTGGCATAAGAGCAGAGGAATTAGTGTTTGTTTATTAAAAAAAGTGAGCTCAACCAAGCAAGGCCTCCCAGAGAATTTATCAGGCCTGCGGAAGTGTGATGTTGGGGGCCCCTATAAAAGGACTCATGAATATGTGCACAAAGTTGCAGGGGCCCTTGTTTTTGGGGGGACCTGGGCCAGACTGCCCAGCTTGTTGCTGCACCTCGCTCCCCCACACAGCCCTGCAATGAAGGTCACCACATTTGCCAAACTAGGTAGCCTTTTGATAAGGCAGTTCTCACGTTCATTTCAAAAGTTGCATTCCCCAAATGGTAGGCACATTCTTGCCATAGTCCTGACATGATTGCATGTGGTGGCCACTGTTCATCTGAACCGGCCCGATTTGTTCATCCAACCCAGCCACTGCAATCTCTTCTACTGAGTGCAATCTTCTCCTAGCAGAGAAAAAACTGGGTACTGCATACGCTTCTCCTTTGGTACAGTCCAAACATGCCCCACTGAAATAGCAATGAATCATGCTAGAGGGGGGGCTTGAGTGAACGAGCACATGTAGCTGTGCTCGACAGGTGCCAAGTAGCTTCAGTTAGAGATGCAGTCTGGAGACCAAATAAAAGGGAGCATCTGTGTCTTCTGTGAGCCCACCCACAATAAAGATGATAGGGTGCTGGGTAAACGGTCGCATGGCATGGATTTTTGGTGGCATATCCAGAGACACTTTACATGGATTGTTTTTTCTGTGTATTAGTAACTAGGGCATGAATGCTCCCCCCACCTTGCACAAAACACACATGCATTTTTTCTTCTTCCCTGCATTCTGTTTTATTGGGGTGGGGTATAAAGCACATGGTTTGCCTGCAGAAGGTCCCCAGTTCAATTCCTCGCATCTCCAGGTAGAGCAGGGAAAGACTCCTGTCTGAAGCCCTGGAGGGCTGCTGCCAGGGAGTTTAGAGGATACTGAACAGGATGGATCAATCATCTCATCTGACTCAATTACTGCATTTGCATGTAACACAGAACTGCGGGTCCAATGGACCACAGCCCGTGCATCCTAATTCGGATATAACAGAGGCTGTGTTAAAGTGGCAAAACTCACTACAACCCGAGGCGAACTGGAGTTCGGAGAGCGGAACCGGAGTTCTGAGGGTCTGTCCTGCATTCGGACATAATGTTTTGCGAACCCCTGGCCCTTTCAACTCCGGTTCTGCATTATGTGCAAATGCAGCCAGTGTAAGGGAATTTCATGTGTTCACAGTACATATGTGTGATAACTGGGTATATATGCTCACTTGTATCTTAAAGGCCGAAATACATGTATGTCTCCTTTATATTTGATGGGCAGAGGCTGCATTTTGCTTGTGTGTATAAAACCCAAGTGCAAAAAAATGCTTGGACTACAACTCCCATCATCCTAGCCATATTGGCCATACTCAGAGGTATATATCTCTGAACATTTGCTGTCTTGGCCAACTGTCTGATGTGTCTGATCTCCTTTTACAGGCAATCAAGTTGGTGGCCTTTCCCCACATCCTGTGGCAGTGAAGGGAAGGAAAAGCAAGACAGAGTGTGTGGGGCACTCCTTAGATCACACAACAAACCATATTAAGGGACAGCCTTTAAGAAAAACTGCTTGCACAAGTGGCCAGGATATTAAAAGGACAGTGTTCCATTTTGAGGCTTTCAGAAAATAGTCCCCTGTGGGTCTCGTGTTCAGCTCATGAAGTAGAGGCTAGGATCAAAGAGAAGACCCAGAAAACAGACTACATGTGTAGGCATGAGATTGCACTGAGCTTGGTAGATTTGATGGCACCTCCCTTTTGTCCCTTTTGCTCTGGTGGATGGGTACAAGAAGACTGGATTGAAAAGCATGGCACAGAAGAGCAACCTCAGACCAATCTGGTCGGCTCATCTAGCCAAGTACTGGCAACTGCTCTTCAGGAGAAGAGCTTTCCAGCCCTGCTTCTGAAGATCATTTTGGTAATGATCAATGTCAGAAACTGAACCTCACTTCACAGTGCCAGCCCCTGACATTTTGCTGCTTGAAGAGGAGTACCAAAGGAAAATAGGAAGCTGCTTTATGCTGATTCAGACCAGTGGTCCATCTAGATCAGTACTGTCTACACTGACTGGCAGTCGATCTCCCAAGGTTCAGAGAGGAGTCTTTTCCAGCCCTACCTGGAGATGCCAGGGACATGTCTTTTTTACTCCTATCTTGGAGATGCCAGAGACCAGTGTTCCCTTTAACAGGGATTCCCAGTTGTTGTTGACTACAACTCCCAGAATCCACAGCTGCAATGGCTTTTGCTTCGGAATTATGGGAGTTGAAGTCAACAACATCAAGGAAATCCTGTTAGAGGGAATACTGCCAGGGACTGCAATGACACCCTCCCTTTCTCTTTTTTAGTCACATCTTCAGTTCCTTCATATCTTCCCCCCGCCCTTTTAATTGGAAAGGAATGAAGGGGGAGGGGAAAAGCAGCAGAGGGCCTTTTCACCTTCCTTCTTTTGAAGGCCACAGTCTGCCACCTGAAGCAGCCTCTTTACCCTGCTTCATGGTCGGGTTGGCTCTGCCTCTTCTCATAATGCAAACCCTACTATAGCCCACTCTGGATAGAAAATCCACCCACTTTCTGGAGCTGCATTGGATGTATCTATAGTACAGAATTCAACAGATTTAACACTAATTCCTTCACACCTTTTTTTGGATATGATTCTCAGAATGAGAAGTTATAGGTTAAAATGCCACAGACAAGCCCTCCTGTCTACCAGGGTGTGTGGGGCGGGGGCAGGGAGGAACAAGAGCTGTAGTTAAGGGAACTTTAAGGAGAAGACCCATAGCTCAGTAGGACAGCAAACGCTTTGTATGCATAAGTATCAATGGTCAGTTTCTGTCATCTACACTCAAAAGGATCTTGGCTACCAGGACTGATAAAGACCCTGCCCCCATCCACATAATTCTAAGGAGTATCTATACGGGAGTTTTGGCATTTTCATTTGTTTCTGTTTTGCATTCAGTTTAGCATGTTAGAGCCAAGCTCAAAGTACAGGAAAAGTTCTTCCCAAAAGTATGATACAGCATGGCCCAAACCTGCTCCATCTTTGGATTTCGTCTTGTTGGCAGTAAGATTCCTGTTGGACTCATTATAATCCACCATCTGCTAAGCAGATAGATGGAGGAGTGTACGGGCTCAAGTCAGGGTGCCTATTGCTTGTGGGGACTGACGGGTCACAGCTGAGGTGCATAGCTGGAAATCCTAGTCATCCTGCCTCGGGCTTCTTAGATTTCACCATGCATTGGCCCATGATCATACATGCATATTCCAGGCCTATCTCTACAACCTAAATGGCAACAAATTTTTTAAACATGGATGCTGGGATTCTTGGGATGCTGAATGCGGAGCACAATACAAAATTCCACACTTGCATTATGTGATCACAGAGTACACCCAGCCTGCACTATATGGTACAAGGAGAGGAGAGCTGGTCTTGTGGTAGAAAACATGACTTGTCCCCTTAGCTAAGCAGGGTCTGCCCTGGTTGCATATGAAAGGGAGACTAAAAGTGTGAGCACTGGAAGATATTCCCCTCAGGGGATGGAGCTGCTCTAGGAAGAGCAGAAGGTGTCATGTTCCCTCCCTTGCTTCTCCAAGATAGGGCTGAGAGAGATTCCTGCCTGCAACCTTGGAGAAGCTGCTGCCAATCTGTGAAGACGATACTGAGCTAGATAGACCAATGGTCTGACTCAGTATATGGCAGCTTCCTATGTTCCTATGTTCCTACAATGTATAATGGTGAAGCCAGTCCTGGGGTTAAATGAAGCTGTACTGGAAGGGAGCTGCCAAACTCAGGAACAACTGCCTGCTATTTAGTTGAAAAGGTGGCTGCAAGGGGAAGGTACCACACCTTCAAAAGGTCTGCAATTTAATCCTCCACCTTGAAAAAAGAGATCTTGGGCAGCAGGAGTGGGAAAGAGCTCTGCCTGAAAACTTGGAGAGCTGCTGCCAGTCAGAACAGACAGTGCTAGATGGACCAGTGGCCCAACAGCCAAATGGCCCATTGCATTAACCACATTATTGGCCCTGGTGTGCTTAGTTTTCCAGTCCTAAATAGCAGCTGCAGGGGTATCTGGATTGAGACCATGCTATGGGGAGAGGGACACACTAATATTGGCCCTTCACTCTCCCTATCCAGAGCCCTTGGCATCTGTTATTTACTCCAGGAGGGATACTTCCATTGGCAGTAATGGAAACTTCCTTTGTTGGGACAAATAGCAGCTCTGTGGGGCCTGATTCTGATGAAGACGACAGCATAGACACAGCAATGGTTAAAGCCACCACACTGAGGTCCCAATCCATATCGCACACCCCAGGCTGCTAATTAGCAGAGAAAAACAATGCATGTTATGGTCAATGGTTAACATAACATGTAGTTTGGTCCTAAGGAATTTCATATGTTCAAATCCCTAGTCCAGTTCAGACCTATATACAAATTCTAGGAGCATTTCTTCCTCAAGATGAGCTCCACTGTCCACTTAACTCAATTAGATCAAGTTTTACCCATCTTTGGATTTCCATTCTGTCTAACATGACCTTGTGTTTATTTCTGCAAATGCCATCATCTGCGGACTCCCTGTTTGTTACAATTGGTCCTGTGCTAGCCAAAGGGGAGAGTGAGGTAAGGTGAACAGACAAAAGGAAGCACTATTTCACATCGTGCATAATTAGTCTATTGAATTCTCTGCCATGGGATGTGGTGATGGCCACCAGCTTGGATGGCTTTAGAAGGGGCTTAGACAGATTCATGAAGGACAAGTCTACCAATGGCTACTAGTCTTGATGGCTATAGGCTACTTCTGGGTTTAGCAGCAGGATGCCTCTGAGCACCAGCTGTAGAGGAGCAACAGCAGGAGAGAGGACATGCCTTCATCTCCTTCTTGCAAGCTTCCCAGAGGGATCTGATAGTTGCTGAACTAGATAGGCTTTTGGTCTGATCTAGCAAGACTCGTCTAATGTCCTTATGGACGTAAGAAGAGGCTGCCTTATACCAACTCTGACCATTGATCCTTCCATCCCAGGATTGTTTGTTTTGAGGAGAAGGGGCTCTCCAAGACCTTGGGCAGATAGAATCTTTCACCACCTTGTTTCCTGAGATGATTGAACTGGAGATGCTGGGGATGCAGGGAAGTGAACTTGGGGCTTCTGCATGCCCCATGTTCAAAGCATGCTGCCCCAAATGAACAGAGCCCAGATTCCCTTCATTGTGGCAGAAACCCAGCTCTTTCAGGAAGGGATGGAAGGTGGCCCATTGGATGGGTCATTTATTAGTCCTTCTCCATTTATTTGTCCAGTAAACTGATTCTCTGAGCACCTGTCACCACCACTTCATTCTCGCAGCCTTTTAAACACTTTGACTACACTACACAGTAGGTGCATTTAAACCCTGTGGAATCAATTGGCTTAACAGCCTAACCCTAAGCATGCTTCCTAGGATGTAGGTCCTATTGACTCAATGAGACTCACTCCCAAGTAAGTATGCATCGGATTTCAGCTTGTATACGACTCTGTGTTGAATGGGGGCCTTTAGGAGATAAATGGTTATAACGCTATAATGCAGGGCTGCACACCTTTGGCCCTCCTGCAGATGTTGGCCTACAACTCCCATCCTGCCTCCTGACTGGCTGCTGTGGGTGATGGGAGTTGTGGTCCTAAAACAGCGGGAAGCCAACGTTCTGCAGCCCTGGTAAAATGTATGGCTTACCAGCAGTGGGAGGAAGACCTTAATGTACAAATAGAAGACACAGGTTTTGGGCAGTATAGAAAGAGGTTAAATAAATAAATAAATAAAATAAGATGGACACAATAAGGATATTTTAATGGTAAGGTAGGCCAGAAGTGGGCATGGACTCCTGTAGACCCAGTTCCAAGCACTATCTGCTGCTTAAGCATCAATGGTCCACCCACATCTCACCCATAATGTCCTGGAGCCTACAGGCCCTTTATCCCGTCTCATTTCTCCTGCGTGACTACTGTGGCCTAACAGATAAAAGCAGAAAACCGAGTTTCAGATCCCAACTCTCCATAAGAGTGTAAGAGCCCTGTTGGATCAGACCAAAGGGCCATATCGAGTCCAGATTCCAGGTTTCCACAGACGCTTCTGGGAAGCCCACAAAAAAGAGTATGAAGGTCCTCCCTAATGTTGCGCCCCAGCAACTAGCATGAAATGACGAACTACCTTTGAGGACGGGGATGGAGCTCAGTGGTAGAGCATCAGCTTTGTTTGCAGAAGGTCCCAGGTTCAATCCCTGACATCTCTAGGTAAGGCTGGGAAAGGAATCTGTCTGAAATGTATTGGTGGCACTGGGGATGATGGAAGTTGTACTCCTAGAGTCTCCGGCTGGCCACCCCTGCTAAGGGACTATTGTTATAAGCAGTTAAATGGGCCTGTGTTCTAGGCATGCAGACCAAGCACACAAATCCCTTTTCTTAAAACATAAAATAAAACAAGGGTGTGATTGTCCCGTGTGTACAATGCTGCTCAAATTATTGTGTGGTATAAAAAGTAACTACAGCAAATGCTCCTAAAATAAGCTGCTGTTTGCAATTTAATCTTGAATATACCCACTAACAGGCCTCTAAACCTTTCTGAGAATCCCCCCCGCCCCGCAAAAGAACCCCTCTTAGCCCTCCCACTGAAATCTGAAATGGTGCTCTCCGTTCTGCAGCTGTCAATGGGGATAATTGTTACCTACCTCCCATGGGCTGTTGTAAACAAGAGATTTACAGCACTTTGGAAACTCAAGGTGCCAAAGAAACGATGAACACTGTTAATTAAATAGTAGTGGTTGCCCATCTCTGAGGCCATGGACTTTATAACTGGAAACGCTGGCAGGAGCAAGGTACTTAGGATGCCTCCAGCTAGTGCAGAGACCAGTTCAGATCATTGAGGGGTTATTGGAGCACAAAAAATCCTAGCCAGTAGGGCAAAAAATGCTTATTCCTGTACATTTACAGGTAACATTTACAGGAGTAAGGTACTTACTCTTAAATCACAACCCTCTCAATGAGCTTAACACTTTTATTCGTCCATAGTTGTACTCAGGAGGAGTTATGTAGTAAGCAAATATTCCCCATTGGTTATACCTCTGTTCTCAACTAAAGAGAGGTAAATCGGAATCGGGGTAGTTACCTCCCTTGACATGATCACCTGAATCACACTTCCTGACGGAGCAAACGCAGGTGACCCCCAGGAAGTCGTGGGTCTCTTCGCACCAGCTAGCACTCAGACGTCCTGAGAACCTTTCTTGCCTCCTCCCAGTTCGGAGACAAATTCAGATCCAGGAGTTCTTAGAGCGCAAACATTCCGAGCCAGTCAGGCAAAAGGTTCAGCGGGTAGCGCTGGCTGGCGGGAAGTGTTTCTCCACCTGCGGCTTCCAGTTTTACAGCAATGAGCTCAATCCGATGTTTTAAGAGCGTGCAGATGGAAAATGTTTGGTTTCTTTTGGCCTGTTTTTTCTTTTTTCTTTTTTGCGCGCGCGCGTGTGTGTGTAAGTAAGGGGAAGGAAGGACCTCTCCCATCAGCCAGCACCCTTGCTTCTATAAAATGAGCCGTAGCCCAGAAGCAACCAGCCCCGCAGCAACTGCAGGCGAAACCGATGTTTCACAAGAAGGCAATTCTCTCTTCCACTCCATCCTCACCCCCTTCCCTAAGCATTCTGGAATGTTAAAACCTATCCATATGAACTGTGCAGATCTGTTTTCGTGGAAGGAAGAGGGAGTGGGGGTGGGAGGGCGGAGAAGAAGCAAAAGGCAAGCAGATACACACGCGACCAGAAAGCGTTTGATCTCTAGTCTCTCAATCCAGCCTCCGTTTCATGTGCAAAACCTTCACCGCTCTTCCCCACACCAGAATCCCTGTTAAATGCAATATTCCTGGGCTAGCGCGGCTTAGACCTCTGAGTGAAACTGACCACACCACCGCCAAGGGTGAAATTGACTAGCAGCAGCAGCAGCAGCAGCAGCACGGTACCAGACGCACGTTCCGGACAAGTATCACCATCCATTCCTCTTCTCCCCCACCCACCCCTCGCCTTTTTGGAAAAAAAGACCCGAACCCAACCCACGGAGAGCTGATGCTGAGAAGAACGAACAAGAATCGGAGCGCTTACTTGTGCTTCCCCACGGGCTTCCCCGGCGTGAGTTGGGGACTAGATCCTGAGGTGTAGAGGTTGTATCTGTTGGCGTAAGGGATCGGCACAGGGTGGCGGTAATAGGTCCCTTTGGCATCGCCGAGGCAAACCAGCGTCCCGACGCAGAGCAAAGAGAGCGACGCGCAAGATAAAGCCTTTCCGGAGAGTGTCTTTGCCCTGATCATGTTCTCCAGGGAGAGCGGGAGAGATGCTCGGGCGGCAAACTTGTTCTCCTCCTTCTGGTCCCCGCGGATCTGCCGGGGGAATTTCTGAAGCCAGTTTGCTCCCTGCCGCCTTCCAAACGGAGCGGGATGGGGGGGGGATCCTTTCGCGGAGAAGGGGGTGGTGGTGCTTTGCCCCGTGAAAAAGTTCGTCCAAGTTTCCGAGGAGCGGGAAATCACCGAGATGAGTGAAGATGAAGCGTCCGATCCAGATAGCTCTCTGCCCAGACAAGCCAAGGGGCTCTCCGTCCGCCGCTGTGGCTTGAGCTCGTTCCCAGACCAAGTCTCGCTTTTGTACCTTTCCTTGCCGCTCGCCTTGCTTCAGTCAGCCCCGGCTCCCCTCGCAGGGTAGGGGAGAGAGGCGGGTCCCTCTCTCTGGATTAGCATAATATTTCATCCCTCTCCTCCTCCAGCCGAACCGGCCTTTGAAATGATCACCCCTACCAATCAGGGGACAAACCCCTGCAGTGCAGCATCAAACACATGGCTTAAAAAACGCGAGAGAGAGAGAGAGAGGAGGGGTGAAACAAAAGAAGGGATGAGAGAGAGAGAGAGAGAGAGACAAGAAAGAGGCAGCGAAAGGAGAGGAGCAGACTGAGGCAGAGAGATTAAGGATGCCTGCTGCTTCAAGAGTGCCCGTTTCGAGGAATGTTGGCAGAGGGTTATTTTTTTTATTTCAGGCCTCTGGTGCCCTGATTCAGCATATCTGATCCTTATAAGCCACATGGCATCCATGTGCACTTGGCACCACTTCTGCAGTAGTCCAGAGACAAAGGGAATCATCACGGGTGTTGCAGTCCACATAGGGGAAAGATGTGCAACCCCATATAGGAACAATATCAAACTTTCTTTTGAGGGAGTTTGCTTCCCACACTCAGGTTTTACAATGATGAGAATGCACCAAACTGGGAAGATGGAACTTCCTCTTGCAGATTGGTGAGTTTGCAGTAGCAGAGAGGCTGCAACTCATGCGTGGTGCATATGCTTTTGCATATGAAAGGTCTCTCCTTCCCTTAGGTTAGTCCCTGGCACGTGTGTTTAATAGATCTCAGAGAGCACAGCTGGAAAGTTACTGGTCAGGACTCAGTCAAAAGAAGAGATGGCACTAGATGGGCCCATGGTCTAACTTGGTGCATAAGGTAATGTCTTGCACCTTTATAACACCTGTGGGGCAGATCAGAAATGCTGCTGCTTATCCTTGAAACCAGTTTTCAGCTGCCAGGGCAGAAGACTAGGGCTGGCTCATAAGATGTGACTTCGGACTTGCTAAAAATGCACCTTCTTCTTATGCAGAGTGGCTTTCCCCCAAAGACCAAATGGTACTATTTCTGGACAGGATGGGAACTCTTTTAGATTATTTAGCTTACCTTTGAGTTCCCCATATAAGTCACATGACAATCAATCACTATCAATCAAACAATATCGTTATTTTGGTCTTTGACCAGCATAAGGCAGAAAAAACACAGAAACTATGAAACTAACAGCTATAACATTTGAAGCAAGAAATTTCTTCTGTGCCAAGAAATGGTGGAGATTATAACTATAGATTTGGATGACATGAAGACTATAGAACTATAAAGTTATAAAATTGCGGAAAGACTGAAATCTATGAAAATCTATAAAAACTGTGAAGTGCAATAAAATTAGGACAGCAACTGTAAACTATAATAAAATATGATAAGAAAAATACACTATGCTGTCTAAAAAATTAAAAAACAAGCTGAAACAGTAAAAGCTGTCAGGCTGAGTCACTGAGTATAAGGCAACAGTACAGATATTTATTTTATTTTATTTTATTTTATTTTTACATTTTATATCCCGCTCTTCCTCCAAGGAGCCCAGAGTGGTCTACTACATACTTAGGTTTCTCCTCACAACAACAACCCTGTGAAGTAGGTTAGGCCAAGAGAGAGTGACTGGCCCAGAGTCACCCAGTTTCATGGCTGAATGGGAATTTGAACTCGGGTCTCCCCAGTCCTAGTCCGGCACTCTAGCCACTACACCATGCTGGCTCCCTGAGATGAGCTGGCTCCCTGAGATGTGTTGGGCCTGATTAATTCTTGCTGGTGGCCAGATCCCAATGAATTTTGTGTGCTGCCATGCAGAACTTGGCAACATTATGTGTTATGAAAGGATTACAGTCAGAGAGTTGTAGGGAGATGTAGGATTGGCCTGTGCAGTAGAGATGTGTATGAAACCAGTTTTGCCAGCTCAGCTCAAATTCGAAATTTTGAGACTGGTCCATCTTGGTCCAGTTTTGTGCCCACTCACAGTCCGAGTTTGAACCGAGCCAGTTTGAAATGGCTCAGAGCCCTACTGGTAAAATGGAATCCGGTGAGGATTCCCCTTTACCAGAGGGAGGTTTCCCTAAAGGTAGAGCGGGAAGGAAGGAGGTGAGCAACTACTTACAAGCTCCCCTACCCCTGCCAGCCTCCCACGGAGTAGGCAGGGCTGGCAATGGCCTGGTTTGGGCCTCTGCTCATGCGTGGAGGCCATTTTACTGACCAGTGCGCATGCACAGAGGTCAATAAAGTGGCCTCCTCATGTGAGCAGAGGCCTGAACCAGGCCAAAGAAGGCCTGAACTGGGCGCTGTTGACCCTGCCAACTCTGGGGGAGGCCAACGGAGGTAGGGGGAGCCACCCCCACCACCCTCCTGTGGCCACCACCTGTTGAACCTAGCTGGCTCACACACCCCTACTGTGTGGCCTGGCAACTTAGTAGGTAGTGGGAGAATAAGGGTATTGCAGATGTCTCTATAGAATAGAATATCAAGAAGGATGTGCTCAGTGGTTTCAACTTGCCCAGAGTCGCAGGGGCACATATGTTCTGAGAAGGGGATTTTCCTCTATCTTCCATTTAACACAGCCAAATGGAGGGCACCACAGAGAGCCAAGGTGAAGGATCTTCTGTGGCTAGCGGCTTCTAGCTGCATAAGATATACAGCCGGTGTTGCTATGTATCTTCAACTTCCAGTGATAAGGAAGCTCGGGACTTGGTAAAACCAACATGAGTGTTTATATGCTGAACTGGTCTTCTGAACCTCACCCTCTCTATAAATTTCTAAAAAGCAATTTGGACCACTGGACAGAAATTAACCTAAAAGATGTGGGTTTAATAAATCTCATCGTTGCTCTGTAAGGCCTTCCCTCAAACAAGCAAAGCATTTCCTGAATGAAAGTGGTTGTTAATTTAAAAATACATGTGCCTCAACATGCATCCAGATCATGATTTACTATGAACATTTTTTGAAAAGTGGACTGAACCAGAGTACCATAGGAGACTCGTGTGGTCTCTTTAAATGTATTTATGTATTTGGTTGTTCATTACCTGCATCTGTAATATTTATGGAAGTGTAATACTAACTTTGGCAAAATTTCAAGATGGCCCTTTTCCACTTTCTGTGGGCACACGTGCAGAAATAACACAAGGGGTGTTCAAAGGCACTTTTGTGTGAAATATTAAATCTGAGCACATGCTGGAACATTAATAAGCTTCAATCAACATGCCAGGAGCCGTGCATATACAGTGTAATGGACTTCACCATGCAGAAACAGATGTAAGGTGAATTATTCCCAGTTAAAGGCCAACATCCAACACAATGTTAAAACATGCTGAAGCCCACTGTGGCTTAATAATGTATGGAGTGCTCATACAGCTTACCATCTCATCACAGGTATTGCTAAGAAGCATCAGGATCCTTGGTACTCCACCCAGGGGTGTGGCTAGGGGAGAGGGTGTTGGAAATGGAGTTCCAGTGCATTGACCTTTTGCACCAACTATCCTAATGACCACTAGGGGCATTGGGAGCAGAAGTAGCTAGTGTGAGGGTCTCTTTACCTGTCCCTGCTTTCCTCTGCTCTATGACTTCTCAGGTACTTCCTGTAGTGAGTCAATCCTATACCTTTCCTCCTAGAGAGAGAAGATGGAAACATCTCTCCCCCGCCCCGCCTCCTAACTATTCATTATGTAGCTGATAAGATAGGTCTTTCCTATCTCAAATGTACTTCACCAATAAGCTAGTTAAGTAACTTAGACTCTGCAGTGATCTCCACGCGTATTACTTAAATAGCTGCAACAACTAAACTCTGCACTCTGTAACTGGAGTTTTAGCTTCCTGGGTGCTTTGCTCAATAATCACCAAACCCCAACAGAGGGGGCCCGTGTTCACCCCTCTAACTGGCGGCCCTTTGGAGTGAGGGAGATAATGAGGAAGATGGGGAGGGGTGGAGCTGGAGGGCCCTCTGGACCTGGGGGTCTTTGTTCTTTGAACCCATCCACTCAATGATAGCTACACCCCTGAGTCCACCATATTTCTTAGGCATATCCAAACAAGATTTTTGTATGTTCTAAGTGCAGAAGTGGGTGAAGCAGTATATTAAAAAAGTGTGTGTATGTGTGTGTGGGGGGGGGGAGTGCTATGTTTGTTTAGTATATCCTGCTGTATAGGCTGCATCTGGAAACTCATAAGCAAGGCATGGGTGATGCCCACTCCCTGCTCCTTATCGCTAGGATCTGGTATTCAGCTGGGTGCTCCATCCCATTGTACTATGAAGGTTTTCTTCAGTGGTCAATGCATGGTTGAGAGCTCTGGGTTGCAGGATGGTTTTTGCACTGAATCACATGTCAGAACTTAAAAGAAAGGTAATAGAGACATGCCCTCATGAGAAGGAATGTATTTATTGACACTTTGCACATGAAGTTTTAGATATGGCAGGGACTTTTGGAAGCACTCTTTAGTTCTAGGACCATCATGCTGGAAGTGCTTCTGCATCTTACAGCACATTTCTGATCACCGTTGCCTGGGTGGGGGGGACAAAAAGAGGCACATCAATGCTACAAATTTGTATCATGATGTAACCAGGAGGGAACAGTACACATGAAGGCCAGGCCCCAAAGGGTTCTAGATGGAGGAGCAGGACATAACAGACTCCCATTTCCTTCTCCTCCAGCCTGGACTCATTTTTGCTGGGACTACAGGGGAAAGATCTGGCGGAGAGACTGATATCAATGTTCTATGTGCGTTTTACCAAAATGTGCATGTATTTGTGCGGGAGCATTCCTTTACAAAAGCAAAATATTGCACAAATGCAGTTGCACAATGGATGGCCATTATCTCCAGTGGAATTGTCTGGGTTGGCGCAAGAGTGCTGTTGTGCATCTGCACATGCATTTTGTTAAAACATATAATATGCAGTATGTCAGCCACTTTCTGAACATCCTCCTGACCAGCTTCTGTGCAGCCTCCAGGGTCGCTTTCTGATCTGTCAGTGATTCAGGAATGCTGCTGTCCCATCAACATGGCCACCAAGCCACTGTTTCCCTTTTTCACACCAACATGGAGATGCATCCCAATCATCACCCCAGTACTGACACCATCTAATTAAAATCCTGGTTGCCCCTTCCCCTGCTCCATGCACAAAATTGGGGCACAAAAAGAGTGGGCCCTTGGACAAAAAGTGGAGATGGGTTCCTCCCCTTATCTTCTTCTTCAGAGAGGATTGAGAGCAAGAGCAAAGAGCCAACTGTCACCTAGCTGGCGGGACTCCCTCAGGGGCCCAGGGATGTTTGTTCCCCCCTCGTTCAGTTGTAGCTATGCCCCTGCACACAATTTTGAATCAGTTTAATGGTCATGGCTCCCCCGCAAGAATTCTGGGAATTGTAGTTTCCCAAGACATAGTGATACATCCAAGTTTACTCAGCCAAGCTGGCATCTGAAACCCAAACCCAAAATGCTATCCACTGAATCACAGGGTTTACTGTGTAGTTACAAAACTGGTGGAATGGCTGAATGGATGGAACCGCTCTGGGAAGAGCATGTAGGTTCCAAGTTCCTTCCTTGGCATCTCCAAGATAGGGCTGAGAGAGACTCCTTCCTGTAACCTTGGAGAAGCCGCTGCCAGGCTGTGTAGACAATACTGAGCAAGATGTACCTATGGTCTGACTCAGTATATGGCAGCTTCTTATGTTCCTATCTGGAGATGCAAGCATGCAAATGCTCTTCCACTGAGCTATGGCCCCACCCCCTAGGGAGAGCTAGTTTTGTGGTAGCAAGCATGAATGGCCCTTTGCCAAGTCGGGTCCACCCTGGTTTGCATTTGAACGGGAGGCTACATGTGAGCATTTCAAGATATCCCTCTTAGAAAATGGGACCACTCTAGGAAGCGCACTTGCATACTTGCATTCAGAAGGTTCCAAGTTCCCTCCCTGGCATGTCCAGATAGGGCTGAGAGAGACTCTTTCCTCTAACCCTGGAGACACCACTGCCAGTCTGTGTAGACAATCCTGAGCTAGATGGACCAATGGTATATGGCAGCTTCCTATGTTCCTAAGGGTAATCTCTTACAGTGCTCACATGTACTCACCCATGCAAATGCAAACCAGAGTAGACCCTGCTTAGCAAAGGGGGCAATTCATGCTTTCTACCACAAGACCAGCTCTCCTCCCTGCTCTTCATATCTTTAGTCAATAACCAATGTCCAAAGTTGAGCATATAGTCAAGTTCACTCCACAGAAATGTTGAGAGAATTTCATATCCTCTCTAGTACCTAACTGCTATCTTCATGAAATATGTTGTGAGTGGCACCAGACAGTCAGTCCAGGGGTAGTTTGGGCCATATAAATATTTGGTTCACTGCAGCAAATCCAGTCACATCTGGCTACGAGAGTCCCATGAGAATTCTCAGAGTTTGGAAAATGCGGTGCTTATAGCCTTCTCTATTCACACAACCACAGTGATTTTTCACTGCAGTGATTTTTACAAATCATTGTGTGGTGAGATTCTTATGGAACCTGAAAGGAGCATTAGCTGGTTTTTGGAGGTCCATGACACACAAGATACCTATTCGAGTCCTTGATAAGAAGTCCTAGAGCAGAGTAGTTTTCCTGGGTGGACTGAACCTTGTAAAATGATCCAGCAGTTGTGGCTGAGAATTGAGGGGAGCTGTAATTTAACAATAGCTGGGGAACCTCAGGCTGCCCACTCCTGTTCTAGATACAGGCTTGACAAGAGTCCTCACTAGAACTGTTTGCCATTTTATGCCCAGGAGCCATAAAATGTGTATTTGACCCTTTCACAAAGGCAAGTCATGGGAGGACTGCCAAAACAAACAAACAAAAACTCCAAAGTGGTCATGCTAATTTATTTTAAACTGCAGCACATGGATGGGGCGGGGCGGAATCACCCTTTCTACCTTCTATCCTACCATGGGATCAATCAGCAAGTGACATCCTGCTTTTCCAAGCATGATGAAGGCCAAACGATATAGGGATGGTTCACACAATCACACCGATGCTCGTTTACTGGGAAACTAGAGACTCCCATGACACACAAGCTCCCACAGAAGATGTAGGGAGAACCTGGAGAAAGTCAGCACTCTCCAATTGGCAGCATGCCAAGCTGACATTAAGGTTAAGATGAGATCAGTAATCTAAGATTTGGACTTTGTCAAACCAAGTTCAAATCTTAGATTACTATCCTCAGCTTAATGTTGGGTTGGCACGCTGCCCATTGGGGATCGCCTGCTCTCCCCAGGTTCTCACGATACACTCAGCAGGAGTGCCCACACCACAATAATCTGTAGATTTCTGGTAAACTAATATTGGAGTGATCATGAGAACCAACTCCTCTTGCTGAGAAAAAAAAAGAACACTGATTCAACTGATTTTAATTGGCTATTTTATATGTTTTCATTCATTGTAATATTTACTTTCTCAGGACCTTCAGGCAGGCATTACGAACGAGATGAGTAAATGAATAAAGAGTGGCCCTATCAAAGTTGTTAAAAGCATAACAAAAATTAGCTCTATAAAATCTATAAACAAGCCTAATATTTATTTATTGAATTTCTATACTGCCTAATATAGAAATCTCTAGGTAGTGAGGCTATATTGATTGACTCAATCTATATATCTATGCTAAAATCTAGCTATTTTTATTATCACAAGTCAGAGTTAATTACAGCTATTTGGGGAATAGCTCACTTTTAAAAACTGAGAGAGAACTTAGTTTATTTACCAGTACCTGGCTGCAGTCTTCATAAAATATTCTGTGGATGGCTCCTGGACATACAGTCTGGGTTAAACCCATGGATCCAACATGCTGCCCCAGCACAAATCATAACTGGACAACATCGCCTCCTTTGTCCAGCAGAGGTCACTCCATATCACTGGAAAGGTGAGTATATTTGAAAAGCAGGGGCAAAGGATCCACCTGTGTTGGGAGTGATGATTTTTTAAGTGCAGCACCAGGTAAGATAGGTGAATAGAAGGCACACTAGTTAATTAGTGTCAGCTCTTGCAAAAAGAAGTAGTGAGAAGCAACCTGCAAATACAAATATATGGCCACGCATAAAAGACAATCATTGCACAGCACTTCTCATTCCAGGAATCCCTACACAGAAAAAAAACACATTTCCATTCTGGAATCAGGAACACCGGAACATAAGTGCCTTATACTGAGTCAGACTATTGGTCCACCTAGCTCAGCAGTATTTTCTACACTGACTGGCATCAGCTCTCAAAGGTTTCAGGGAAACTACCTGGGGATGGCGGAACCTGGGATCTTCTGCGTGCAAGCAGATGCTCTACCACACTGAACTATGGCCCCATCTCCTAAAGGGAATATTTTGTACTCACATATAGTCACCGATCCAAATGGAAACCAAGTCTAAGAGGACAATTCATGCATGCTACCACAGTATCAGCTCTCCTTCCTCAATTCTGTTGAAATCCAATTGCATGTGGATTTCATCAGAATGAAACCCATATGGACAAAGTCACATCTTGCAATCTTACATTTTTTGGTGGGTTTTTTTTTTTTTGGCTTTTCTTTATAATTGGTATGCATGTGCTGGGAAGCCATGGTGGCCAATCAAATCCCCACCACCCTGTGAAGGATTGCCTACTCCTATATGAGCTGGTCTGGCATCTAGAGGATCTCTTCTGGGTACCTTTGCCTGGGCGCTTTCCAGACTAGCTGCTCTTCAGCAGCAAAATGCCTCCATTCGGGCAAGTCACATTAGGATCGTAAATAGTAGGGGGAGCAGTCTTGTAGCAACTAGGGATGTGCACAAAACCGGCTGGCCTGATTCGGTTCGAAGCCAAACCGACATCGAACCCAACCAGGCCAGTTTGGTCCGGCACCCCCTTGAACCCCCCCTGGCTTGGTTCAGTTTGGGGGGGGCGGTTCGCGGACCGAAAATGTGCACAGGCACCCAGCCCCCAACATGGCCGCTGGGTGAAGGCCCAAAACTGGCCAAAGAGCACCTGAATGAGGTGAGGGGGTGATTTAGAAGGCTGGCGGGGGAAGGGGAAACCTCCGCATACCCCCCTCCACCTCCAGGAACTCCCCCAAGGGGAGTACAAGGTAAAAATTTGAATAATTTTTTATACAAGCATTTTCGGTCCATGTACCCCCAGAAAACTAGGGGGGGGCATTCGGTCCGGACTGAACCGAGGGGGTTTGGTTCGACCCCCCCCGAGCTGTCGAACCCCCAAACCAAAACCACAAACTGAACTCCCCAACCGGTTTGTACATTCCTAGCAGCAACTAACAACCTGACAAAACAGCAACTTTATGCCGGATATACGACGTCCTAGCTCTATTCCGCAGCAAGTAAGTTTGGAGCAAGGCATTGGAAATGTGAACGAACCCTGCTGTCCTCGTAGGGACTGCGGTGTCAAGACACAGGAAGCATGGAAGCACGCTTGCGAGAGATGTCCTGACTCTGTTGTAGGGTCTAGTCTGGAAAGCGCCCTGCAGAGTTTAGATAAGCTGTGCTTGTACCCAGCAGTGGAACTCCAGCCCAAAGAGATCCACTTGGTGCTTCTGTAATCTTTTGGGCCAGGGGCTTTTACACACAGCAGTTTTTACTGTGAGTTTATGGGGAGGCTTTACTGTGAATTCAAAGCTGTCTCTCCCAAAACAACACAAATAGTGGATTTTTCTACCCTGGATATAAATCGGGCTACATTCTAACGCACAGTGAAAAACCCAAATTGTGTGTGAACTGCTCCCCGACAACTGACAGGGACTTTGGGGTAAATCTAGCCAATATGTGAATGCACCCCCTCCTTCTGGAGGAGATGCGAGTTAAAGGGCTTCAAGAGCCCTGTGTGAAAAGCTTCCAGGCAAAACCTGCCCTATTTATTCAGGCATTTGGTAGTTAATCTTAGTGGTTTAAATTAATTTATTCTAGTATTAGGTTTGCTTCTTTGTTCTCATCTATCAGGTTTGATCTGTAGATGGGCTAGTAGTGGCTGCTGAATTATTTAATGGCTGCTTTTATTTTTGTATAATGGCCTGCTTGGGTTTCATTTGCTTTTCTCACCGATGATGGTTGATATTTTCAAGGAATTTTGTTAAGCTTCATGGACTTGAGAATGCATCTTTTAAATGCATTTTTGAATCAACAAAATCACTAAGAGAGAGATTAGATTATCCAAGTTTCCAGCTGGTTCCTGCATTGCTGTATTTTATGTAACAATTTTGTAATTTGAAGAGGTTATAAGTAGGGAGGCAACGAGGTGAAGATTTGGGGAACGGAAATGTTGGCTTTGTGCAAAAACAGATTTTAGAACTGAGAGGTTACAGAAATACTGGGAGAAGGGGGCGGGGGTTAACTCCCTATAGGGGAGAATAGAAAACTGCTGGATTTCCATCACCATTGGAAGAATCTGGAAGTTCTACAGATTTAGAATACTTTGCATTGGATTAAGGCACACAATGAAAATGTACTGAAACAGATCAAGTGATTGGCTCTCTGTCAAGCTGAGCTGCTGAGTTTCACCAGAACTGTGAACTGAATTGCTGTGGTTTCTCAGAGCTTGTATATAGCCTCAGTATTCAGTGATCTTTATCCTTTGCATACAGGGAGTTGTACTTCAAGAATTTTCGTTTGGTTTATTTGAACTTTACGAAGTGGTTCATGTATTGTTAACTTTGATCTCATAGCTGTTTACTGCAAGGGATATTTTTGTATACACAGTTGTTTGTGTGTATGAAATTACACACAAAAATGAAACAATGAAATTATTTATACTATCCCTTGGTATTGCAGTTAGCATGAGATAGCATCCATGATAAAACTGATGGGTTACATCCAGGGGTATAGCAAGGCTGGAGTGGGCCCTGGGACAGAAAGTGAAGATGGGCCTCTGAATACAGTTGCTAAGGAATGCTTTGCTGGAGGAAAGCAGAGAAAAGGAGTATTCCTTAAAAAAAAAATGAGGCCAGGATTCAAAAAGGGCCCCTAAGCTCCTTTAATTGAAGATCTTTTCTTCTCTGTCTCAGCTTGGGGGGGGGGGGGGGGAGAGGTGTCAGGGTGTGTCCCTCCCTCCTCTACTCATGACCAGCTGGCTGATGCTCAGTGACATTTCCCTCACGGTTGAGCCTATCAGTCAGGCTGATGGAAGGGTGGGCTGAACCTGAGCACTAGGCAGCCAGTCAGGAGGAAAAAAGGAGGGAAGGACGCTGCCTGATACTCCTCTCCCCCTACCTCTTGGAGAGGGCTCATTCTGCAAGAAGCAAAAATAAGTCATCTGATCAGAGCCAGCAGTGTGTCAGTGAGTTGAGGAGGTAGTGAGTGAAGAGCAAGCTGTTGCCTAGCCAAATAGGCCTGCCTCCCTCAAAGGTCTAAGGACATTTGTGTCCCCCCACCCTTGTTCAATAATAGGCACCCACTTTGTTCCGTCCAGGCTGTTACTCATGAGTAGTCTCATTGAAATTAATGGGACAAGTTAGTCATGATAAACACCTGAGCGCACATGCACCAAGAAAGCACCCGTCGGAGCATCCACCACAGCCATCCCAGCATGTCTCTTGATTGCATGTGGGGGCTGCTTATCCAAACACCCCCCCAAACATTCTCCAAGTCCTTGTTTAAGCAAACATTGGGAGAGTGTGTGTGTTTACAGGTCATTCGGATGAGCAGCCCCCACATGCGATCAAGGGATACCCTGGGAGAATGTGGGGACATCCATGGAAGATGTCCTGACAGGTATGTTCTGTGTCCCCCTTTCTGTTCATGTGTGCTCAGGGCAGAGTTGTTTGAACTGACCCACTGAGGCAATAGATTAGAAAGTTCAATATATCTTCTGAACATTTATTTTCCCCTCCCTTCTATAAAGTGTGCAGTTGAGTCGGTGTTGACTACTGGCGACCACAGAGCTCTGTGTTTTTTGTTTTGTAGAATACAGGAGTGGTTTACCATTGCCATCTCCCTCACAGTATGAGATGCCTTTCAGCATCTTCCTATATCGCTGCCGCCCAATATAGCTATTTCCCATAGTCTGGGAAACATACCGGCAGGGATTTGAACTGGCAACCTCTGGCTCACTAGTCAAGTCATTTCCACGCTGTGCCATTAGATGGCTGACTCCTCCCTCCCATAGGAGACTATAAACCCCAGAATTCTCTGGGGAAGCCAGTCAAACTGATATAAAATTGTGTGGGTACTGGATGGGCCTTGGCCTGATCCAGCAGGGCTTTTCTTATGTTCTCAAATGTGTTTAATCCAGCACAGTGCAGACCAAAGCAGGACCAGTGTGCAGCATATCATGGGTGAATCTAGCACCAGAAATACTCCTGATTCCAGAAAATTTTGATGAGCTGGAATCCTAAAGTTAGGGAAGAGAGTTGACATGGGCGTCTTGGTTTCTTCCCCCTTTGGATCCAATTAGGTTTGGACCCAGACCTCACCTCTCCCTTTCTGTCCACCCTACCTTCGCCTCCCTTTCCAGAAGTAGGGGGGAGGCCCACAGGAGGGCTTTTGCAGGGCATTTCTGCTAGCCCCCCTCCAAGGCCCTTGATAGCAATCTCCAGAGACACTGGGAATTGTGAGAACTACAGGGCCTGTGGATACTGCCACACAAGCTCATGGCAATGTCCAGCTCAAAGAGAGGCTTATTTCAGCACCCAATGGGAGACCTCACCAGTCCTCACCCATTAATGATGCGCCCGATGTGTGAATTACTCTCTCATTGCCTGATTCCTAATTAATGTAAGAGTCTACATGTACCTCAAGGACCGTTGGAAGGCCGAACCATTTCATCTCCCTGGAAGTCCAATCAGAGCTGGCCCTAGGCTAAATAGCAGTTTGGTGAGAAGTGTCTCCGAAGCCCCCTCTATGGCTGGCATCAGTGTTACCAAGTTGTGAGACATGTGCAGGGTTGCAAAACCTAGTAGTGTAACAGGTCCTACTACTGTTCCCCGGCTTTCCCAGCAACGCCCATGAAAAGGTCCCAGAGCTACTTCTCAGTAATTGGCTACTTTGCTTCCAATACTCTCCTCAGTAGCGGCTGCCCAGTGCAGGCACTGCGCCGGGGGTGAGGCAGTGGCAAAAGGAACCTTTAAACATAAATTAGTAGGTGCTTACCTCCTCTCTGGCCGCACCTACAAGTTGCTCTGAGCACCAGCATGCCTCCCAGTACTCCCTGTGGTGGGGCGAGGGATTGGCTCTGTACTCACCTGGCTGCCAGCGGGGGATCAGCTCCGTGGAAACAAAGTGAGTGGCGCAGCCGACCCCATAAGAACAGCCCTGCTGGATCAGGCCCAAGGCCCATCCAGTCCAGCATCCTGTTTCGCACAGTGGCCCACCAGATGCCGCTGGAAGCCACAGGCAGGAGTTGAGGGCATGCCCTCTCTCCTGCTTTTACTCCCCCGCAATGGTACTCAGAGGCACCCTGCCCTTGAGGCTGGAGGTGGCCTAGAGCCCTCCGACTAGTAGCCGTCAATAGACCTCTCCTCCATGAAATTATCCAAACCCCTCTTAAAGCCATCCAGGTTGTCGGCTGTCACCACATCTTGTGGCAGAGAATTCCACAAATTGATTATGCGTTGTGTGAAAAAGTACTTAAGTTTGCTGGTCCTAGATTTCCTGGCAATCAGTTTCATGGGATGACCCCTGATTCTAGTGTTATGGGAGAAGGAGAAGACTTTCTCTCCCTCCACTTTCTCCACACCATGCATGATTTTATAGACCTCTATCATGTCTTTCCGCAGTCATCTTTTTTCTAAACTAAAAAGCCCCAGGGGTTGTAGTCTTGCCTCATAAGAAAGGTGCTCTAGGCCCCTGATCATCTTGGTTGCCCTCTTCTGTACCTTCTCCAGTTCAACAATGTCCTTTTTCAGATGTGGTGACCAGAATTGTACGCAGTACTCCAGGTGTGGCACCATCATTTTGTATAAGATCCCCCACCACAGGGAGTGCTGGGCAGCATGCTGCTACTTGGAGTAGCTTGCAGGTGTGTCCAGAGCAGAGGTAAGCACCTACTAATTTATGCTTAAAGGTGCTTCTCAACACACTGCTGGCTCTCTTATTACAGTTCTGAGATCCCACAGAAGTCTCACAGGTCTTCTAAATGAGTAAAGAGGCACCTTTTAAAAGTGGGGATTCTTTTTCTTTAGCAGGGGGAGAGCAACTGGCTCTATCTGTCCCCAGAACAGCACCCCTTCAGTGACTGTTGCTGGTGTCTCTCTCTGTTGCCGGTGTGAGCCCTTTGGGGGCAGAGAGCCATTTTATTCATTTGTTTGTTTATATCTATGTAAACTGCTTTTGGAACTTCTGTTGAAAAGTGGTATATCATTGTATTTGTATTCTACAACTTCACTGCAAATGGCATCCTCAAGAAACAGTGAGCTGCCAAACTGAGCTCCGCGCCCCCTTCAGGTAGGCAGCCTAGGCCACTGCTGAGAGATGGCAGTCACTGAGGGAACCACTGTGAATTGGCAGGTCCTATGTCTAATACACATCTAAGAGATATATGGACTACCAAAATCCATTCTGCAGACCCCCACATTCTAGATTT
Source organism: Hemicordylus capensis (assembly GCF_027244095.1). NCBI lineage: Eukaryota > Metazoa > Chordata > Lepidosauria > Squamata > Cordylidae > Hemicordylus > Hemicordylus capensis. The sequence goes on along the minus strand of NC_069660.1, from coordinate 36,789,013 downwards.
TGGCAACTCTGATCAGGTTTGTTGCAACTTGGACCAGTTTTTTCCTTAAAAATGGAAACCCGAGGGAGAGATGGAAGACCGGAAGTTGCTATTCTCAGCAAGTTAACACAGGACTATGCTGCCCGTGGGATTTCGACATTCCAGACCCAAAGCCTGAATCTGTGCATTGACTATAGTGGCCTCTGGTGCTGCTTAACTCTGCGTAGGATTGTGATCCACCTTTGGAATAGCAATTGGGTGCCATGGGTGGTGAAGGCAGCTGCAGAGTTTTGACAGGATGCTGTTGTTTTCTCCGAAATGAGGTATAGCATAAGCCACCTAGAGGCTAATTTCACAAGTGGCTGACACCAAACAGTGACCTCCTCTGCCTTGCCTGCTCTTTAATTAGCACCTGTACAGAGTAATCACCTGCATAATTGCCTCTTTTCATGGGTCAACACATCAGCAGGCCCTGACCTCCCTTTCCCACTCGGATAAAAGATTTCCTTGTGCAAGTGTGTTAGGAGTGCGGATCTTAGTGCAATTAATTTGTTTGTCTTGCGTCAACACACAGTAGAGCAAGAGAAAGATGCCATTCTAGTCCCTGTACATCCACCACCTATGGTCCTTATTTGCCAGAGACTTCACTAAAAACTCTCATTGGAGAATGTTTGGTCTCCTCTTGAAATGACCAGCACGATTTGGGGGTAGGGACAAGTGCTGGGAGTGATGATGACAGGGGAGCAAGAAACATTCCGAGAACATTTTCGGGGTTGGGGGCAGCTGACAAGCAACATCCTGTCTTTAATTCCACCCCACCTCTGGGTTACTTTTTTTGGCAGCAGCACTAAGTACGCTGGAAGGAATGAGGAAGACGTTTTGGATCAGCCTTAACCTAAACCCAATAACCATATGATAATTTTGTTTGGTCAGTTACCAGAAAAAGAAAAAAGTGCATCAAAATATCAAAAACAAAACAAAACATCAGAGCACAACAATAAAATACAACAGCAACAATACTACAGAGAGGTTAAAGGGCTGTAGAAGATGTGATAATTTGTCTAATCCTGTTAGCAATCAGAAGAAATTGGGCCACATTATATGTGACATCAGCTTCTTGATCTGAAAGCAAACCGCTAGTACAGGGTTGATCTGAATGGCCACAACAATTTCTTAGCTATGGATCAATAAGAGCAACCCCAAAATTATAAAATTTACAATATAATAAAATATGAGTAATTGACTCAACCGCTTCTTAACCTAAACCCTTCCACCCTGAGCTGAAACATTCCAACTATTCCAGCATGCTGAATGCACAGAAAAGTCCAAGACCTGGATTTCACTGAATAGCTGAGGAAGCAGTGAACTATCCCAGAACACACAGCAACAGGTGAATTTTGATTTAGCCAATGGATTATTCATGGAAATCTATTCCTTGAGACCAGGAAAATGGAATTAGTGAGCAAACTCCTCCTTTGGGTTTTGCACATGACTAATCCTAAGAGAATTACATATGCTTTGTAGTTTCATGGGATGGGGGCAAATTCTTGTACATGCAGTTCCTCCCTGTGAAGACTTGAACACTTCATGCTTACAATTTAGTGTGTGACATGTCTTGTGATGAAGTCAGTGGCACGCAAGTGCTTCATTGTGCACTTGAGACTGATTGATTGATTGTAATGGGACTTAAATATGCCTACTTTTTTTTTTTTTAGACTGACCCTCCTGAATTTAGCTTGGAGGATTATCATGGTATCTACCCACCACTGGAATTAATAAGGCTTACCTGTTCTAGAAAGGCGGGAGTTGGGGAGGAGAAGCCAGGGCTGGCTGAAGATTTTTGTGGGCCCTTGGGCATAGGGCTGGGATGCACAGCTTTGGCCCATGTTGGATGACAACTCTCATCATCCTCCGCCACCATGGCCGATAGTCAGGGATAATGGGAGTTGTAGCCCAACAACAGCTGGAGGACCAAAGTTATGCAGTCGATGCCTTATCACAACTCCTTCATTTTGCAGCTGTCCTTTAATGCTGCACTTGTTCTTAGTCCGTGTAGGAAAGCATGCCTACATTTAACATGCAGCTATAATGGTCACTGGCAGAACTTAACATGGGAACATAGGAAGCTGCCTTATAGAGAGTTAAACCATTGGTCCATCTAGCTCGGGATAGTCTACTCAGATCGGCGGTGGCTTCTCCAAGGTCAGGGATTGAACATGGGACAGCATGCAGGTGCTCTTCCCAGAGTGGCCCCATCCCCTAAGGGGAGTATCTTACCAGGCTTGCACGTGTTATCTCCCATTCAATGCAAACCAGGGCAGACCCTGCTTAGCTGAGGGGACAATTTATGCTTGCTACCACAGGACTGGTTCTCCTCCAAACTAGTCCTCTGAATGGCCCTGTGCCGACTATGTTCCCATGAAAGATGGCAGCCGGTAAAGTTAATTTTGTCCATGCCAGCTCCTCATTGGACAGCTACGGTATTAAGCAGTGCAGGCATGGAACATGGTGCAACTGAATGTTAACAGAGCTAATGTTCTGAATAGTTGTGCAACTGAGTGTTGGATGACACACAGACCACACGTTGATCCTGCTTATAACTGCCTTGTATTCCAGGGTCTGTGTATGCTTGTGGGTGGCAGGAAGAAAGGCCGCTTCCTAGCCAAGTTGTCTGCAGCTTGAAAGCTGTGGTATGGGAGTGAGGGAGCATACTGAAGTTCCAGGCAATGGGAGGGTTAAAGCTGGGGATGATAGGGGGCCTGTGAGCCATCCCTCTGAATAGACGCCCAAGCCTCCCCTTCAGGAATGTAAATGCACAGCCATCCACAAAGGCTGAGCAGCTGGATGCAGCCAGTGCCTACCCACCCCTCCCAAGGAGAACACTCACTCTGTGTCATTTGAAAGCACCCGTCTCCCCCCCACCCCTGTGCAGACAGCATTTGAGTTTGTCCAGTCTCAGCATAGGGAGGCTGCAGCTCCTCAGGAAAGAGAACAAGCCCCCTTTCTTCGTGGGAAAAGTATGCCTGCTTAAAATGGTCACACAGCCTTATCTTTAGCTTGGCAGACCCTCGTCCTGTGATCATTTGTCAAGATTAGCCGCACGCCCAAGCAGGGATGGAGCCTTTCCAAATCCACATTCAAATCGGCTCATGGGTTCTCAGGGCCATTCACAAAACTGCTGGGCTAGCAGCAGCAGCAGCAGCACGCTTGATGAAGTGGATGTGAAGGACAGCAAAATACAACAAAACATTACAATAAAATCCCAGACCTTGTACAGGGCTGGGAGTGAGGAGAGTCAAAGGAATGATTACCACCCATAGAAATGCATTTCAAAATGAAGGGAGAATACATAGGGGATGCACAGATCACATTGTAACATGGAATAGGGTCCTGAATTCAGCGTGACACAAAGGGAAATCTTACTCTAGACAAAAAGCGAATCCTTCCCATTTGGAACGTTTCCTGCACAGTACATTTTGAAAAAGCACATCTGAACCATGTGAAGGTGCATTTCCCAATATATAATCCAATAGCTAACATCAGTGGCACCAATTTTCTGCTACTTCCCCTCCACATCTCTCATCAGTCATTGCCTCTGCTATTCCAATTGGCCACTGTTGTCTCCGTCATAGCAGCACTGTCTCCTTACAATAATATGCATTAACAATATCAAAAAGTAGCACTGCATGTTGATGAACTTGGCCACAGAACAGGGGAACTGGCAGCCACTGAGAGCAGTAGGTGAAAAGGCTTCACTTTTCATTGACCACTTCATTGTCAATGCCCATGACTGGGGATATTACCAAGACTCCACCAAGAGCAGGTAAGGCAGAATGAGGCAGCAAACAGGGTCACTGGAGAGTAGGGCTGAACACTGAAACTGGAACCACACTGGGCTCATGAACCAGAGACAAGTGGGAACAGTGGACTCAGAGAGGAAGGCACTTCCCAGGTTGAACTGTTGCACCAGCAAGCTGTGGCATAACAAGCTCTGAAGGGGTCAGTATGCAAGAATTGAACATGGGCCGCCCTGGATAATTTCCCCATAGGGATCAATGTGAGACACAAAAAGATTAATAACACTGAAAATTGTCTCCAGTCTAGGATTTCCAGGATAGGACTGGTATAGAATGTATATATTTGGAGTGTAGCCAGGTACATCTCTCCCCAGTGCTGAAGGATGACACTTTCCCCCAATTATAACATCGCCTGAGGTTTCTTTATTATGATGTGCTTATTGTCACCTTGGTGATGGCTAAAGCTCCATCGCCAAGCTTTAGCCATCAAGGTGTGAAGGATGCAGCAGAAGCAGCAACATCTTACAGGGCTGCTTGGTTCTCCTCCTCCTATCCCAAGAATAGATGGGATAATCATGGCAAAGCAGTTGTGCTCCTTTTAAATATACAAATGAGTAGTAAGGCTGCCAGATAAGTAGTATTTTTCTGTTCTAGAACCGGAATTGTAATGTCTGGAGGCAGTTTGAAACCAAGCGATCCAGCAGATGAGGTAAAATATTTAAGCATCACTAAATGCCAAAGCTTTTAGTTTCCTTTTTTTGTTGGGCTCTGTAAATAACCTTTGTCAGGGTTTAATTCTAGAGACTAGAGTAAGGCACTACGAAGAAGAATCTTCACCCTAGAAACAGAGCTGCTTGAGCAGGAAATGACAGACAAATGGACAACAATAAAACAACCATGACCTTGGGAATCATCTTGAAAAGCTGTATGAGCCAGTGTGATGTAGTGGTTAGAGTGCTGAATAGGACCAAGGAGACCAGAGTACAAATCCCCACTCAGCCAAGAAACTCACCAGGTGACTCTGGGCCAGTCACACATCTCTCAGCCTAACCTATTTCACAGGGTTGTCGTGAGGATAAACATAACCATGTACATTACTCTGGGCTTCTTGGAGGAAGAACAGAATATAAATGTAATAAATAAATAAAAGTTAAAAAGGAAAAAAAAACCCCACAGATTCCATAAAGGTTAAGAAAATAAACTCATAACAAAAATTGTGATGCAAGGTAAGGAACATAACTTGTTGCACTGTTTCAGAAAAAGGAAAGTGAAAGACTCCAGATATCCTATATAATAAGATCCCTGGCGTGCGTCCGTGTCTCGGACGAAGGATGGTGTCTGTGTCCATGTCTCCCTCAGCTGTACTGGGCATGCGTGGTGTGCGTGTGCAGAAGAGTCGAGGGAGACAAGGACGCAGGCGCCGGCCGCCATGTTGGCCGGTTGGCCGGCCCGGCTGCGGGGAAGGCAGAGGCGGCGGCGGCAGGTCCGGCCCCGAGGAGGCCAGAGGCGGCGGCAGACGGCGGCACTCTTGGTGGCGGGGGCAGAACCAGCCCGGCCGCGGTGAGGCCAGAGATGGCGGCGGGTCCGGCCCGACCGCGAGAAGAACAGAGGCGGCGGCGGTGGCGGCAGGTCCAGCCCGACCGCGGGGAGGGGGAAGATGGTGACGGTGGGTCTGGCCCGACTGCCGGGAGGGGAAAGACGGCGGGGGTGGGTCCGGCCCAGCCGCAGGAAGGACAGAGATGGCGGCGGCAGGTCCGGCCCGAACGCGGGGAGGGAAAAGATGGCAGCGGCGCGGCTGGCAAACACAGCAATGGGCATCAATTTTTGAGAGACTAGCGCCCGTTATTTTAACGGGCTGAACAATACTAGTTAACATAATATTAAGGTAAGTGCTTTATTGCTAAAGAAAGCAGCCATTTGATTTCTTTCCTACAGAATGAGAGGCAGCACTATCACAATGGTGCTGCTACAATAAAATAAAATACATAATAGGTTTTGGAGGAAACCAATTATTGCCCCTGCTAACTTGGCAAAGAGACACCTTTTAACGTGGTGATTCTCTTTATTTAGCAGGGGGAGAGTAACTGGCCCTATCCACCCCCAGCACAGTACCTCGAGTGACTATTGCTGGTGTCTATCTTATGGTTCTTTTTATATTGTGAACCCTTTGGGGACAGGGATCTATCTTATTTATTTATTATTTCTCTGTGTAAACCACCCTGAGCCATTTTTGGAAGGGTGGTATAGAAACTGCATAGATAGATAGATAGATGGATAGATATTACCAAAGAATGGCTTGGTTTGAAACGCATGGTTTTTAATCAGTTTAAGAAAGCAACAAGCATAACAAAAAGTCTGATGCCACCAACATGGAGGTAAGTCTTTAAGTGGTAAATCTTTCTTGCCAAAGAAAATGGCTACTTGGTTTCTTTTCTGGCCCACTGGCCTTTTCAAACCAATCACAGAAGACATCTATCATGGTTAAATGTTGACCTGACCATTTTGATTACTGTATTGCTGACAGAAAGGTAATTTTCCAGTTTACAAGGAACTGTTACCTGTTTTCTCAAGGCAGCTCCAGGCAGTTTTGGAGGAAACCGATTATCCAGACCCATTTCAAACTGGCTTTAGAGCTGGCTACGGGGTTGAGACAGCCTTGGTCGGCCTGATGGATGACCTTTACCGGGGAATCGACAGAGGGAGTGTGACTCTGCTGTTTCTTTTGGATCTCTCAGCAGCATTTGATATCATCGACCATGGTATCCTTCTGGATCGCCTGGGAGAGTTGGGGATAGGAGACACTGCTTTGCAATGGTTCTGCTCCTATCTCTTGGGTAGACTTCAGATGGTGGAGCTTGGTGACAGCTGCTCCATATAACAGCTCCTGTTTTGAGGAGTCCCTCAGGGCTCCATTCTGTCACCAATGCTTTTTAATATTTACATAAAACCTCTGGGTGAGGTCATCAAGAGGTTTGGTGCTGGGTGTTGTCAGTATGCTGATGACACCCAAATCTACTTCTCCTTTTCATCTTCATCATCAGGAAATGGCACTCATTCTCTAAATGCCTGCCTACAGGCAGTAATGGGCTGGATGAGGGAGAACAAATTGAAGCTGAATTCAAGAAAGATGGAGATGCTCATGGTGGGAGATTGGAATTTAAGGGATGAATTAGATCTTCCTGTGCTGGAAGGGGTTACACTCCCTCAGAAGGAGCAGGTGTGCAGATTGGGAGTACTTCTTGATCCAGGCCTCACCCTAGTATCTCAGGTGGAGGCCATTGCCAGGAGTGCTTTCTATCAGCTCTGGCTGATTCGACAGATGAGTCCATTCCTTGAAGAGGATGACCTCAAAACAGTGGTGCATCAGCTGGTAACCTCCCGGCTTGACTATTGCAATGCGTTCTACGTGGGGCTGTCTTTGTACGTAGTTCGGAAACTTCAGTTAATTCAAAATGTGGCAGCTCTAGAGATTGGTCTCTGGCGCAACCCAGAGAGACCATATTATGCCTGTTTTGAAACAGTTGCACTGGCTGCCAATATGTTTCCAGGCAAAATACAAAGTGTTGGTTTTTACCTTTAAAACCCTGAACAGCTTAGGTCCAGGTTACCTTAGAGAGTGCCTTCTTCTTCATGATCCCCACCACACACTGAGGTCATATGAGGAGGTCCGTCTCCAGTTACCACCTATGTCTGGTGGCAACTCAGAGGCGGGCCTTCTCTGTAGTTGCTCCTGGGCTTTGGAATGCACTCCCTGCAGAAATCTGTAATTTGAATTAATTGTTTGCCATCAGGAGAGCCTTCAAAACCTGTTTGGCCTGGCCTTCCAGGGTTTTAAAATTGTTGTAAATGTTTTTAACTTGTTGTAACCTGGTTTTCCAGGGTTTTAAACTGTTTTGAATTTTTTAACTGTTGATTGTTCTATGGTGTTTTATGGTCTGTTTTTAACTGTTAATTGATTTTAATTGGTTTTTTTAAAAAATGTAAACCACCCTGAGCCATTTTTGGAAGGGCAGTATCATACATACATACATACCCATTCTATTCCCTCCTCGCAACCCCACCTGCAGTTATACTCCTTCCTTCTAGCCCACTAGCATGCTAGAGCTCAGGTTGCCTAATGTATAGGTAAATGAGAGGATGTAAATTAAGCAGCTTCCTCTTAGGACCATAGGAAGCTGCCTTATACCAAGTCAGACCATTGGTCCATCTAGCTCAATATTGTCTACACTCAGTGCCATGGCTTGGGGTGTGTGGGCTCAGGGTGAAGGGGCCTGCCTCCTGCATCTGATGTCAGCAGCGTCTAATGTCAGACATAGCAAGGGGCGTGGCCTCCCTCTGAAACAGGGCCGCACGCTCAGTTTCAGAGCAAATGTCGGCCAGCATTGTGTATGCAGTGTGGCTGGGAGCTGCTCTCCCTGCCTCATGCTGTGAATGCAGAGCTGCTGGTATTTGCTCTGAAATGGAGTGTGTGGCCCCATTTCAGAGTGAAGCCACGCCCCCTGCATCAGGCACAGGGCTTGCTTCTCCCCTCCCTCAGGCAAGCACACATGGTGTCAGGCAGCTGCAGTAGCCACTGCACACACCACCACCAGGAGCCAAGCAGGCGGGCAGTCTGCAAGGCTGGCCACCAATCACTGGCAAAGTGGGGCCCATCCAAACATGGGGGCCAAGGCTACCACCCCGGTCGCTCCACTCTAAGGTCGGGCCTGTCTACACTGATTGGCAGCAGCTCTCCAGGATTTCAGGCAGGGCAGGAGTCTTTTCCAGCCCTACCTGGAGATGCTGCCAGGAAGTGAAACTGGGACCTTCTTCATGCAAACATGCAGATGCTTTCCCACTGAGCTATGGCACCATGCTCTAAAAAAAATAAAAATTCACATGTAGTTACCCATCCAAATGCAAACTAGGGCAGACCCTGATTAGTAATGGGGATCATTCATGCACACTACCACAAAACTAGTTGTTCTCCCAAACCACTGGGAAATGGGTTGGAGCCCAATTCAGGAGCATTTCCTTTTAATATTTTTTTTAAAAAATGTAAACTGCCCTGAGCCATTTTCAGAAGGGTGGTATATAAAGTGAATAAATAAAAAGAGATATTTCTCCAAGGCATGTAAAAAAAAAATACACCTTTGACTTGCATAGGAACATACTTGTTAAGATAACTGGATTGTGTGTGTGGGAGTGCAATCTTTATTTGCAGGAAATAGTTTGGCTTGAAGAGCATAAAGCAATTCATGATTTCCCACAAGTTTAAGAAAGCAACAAACTCATAATAAAGTGTCTGGTGTGAAGTACAGAACATCAAAATTGTTGCTTTGCTTCAGGACATGTGAAACACCAACAATGAGGAAATAGACCCTTAAGAAGCAAGTTATTTATTGCTAATGGAAGTGACTGCTTGGTTCATTTTCTAGCCCACTGGCCTTTTCAGACAACTCACTGAAGATTAAGTGTACTACAGACTTTCAAGAATATGGGTTTTCTCATTGATTTTAAACTGTTTAAAGATGTCATAACAGCTTGTTTCATAGCAAAAAGTTACAAAACATTCGGGAATTGAATCCCCAACTCTGTCCATCACTCAAGAAAACTGCTCTTTGCCTTCATATAAAAGGAGTAGTGCCCTGATTTTTTGCACCCCATATTATAACTCCAGAATAGCTGGGCATAAAGTTCTCAAAATTCATTTGGGAGTAGCCCATGATGATAGCATTCGTTGCTGAAACAGCTTGTTTGGGGCTACAAACAGCACCCCTCAATGTGATTTGGAGTTGCAGGCTTGCAACCTCTATCTTGGATACCTGAGCTCATGGGATTGTGAACTCTGCACATGCCCATATATGGCAAACTATGCAATTTAGTCACTTGGCACAAGCAAACATGGGGCAAGATGGCTCAAGTTCAGAACAAACTGTAAGGCCTCTTTTGCAGAAAGGAGAAAGCTAGCAAGAAGACCCAGGTCAAAGAGAACTTCACAAGAGAAATAACCAACTCTCTTTGCAATGGGATTAGCCTCGCTGGCAAGGATGCAGAGGTAGGATCATTAGCAGGAAAAGCAAACTTCTCTTTCCCAGGAAGAGATGTCCTGGTCTCAGATAAAGATTTTGAGTTCACCCATTCAGTGATGCACACCTCTTGACCAGACTCCACGCACACCTCTTGACCAGCCATTCCATCTTTTGTTTCTTAAAGATCACACTCAGTTATTGGTTCATGCAAACATGAACTTCTTTATTACACACAAGTTTCAGTCCCTGCTGTCAGGGTGCCTGATTTTTGCATTGTCCCAGGGCATGATTTTGCCTATTTGTACTTCTGATTCCAACACAGAGTCAAAAGGAGGAGGGGGAAACCATAGCACTCAGAACACCCAGAGAACTCTCAGAGCCTACCCTGGACTCAAGGAGAAAGGACCCTGCCCCCCCCCACTTACATGGACCTATACCACGCTGTTCTTCAGCCCATGAGTGTTCATGCTGAGCCACTTGCTTCTTCTTTCCTGCCTTTCTACTTTGCCCATGAGGAAATCTACCTGTGCACTCCAACCTGCAAGTACACCCAATGCACCAACGGATCGGGACTGGTAATACTAACCATCTATCCCTTCTGAATCTTCTCGCTCCCTTCTCTCACCCCTTTAAGTCTGCATCAAGGTCCTTTCTCAAGTAAAGCCTTAAAGTGATTTATTTGACAATTCGGACCTTAAGCTAAAACACCTTTGTATAAGACTCTAGTTAATACTGAAAAGATTTTATTGCCACCTCACTTTGCCTAACCAATCTTTTCATTTACCCATACCCCAATTATCCCTAAATAAATCTGATTGTAAATATTCCTGTCTTTTTCAGAGACTAAAACTTCACATAAATTGATACTGTAATAAATTGTTCCATATAGTCACACCGATTCCCCCACATTACCCCAAAAGCCTGATTGAAGTGTTTAGCCAGCACTCCAGAACTGTTTCATTAACACATTAAACATGTTGATGTACAAGGAGAGGAGTCCACCTGTTTATTTTTGATTTTTTAAAAAAAAGTATTTAAAAAAATTAAAATCAACAAGTGGACTGATCTCCTTGAACATCCACACATTTAATCCTACAATCATGCAGGAACACATGATGAAATTTTCAGAGCTTTCTGCCCAGCCATTCAGGAGTTATTAATATTTTTGAATTTCCCATTGATTCCTATAGGGAAATTATAATTTAAGTTAGAAATTTGAGGATAGCTCCCCCAAGTAGCAATCCGTGTTAATTGCACACCTTTGCTCAGTTGTAGATCTGCTCCTACCAGCAAAGGTCTGACTGCAAGTGAAGGCTTGCTAGCAGGAAACTCCTCTTCTTGGAGATAGCTTGGGCATGATTCAAGGTCTGCACCTATATTTTCTGACTCCTCTTTCTGAAAAAATCCTTTGGAGGGGAGGCCCTGAGCAGTCAGGTGGGCACTCCTTGGTCATTTATGGATATTGGTTTGGATCCAGAGCCACTGTTGCTCCTGCAGTCTTGGGATGATTGAGAAGTGTCTGAAAAAGGACCTAGAGTTCAGCTAGTGGGGCTCTGGGCCCTTGAGACCTCAGATTCAACCTGCAGAGTCATCTCTGGATCTTTCTCTGGGATTGAGGGCACTGTGGGGTTGTGGTGATTGCCAGGGGCTCCAGCAGGGATAAACTCTCTTCCTCATCAGTGGAGGCTTCTTCAGGGTCCAGGTCTGGCTGAGTCCCTTGGGCATAGGACAGGGATGCACCATGACACAATTAATTGTTCCAAACCTCTTTGTAGGTGGGTGATCATGGAAAAGAATTGTCATTAGTTTGGTGTGTGGTGTGTGGTGTGTGGTGTGTGGTGTGTGTGTGTGTGTGTGTGTGTGTGTGTGTCTTTGTTGCCTTTACTATTGTGAATGGGGCTACCACTGTAGTTTTGCCTAAAGAAATTTGACAAAATAGCCTTATTGTTTTTTGATGGTCCTTGCCTTTGGAATGTGACACCAATCAGAGCTAGAAAGGGGGCAGAGAGCCAGTTTTGCAGTTTAGGAACCTAGGAAGGTGACTTATACTGAGTCAAGACCATTGGTCCATCTAGCTCAGTATTGTCTACACAGACTGGAAGCAGCTTCTCCAAGCTTACAGGTAGGACTATCTTGGAGGAGCCAGGGAGGGAACTTGAAAGCTTCTGTATGCAAGCATGCAGATGCTATTTCCAGAGCGGCCCCAACCCCTAAGAGGAATGTCTTATAGTGCTCACACTTGTAGTCTCCAAGTGTGAGACTACAAACCAGGGTGGATCCTGCTTAGCAAAGGGGACAAGTAATACTTGCTACCACAAGACCAGCTCTCCTTCCACTTTGAGTCAGAGTGGGATGTTGGAGTTAGCTAGAACTGGGATGCAGCTTTGGAGTTGTGTTGAACAGTGGTTATTTAGTATCAGGACCCATCTGGACTCTGAACTGGAGGAGAACCTCAGAAGAAGAGGATGAGCCCACCTTAGCCATGACTTCCAGCCATGGTGAAAGCTCTCTGGGTCCCCCACAGTAAGGCTCCTGCTCTTCCCTTGAGCCCTCTATATTGATCCAGGAGCAGAGATGATGCCAGGTCAGGACAGGCCAATCTCCCAAACTGGAAGTGAATTGCTCACCGGGCTGCTTGGGGCCTCCCCCCCCCAGACCTGCTCAGCTCAGGCACCTGGTTTGGATCAAGGACATTTTGAGCTCCAGGAAGGGTGGGGCTCCTGGCTTCTACACAACCACTCCATTTTCAGAAGCATGTTCTTCATGCTTCCAGCCGCTGCCTTGCTAGGCCTGGGATGGACAACTAGGAATCTGAAGCAGGATCAGCAGTTGTGCTGTCTGCTGCAGGAGCCTATTAACTAGAGATGTGTACAAATCTGGTTTTATGGTTTGATCTCAAATTGAATTGCAAATACTCAAATCAATTCATTGAAACAGCTGGCCACTTTGGGCTGTTTTGATGAATTGACTCAAAGATTGGGGCGGGGGGAGTGTGATTTGCCCATAGGGAACTCGAATCACCCCATTATTCCCCATGGGTAGGTCCTAGGGACACCAAAGTTGGTTGGGTGGTAGGGCATGATGGGTGCTACCTACCACCCAGCCCACATACAAAATGGGCAAGCAGGTGATTTTTAATTTTTTTTAACCTTTTCCCAAAGCCCCCATAGGATCCTTGCCCATTTATTTTGTGCATTGGATGGTCGGTAGCACCCATCACATTATACTGCACAAGCCACTCTGGTGCCCCTAGGACTTACCCATGGGGAGCAATGGGGTGCCTTGATTTTGTTTGGGTGAAATAAGCAGAGTGCACAAATTTCACAACACTGTAGAACAGAAGCATGCAGTCCCTCCCAACACAGAACACCACATTTTACCAAACATATAATAATAATTTTAAAAAATCTGACCCAGAATCCACTGCTAGCCACAGTGCCCTGTGCTGCAGGGACATCATTGACACCAGTTGCTCTCATACACACAACTATGACTGCTTACTTTAGCATTGCAACAGCTGCCACAGCGGCACCGTTATCAACCAGCAAGCCATGAGCTCATCTAGAACATCTTCAGTCACATTTTGACCGACTGCACTTCGCAATGCAGGATGCAGGGATGTGCACGAACTAGTTTGTCGGTCCTTTTCCAGACTGCTGGACCGATTCGGAGGTCTGGCGTTTGGTCGGTTCAGTGGTGGTGGGGTTAGCTCTTAAGGAGCAGGGAGGGTGTCCTTCCCCCACTGGTTCTCTACCCAAAGTAGCTGGCGTGGGGAAGCAGCGTATCTCCTTGCCTCCCCTGACAGCATCAAACCTGAAGTGCCCAACGTGCACACAAGGAGGTAGGCTGCTGCCCCATGCCAGTGATTTTGTTGAGAGTGCTGGTGGGGGAAACACAGAGGGGGGCCCTCCCTGCTCCTTAAAAAGGTAACCCCTCATCGTTGCCGAACCAGCCAAATGCTGGACCGTGCACATCCCTATTATTCTCAAGACTGGACATGGAGCTCATCACAGCAATCACCAAGAAATATTACACAGAGAGCTGCCACTGTCCATTTCTCACAACACCACAATCTCACAAACAGACCAAACCACAACTCAAGAAAGGCAGGCACCCAATTTCTGCCTTTGTCAGTCTGAGATCCAGCAAAACCAGATAGTTAATAGCAAGTAGCAGCACAGCAAACATATTAGTTAGTGCTGAGAAAACCACAAAATCAAAATTTCCTTCCATCCCACCTGCCACAGACAGAGAAGAGGACAGAGTAGCAGTCATGGTCTGATGGACAAGAAGAAAAATTCTAGACTCTTACCAGGATAAGAAGTCTTCATCCTTTTCTTCTCCATCATAAGCACACATCCCTTCCTGCCTGCCTGTCTGTGTCTGGATAACAATGCAAAAAAGAATCCCAAGTGAAAACTCTCAGTTAAAATATATAAATAGCTTAGATCATGGGATACCACAATTTAAACAAATATCAGTGTCAAATAATACCATTTAATTAATATTGAAATATTGATCCCAACTACTAAAAGTAGGGATGTGCGAACTGGTTTGGGGGTTCAATGTCAAACCGAACCCTCCTGGTTCTGTCCAGACCAGGACCGAACCGCCCCCCACCCGTTCGCGATTTTTTTTTTAAATAAAATTAAAATAAAATTTCATTTACCTCTAGCCCCTTTGTGGGGCTTCCTAAAGGCTGTGGTGTGTGTGTGTGTGTGTGTGTGTGTGTTCTGCCAAGGTTCCCCCTCCCCTCACCAGCCTCAGTAATCCACGCTGCGGCCCATTTTACAGTAGTTTCTGGCCCATTTGGGCCTCCGTAAGTAGGCACTGCAGCCATTTTGCCAGTCGCTGCACATGCGCAAATGGACTCTGTGAGGCTTGGTATGGCCCAGGGCCTCGCAGAGGTCATTGTGCATGCACTGTGGCAGACAAAATGGCCACTGTGATTACTTACGGAGGCCTGAACGGGCCAGAAACTGCTGTAAAATGGACCATGGTGGTGAGTACCAAGGCTGGGGGGTAGGGGGAACCTTCATGGACCACCCCCACAGCCTTTAGAAAGCCCCCCACAGGGGCTAGCAGTAAATGGTGTGGGTTTAAAAAAAAAAATTTCAAACACCCCCCGCCCAGACTGGGGGGGGGGTTTCCGAAGGGGGGCTGGACTGAACTGGTGCGGTTAGGTTCGAGTGCAGTTCACACTCAAACCGAACCGGGCCAGCCGGTTCCGTGCACACCCCTAACTAAAAGTACTATCAAATATTTACACTATGTATCTATATATATCTATATATATCTATACACACACACACACGCACGCAAAGCATGCATAGATATACAAACAAATTCTCTAAAGCAGTCCAAAGGCTATATTTTTGGATGTGTCCCAAGTCATGTAGTTGAAATCCACAAATGGGCTTTACTTAAGTTCCATAAACATATAGAACACTTCCATTAGAAAGTACTAACAAATGCTGGGAGGTGTTTCCAATGATATAATGGGGGTAAAATCCATATGAAAGCAATTCTGTTCTGGAGAGATTTATCCAATAGTTCTTAGAATTACACCAGATGCATTACACCTACTCAGCCTTCCTCAGTGAAATTATTTGGGGAGTTATTAAATACAGTCTATACAATTAAAAAAGTTATTTCAAGAACATACCTCTACCATTGTATAGGTCTCTGTATGGTCCAAACATAATGCTGCTATAGGTAGCTGCATGGCTATAGGTTTTACATCATAAATTGGAATTTATAGTTATTAGAGCTATCTCTCAACTATTCCCAAAACTAGCTAACATACATTCCTCCTCCATTCCTAAACCCATACCATGCACATGTAGTTCTTTTACTACAGCATTCTGTCTCATTCATTGTGTATAAACCATATATGAGCCCCACCGCCCATTGAGGTCACTTGAGGAGGTCCGTCTCCAGTTGCCACCAACTCGTTTGGTGGCTACACAGAGACGGGCCTTCTCGGCTGCTGCCCCGAGATTGTGGAATGCTCTCCCTGCTGAGATACGATCCTCCCCATCTCTGGCAATTTTCAAAAAACACCTGAAAATACATCTCTTCAACCAGGCTTTCTCAGCTTTTTAAAACTTGTTTTTAAATTATTCTGACTATTTAATTGTTGTTTTATGATGTTCTTAATTGTTAATTATTGTTTTTATGCTTTATAATTTTTGTTTTAATTATTAACTGATTTTAGTGGTGTTTTAATGTAAACCGCCCTGAGCCTTTTGGAAGGGCGGTATAAAAGTTTTAATAATAAAAATAACTAAATAAATAAATAAATAAATATGTCATTCTTGTATCCCAAAATGGAGACATCTACTCCCTTTGCCACAATAGTACTAATTTCCCCCAGCTTTTAAATAAAGTTATCACGAGTATCTTCTATTAGGATAATTCTCACAGTTGTGGGTCATAGACTTCAATACTCATTCTGAAAAGACTTGTCTTAAGGTTAACAAACAATTGTCCCCTTGTTGGCTGCTATACCTACATATCTCCATATTAGCAATTCCATAGAGATCAGATAATCAATGCAGTATCTAAACTCATTAATAATAACAGTGGCCAGAAAGTAGATCAATAATCAACAAGCCAGTTCACCTCTTCATTCAGGAGGGGCCCATGGTTTGAGTGTAAGTATCCAAAAATGTTCTCGGCGTGCAAGGGAATTGTAAAGGTTATTATTGCTATTTCTGATCTTTTCAGTACACCCAAAGTCTTCCACTTTATGGTTCAGTTCAACATAGTGTTTGACTAAGGTGAGTGCCTATATCTTCCTTCTTTTAATGCAACTTTTGTGTTCAGTGATTCTTGTTTTAATGTGACTAGTTGTCATTCCCACATATTGTAACCTACAAGGGCACTGGGTGGCATACATCACCCCCTTGGTATTGCAATTAAAAAACCCCAAACCCAGTAAGATATTCTTGACCATTCAAAAAGTTCTTAAACTTATTAAGTTCCTCACAATTGTGGCAAACCATGCAGTGGCTGCAGGGGAATTGGCCTGTAGGTGATGTCCAGGCCAATTAATTTTGTTTGACATTGCCTGTAACTCTCATATTTCTGTGCACCAACAGAGCTTTTAGATTCAAACTTTGCTTGTGTGCAAACATGGGCTGTTCACCATGTTGGAAGTGAAGGACTTTGTGCTGTCTCTTGTCTCAAAGACAGTGGAGGACAGACTAGTGAGTTACAGGGCTAGAGGGTCAAGACATTGGTCGTCCCTTCTCTACTGCTCTGACACTATCCCTTTGGAATGTAGATTGCTACTCTTAGGGACTAACTTCCTTCCTTCCTGCTTTGCACTTCCTCTCTCCCTTCTCTACCTGTTCCTTGTACCTTGCAACATGCAAGCTCCTCTCCCCTGCACCATGTGTGCAGAGATGCAGAATCCATCTGCATCCAGATAGATAGATAGATAGATTAGAGATCCTAGCTCCTCACTTTCCTATCTAGAATGGAGTTCTCTAATAAATGCCATTTATATTGATTTGAAACTATGATCTGGCTCCAAGTTACTTTACTCTCAGCATACACGCATGCCTAACTAAATTCCGCTGTGTTGTGCCTCTGTGCACTCTGCTATAATGAAAAAGGGTTTTCTCCTACCAGAGAGAATTCCCAACACACTGCACCTCAGAATATTCTGTAATAGGTGCCAGTGTTTCCTATTGATCTGTTCCACGCCTCGTGTGTGGGTATCAAAAGTTATTGGAATAATCATCCTGCCTGTGGTACTCTTTTGGATTCTGGGATTCAACAACATTTCTATGTCCTTTGCTTTTGCCTTGTAAAAAACACCTTTAATAATACATTCAGTGGTCAAGATATAGAACAAGTCAAGCTCTTTAAACATTTAGGAGTGGTTTTCCAGTTTAATGGTTATTGGAGAGCACATCTACTCCATGTTACACAAGAGGCACAAAAGAGTGCTATGACACTCATTAGATTCTTTTTCGGGAAGGGAGGTGGTTACATCCCAGCTGCAATTCAAGTCTTCAAAGGGAAATTTTTAGCCCAACTACTATATGGAGCCCAGCTGAGCAATTATAAGGATCTCCACCCGCTAGAGTTGGTACAAACAAAATTTATTAGAACAATCCTTGGGGTGCCAAGAGAGATGCCCAATGCAGCGTCAAGGCTGGGACTGGGGTTAGTACCAATTGAAGCACATGTCTGGGTTGCAAAGATCTCTTATTATTTGAAATTAAATCTTGGTCAAGCAGACCTTGCACATCTGGTCCTGAAGGACAACTTTACGTCTGCATGGAAAGAGGGAGAGAGGAAATTAGAGGTTATGGGCTAAGTATCCCCATGTAGGTCTCCTTAGGATAGGGATCTTAAAAGCCAAGGAGATCATTAGGCAGCAGATTTGGGACATAGTGAATCAGGAAGACAGAGACATTTACCTTTCTTAGGTAATGCAACTCACCCTCATAGTAAAGTGCGCTGTCAAGTCGGTGTCGACTCCTGGCGACCACAGAGCCCTGTGGCTGTCTTTGGTAGAATACAGGAGGGGTTTACCATTGCCTCCTCCCGTGCAGTATGAGATGATGCCTTTCAGCATCTTCCTATATTGCTGCTGCCCAATATAGGTGTTGTTTCCCATAGTCTGGGAAACATACCAGCGGGGATTCAAACCGGCAACCTCTGGCTTACTAGTCAAGTCATTTCCCCGCTGCACCATTAGGTGGCTCACTCTCATAGACCACTGCCAGCTAAATATTTACATGAGCTTGTTTTTGCCAAATCGAGAAGGGCAATTGTCTTGGCACTCTTGAATGTGCTGCCCTCAGATCTCTTAGAGGGTTGCTATCTCGGTATTCCTTTTGTTCAAAGGTTATTCCTTTTGTTCAAAGGCCCATGTCAGTCAGGAGCTGTTGAGACAATTGATCATATGTTGCTTCACTGTTTATTTTATAGAGATATTCAGCTAGCACTTTTGTCACCTATTTTGTCTAGATTCTTAGGTAGGTCATTGGCCTTTTATCTGACAGTGATGTTAATGTTTCCACTAAGGTGGCAAAATTTTGCCACATTGCAAGCTGTGTAAGGAAGCAATTGGTAAAATCATGAGTGTCAACTGTACTATATATTGTTATATTGTAAATTGTGGTTTGTAAGAAAGTACTGGCAGAATCATGATTGCTGGTGGTTATTATTTATCTGTCATGTTGAATTGTTGTCTGGTCAATGACCGAAATAAAGATTCCATTTCATTCCAATAATATATTTGGGGTATCCTCTTTCTAAAAAGTGCATTTTAAGGATGATGTTGGTTTGTTTGCAAAAGGATGTTAAATCACTGCAGTTCCTTCACAGTCTCAACATTTGCGTATAGGGAAGATACCTTTTCAAAGGGCCAGGGTGGTAGCTATCATATTTCAACAGTGAGCTCACATCTGAAGGCTTTCTATACAGGTCTGTAACTAAGGTGCCTCCTTCTTTCCTGATTTATAAATCTAAAAAATTGATCTTATCATTCCCATAGGATGCCTGGAATTTAATAGTAGGGTGGGTATAGTCTAAAAAATTCTTAAAACTTCACAATTATTCTTCCTCTGAGCCTAATCAAATGATAAAAATGTCATCAAGATATCATTTGTAAGCTCCTATATATTTCACAAAGTCGTTGTCTTTCAGAATATGCATTTGTTCCAAGTTATCCATGAACAGGATTTCAACTACATGGCACACCCAAAAATCTAACCTTTGGACTCTTTTAGAGACTTTGTTTATGTATCTATGCATGCTTTGAATGTACGTTTTTAATGTGTAAATATTTGATAGTACTTTTAGTAGTTGGGATCAATATTTCAATATTAATGAAATGGTATTATTTTACACCTATATTTGATTAAATTGTGGTAAGCTATGAACTAAGCTATTTATATATTTTAATTGAGAGTTTTCACTTGGGGTTCTTTTTTTGCATAAATCTTTTCTTTGTGAACCTCCCAAAAGGTTTTCATTTCATTGTGTCTGGATAACACCATGGCCTAAGATTGGCCCCGGTTGACAGCCTGACACATGGGTCAGGGCACCAGTCCATATCTTTTCATCAGCCATGGCAATGGCATGCGTGTGTGTCTGTGTGTGTCAGCTGCACTAATGGGCAGACTGTAACACATATGGGTTTGGGGTTGGCCAGGATAGGGCGAGCTGCCAGTGGTATTGCTGTGGGTGGAGGGTGTCCATGAGTCACTCACCCTCCATTACCAGCTCAGGATAGCCCAGCAGGGGGAAGCTGGACTTCAGGAAGACCAGCCGCTCCACCATCTCAGCATCCAAGCATGAGCGATGGAGTGTCACCATGCCCCTGTCCATGGAGAACACCCTCAGGCTCTGGATGCTGGTTGGCGGGCATGAGAGGAACCATTTGGCAACCACTGCCAAGTTTGGCCAGATTTGCTGATGCATTGCCCAAAACTGGATCAGCTCCATCTCTCAGATTGCCACCGGCTCCTGAAGGCACTGCAGCACACACTGTTCAGCACTGCTGCAGAGCTCGGTGGGCTCCTCCTGTGCTCCTGGCAAGGCACCAAGGTAACCCTCCATGATCCACTGGGTGGGATGCGGAGGAGGGATCACCGGCTCCCTTGGCCCTGCCAGGGACATCACCCTGCTGGACTGGGAAGCAGAGTTGATGCTGCTGCTAGAAGTAGAATGAACACTAGCAGTAGGCGCTCCAGCACCCTCCTCCTGGTTGTGCCACAGCCTCCTCTCCTCCGCTTGCCACAAGTCTCCAGTGCTTCTTCCTCCAAACCCTGTAGTGTTGCCCCCAGAACTTCTCCCTGCTTGGAGAAATGGGGTGTATATAACAGTGTGATAACCTATTCCCAACATTGACTGATGTTCATGCATGGTAACTTATAAACCAGAGGGTTTTGTAAATCAGAGGCAGGAAGGCCATTTCAAGGGTACTGGAACTTCAGCTGTATAAACCTGAATGCCGTGCTTAAAGAACAATGACTAATAGAGCAACAATGATTAATTGTTTTAAAGACCGTTGATGGAAGTTGGAAGAAAGAACTAATCATTACACAACTATGAGGATGCTGATGAAAAGCAAGGTTTCTGAAAGAGTAAAAGGATATTGTTTTTCATACTGAGAATAATTAATAAGTGAAATAGAAACATGTCTTGGACTCTTTTAGGACCCAGAAAATGCAGAAATTTCCAGTTTCTAGCAGAAACAGAGTGGCAGATACCGCAAAGTAGACTGGAATACCCACTGATCAGAAAACCAGTTTTTTGTCCACGAAGGAAGTGAAGTCATTATAGCTGCTCCATGTGTGGGAGATGAAGAGGGGAGGTAATAGTGAGAAGAAGTTTTGTGGACCCAGCATAAAGCAAATACCAAGTTCTCCAACTGCAATGAAAAATGACAATATTCTGGTTTCACCAGTCCTGAACCCATTCCCTGCACAATTTGGCAGAGGACTTTCTGGCTTAAGCCCCTATGGATAGGTTGTGAGGGGGATAGCCAGTGTTTGTGAAGCTTTAGCAAAGCATTTCTGGAGAAGGCAAAAATACATTATTTACAACTCTCACATGCCACCTGGGAATAGCATGAAACCACAAGGTTTCTGCAGCCCACGAAAATATCTTTATTTTGACTGGCAAATCTCTCATTCAAGTGGACTATTGTAGTGCCAACCCAGTGGAAATCTTCTCTCCCTCCAAAGAATGAGGCAGAGTGCCAGGAAACAGACCTTTAGTTGTATCTTCTGTACTATGGTTTTGCAATCCTGTTTTAATTGACACTTATGATTTGCCCTGATTTCTAAGGCCTCCCTTGTTTCCACTGATTTCTAAGTGCTGGCTCACTTGCTATGATTTTAAGGAGTACGCCTTACAGACCTTCACACATAGCTTACACTCCCAATTTCATCCTGCACCCATGACCCACGTTGTCCAGGAAATTGTACTAGAGCTTTAAGGACAAACCCTAAGAGATCAGTGTGTCACCCCTGCCATTTTCTCGTTAAAGCAAGCAGATGTTCACCTTCCCAAGCTTGCAGAGACACATCTCTACTCTGCTCTATGCAGATGATGCAGCAATTTTCTCTAGGACCCCCATAGGTCTCAGAAGAGCTCTGAGGGCCCTTGTACAATACTGAAAGGAAGACCAGTTGGAAATTCATTATCATAAAACCAAAATTATGGCTTCCGCTAAGTCAGGGGTGAGGAACCTTGGCCCTCCAGCTGTTTTTGAACTACAACTCCCCAAAACAGCTGGAGGGCCAAGGTTCCCCACCCCTGTGCTAAGAGATGCAAGACACACTCCTGACTTATAAATGGGCACAAAATTGAGCCAGTCTCATGCTTAAAATATCTGGGGGTGGTCTTCCATGCCTCTGGGCTCTGGCACCAGAAAAGCTCATGGCTCTCATGCTGCACAAAATGCCCAGAGGAGCGCTACTGCTATTCTAAAATTCTTCCAGTCAAGAGGAGGCCACTACATACGTGCAGCCCGTAAACTGTTTGAAGCCAAGTCACTGGCACAACTCCTCTAAAGTGCTCAACTGTGCCCCTTCTCCAACTTTGCCCCATTGGAGCAGTCCAGTCCAAATTCCTAAGAACAGTTCTCCAAGTAGCATGGTGTGTTCCTAACGCTAGCCTATGTCTAGAGGTAGGTCGGGTGAAAGTGGAGGCCAGAGTTTGGATGATCATGCTCAACTACTGGTTAAGATTATCCCTCATCCCATTGAGTCTAGCCCCCCTAACACTACAGGACAGTTATCAATCCAACTGGAAACAAACACTGCTGACAAAAATATCATCCCTAGGGCTTTCCTCTGCCCTCTTTCTTTCCATGGGCTACGAACAGCCAAACACACTAATCAATCAACACATAGCGGACAGAGAGGCTATTCACATGATGGTAGAAAATCGGGATAGCCTACGCTAGCCCGATTTTCTACCATCATGAGAACCACCGGGCTCGGCTGCGAGCCTGGTGTTTCTTAAGTGGATCACCCGCTTAAGTACCCCTGCCCTAAGCACTCCGCTAACCTGGGCTTTCCGATCTTGTGTTGCCACGCCGCGGCTCTGCGCTGCGGCAACTCATGAGTAGACCCCCAAACGGGAGGCTGAAAAGCAGCCTCCTGGCTTGGGGGTCTCTCCAGCATGCCCTGTGCGTTCACGCAGGGCATGCTGGCACTTCCGGGGGCCGCGCAGCCCTTGATCTTCCCAGCCCCGCCCACTCCGTAATGGAGCCGGCAGTCGTGTGGGCGGCCACTGGCTGCCTGGAGCAGACTGCTGCTCATGTGCGGGGAGAGTGGGCTAAGCCCGCTCTCCCTGCTAACCCTCCCCAAGCCCTTCTCACTAATCGTGAGGAGAGCCTCATAGAGCGCCAAACCAACTTAGGCAAGGTCCCGAACTTCCTCACCAATGAATGACTAAGATACATTGCATCTCCTACTGTATACTCCACACAGCTGGAAGCCCCAAAACACAACAGGGCTTTCACCCTGGCCTGTTGTGGTGCCCTTCCTTGGGCTGTGCTAGAAGGCAGATACGGGAAGACCGCCTTCTTAGAATGCCTGTGCCCCTGTGATTCTGGGCAAGTTGAAACAACAGAGCACATCCTCCTCCATTGCCCATTCTACAGAGACATTCATATGGCCCTCGTCCTTCCTCTGTTAATCAAGTGCCCAGGTAAACGTCTCTCTCCTGCTCTCTGACTCTAACCCTGCTACTACACATCACATTGCCAAGTTTTGCATAGCAGCATGTAAACTTTGTCGGGTCCTGACAGACAGCAAGAACTAAGCAGGCCCAACACAGCGCATGTTCAAAAATTTTAGTTTTAAACTCCATAGTCTTTTGTAATATTATAGTTCTTACTGATTGATTTTAAGATTTCAACCACTTAAAGCTTTTATATAGTTTTACCCACTTTACATTAATTTTACCCATTTCAGTTGTAGTTTTAAGATGGCTCACTGCCACTTAACAGTAGTTGTATAACAGTGTATAGCTTTTAGCCTCCCTACATAGGAACATAGGAAGCTGCCATATACTGAGTCAGACCATTGGTCTATCTAGCTCAGTATTGTCTTCACAGACTAGCAGCGGCTTTTCCAAGGTTGCAGGCAGGAATCTCTCTCAGCACTATCTTGGAGAAACCAGGGAGGGAACTTGGAGCCTAGATGCTCTTCCCAGAGTGGCTCCATCCCCTGAGGGCAATATCTTACAGTGCTCACACTTCTAGTCTCCCTTTCAAATGCAACCAGGGCAGACCCTGCTTAGCTAAGGGGACAAGTTATGCTACCACAAGACCAGCTCTCCTCTCCTCTACTGACTTCACAGTTCCAGGCAAAGCCTGTTTTAATGCTGCCTTAGCCACCTAAGGGCACAGCAGGGAAATGACTTGACTAGCAAGCCAGAGGTTGCCAGTTTGAATCCCTGCTGGTATGTTTCCCAGACTATGGGAAACACCTATATTGGGCAGCAGCAATATAGGAAGATGCTGAAAGGCATTATCTCATATTGTGAGGGAGGAGGCAATGGTAAACCCCTCCTGTATTCTAGCAAAGACAACCACAGGGCTCTGTGGACACCAGGAGTCGACACTGACTTGACGACACACTTTACCTAATGCTTTTAAAAATGTAATCTATTTTATGCTGGTCAAAGACCATAAGAAAGATTGATTGATTAAAGGAAATACCAGTTTTTCCTGGACCAGGTGCATAAGAACATCAACATCTGAAGACCATACAAACCATTTTTCCCAGTGCAGAAATATGTATTTGGGACATGGGGGCAATGATGGTTCCCCATAACTTGTTTCTATAGTATTGAGGAGATGAAAAAGGGACATTTCTCAGCCCCCAGCATTCAGTCCACTGAAACGTTCATTCTGTCTCTTAACTGTGGAATGAGAGTCTCAGGTTTTGCTTTCTTTAAAAAACAACTTGTATTTTTTCCTTAAAATATATTTCTACCCTGCACTTTATGTCCCAGAATTTAATGAAACAAATTAACAGAACAGCAGAGCAAAACAGAACACAATCAGGGGCATAACGATAGGGGGGCAGGGGGGGCAGGGGGGCACGTGCCCCGGGCGCCACCCTGGCGGGTCACATGGGGGCACCAAAAAGTGGTTCCCCCGCCCCCCTGGATCGCCCGCCGAGTGTGGCGGCGGGCGTGTGGCGGCGATTTGGCGGTGGCGTGCGGCGGCAGGTCGCCCGCAGCCCGCCGAGTGTGGCGGTGGCTGGCTGGTGGCTGGCGTGGCGGCGATGGGCTGTAGCGTGGCCCGAGCGGCGGCGGTGGATCGCCCGCCGAAGACGGAGTGCAGGCCGCAGAGCGACGCAAAGCCTGCCTCCTGGCCCAGTGTCGCTTCCCAACTGCGCAGGCGGGTCAGGAGGAAGAGCTGGTTTAGGAGAGGAGAGCTGGTCTTGTGGTAGCAAGCATGACTTGTCCCCATAGCTAAGCAGGGTCTGCCCTGGTTGCATATGAATGGGAGACTTGATGTGTGAGCACTGCAAGATATTCCCCACAGGGGATGAAGCTGCTCTGGGAAGAGCAGAAGGTTTCAAGTTCCTTCCCTGGCTTCTCCAAGATAGGGCTGAGAGAGATTCCTGGCTGCAACCTTGGAGAAGCCGCTGCCAGTCTGTGAAGACAATACTGAGCTAGATAGACCAATGGTCTGACTCAGTATATGGCAGTTTCCTATGTTTCCTGTGTTCCTAACCATGGCAGTTGCTCCATGCAAATATTCTCCTTAAAATGCAGTTTTGACATCTAAATGATCTATGTATATTTTCCTAACTGCTGCAATACAGAGGAACATTATCATAGAAAAGTGTTTTACTACTGAGGAAAATGTTTCATCATAATCCTCACCATATTTCTGAAAATATCCTTTAGCTACTAGCCTTGCTTTATGGTATTGGACATCTCCTTCTGCATCGTGCTTCACTTTGAAAACCTTTTTGCACCCTACAGTCTTTCTTCCCATAGGCAGCTCCGTAAATATCCAAGTTTTATTTTTATGTAGAGATTGGACCAGAATTGGATAGTTTTACTCCAACTGCAAGCTTGATCAGCTGGCAATAATGACATTGACTCCTTTCTCTTATTTTTCTCATCTAGGCTCCTTTTGCATCTGAATGTCTGGTTTAATATCTGGTGCCTCTTCAGCAGTTGGATTTTCTTTTCCCCTGGTCCAATAACAATTTATTAAAGAGTAGGTCCCAATGCTTTTTGAGCAGAACTCTTCTTCAGGGGAAGTGGTTTAAAACACTTTAATACAGGGAGCATTACTTGTCTTCTAAACAGATTTAGAAGTTGCAATGCCATAGTATCCTATGGGGATTTGTTAATTTGTTAAAATTGCCTGCTTGCCCATTTATTTTGTGGTTGGGTGGAGGTAGCACCCATTATGCCCTACCACCCAATCCACTTTGGTGTCCCTAGCAGCTACCCATGGAAAACAATGGGGTGTTTCAAGTTCCCCCATTGTTCCCTGAGGCTGAAATACTCTAAACATTCTGAGTTTTCATCAAAACAGCTGGATTGACTACTGTTTTGATTAAACACTTTGACCATTTTGCATTTTGTTTCAAGCTCAAAACATAAAATCCATTTTGTGCACATCCCTAAAGTATTCTATACCCTTTACCTCCTTGTGCATAGCCAACTAATATCTCTTCCTCACACCGGCAGTTTAATTTTGTTCTTTTAAATTTTGGCACATAGGGATAGGGATATGCTTTCAAGCTAAAAATTCTAATATACTCCATATTAGGCTTCTTTCCATGCCACAATTCAAATGGTGTAGCATTTATAATTTAGTAGGCAGTCTGTTTTGTAAATAAGTAGCAGTCATAATTGCCTCTCCTCAAAGCTTACTGTGTAGTCCTGCATCTAGCCATTTTAATTAAAGACTGATTCTTCCTTTCTGCAATGCCATTTTTGTTCTGGAGTATAAGGTCTTGTCATTTGATGTTCAATGCTCTCCTTTTTCAGATAGTTATCTCAATTCCTGTATATTCATCTCCATTGTGCCCCTGGTGGTGCAGTGGTAAAACTGCCGCCCTGTAACCAGAAGGTTACAAGTTCGATCCTGACCAGGGGCTCAAGGTTGACTCAGCCTTCCATCCTTCCGAGGTCGGTAAAATGAGTACCCAGAATGTTGGGGGCAATATGCTAAATCATTGTAAACCGCTTAGAGAGCTCCGGCTATAGAGCGGTATATAAATGTAAGTGCTATTGCTATTGCTATTGTCTGATCTCAAAATTTGAGGTTTCCTTCCAAACGTATTGCAAACTCTTGCAACATACTCCTTCAATTTTCCAAATACTTGAATTCCCCCACTAATTAAATAAGTAAAAGTTCATCTTGAAAAATCATCTATGAAAGTTACTACTACAACAAATATTTATATACCACTTTTATTATTTTATTATTATTTTTACATTTATATCCCGCTCTTCCTCCAAGGAGCCCAGAGCAGTGTACTACATACTTGAGTTTCTCTTTCACAACAACCCTGTGAAATAGGTTAGGCTGAGAGAAGTGACTGGCCCAGAGTCACCCAGCTAGTTTTATGGCTGAATAGGGATTTGAACTCGGGTCTCCCTGGTCCTAGTCCAGCACTCTAACCACTACACCACACTGGCTCTCGAAAGTTCTCAAAGCAGTTTACATAGAAACACTGTAATAATTTAAGATGGATGCCTGTCCCCATAGGGCTCACAATATAAAAAGAAACATAATGTAGACAGCAGCAGCAACCACTGGAGGGATGCTGTGTGCAGCTGGGTAGGAACAGTTGCTCTCTCCCAGCTAAATATAAGATAATCACCACTTTAAAAGGTGCCTCTTTGCTCTTCTGCATTGTGGAATGGTAGGTTTAGTTCCCTTTGCTCTTACTCAGCATGTATACTTGGACTCTACATTACAGTGACATATTTAGGCCTCTGGCTAGATCCTCCTTCTCCAGTTGAAGTATTGCATTGGGGTCTCTGATTCCCATTCTTCTATGCCATAAATTCAAGCATTTTTAATGTGAATATTGCTTTGTAATTTTGGCCTCTTCATTTATACGCTTTAAAGAGGCCAGTCTCTTGCAAAGTCCCTTTCATAAGTAGCTCACCTTTATCTGTGATAAAACAGGGTTTTCCTTTGAATTTCATTTCATAACCGCTCTCTATAATGTATTTAACAGACATCAAGCTGGACTCAAGTATGGGCTCAAACAAAGTATCCTTAATAGTTAGTTTTACTGTTTCTCCTTTTTGCAGTTTGCAGTGTAGCCTTGCAGAACCTCTGCCTTAAGCAAATATCTGCTTCCCATTTGCTAGAAAAATGGGAACCTTATAATTTGTATTAAACTTAATAAATCTTTCTCTTTCTTTAATCAAATTGCTGGTTATGCCCAGGGCCAGATTAACCCTTTTGCCGCCCGTAGGCAAGCAAGGAATTTGCCACCCCAAGCCCCAAAGCCAATCCTGGGCATTCCGCAACTCTCCACGGCAAGCAAAGCAAATATGTAGTAATCACAACCTTTCTTTCCACACCTACAATCACACTCCTTAGGGTTGCTGCTAATGCTACTGGAGCACGTCATCTTCACCCCTTCAGCAGCTCAGGCTCACTCTATCCCGGCAAGTGGCGATGGCAGTGGCAGGGCCATGCATGCTCGCTCGCTCTCCCTCTCCTCCCTCCCCGGGGCTGAGCATTTGCTCTTGCCAGCCCCCTCCTTGCACAATGCATGTGTGCTGGGTGGTGTGGGTCTGGAGCTTGTCCTACCCTTGCCCCCTCTGCTGCGCTGCACCAGCTACAATCTGCCCCGACTTCCTTCACTCACGTGGTTCAGCAGGGCCAGTGAGGAAGACAGCCCGCTCTGGGGTTGCTGCTAGCCAGTGTGCAAGCCAGATGCTGATGGGGGAGAGGTCCCAGACTCCTCCGCCACCTCTCTCTCTTGCATCACTCTAGCCAAGCCCAGCTTGCCACTCTGTGCTTGATTGCAAGAAGGGGGACAACTCACTCTCTGGGTACCCATACTTCTGTACCAGCTTTTTACCGTTTTCATCTCTGAGAGGGCCAGGAGGCTCTCTCTGTGCGGTGCCCCCAAGCTTCTCTCAAAATGCACGGTGGTGGCAGCATCAACATCAGCAGCAAGAAAATGGCTTAGGTGGCAGTAGCAGCAGCAATGTTTCCCTCATGGAGCTGCTGCTGCCCTCTCCCATGCCCCATCTGCAGGTCAGCACACAGCCCATACTGTGTTCTGCAATGGAGGAGAGGGAACAGGGAAGGACTCATTCACTCTCCGAGTGAGAACCTGAAGACATAATGCCACCGGCGCATGCCCCCCCACCTTCAGGCAGCTGCCTGCTGCTTGATGGTTGAATAGAATAGGATCATAGTTCCTTCCGTGGCCCCAGCAGCAGGCAGAAGCTGCCAGCCCCTGCAGAAGCTCCCTGCTGGCTGCCAGCCCAATAACAACATCACAGCCTACTGGCTGCTTCTACCGTCCCTGTCCCTCCGCTGAGTGATGAGACACACAAAAACACAATGTAAATATATTTATTTATTTCAAAAAAATGCCGCTGGGGGGATTTTTGCTGCCCTAGGCAGCTGACTCCACTGCCTCTCCTGTAATCCGCCTAGGGTTATGCCTGAATCAATACAAATTCCAGCATATATTTTGTAGAACTAGCTCTTAAATTCTTATCTGTATTAGCAAATTAAGTTTTATGTTTGTCAGACTTGTTCTCTCCTTGGTTCCATGCATTTTTCTTTGTATGTCTAGGTGACTCACTTCTCTTGATATGTGCTATCACCTCCTCCCCCCCCCCTTTTCTTTTTTTGGCAAATTCATTGTTCTGAGGATATTGAGCCTTCTTATGTCTGGGACTCCTACAGACAAAACAAATTTTGTTCTTTAGATAAATTTTAAAAGCATTTTCTTCACTTGACTTTAGTTGCTGAACATTGCCTCTGTGCAAATTTAAGTCTTCCAAGCAGTTTATTACAAACTCCAAATTCAAATCATCTTTGGCTTCCAATACATTTACCATAGGCTTAAAATGCTCATGAATACTGTTCAATAACAATCCAACCTGAATCATATCAAGCAAAACTATTCCCTGTGCTTGCAGCTGTCATGGAGACTTCAACATCTCATGTACATGCTTAGTCAGATCCTCTCCCTTCTTTAGTTTCTTATTTCACATCTTTATAACTTGATGTGCCTTTGAGACAGCTGACTTTCTTTCATACAATTTCTTCATAGTCTCCCACATGTCCTTTGCATGCTGTTTATTTCTTAAATACAACATTATAGAGTCACTCATTGTTAAACGAATCATCCCAGTGGCTTTATCATCTGCACTGTCCCAGGCTTGTCTTTCTTCTCCTTCTCTGACAGGGCCCTCTGTGTGTAACACCCTGCTGATTTCATGCCTTTTTAGGAGCATCTTCGTTTTCAAAGACCAAAGTTCAAAATCTGGACCTTCTAACTTCTCAATTCTCTGTAGCACTTGTCCTGTCTCCATCTTTGAGAAAACCTTGTTTTCTGATTCAAGTTAATTACTTTCTTCACCAGACTCAGAGCTCTGAGCTTCCTGCTGGGGTGGCACATGTCCCTAGAAATCCCATGTGTTGTCAGCATGCACATGGCGTCCATGCATGCACAAGAGCCATGTGCATGCTGATGACACATGGGGCTTCTAGGAATGCATGCCGCCCCAGCAGGAAGCTTCATGGGACAGCAGAGAGCAGGTAAGGACCTGCTGTCCTCCTCCTTAAAGTACATGCACCTCCCTACCATGTTCTGCATACCTACCAGCCAAGCTTCTCCTAATAGTGGGATATAAAGCAGGCAGAGTTGCCAATTCTGATAGAAACTATTTCTGGAGATTCTCCCCCCAATATCTTTCATAATATCAAGCCATTACAATCTCCAGGATTCTTGGAGCTGTTTATTCTTGGAGACTCCAGGTCAATCCTGGAGGGCTGACGACCCTTGATGGACTAAGTAATCAGGCTGAATCAAGTGAAGAGAGAGGCACCTTGACCCTTAACTACTAAGGTCTTTAAAGATAATAACCAAGCACTCTGATTTGACTCAGGATTCAGGAACAAATCAAGAGGTGATACAATGGTAGGGCTGGTTCAGTTGAATAGCAGCCACTACATGGGATAACGTTGGGCTCGTGGTGAGGACATGTCCTCATTTAGTGATGTTGGGGTGCATGAGTTCTTGCTGCGGCCCTGATGTTATCCCAAGTAGTGACCGCTGTTCAGCTGAACTGGCCCATGATCAGAACAAACAAGCCCCAGTCATAACTCTCACTGCTGCCTGTTGCACCTGCTGAAGTTCCTAAACACATTCCAAAGATAGTCCGTGTAGAGCATACTGTCATAATCAAATCTGGATGATTTTAACCACATGTAATAATGTTTAAATGGGAAAATAAACCACCCTCTTTTTAATGTCATTTCAAAGCACTTGATTTATTTTAATTACTCTTCAAAATATTAGTGTGGAGGATTTTTTTCTAGATCCAGCATAATTAGGAGACTGTGGGTGGGCTACTACATCATTTGAAGAATACACCAGCGATAAGCGTTGCTTTGCTGAAGTTTTATATTGTGTCGAGACACACGATGAAGATGAATTTAAATGGGTCAAGTGTCCAGCTGCTGCCAATTGAACGGATTCATTCCAAAACCACCATTTAAGTTCTGTGTTTCTTCAGAATTATTTTACAACTTCAATATTCAGTGATCTTTGGCCTTTGCATAATGGGGGTTACTCTTCAAAAGCCTTCTCTTGGTTTATTAAACTGTATCTGGGTTTTCTTATATTGTGCACTTCAACTTTATGGTATTTTTTGCAGGATGCTGGTAACTGTTATTTCTGCAGGCTACTGAGTTTTATTGAATGTCATCCTTGAACATCTCATTTTTGGAGATAAGGTTTTTGAGGGATACCTTTGCTTCTGCCCCTGAGCTTAGCCATTGCTGCTACAAAAATATAAGTGGACAAAAAATATATTAACTAGGAAAGTCTGATTGTTTTATATAGACATATCTGTAATATGGGAATACTAAAAGAAGAGGATGCTGGATACAATAAGTCCAAACGGACCAAAGTGTGGTCACTGGGTCAGAATGTCTTCCCAGGAGAAGGGCAAGGCTGCTTTTCTATCTTCTCCCAGGTTTCACACCCCCTGTGGTGCCTTAGATGTGGAGGGAAGGAGGTTCAGCCACCCTAGTATTTCTCATGTTTGTGTCTTGGTCTAGTAGCCTTGCTCCTCCTGTGGAACTCAGGCTGTCCCTCAGGGCATGTCTGACTTCTCAGGGGCCTATCTCCTTAGAGTACATGCTTCCTGTTCTGAATTTAGCCCAGCACATTCTCTCCACACCCTTTGCACACCTCCCACCACCTGCTTGACTCCAGCCCTTTCCTCCTGTTCCTTCCTTGCCTAGCCCAGCAGCTGGTTTACATAGGAACATAGGAAGCTGCCATATACTGAGTCAGGCCATTGGTCCATCTAGCTCAGTATTGTCTTCACAGACTGGCAGCAGCTTCTCCAAGGTTGCAGGCAGGAATCTCTCTTAGCCCTGTCTTGGAGAAGCCAGGGAGGGAACTTGAAAGCTTCTGCTTTTCCCAGAGCTGCTCCATCCCTCAAGGGGCATATCTTACAGTTCTCACATATCAAGCCTCCCATTCATTCATATGCAACCAGGGCAGATGCTGCTTAGCTATGGGGACAAGTCATGCTTGCTACCATAAGACCAGCTCTCCTCTCACAATTTAGTATTTTTGAGCGGGGGAGGGGGCATTGTTTCTTTCCCAGCTTTCAGTACCTGTGCCATTCAGGAAGCTGAACAGCAATCTTTGTTGACATTGCCCACCTGTTGGTCCCCCACCTCCCATGCTGCTGTTGGGCTGTTGTTTCTGGCACCGGCAACATCTTCTGGAGCCAAGTCAACAGGTCACATAGGTACTTTGCCACTCCCAGTCAGGTCAGGCCCAACAACCGAAAAGTGTGTCGAACAACTTGGAATCTTCCTTCACCATGGATCACATGCTTCATGGATCCTTCAGCCTACTTTCTCAACATGCTAGTTTGGTTGCGAAGGCCCAAGTGGTTGGGACCAGTTGGAAGTCCAACGAGTTAGGGTCCCCACACAAGGCAATTTGTTTATCAAATAACATAACGCAATGTAACGTAACATAACTTTTGTTATATACAGTGACTGCTCCCTAACAATGGTTCTCTGAAGGCGGCTAACAAAGTAAAACAATACAACCACAATAGAATAAAACATATGATTATAAACTGCTTCACAAACAAACACACAAACTGTAATACAACATAACCAAAAATAAAACAGAAACATTTTTTTTAAAGCCAAAGTGAACAGAAAGATCTAATGACTCCAAGTGAGCCTCATGCTATTTCATAAATAGGGTGTCACTACTGAAAAGGCCCTCTTCCTAGTAGCTACTTGCCTCATCCTTTTTGGCAGGTGCACTCAGAACAGGACCTCTGAAAAAAATCTTAAGGTCCAGGTAGGGATGCTTTGAGATTATTTTAATGAAAGGTGGTATAAAAATCTAACAATCAATCAATCAAATTCAAGCCAAGCCAGGGGTCTGTTCATGGGGCACAAAACTGAACATGCCTGGCTCGGTTCAAGTCTGGTTTGGATTCAAACCAGAGCGGGCAAACCGGTTTTGTGCACACCCCTAGTACTTTTTTAAAAGATCAGCCTGAGTATTTCAGTTAATTCTGATCTCTATGAATGAATGTACATCCTCAAAGCTGGTGTTGAGGGGGAAGAAGACTATGTGTTTTCATGGTTCTTTGATATGCAGTACTTATGAAGTGGAGCTCCAGCGTGTCCAGGAAATTGATCTGGGGCTTTACGGATACAGACCATAAAAGATCTGTTCTCTGCATCCCTGCAATTACCTGGTTAAAGCAAATAACCTTCTTCCCTGAGCCAGGTGCAATGTGGGGCAGGCTTTTATACAGACTTACTCTCTGTTCTGTGTCCCCAGCCAAAGCTTTCCTGTAAGATGTTAGAATGGAGAAGTGGCTGCTTTCCAGAAGGAAAATATGATGTCATCTGCAACAGAAACCATTCACTCATTTCCACGCCATTTAAATAGCTCAACCCCATCTCAGCACCTTGCAGTTCAAACACATCTTTTCATTTCTCCTGTGCCAAGGGCTCTATTTACAGATTGTGTCACTAGAACAGGAAATGAAGTGTCAGTAGTAAGACTGAAATTACCCACTGGCTTTTGGGGAGGCAGGCAGGGAAACCTGCCACCTCCCCTGAGATTTCCCCCAACTTTCTCCAATGCCTGACCAAACCCTTTGCAAAATGGAAGATTATATGAAGTTAGACCAACATTCTGATGCTTGAGAGAGAGTCATTGTTCTCAGTGTGGGTTTAAAACAGCAAAATTCATTTTCAGAGGTTTACTGCTGGTGGATAATGTTGTTCTTGGATGTTAGGGGAAAGGGAAGGGGTGGCATTAAAGCACTGGAAAGGGTAATTCCATGGGCTCTGAAGAAAAATAGTGATAAGTTCTTGATAACTTCTTGTGATACTCCTAGCTGTGACTTCACAAGTATTATTCAATAGGCATCTATAACACCTGTCCCCATAAGATGCTTCTCTATGATCTCTTCCCACATTGTTCAGGTAAAATGTCAATTGAAGAACTACGTGAGAACTAATGATGTGTTTCTTTACACAGAATGTGTGTTTCACCACAAAGTAATTATTTCTTTCTTCACTGTCAATGATCAGATTTTTTTTTTTTTTTTGCACTAAGCTAAATAAGGATCTATGGATGGTGATTCTAAAATGGCTGAACTGATCAGAACTGAGCAGGAGTTCCCAATCTCGGATCCCCAGATGTTGTTGGACTCCAGCTACATCTGGGGCCTTTGGTCACTGTGGCTGGGGCTGATGAGAGCTATACTCCAACAACATCTGGGGGCCCAAGGTTGGGAATCCCTGCTCTAGAGAAGAACATCACGAGACCATTATATGATGAATTATTAGTTGCCTGCAATGAATGTTGAGGATAATACAACATGAAGAAAAAAGGCTGCACTCCTGTGCACTCTTTTTTGGAAGTAAGCCCCATATACTCAGTGGGATGTCACTTCTGAGTGAGCATTCGTAGGATCATGTGTTTTCACTTCTGGATTAGGCGTTAGAATCATCACTTTGGTGCTGAACAAAGGAAATAGTCTACGAGACAGTTTGGATGATATTCTTTACTGGACCTCTTAAACATGTTGGGAAGGAACATAGGGGCACAGATCTCCCCTCTTCTGGTGCATCATTTTGCTGCTGCTGAGTTATGCAGAGGGTATCTCACATGTTTCAGATGGCTAGTCGGATTATCATCTAAACTGGTCCTATAAAGTGATATTCTTAATAAAAAGGTGTTGAAAAAAGGGAGAAAACCATTTGTGATGAGAGCAGAAGAACTGATGGGGAAAATTTTTGTTAGTAGGAGGATTAATTAATAGCAGAAAGAGCAGAGCAGGTGGACTACAGTCCTGGAAAGACTGTGTGGAAGACAGCACTTCTGAGGAGTGAAGAATCAGGATCTCACTTTGTTCTTTCAGTTCCTCTTTCAACATATGTAGCTCCAAAAATATTCTACTTGCAATGCAACCTTGCACTTTGTTTGCTGCAGAATTTAACTTCCCTCTGAATGTGTCCCTGAGGGTGACTTGATAGATTTATTGACTCTCTCCTGTAAGCAGTTCTTCCCTTAGGTAGTGCATCTGCTTTGGGCCTTTCTCATTGTTTCTCCAATTCAATTTTCCTCTTGCCCAGAAACACATGCTCTCTGTGGTGTAATTGACACACCAACAAACTAAAAAGAAGTAGAAGAGGGATATAAGAACTTGATATTTCCTTACACACAATAATTTAAACTAAATCTTGGAGAAATTCCCAATTCTAAAGGAATTTCCTGGTCAAAGAAATCTGCCAAACTTAGGCTCTGCCTCCTGTTGGCTATAAATATCTCTGCAATGGCACACACAAATGGCCATAGCGGGGATAACATTGCTGCTAGAGATGCACCTTCTGTGCTCAATAGTGATAGTATTCTTAGATAGTCCCTGTTAGAACTGGGCTTCCTATCCTCACTGAAGGCATCTGTATTGGAGGAGAGGTGGGGGTTACGCAGTTCCTTCTCATTTGGCAGGCTTGCTTTCTTTGTCCACAGTTCAAACTGCTGCTTCTCTTTTGCCTTCTTTTCCTAAAGCCCAAAGTTCCCCTCCCTCCATCTGGTGTTCTCATACGACCTATTCCACCCTCTCATCTCATGGCTAGGGTGAGATTGGGATGACAAGGATTGCTATCTGATGCCATTTTATTAAACAGAGGAGTAGGGAAGTTGCGAAAATGATCTGGGCATCCAAATCATGGGCACATCCCTTTAAAAATGAGAACTTACACAGCCCCTTTAAAGCAGAGGAGAACAGGTCCATACCTGCTCCTCCTCCAATGGCCACCATTGCCATAATCCTGGCACTCCCCCCAGCTATGCCCACTCACCGGTGGGGCGTCTCCCAGCTGCACGTGCAGTGGCCATGTGAATGCTGGCATCGCACAGGGGATGGCCCACCAGCACGTGAGCCTAGCTGGGGGGAACAACTGGATTATGGCAATGGTGACCATCGAAGGAGGAAAAGGTATGGTTCTCCTCCACTTTCCTCCTCCTGCTCTCCTCTGCTTTCAAGAGGCTGTGTAAAGCCTCATTTTTAAAGGGATGTGCCCACAGTTCAGATGCCCGAATCGCATTTCAGCACATCCCTACAGAGATGTCATACAGGGCTGTTTATTGGCTCCCTTTTTAATTTTTGTATCATTGATATAATACAGGTCATGGGGTCTCAAAAATACAGTACATCTCCTTCTCACTTAATGGGTCCAAAGTCACAATCTTGATGTATGCCGATGATATGGAACTTATATCTCATGCTGAGATCATGTTTAGAAGAATGCTGGTCAGATTGGCCAATTACTGCAAATAGGAGAAGTTGAGGATCAACCCCCTAAGGAAGGCAGTTCCCAGTTTACATTTTCAAACCATGCTCCCGGCATAACTTGACAGTAGATTTCACAAAGTTCTCTGTAGCCAGGGGCAAGAGGAAGACATTAAACTTTATGTCCTACACTGCTCTTTTTATGGAACAATAAGAGAAAAAACACTTGGTCAGATCACTGTTAAATTCACGGATTCTGAAACAGAATGTGTTAATTATTTGCTGGTGGATATGCTTCCTTATGTTAGTTATCAAGCGGCCATTTTTGCTTTATTGCCTGTTAAAATTAGGAAGACAACTTCATCTGCTAGCTCCGCTACACATCTGGCTAAGTTGTAGTTCCAAGACAGGCTCTCTTATTCGAATTGTACCCATCAGAGCTGTAACTACAGTTAGGTATTTAGGATTATATCTCTTTTTATTTTCATGCATATGGTTTAGCTAGTTATTATGTTTTTACTGTCTTGTTGTCTGTTTTTCTTTAAGCATGATGTATTAGCTATTATGTTTTATGTCATTTAATATGTGTATTATGACCTGTAGTAACAACAATAAGCTGACTTATTCCACTGTTACTCTCATGAAAGTCATCTGACCCAGTTACAGGTAGGGTTGTGCACAAACCCAGCTGGCCAAGTTAGGTTCGAGTCTGAACTGAACCAGGCCAGTTTGGATTTGTACCCCCTTGAACCCCTCCAACATTCTTTTTAGGGTGTGTGTGTTTCACAATCCTTTAAAAAAATTGAAAAAATTGTACTCATGCCCTCTGGGGGGCTTCTTCAAGGGCATGGGAGGGGGTCTCCAGAGGTGCCCCCTCCCCCCACTGGCCTCCATTATGCTCTAAATCACCACTGCAATGGGGAGTGAGGCCCAGAATGGGCTGAAGACTGTCTGGACTGGGTGATTTGGAGCATAATGGAGGCTGTTGTGGGGCAGGGGAACCTCTGGAGAGCTCCCCATGGCCTTGGAGAAGCCCCCCCATAGGGGATGAGTAATAAATACATTTTTTAAAGGATCCTGAAACCCTCCCTCCCAAACAGCAGGGGGAGGGGGGTATTGGTCCAATAATGAACCGAACCGGGTGGGTGGGGTGTTCAGTTTGAGATCAGACCATCGAACCGAACAGGCATCGAACCTGTTTGCAAATCCCTACCTACAGGCTACCCTCTTAATCCATCTTGCTCCAGATGTGAGGGATAGCAAAGTATATCAGTGTGCCTCTCTCCATTCTGTCACAGCCTCTAAAAACTGCATCCCCTCAGTTTCAGTCAGGGGTGGCCCAAGGCACTGCAACTCTGGAGATGGGGAATCAGATGCTGCCTTGCCCCCGCCCACTGGTGCCATTAAAAGGAAAAGAAAAAGAAAAAGGCAGTTTTGAAAAAACGACCTTTGGAAAACTGAAAAAAGTGGTGCAGGGAGGAGGAAAGTTGTCAGCAGTCTCCTTTTTTCTCCTCACACTTCTTGCAAGCTTTGGAAGGAATATGAGGAGAGGAGAGGAGAGGAGCCGAGCCTTTTCCCTTCTCCCTGCACCCCCTGCAAGACTTACAGGCATTAGAGCTGCTCCTATGGCACAGCAGGGGGCACTTTGCTGGCCTGCTGGCACCCCAATACATTTCTACCTGAGGTGACCACCTAACATCACCTCATGAAAGGACCACCCCTGATATCAGACTGGTTGGACTACCACTGGTCTGACTACTATATTTACCCAAATAGAAGGAAACTCTGAATGTAAGATGATGCCTTAAAAGATAGAGGTTAAATACAGGTTATACCTGTATTTAACCCCCTCCCCCCACCCAAAAAAGAGGCCTCTGGATTTAAGATGACATTCCCCCCTCCATTTAACAAGAAAGAACTGGAGGAAAACCTCATCTCAGATTTGGGTATATGCGCTAATCATGTCCTTTTTACAATTTGATGAACACCTTTGAAAGAGAAACTGAGATTAGGCTTGCTACAACCTCTCCTGCTTCTGTGCATTCAAAAGGTCTGAAAAGATCACACATACTGTACACTTGTAAGCAATGCATGTGCAAGTGTGGATCCTACCTTTTGCAGCGTTCCTGGTTGCGTGGGGAGAGCCTGTGTGCATACAATATGTACATGTGGAGTTCTGCTCAGACTTTTAGCTGAATGCATGGAGGCTGTAAGTGTAGACACCAAAGAGGTAAACAAGGCGCAATATTTTTGAAATGTTCAGACTTTTAGCTGAATGCATGTAGACTAGAAGTATGGACAGCATAGAGGTAAAAATGGTTTAATATTTTCAAAGCACTCTGAGATGTTCTGGGTTAGAGGGGGAAAATCTGTGTCAGTGCAAAGATGCAGGGCCATAGGATTCCCCCTTTCTTTACTGGGAACACCTCAAGTGCTTTTAGTCTTTTAAAGATTGAGAAGTGTGGAGTGGGGGAGGAAACTCAGGAAAGGAGAGAATGAGAGGGGGAGAAAAGAAAAACAGCATGAACACATGTGGCAGGCAGGGGAAATTGCTGCTTTAAAGAAGTGTTTGTCTCTGGTTTGTTTAGTTATCCTCTAGGTAATTTTGCAGCTGACGAGGCCAAGGCTGTTCAGGCTGAGAACCAAACAATATCCTCACTGTTCGGCAGCTCTTGCTCAATTCCAGGCTGCTGATCTGGAGAGAGGTAGAGAAGGCTCTTTCATAGAAAGAGCTCAAAACGTCCCCAGAAAGCATTGCAGAAGAAGTCTTGTAATTAAGCTGGTGCTTCGAAATGCCAAGTCCGTAGACTGTCACTTAAAATACTGCCCAGGCTTTGGCACAGAACTTTTGCCTTCAAGGAAAGATCTTTATTTGGAATAGTTTGATGTGCCCATTCCTTGAGCTGGGTCCAACCCCCGCCCCCACGCCCCTCCGTAAGTATCCCTAGAGGGGCAGCTGGCACAAATACTGTATGTTTGAAATTGAAATGTGGGTTGCGTGAATGTGCTTCTTTGCATGAAGGTTGCCCTGTGGCTGGTGTGGTGATGAGATTGGTGCGATTGCTTCACCAAGCCCCCAGAACTTGATTTATTGTACTGCCCCAAAGCTTTGGAAAGTGGACTGGGCTGTGGAGTGGTAATATGAAGTATTGCAGGGGAACGTTGAGGATACGGCAAATCAGTTTCACAACCAATCCTGCAGCGGCACACCCACAAGAGGAAAACCTCAAACTGCATTCATGTGCCCCACAAATCATCACCTAAAGACCGCAACCCAGCATAGAGTTAGGCATGGTTAATCCCATTGAAATCAATGGGCTTTCAGCACATTTCATTCTATGTTGGATTGTGGCCAGAACAGACAAAAGATCAATTGTGAGAAGCAGGTCATGGAATGCAGAAGCTTATGGTGTGGAGAGAATGAATAAAGGGTGATCACTTAGGCTAAAAGGTACAATGGGGATGGACTGCATTATTCTGCATGAGAAGATATATGTGAACATATCGGAGAAGGAACGACATCTCTGGCACGTTCTGGCCTGTTCCCTAAGGTCTTCTTCAGAAGCTCTCCTCTGGATGCCACTGCCCACAATGGTGCGATGAGTGGATACCAGGGAGTAGGGCCCTGTTGGATGCCCTCTCTAGGGAGATCTGCCTGGAGACTTCTTTGTTTATGTTTAGGTGCCAGGAGAAAACCTTTCTCTTCTGGAAAGCTTTAGTTTGCAATCACTGGTTGTCCTGATTTCTGCTGGCTCTGTATTGGCTTACTGGCTGATTTAATCAGTGGTGCAGCAATGTTGCCAGTGACCC
This sequence comes from Hemicordylus capensis, assembly GCF_027244095.1. Lineage (NCBI taxonomy): Eukaryota > Metazoa > Chordata > Lepidosauria > Squamata > Cordylidae > Hemicordylus > Hemicordylus capensis. The sequence goes on along the minus strand of NC_069660.1, from coordinate 36,748,386 downwards.
ATTTCTAAATATGTTGGCAGGCTGCTGCTACCACAGCCTCACCCACTGATGGCCTCCATTCACTGCTGCAGCTGGCTTGCTTCCCTTTGCTAGCCACAGCGTGGTATACTGGCAGCACTGCTTGATTATCCCTGGGATAACAGGTGCAGGGCAGTGATGTCATTATACCACATCATGGCCAGTAGAGGGAGCAAGCCAGTCGTGAAGATGGTGGTAATTAGTGGGGGGTCAGTGGAGGCCAGTCAGAGGCGTATCTAGGGGAAATAGCGCCTAGGGCAAGCACTGAAATTGCGCCCCCTGTCCAAACATCTGACACCCATCCTTCAGATAGCTTTACCATAATATCAGCTGAAAAATACAAGCCAGAGACTCTGAAAATAATTAAAGGATATGCAGAGTAAACTGTGTCACTGCCTGGAATATATTCTGGTATTTCAGAAAGACAGTTAAAATGAGAGAAAGAGAGCAAGAAACTCCCAGTGGGCCTTAATACTAAGGATTTCACACTGATTCAAAGACAAACTCACCATTAATAGCCATCTTATTAAGACATCACATTTAACTCACTTATCACAAGAAGCAAAATAAGAGCAAATGACTGCAATCCTAGCTCATAAGCTTCAGCTCAGAATTCACAAGCCCTGATTCTCTGTAGATAGTGCCAAACTGAATATGTGTACAGTGACTTATATTATATTAAATTATTATTTTTTATCTGTAGCCCCTTTGGGGGGCTTCCTAAAGGCCATGGGGGGGGGGTTTCCGCAAAGGTTCCTCCTCCCCCTGCTGGCCTCTAGAGCCTCACAGAGACCATTTGAGCATATGCGATGGCCATTTTTAAAAAATTGTTTTTTTAAAAATGGCCGTTAAACAAAATGGCCACCGCACATGCATGGTGGCCATTTTGTTTTTGGCGGCCATTAAATTTTTAAATTTTTTTAAAATGGCACCCCCCTTCAAGTGGCACCCGGGGCACATGCCCTGCCTGCCCCACACTAGATACGCCCCTGAGGCCAGTGGAGCCAGGTGGGCAGGCCTATGATGGAGGCAGCAAATGGGGGGGGGCAGCAAATGAGAGGCAAGTTGACAAGTGGGTGGGCTGACCTATGGGAGAGTCAGTAAATGTAAGGGTCTGCAATGGCTCCCCTAGGCACCTTCTCTGCCCAGCAGCCCTTGTAGAGAGCTGCTCAACAGTATATCCTCCCCTGGTTTTAATGTCTTCAGTTTGTTTATATTTATTTTTATTCATTTATGTTTGGGTCTTAATATTCTTCCTGCAAGCCCCTTTGAGTACTTTGGTCCGTTGAGCATTAGTATGAAAATTTAATAAGTAAGCAAACAAACATTTGCCAAAATCACTTGAGTTTAAAGCTGAACACACATTTCACTGAAGAATTGATCTTTGCTATTCACATTTTAGGAGAAGCCAATACTCAACATGTGCAGGGCATTCCTAGTAACATGAAAGGACTGTGTAATATTTACCATTTGCACAGATTGTATCAAATCTGAAGCAAGTGGTCATTAGGCTATGGTGCAGAATTTTTAGCCCGGGAGCACATTATAAATAATGTACTAGATATTTATAAGATGTGAGATGTCACATTTTTCCTGTTTACTTTTCGGTTGAATTCCTTGCTCATGAAAGATTGGAGCTGGACCGCGATGGCTAGACACAACCATTGTACGAGCAGAAGGCACTGTACAAACTGTCCCTGAAAGCTTTGCCAAGTGCCAAGGCACATCACTTCTGATCTCTGTGTCCCCTCCCTCTGCCCCCAAAAATCACTGGTTATTTTGGCTGCGTAGGAAATGTTCAATATGACGCTAGGAAATGCTGTTGCTGATATGTGCACAGAAATTAGAGTGAAAGGTTTCCATGGACTTGTGCCAGTGTAGCACTGAAGAAGGGATGGGGGGGGGAGTTCTGTTGTTGAACCATATTGTGATGCTTCATACATCTCAGAACACATAAGCCACACTTCCTGCTTTTTCAGGATTCACAGAAGAGTCTATAACAGGCCTGCACAACTCAAATGACCTGGTGGGCCGAAACCAACCGTGACTTGGTTCATGGGGGCTGAGGTCAATTCTTAGGGTGCTGATTATTAGAGTAACACTTAATATCAATCAATCAATCAATCAACCAAATTAAAGTGAAATGAATTAAAAATGAATTAAAAATGAATTTAATCAATATTTAACTTTTGATGTTCTGGCTGGCCAAGATTGATTAAATTAATATGAAATAAGTTGAATTAAAATTCATTCTAATAATATAAATATTATACAATCGGTACAAAATACATCATAAAATGCATTGTTCTTCCTTCCCACCTCTGCCAAATCATCACACATAACATGGAACACGTTTAAGGGCAAAAAAATATAAGAAGCTCTTCTCATAATTTTGGAAAAGAAGGGAGAAGGGGAAAGAAAGATGGAAAGGAAACTGTGGCCAGATTTGCCTTTTTAAGAAATGGATGCAGCTGGCACAGTAGCCAAAGCTGTGCAAAGGCACCCCTGGCCACTGCCTCCACCTGAGCTTCCAAAAGCAGAGCTGGGCCCAGCAATACTCCCAAACTGCACATCTGCTCTTTCAAGGGGAGTGCAACCCCATCCAGAACCAGTCAAGTTCTTTCATCCCAATTAGCAATCCTACTGACCAATGGCACCACCGTCTTGTCTGGATTCAATCTCAGTTTATTAGCCCACATCCAACCTGTCACTGCCTCCAGTCCTCAATTCAGGACATCTACTGCCTCCCTAGGATCAGGTGACAAGGAGAGACAGAGCTGAGTGTCATCTTCAAATTGCTGACAACTCAATCCAAGTCTCTGGAAGACCTCTCCCTGTGGTTTCATGTAGATGTTAAACAACATGGGGGACAAAACGGAACTCTGCAGGACCCTACAAGCCAATGGCCAAGGAGCAGAACAGAAGTCTCCCAGTACCACCTTCTGGACCCTCTCCCTGAGAAAGGACCTAAGCCACTCCAAAGCAGTACCCCCAATCTAGAGGTGGTCCAGAAGTATACCATGGTTAATGGTACTGTACACTGCTGAGAAGTCCAGCAGAACCAACAGGGATTCATTCCCCTGTCAAGCTCATGGTGTAGGTCATCCACTAGAGCGACTAAGGGGCTTCAGTCCCATACTCAGGATGGAAGCCAGATTGAAAGAGGTCTAGATAATCCCTATCACCCAAGACCCTCTGCAGCTGGGACACCACCACATGCTCTATCACCTTGCCCCAAAAGGGAAGGTTAGAAACAGATCGATAGTTGTCCAGGTTGAAGGGATCAAGGGAGGGCTGTTTAAATAATGGTCTTACCATTGCTTTCTTGAGGCATGGTGGTATCTTGCCCTTCTTTAATGAAGCATTGATTATAGCTTCAACTGACTGCCTTTAACCTCCCTGGCAGATTCTATTAGCCATGAAGGCAAGGACCAAGAGTGCACGATGTCGCCCACACACTGCCAGGGAGAAGAATCCAACACAATAGGACCAGATGGTACCCGAGGCACATCTGCTGCTACTTCTAAAACCCTGGAGTCCAAATTAGCATGGATGTGAGTGACTTTATTTGCAAAGAGACATGCAAACTGATCCCAATAGGCTGTAGATGGTTCCTCCGCAATTACCTGGGGGGATGTGTGGAGCAATGTTTTTGCTACATGGAACAGTTCTGCTGGTCTGCACTGAGCAGATGCAATGCAGGAGGAGAAAAAAATGTTTCTTTGCTGCCTCCACCTCCATGGAGTAGTCCCTAAAATGGGCTCTAGCCTGTGCTTGGTTGGATTCATCATGGCTCTTTCTCCAGTGTCGTTCCAGCCATCATCTGAGTTGTTTCATAGCCTTAAGCTCTGAGGAAAACCAAGGAGCAGAATGGGTTCTACCAATCCAGAGAGGATATTTAGCAGTGACCATGTCAATAGCCTGGGCTATCTCCCAGAGATTCACCAGGGCCTTGACAGAGTCGGCAGCTCTGGATACTGGAAACTCCCCGAGGGCTATCTGGAAACCAAGGAGATCCATAAGCTTCCATAGATGAATTATTCTAATTGGTCCACCAATCCTGCAGAGGGTAGACAGAGCAGTCAAACTAAACCCCACAAGACAGTGATTCTCAAACTTGGGTCCTCAGGTGTTATAGGACTTCAACTCCCATAATCCCCAACCAAAGGCCACTGAGGCTGGGGATTATGGGAGTTGAAGTCCAATAACACCTGAGGACCCAAGTTTGAGAATCCCTGCCACAAGATGATCTGTCTATGACAAGGGAATTATCTCAAACTCCCTCATCTCCAGATCATTTTGCTGATCCTGGTCAGCAAAAACCAGATCCAGAGTATGGCCTGCCACATAGGTAGGGCCCGATATCCATTGAGATAGGCCCATGGTTGCCATGGAGGCCATGAGATCCTGAGCTGCTCCTACAAGGGGGACCTTGCATGGATGTTGAAGTCCCCAAGACAATAAGCTTGGAGGAACCCAATGCCTCCTCCAAGACCACCACTGCCAGTTCAAGTAGGGAGAGTGAAGTGCAGCAAGGTGGTTGGTACACTAACAGAATCCTCAGCCTATCTCAGAGGCCCACACTTGGAATTCTGAGATTGCATAACTGGGCACCTGGAAAGCGGAAAGGTCTCATGATAGATGACGGCAACGCCCCCTCCTTGACCCTCAAGGCAGGGCTGCAGCAGGATCAGAAAATCTGGAGGACAGAGCTGAGCGAGACTAACCCCACCCAGCTAATCCAACTAGGTTTCCATCACACATACCAGGTCAACAGGCTCATCCACATTCAAATCGTGGGTGAGGGATGTTTTAGCATTTACTGGCCTGGCATTCAACAGCAGCACCCTAATCCTATAGTGAGTGTTTCCAGAGGTGGCTGGAACTGCAGCGTTGAGAAAAGAGCCGGAAAGAGGAACAGGCCTCAATTGCCCGGACCATTTCCCCCTCTAATGGCCTTCCCAGCTCCCACCGCCATATCTCCCTTTGCCTGCTGCCCATGAAATCACCACTCCCAGACCATCCCCACTCTTCTGCTCTCCCAGACAAATCTCCCAAGCACAACCATCCCCAGCTTCTCTGTTTCAGTAACACCAGGAACACCAGTTAGAGACAATGGCTGACATCCTGACTAATGAAGTGCCAGTGCTGTGGAGAAGTTGATAACAAATGCAGAACCGGCACTCATGGAGGAAGGATTTCTCTTCTCCTGGAGGTCTTCCGTGTCACCTGAAAATAGGTCCCTGAGGGCAGTGCAACCCACAGACAGGGCTCAGGAAATCCACTAGTCTACTAGTCTGTGATGAGTAAAAAATGATGCTTGGCAAGTAAGAAGTCCTGATGAGTAATGTACCAACACAGCTCGAGGAACCATCTGACAAGCACAATATTTTTGTCTGGCTGGTGAACTGAGCCAACATTTCTTGTTCCCTGCCCTCAGGTACATATTTTTGAGTGACATAGAGGGCTTCTGGGTCTAGGGGAGGTTGTCAAAATTGGTCCCTCTCCTAGGACAGTCTCCCTTTGGGGGACTGCCCAGGGGGAAGGGGGCCATAGAGGACAGTTTGCTAAGGCCTCCCTGCAACCTGGAGCTGGATCTGACATCCGCATCTCAATGGTGGGCAAAACTTTGCCTGTTGAATGTCTGCCTGCATTAGATCTGTGCAGCATACTTTGCAGTATGCAAACCATACTCGCAAACCACCTGACAGCCCCACCGGCCAGAAGAGAAATGAAAGAGAGATCAGACCAGTCATCTCCTGTTACACTTAGCTCTCTGCAATATCTGTTTACAAATCAGGAAACTGCTCTTCTTCTCCCTCCACTCCTTTTCAAATCTGCTCCAGGGTGCACAGCCCCCACAAACATGCTCTCCAAGTTCAAGATGCTCTGCGTACAAAAAACCCCCAAACATTTCCTGGCAGCATTGTTCCTCATCTGCTACAGCTTCTGGGAGAAATGCTTTTTATATCACTGCTCTGGCTCCTCACTGCTTGACTCGACTCATCCCAGCTCTCTATCCTGTATGTGACACTCAGGCACACAAAGCTCTGCCAATAAAAGCATAAGGAGAGTCTTGCTAGATGAGGCCAAAGATCCATCAGTATTCTGTTTCCAGTCGTGGCCAACCAGATGTCTTCAGGATGTTCCTAAGCGAGCATGAAGGTAGCAGCCTTCCTCTGTTTTATCCCTAGCACCTTGTATACATACTGCCTCTGAACATGCAGGCTCTATATAAATATCAGCCTAAAAGTGTTGATAGACACTTCGATAGTGTTGATAGCTGTCAGAGAGCTAATAACCTTTGATAGACTTATCCTCCACAAATGCATCAAATTCTTCTTAAAAAGCACCCAAGGTAAATGACCAACACAGGGGCATAGCAAGGTTGGAGTGGGCTGTGGGGCAAAAAGTGAAGGTGGGTCCCTGCCTGCTGTCTTCTTCTTGAGAGAAGGACAGCAAAGAGAAAGTTGTCACCCAGATGGTGATGCCCGTCGCTCAGGAGCCCCCCTTCTTCAATTATAGCTACGCCCCTGGGCCATTGCATCTTGTGGCCATACGTTTATTATGCATCACGTGAAGAAGTCCTTGCCTTGATCCTGAACCCAGTGCCAATCAATTTCATTGGGTGACTCAACATTCTAACATTATGAAAAAGCATGGCCATTTGACGGCATATGTTCAACAGATTGTGGTTTGGTCAAAACTTCATCTGTTGGTCCAACTCCATGGGATAAGGACATGCATGTCCCCCCCCCTCCAAATACTCAGGGGAGCCTTTCATTAATGGTGGTGGTGGTGGGTGTTCCTAATACACTCCTCTACCCAAATACCAGTTCATAAGAACATAAGAAAAGCCCTGGATCAGGCCAAGGCCCATGCAATCCAGCATCCTGCCTTGTGCAGTGGCCATCTGGGTGCACTTGGGAAGCCCACAGGTAGAGAGAAGAGGGAAATTGCCCCCTCCCTTGGAGCTCCCTGGTGTTCAGGAGCATACTCTGATCCTGATGGAAGTTATGTGGCTTCCAAGGCGAGAAGTCATTGATAGCCCTAGCCTCCATGAATTTGTCTAATCCCCTGTTAAAACCATCTAGATTAGTGGCCATCACCACATCTGGTGGCAGTGAATTCCATAATTAAACTGTACATTGTGTAAAGAAGTATTTCTTTACTCATTCAGCTTCTCTGCAACCTCCCTTTCTTCCTTGATAATCCATGTCATCATCTAAGGGTCCAATCACCTCCCTGGCAAAGTTTCTGGTTCTGTTATATTTAAAGAGGTTTTTGTTATCCCCCTTGACACTTTTGGTTATATGCTAGAATGATGTGGCTCCAGGTAAAAGAAGGCAAAACAGCAAAGGAAGATTAAGGACATAGGGACATAGCAGATGACACTATCAGAGCAGAGAGGATGCAAGGATCAAGTCAAAAGATGAGGGAAAATAGGTCCCTGGGGCATGGCAGATGTGAAGATGTGAAGAGATGATGCTCAGGATGTGAAGCCTGGAGATGTTCAGAGATAAAAGAATGGAAGGAGGAAGATTTGGAAGTTTTGTTCTTACTAAGCAACACTTTAGGAATAAGCTACATAAGTCTAAGATCCTTAAAAGGAAAACTTAATATAGCCCTTACCACTCAGATCTGCTCTGAAATTTTGTATCTATATGAAATGCAGGAAATCTGAAAATTGATTAAATTAATTTAACAAAGAATTATCTTCTGAAATTATTGCAGCACTAGTTAGGAGTCCTGGAACAATTACTAGATTACTGGAAGAATCTGCTAGTGGAATGCCATGTGTTTGCAATTTGATAATAATGAAAACTCAGTAAATAAATGAACCTGGAGTACATAGTAAAGTACAAGACCAGCTCTCTCTCGTGTGGGGAGGGAGAGCTAGTCTTGTGATAGAAAGCATGAATTGTCTCCTTTCCTAAGCAGGGTCCACCCTGGTTTGCATATGAATAGGTGAGAAGAGCCTGGATGGGGTTTGCGGGGAGAGCAGGCTCAGCCCGCTCTCCCCGCAGATGAGCAGTCAGTCTGCTCTGGGCGGACGCAGCGCCACCCACACGACTGCTGGCTCTGTTATGGAGCCAGCGGAGGCTGGGGGGATCAGGGGCCTTGTGGAGAGACCCCTGAGCCAGGAGGCTGCTTTTCAGCCTCCCAGGCGGGGGTCTACTCATGGGTTGCCGTGGTGTTGAGTCATGCTGCGGCAACTCATGATCATAGAGCCCAGGTTAGTGGAGCGCTCGCTCCGCCAACCTGGGCTTAGGGGTGCGTTATCTAAGCGGGTGACCCGCTTTCGTGAGACCGGGCTCGGCTGCCAGCTCAGTGGTTCTCATGGGCATACAAAATTGGGCTCCCTTAGCCCGGTTTTGTATGACTGTGAGAATAGCCTCTACATGTGAGCACTGTAAGTTATCCCCCTTAGGGTATGGCGCCACTCTGGGAAGAGCATCAGTAGCTTCCTATGTTACTACAGCAATGATCTTGAACATCTCTTTGGTATAAAAAAGTGCTGAAAGCCTTAAATAAATTGATTTCCTGGGAACTGTTGGGGGAAGTTGTTGGGGCCCCTGTAAAGGGACTCATGCATATGTGTGTACAAAATTGCAGGGGCCCTTGCTTTGTGGGGCCAGACTGCCAAGTTGCCAACCCACCCTCCCCCCCCCACCCCTGGGCAGTCCTGCTACAAAGGTCACCACAACTGCCAAGGTAGATGGCCCTTTGATAAGGCAGTTCTCACTGCCTTTGATAAGTCAATTCAAATGTCAGACTTGAAGCTTCAATGAACATTAAAGGACATGCCAAGATTGCATCAGCACACGCTTTAATGACGTTGGTGGGCACATTCTTGCCATAATCCTGACATTATTGCATGTGGTGGCTGTTGTTCATTTGAACCAGCCTGATACAACCCAGCCACTGAAATCTCTTCTACTGAGTGCAATCTCCTCTCCTCAGAGAAAAAACTGGGTTTGTGTACTGCATATGCTTCTCCTATGGAACAGTCCAAACACTCCCTACTGAATCATGCAATGAATCATGCTAGAGGGAGGGCTTGAGTGAACGAGCACATGTCCCGAGTAGCTGTGCTCGACAGGTGCCAAGTAGCTTCAGTTAGAGATGCAGTCTGGAGACCAAATAAAAGGGAGCATCTGTGACAATGCTCCATTCACATATAAGCTGAATTGGATCACATTATGGTCACTGTTCCCCAGTGGTTCTTCTACTCTAACATTTCACCACTAGGTCCTGGGCACCACTCCAAGCTTGCCTTCTCTGTCGTTGATTCTGATGAGCCCCTGGTGGCGCAGTGGTAAAACTGCCGCCCTGTAACCAGAAGGTTACAAGTTCGATCCTGACCAGGGGCTCAAGGTTGACTCAGCCTTCCATCCTTCCGAGGTCGGTAAAATGAGTACCCAGAATGTTGGGGGGCAATATGCTAAATCATTGTAAACCGCTTAGAGAGCTCCGGCTATAGAGCGGTATATAAATGTAAGTGCTATTGCTATTGCTATTGCTAAGTCACAGTCATTTAGCTTGTCTAGAAATGTTGCCTCTCTATCCCAAACATTAATTTATCCACAGTCTGTATAAGGGTAATTGAAGTCACCCATTATTACAACTTTGTCTCTCTTTGACGCCTCTTTGATTTGCTTCTCCAACTCCAGGTCACTCTCAGTGTTTTGATCCAGCAGGCAATAGCACATCCATAGTAACACATTTCCTTTCAGTCCTTGTATTGTCACCCATAATGATTCTGTGGCGGACTCCAGTCCACCTAGGTTTTCTAGTTTGTAGGATTCTATCCCTTCCTTAATAAACAGTGCTACTCCACCCCCAATCCACCCCTCCCTGTCCTTTCTGTAGAGTTTGTATGCAGGAATAGCAGTGTCCCACTGGTTCTTACCTTTCCACCAGGTTTCCGTTGTGCCCACTATACCTATTTTTTCATAGCAACCAAACACAGCAGCTTGTCCATCTTGGCTCGGAGGCTTCTGGCATTGGCATATAAACACCTATTGGCATATAAACACCTATATACCTAGTGTTGGCATGTGCTATCTCCCTTTCCATCATTTGACCAGCTATCATGTGTTTCCATCTGCTCTACTCCTAGTTCTACAATGTCCTCTTCTGGTTTATCTGAAAGGTTTAACAGCTCTCACCTTAGGGGATTTTGCTTGCTGTACCAGATACCACCCAGTTCCTGTCGGCAACCCCCAGGTGTCATTTTAAAAGCTGTTCTGTGACCTTTTTGATTTTAAGCACCAGCCGTCTGGCTCCATCTAAGTTCAAGTGCAGCCCATCCCTTTTGCTTATTCCAAAATGTATCCTAGTGCCTAACAAATCTAAACCCCTCCTCCCAACATCACCATCTCATCCAAACATCAAAACACCTCAGCTCCGCCTCTCTCACTGACCCTGCATGTGGAACAGGTAGCACTTCTGAGAACACTAAGTTCTCTGGGGTTCCTGGACTGCAATACGCTACCTTGCAGCCTAAATTTGGCTTCCAGGGCCTCCCAATTGCATTTCCCAACGTTGTTGATGCTGACGTGCACCACAACAGCGGACTCCTTCCCAGCACTGCCTAACAGCCTATCTAGATGCTGCGCGACATCCACAACCTTCGCACCAGGCAGGCAAGTCACTGTGCGGTCTACAAGTGGGTCACAAGCCCATCTCACTATACCCCTAGTGATTGAATCCACCCACTACAAGGAGGCCCCTAACCCTCAGAGACGTATCCTCTGTGAGAGAGCAAATGGGCTCATCACCCAAGGAAGAGAACCTTTCTGAGGGAGCAATCCCCTCTCCCTCAGACTGATGCCCTCCTTCCTCGAGACCTTCATACTCCATGACAGCAGAGGAGATGTCAGTCTGAGAGTGGGGTGCCTCTATCACATCTCTGAGGGTCTAATCTCTCTGCTTCCCTGAGCTTCTACAGATCAGTCACCTTGGCTTCAAGGGAACAAACTGGTTCCCTGAGAGCCAGGAGCTCTTTCCAACAAGCACACACCAATGATTTCTGCCCCTCAGGCAGATAGTCATACATGCAATGCTCCGTGCAATACACTGGAAAGCACCCGGTTTCTATTCTATTCTGCAGTTGCCCGCATCCAGACATACACAAATTGAAACTGGAGGCCCCTTCACCTCTGGTTTCATGTTAAGTGTGAATGCGGCCATTGGATCAGAGCACTGGTATTGGCGGTAACACTTCATGCATATGATGAACTGGGCTCTAATTCATGAAAGCTGATGCTATAATAGGCAGCAGGAGGTCTATTTCTGTCAAGAACGCAGAGCAGGAGAGAGGAGATAGCATCCTGCCCCCTGCTGCCAGTGCTATTGCCCCAAAAATCAAAACAGTGGGAGATCCAGTCAGTCTCATATAACAGGTAGTTTGTTCATATTCACACAAAGCAAAGTTGAGATATCCTGGGATGCTCCCTAGAATATTCCCCAGAGCCCTCAGTGATCTGCAGGGGTTTTGTGGCAGACATGAGGCCCATTCACACATTATGTTCAACACTCATACAATGAGAATACAGTGTACACAGGTACAGATCTATAGAAAGTTACAGTCATTCACATGTTATGTTGAACGCAGGTACAGTAGTACACTTCCTATCTGTAGCATGCATATGAAGGGCCTGTATCTAGGTTCACTTTTAAAATGAACACAGGTACAGTCATTCACACAAACACATACTGTATACACATGTATATAGACATCTGTGTATTCATACAGCATAATGTCTGAATTGGGTGATGGAAGAGTTTTTTGGCTGGTAAGTTGTTGAGGTAAGGCATCCCTGAATATAGACAGTTTGAAAACCACCAATCATATTTATCTGAGATTAGGTAAAACCCTAGGATAATAGAAAAGGGAGGGGTCAATGCAATGTTTCTGGTTGGAAGCATACCTCTTAAAAGTACATTTGGACACCCATCTAGTTTGACCGTCAGTTGAATGAATATAACTTGCTCTGAAGGCTTTCCCCCCTTCTTAACTCAAAATAGCAACAGGAGGAAGCTGGAGTCGTGACTGGAAGTTTTTTGGGTAGGTACTTCACTTCTCCTACCCCAGCACTCCCTTTTTCTTTTTTCTCCCTTTCTTTTTTCACCCGGCAGTGCTCCGTGCTGGTTTTTGCCCTGCAAGGCCCTATAGGGCACAAGCACTCTGAAGATTGTGTGGTTTTTATATGAAACATGATCTGGTAGGAACAGCTAATACCCCTCACCCTATATAAATTTCCAGTCCCGAATGCAACTTCCCACCATTGCACTGGAAAGGAAGGAAGGAAGGAAGGAAGGAGAGACAATTTCAGGGAAAACATTCATTTGACTGCACATCACATTTTGTTTATCCTCCAGTGCACATGTGGACACTGTAGATATCACATTCTATTCTTGCTACTTCTTTCCATGAACCATGAGTGATTGTAACACATTTTCCAGATACCACTTCATTTACACTATTTCTAGTACATGCCTTGCAATCTGCAACACACATTAGGAGAGCACTTTATGATTTCATAAGCACTGAGGATAACAACAGCTACAACAAATGACATAAGCCTTGGCATCTTTATTGATATCCATCAAAATAACTTTTAAACTCTTCAAAACTTCATCCAATGTCAGTAAAGCCTTGATCTCAGCTGGAAACCTTTAGTGAGGCTATAATGCAAATATGGAATAATTAAACTATATCCAAAAATTATCTTTTTGTTCATTCTACCAAGAAAAACATATTTTCTTTAAAAACAACAACATTCATTTGAAATGTGGTCATGGGCTGTCAACTAATAACATACATTTAAAATATTTTGGAAACCCAACATTTCCTGCCAAAAAGAGATATGTTGCTATCTTTCTAAATTTCTTTATACTGATCTACAGTGCATTTTAACAAACCCATTTTGTTTCTTGCAACATATTTTGCAGAAGATCTAGCTTTATAGCGTGTTCCAAAAATAGCAACCATAATTATCTGAATGTTTTCTAAGCCTCTCAGAGCTGTTGGATGCATAATGATTTTCCTACACTGATATCACTTCTGTGTAGGAATAATAATTTTTAAAATGTATACAACATGTACATCTGATGAATACACACATCTGCTTTGCCACATATATGTACAATGGGAGGCCATGGCTCTTTGTATTTCCTTTCTCCGTCTTTATAGTATCTGTTTAGACGTTTGAAAATTACTTTCATGTCCTCTCTTTAATCATCTATCATATAAGCCAGGCTTGCACAACTTGTGACCCAGCAACCCAAACACAGCCCTCTGGCACGCATGGCAGTTCACAGGGGTGTAGCTAGGGGAAGAAGGGGTCCATGTTCTCCCCTCTCCCTGGCAGCCCCTCGGAGTGAGGGAGATAATGAAGAAAATAGGGAGGGGTGGATCTGGGAGGCTGGGTTCTTTGAAACCATCTGCTCAGTTATAGCTACACCCCTGGCAGTCCACCTGGGGACTACAAAATGGGCTGGGGAGAAGGGTTAAACACCTGGCAACCACATTACATGGTTGGTGAGCTGTCTTAGATTTGGTAGGTCACAAATTATGCAGGCATGATCTAAGCTCTTACTCCAAATACCAACTCAAGCAAATCTCTTAGGAAGGAAGATTCCTACCCAGAAATTGACTCCAGGATGTCTCAGGAACTTCTAAATGTGCTCATTAGCACCATCCTGTTATTGCTTTTCTGCTACGTGTCACAAGTGAAATTGTATCACTATTTCCACCGTGCAGAATATATTAGGTGCAGAGACGTTTTTACCCTTAGACTTCTGAGTAGAAGTCCAGGGGGTCCACACACCCCGCCCCCCCCCCAATCCTCTCTAGTCTGTCCCGGGTGATGTGGTTGCCGCACCATGCTGCCAGCCCGCACTGCGCCAGGCAGCCAAGCATGGCTGTGATCTGTGCCGAGCGTAACCTCTGCTTTAGAGACAGAGGGGGGAGTAGGGAAAGAAATATGTGGGATGGGAATATGTTAGGTTGTGTGTCGAAATGTTTCTGCTAATGCATATTTGCATGTATATACCTCTTTTATAGTCTTACATTCTTGTGAGCTCAGTTGTTGTTTGTGCCCACGTGTTACAAATACTGTGTGTTGTTTGAACCCATGTGTTACAAATACTGTGTGTGTCATGGTGTGTATGTGTAGAGGAGTGATGCTTAACTTGCAGCGGGGAGTGGGCTGGGGAGCTCCAAAGGCCTTTAGGTCCAGGCTCCAAAATTAGCTAGGTGCATCTCTGATTAGGTTCTTGGGGGACCCAGGGGGCTGATTCTCCTCCCTTTACTCCTGTTGTGGACTGTTGTATCTGGGAATGAGCCCCTGGGGACCAAAAGGATGGAACATTGGCTCTAACAATCCACATCTGTGCAGTCATTGCACAGCTTCCTGTGGTTTAAGAAAATCAGAGTTTAATAAATGTGAATGAAGCGAAGAGAAACGACAGGTTGACAACAGATGGATGACAACATCATCGGAACCCCTGTCAAGAGAGGGAGAACAAAGCATGTTAAGAACATTTGACGCAGCCCTAAAAATAAATATCAATACGCTTGGCACATGTGGTTCCCTCATTTTGTCCTCACATCATGTTGCTGAAGTGAACTAATTTCAGTTTGTTTGTATCCTTATTCAAATTGTATTCATTCAAACCCACAGCAATAGAGTGGTATTATTAATTTCTGTGACTTGCATACTATGCTTCTGTTTATGCAATCCAAATGGCTTTTTCACACTGTTTGACTCATATTCAGCTTCTCAACCACTTTGATTTAATGATATCTAACTCTAATTTGCTTCAGCAGTTTTGGCTTCACTTAACTCTTCTCAATGATGGATTAAAGCTGAAACAGACACTTGTATTTCACTGCCAGGACATACGTAGCATACATTTAAACAATCACATGTTGCATAAACATGTTACATAAACCCATTCTTGTGAGCACCAGGGAACAATGTAAAAATTCACTTAAAATCATGAATTTATGAAAAGCAGGTGCCAAGCCCTGAGCGTACACACCTGAAGGACTGAATAATTCACACCATATTAATCTGTATAACTCACTGTTAGAACCTTTCTTGGAATGTCTGGTGCATTTCGTGTTCAGTCATCCACGCCAGTGCAAAATGTGTGGAGTCAAAGTAGAACCATGGCAAATTGGATTTTATTAAAATGAAATTTGGTCTGGCATAAATAAACATGGACGATACAAAACAAAGCAATGCAGAATCAGTGCTGGTTGTCTTCAAAACAAACAAACAAAAAGCTAAATGGAGATTTCTTCTCCTACAAATGGATAATGGGTGGACCCTGCTATCTGTTAATGCTTACTAAAAGCAAACCTGGGTAGTTAAGTGGCTATCAGTTTGAAATGGGATCATCCAAAAATAAGGTTTATTATTAGCATTAGTATTAAGGTAATGGTTTCTACATACTTGAGAACACTGTAGGCATTCAGTAGTATACATGTTTGTAATTTTTAAAAAGGTCTTTTAAAACCCTCCCATTCCCACCCACTCCCCCCAAAAAACTCCTGTAAGCCAAGCACAGCTTGAAGAAGAGAAAGGGAGACAAGCATGATATCCTCAGAAATACAATTGCCCCTCCACCCGCCCGCCCCCCCACCTGTTTCAGAAATCTAACGTGTTGGACACAGCTTGCCTACACAGAAATGTACTTTGCCTCTTCTGTGTCCCCCCTCAATTGTTTTTAATTATGCCACCACTGCTGTGAATTCAAGGAATTGTGCTTCTACCTTAAGGAATGGTCACAGAGCATCTGTGATGTAGAAAAACAGAGTGTCCATTGGGGCACGGAGGGGGGGTACCCAGCAAAATGGAGGGCAGGGGGAGAGAGGTAATAGGCCTGCTCAAAGCCCCAGATATTTTATAGTACCCTGAAAGAGAGATTAGGGTCGGAGGGTTGCATGCTGTGAAGTTTTTAAAAAGACTACACTGCACATTAAAAGGCTCATATTCCGGGCAGTTGAAGCCCTGGGGATAGACAGCAACATTTGTTTCAGGTCTTGCTACATTAATCTAGAAAAAGGATTAATTAATCTGAAAAAAAGATTAATCTAGCAGATGCCTGCTAGACATCTGAAAATTAATCCACATAATTTCATATTGTTAACTTAGAACTGGGTGAGGTCTCTACCTGCAGTTCCCATGATGCCAGATCTTCCAGAAACACGTGTCGGGAGCATCTGAGGCTTCACTCCAGCCTATACCTCTCTTGACCTGGATGGGATCTTCTCCGCCCCTGCTTGAAAGAACAATGGCAATGGGGAAGCAGGGCTGGTGATGGGGCCAGTATAATTGGGAAGGTGCTGAGGGGCCAGGGCCCTCAGAAACTCCCACTGTTGATCCTTGAGACCACCTCTGTACCCATAGCCTTTGTATGGTGGTGGCAGAGTGACTCTTTCTGGCCCTACCCACCATAGGAAGGGACTCTCAGCTGTCTGAGAACCTCTTGAAACCTGGAGCTGGCACTGTGTGGAGGTTATTTGCTCCTGTGTGATCCTGATCTAGCGGATCAGAAAAAGCAAAGTGTGCACGGAGTCCTTTATGTCCCAGCCGGCTTTTGATGACATCATAGAGATTGCATTGGGGCCTAGAGGCCTCAGAGCTTACTGTGCCTTTTCTAGCATGGACTGGGCCTATTCTGCTATACAGTCTGTACTGTAATGCTAACAATGGCTGACATCCTGACTAACCATGCATGTGCAGAACAGATCAATGGGTAGCCACTGTGGAGAGCTTTCTGAGCTCCATGATGTCCATCACACAGGGGGGTGATTTTGGGTGATCTCTCCTTCCCCCAGACATTCTCAGTGCCACCCAAAAATATGTCCCTGAAAGCTGCATGACTCTCAGGGACATATTTTCAGGTGGGACAGGAGAAGGAGAGATTGACAAAAATTTGTCCCACCCCTTGCATGAATGACATTGTGGAGCTCAGGAAGCTCTCTGCAGTGGCTGCTCTTCTATCCACTCTGCACATGCACAGTTAGTGAGAATGTCAACAATAATTTATTAGGCTTGGTCTTCTGATGTGGAGTTGCAAGTGGGGTAATAATAATAATAATAATAATAATAATAATAATAATAATATACCATTTTCCAACAAAAGTCCCCAAAGTAGAGAAATAAATAATAAATAAATAGTCCCTAGTATTCCTTTCTCTTGTATGCAAGATGCTAAGACCACAAGCTCTATCCAAATGCTTCTTCTGAGTCAGGCTGAGGGTTACAAATTAATTACAAGGGATGTGTGAGGAGAACGAACTGCATACTTATGCTCTGAAGAAGAAAACTGGCACAAAGGAGCATCATCCCAGCTATTATGTTATCGCCAGGAAAAAAAGTGATTAAGGGAGGAATCAGTGGATTCTAGACACAATTGTTTTGCTTCCTGCCAAAAGACTAAAAAGAATGTCGAACAGACAGAAAGAATATTGTAATTGGACTTTTCCTCCCTTAATCCTTTTCTCAGCTTCTGAATAAGACCAGCAAGACTGTTAGACTGGAACAGACCAACGGTCCATCCATCCCATCTTCCC
Source organism: Hemicordylus capensis (assembly GCF_027244095.1). Lineage (NCBI taxonomy): Eukaryota > Metazoa > Chordata > Lepidosauria > Squamata > Cordylidae > Hemicordylus > Hemicordylus capensis. The sequence continues at coordinate 36,730,772 of NC_069660.1, read as the reverse complement.
ATCATGGATGGTGCTGTGAACTCGCCAGAATGCAACTCATTGTGCATTCCACAGCCTGCTCTGCATGGATGTTGTCTACAATCCATTGCTCTATTAAGATGGTCGTTTCTATGGAAACCCAGGAGGACAATCGTTGAGCAACCTGGGAGCAAAGATAAGGTGGGAAATTCCAAGCAAGGGGATTCCTTACAATGGGAAGAGGGAGAATTGTGTCAAAAATGGGGCCGTGTCAGAGTCTTGTGTGCATGGCATTGATTGCTTTGAGATTTCTAGTGTGGCTTTATACAAATGACTCTTCTCTATCTCCTTCTGGAATTCAGTGTTATCCCATCCTTTTCCTTGTTCCATCCAAATCGAATCAGACAAAGAGACTTGCTTCAGCAACTAGTGTTTTGTTTTCTTTGCCACTTGTTTTATTTCTTAAAGAAATCATGCAACCTCTGAACTACACATGTCTCCTAAGCAGAACTGCATGAAGTTTATTTCAGGGGCCCAAACAACAAAGAGTCTGATGGAACCTTAAAGACTGACAGGTACATAGTGACAGTGGTGGCCAGTACACATGAGCTGGAAGGGTGGAAAATCAGCCTCAGCTACAGCCTGTAATGCTCCCATTCCACCCCACCCCATCTCCCCCTCTCCCTCTCTCCTCTGCCTCACCCCCAAATCCAGTGGGCTGGTAATTTAACTGGTTGGGGATTGGACTCCCCAACCATCCTGTGTTGGGGGTTCAATCTCTAGCTGGACTAATTAAGATATTATTACATGTCCCAAAGCATTTGTGATTAGTTAGGCTAAAGACCTAAATAAGTTAATAGTGAGGCTATGGGTTATTTGGAATGCATGAGGCAGCAGACCCCTTAGGCACCGAGGAAGAAGACTGAGAAGAGGGCTAAGCAGAGGCAAAAGAAAGGGGAGGCAAGTGGGATGACCTGTGAGAAAATGAGTTGTCTGGTTGTGACCAATCGCACTGGAGTAAAAGTTTATGGGGCAGCACAGGTTCTAGAATAATCACAGCCGTCAGGGTACCCAAGGACTGCTCATGGTCTAAGCCCATCTCACATTGAGGCGTGGTTCATATGTAACAGGAAACCAGAGGTCGCTCCATCTCTGGTTTTCAAACCTGAACGTATGAACCAGCGAATAACAGTTGCTAAAAAGAAAGAAGGGAAAGGAAAGGAAAGGAAAAGAAAAGAAAAGAAAAGAAAAGAACATGTTGCCTCCCCAAACTGTGCTTTGTCACCTTCAGTTCTCTCTAACTTTCATCTGCTCAGCCTCCGGTTTGCCTGTGCCAGCATTACATATGAATGTGGGCACGCAGTTTCACTTCTCTCAAACCAGAGTTCAGAGAGGAACCTCCTCCCTTGCTCCCGCTCCTCTTGGCTGTGCAAGCTGTGCTTCAGGAAAGAAGGAAACCTGCACAGCCAGCTCCCCCACCTCTGCTGATTGCAAAGAGACTGCTCTCCTGAACGTACGGATGCACACAGGAGAGCAGGGGGAGGGAGGACACAGAACCGCGGGTTCACTGGACCCGTCACATATGACGTGGGCCCTAGTCTTCATTTATGAAGGTGAGACATACAACCAAATCAGCTGTGAGTGAGGATACCTAGTCCCCTGCTAAATGAGCAAAGAGGCACCGTTTAGAGTGGTCTTTCTCACATTTAGCAGGGGAGGAGCAACTGTCGTAATCCAACCCCAGCACAGCATTTCTCCAGTGATTGTTGCTGGTGACTGCCTTATATTTCCTTTTAGAATGTCAGCCCCTTGAGGACAGGGAGCTGTCTTATTATTTATTTATTTATTTGGGTTTCTGTGGCAACTGCTTTAAGTACTTTTGTTGTAAAGTGGTATATAAATATTTGTTGTAGTAGTAGTAGTAGTAGCAGCAGCAGCAGCAGTAGCAGCAGCAGCAGCAGCAGCAGTTATAGTTATAGTCTTGTAGACAGAGGCGTATCTAGGGGAAATAGTGCCTAGGGCAAGCACTGAAATTGTGCCCCCTGTCCAAACAGCTGACGCCCATTTTTCAGATAACTTTACCATAGTATCAGCTCAAAAATACAAGTCAAACACGTTAATCTTTTAATATTTCGATAACTATTTAGCAGTGGATGTAGCCAAACCAAAAAAGTCTAGAAAACTACAAATTTCAGTATGCTGGGGCTCATGAAATACCCAAATACTATGTCCTTGGAAAACTAAACAGAAGTGCCTGTCATCATCATCAGTTTTATTACGGCCATTGGCGAGCAAAAATGGTAGTAACAAATATACACAATACGTCAATAAAACAATGCTAAAACACAATATGACAGATTACAATCAATAATAATAAATTATTTAGAAACAACAGACAGCTCTCGCAGTTAGGCACTTAATAGGGACCTCAACCTAATGGCAATATAGAAAAATTTAGCCACAACTGCTGTAGTCCCAGGGCTCGAATCCGCGAGGCAGTAATAAGTATAAAAGAGATCACACCTTCCGGGAAATTTAAGTAACAAAGGGGAAATGAGCTCTTCTCTAGCGTCCCGATACAACGAGCAGTACAACAACACATGGGTGACAGTTTCCAGAAGGCCAACGCCACAAGGGCAGAAAACCGCAACAGGATTATCTTTTGCAAACCTCCGATCCAAAAGAGAAGAGGGCAACACATTGAACCGGGCCCGGGCAAATGCAGCCCGAAATTTGGAAAAATGTAGCGTTGTCAAATAACTAGCACCTCTATCTCCCCAGGGTGGCAAAATCCCAAAATGTAAAGGGGAGCAAGTCCTATTGGCCGAAGACCTAAGTTCCTGCCGTTCAATATCGTGCAACCGGAGAAATAATATTTCCTTCACCTTATTATATTCCCAAGTGAGGAGTTCTGAAGGAGAAAGGCCCAGTTGAATAATTTTATTATTTACAAATGTTAGCCAAGGGTTAGGATAAGAATCCACCCATAGATGTTGGAAAAAAGAAAATTCCTGAATCTCAGAACAGAGTTTACTCCATCTAGCGAAAGTAAGCTCCCAGGCTTTACAGACAATAGAGAAAGACCCAGATTCCAAACATAGAGCAGAATAAGGCACACATCTAGGCACTGCAAAAATTGCTCTCAGAAAAATAGACTGTACTCTCTCCAGTTCAGCTCTTACACCCTGGATCCATAGCGAAACTCCAAAAAGTAGTTGGGCCACGATCTTAGCACGAAATACCTGGAGTGCCATGGGAACAAACTGGCCCCCTTTAGAGTAGTAAAATCGCAAAAAGGCACTGAGGGTATTGCGGGCTTTGTGAATTGAAGACAGCCTTTGGGTTTTCCAATTTAGATTATATTGAAATGATATGCCTAAATATTTATAGTTGTAAACCTGCTCAATGTGGTTCTGATTTATTACCCATTTATATAGTTTCTTGGATTTAGAGAAAACCAGGACCTTTGTTTTTTTTGTAGTTAACTGTTAGTTTGTTATCATTGCAGTAGCCGGCAAAAGCACGCAACAGTCTTTGTAAACCTAATCTGAACTGGGATAGCACGGCTGTGTCATCGGCATAGAGTAAAATGGGCACTCGTTTGTTAGCCAGCTTTGGGGCATGGGAGTCCACACTCTCCAGAAATGGAGCCAAATCATTGATAAAGAGATTGAACAGTGTCGGGGCCAAGACGCAGCCCTGTCTAACCCCTCGAGTAGAGGGGATAGAATCAGTTAGGGCCCCATTGATAGCATATCTAACCCGTAATGAGGAATTGGAATAAAGCTGCATCATCAAAAATAGCAATCTCTTATCTATTGTTGTTTTTTCAAGTTTGGACCATAATAAATGTCTGGAGATAGAATCAAACGCGGATTTTAAGTCAATAAAGGCAACAAAAAATTTACATTTGGGGCTGCTAGAGTATTTCTTTGCTAGATGATGCAAGATCATACAATGATTGAGAGTAGAGCGGCCTGCTCTAAAACCTGCTTGTTCAATCCCGAGAATTTGATTTTCTGAGATCCATGCCTCAAGCTTATCCAAAAGGTACAGAGCATATAATTTGCCAACCACTGACAGCAAACTAATGGGTCGATAATTGGATGGGTCTGAATGGAAACCATTTTTGAATATGGGAACCACTATTGCTGATTTCCATTGCTCTGGAACAACACCTGAACTATTGATCGATGTAAATAAATTAGCTAGAACTAAAGCCCACCATTCTATATTAGATTTTAATAGTTCAGGAAGAATAAGATCAGGACCGAGTGCCTGTCTAATTCTCTACTATGCATTGTAGCATCACTATTACATAAGTTTTAAAAATAAATGGAGAATTTGACTTTTCCCAGATACTCTGAAAATAATTAAAGGATATGCAGAGTAAACTGTGTCACTGCTTGGACTATATTCTAGTATTTCAGAAAGACAGTTAAAATGAGAGAAAGAGAGCAAGGAACTCCCAGTGGGTATTAATACTAAGGATTTCACACTGATTCAAAGACAAACTCACCATTAATAGCCATATTGTTAAGACATCACATTTAACTCACTTATCACAAGAAGCAAAATAAGAGCAAATGAATAAAATCCTAGCTCGTAAGCTTCAGATCAGTATTCACAAGCCCTGATTCTCTGTACATAGTGCCAATCTGAATATGTGTACAGTGACTTATAGTATATTAAATTAAAAAAAATTTTTTTTACCTGTAGCCCCTTCGGGGGCTTCCTAAAGGCCATGGGAGGGTGTCCTGCAAAGGCTCCCCCTCCCCCCACTGGCCTCTAGGGTCTCACAGGGACCATTTGAGCATGTGCAGTGGCCATTTTTAAAAATAGTTTTTTTAAAAATGGCCACTGAAAACAAAATGGCTGCTGCACATGCTCAAATGGCCTCTGCAAGGCCTGGCATGGCCTAGGGCCTCACAGAGGCCATTTGAGCATGCATGGTGGCCATTTTGGTTTTGGTGGCTATTTTTCAATTTTTTTAATTTTAAAAAATGGCACCCCCTTCAAGTGGCGCCCAGGGCACATGCCCTGCCTGCCCTACCCTAGATACGCCCCTGCTTGTACTAAAAAGTAGTGTATAAATATTTGTTGTAGTAGCAGATGGCCACCATCTTGGATGGCTTTAAAAGGGGTTTAGACAGCTTCTGGTAGACAGGTCTATCAAAGGCTACTAGTCTGGTGGCTGTGGGCCATCTCCAGCTTCAGAGGCACGATGCCTCTCAATACCAGTTGCAGGAGAGCAACCGCAGGAGAGAGGGCATGCATATACCTCTTGCCTGTGGGCTCCCCTGAGGCATCTGGTGGGTCACTGTGTGAAACAGGATGCTGGACTAGATTATTATTATTAATTCCAGCCGGGCTGTTCTTATGTTCAGTAATAGTAGTAGGAGTCATGGTTGTAGTCTTGTAGAAATAGAAATAATAAAAAGGCCTGTTTATAACTTCCATCTTTAACAGATAGCTGTAATTCCCTTTCAGCTCCTTGACAGTTTGGAAAGCTAAGAACTTTTAGTGTCCACTAGGGGGCTGAAAAGCCACGAGTTTCTATATAAGGGGGGAAGGCACAATTCGCTGGAGAATTCAGCCTTCCTGAGGCAGTAGGCCCACCTCAGGAGGACTTCAGAGACAGTCTAGTTTAAGACTATTGATAAGTTTGTAAATTGATTATTTCAGTGGCCTGTAATCTGCAACAGAAGAGGTGGCAGCAGAAGACCACATCTCACCACCACCATGAATGGGATTTGGCTCAAGCAAAGCTATGAAAAATAATCCCTATATTTAGACAGTCGCTGACATCCTAACAAACAAAGCACACTCATTAGGAGGCTCTGTGGGGATGCTAGGGGAGTCCATCCACAACACTTGCTGTCCTACCTGTGCACAGTTATGCGAAGGGATGAATGAAGACTTCGGAGTGCTTCACACGCTCTGGAGGTGCTTGGTAAGATCAGATACACATTGCTGAGGGTCAGCAACATGTTCCTGATCTTACAGAGAGCTTCTGGAGTGCAAACAGCACTCAGAAATCTTAGTCCCCTTGCGCAATGGTGAGAGCAGGGGAAGAACTGGGGGAGCTGCATGGGGGTCCTCGTCATCTTCCCACAGAGCCCCCCCACCAACAGAACATACGCTCTGTTAGTTAGGATGCCAGCCACTGAGTCTAAAGAAGTCCCTGCATTTGTTTCCACTGAATTCTGTTATGTCTGTGCTTTAAAAAGAAAGAAATACTAAATATTGCTTATCATTACCAATCATCATCATCATCATCATCATGGGTGGCTTCTTAAAGCTATCCATGACCTGGATGGCTTTAAGAGGGGTTTGGATAACTTCATGGAGGAGAGGTCTATCAACGGCTACTAGTCGGAGGGCTGTGGGCCACCTCCAGCCTCAAAGGCAGGATGCCTCTGAGTACCAGTTGCAGGGGAGTAACAGCAGGAGGGAGGGCATGCCCACAACTGCTGCCTGTAGGCTTCCAGCGGCATCTGGTGGGCCACTGTGTGAAACAGGATGCTGGACTAGATGGGCCTTGGGCCTGATCCAGCAGGGCTGTTCTTATGTTCTTATCACCGGCATCATCAGCATTCCCTCTAACAGGGATTCCCAGATGCTGTTGACTACACCTCCCAGCATCCCCAACTGCAATAGCCTTTGCTTGGGGATTGTGGGAGTTGTAGTCAACAACATGAGCCATTTTGGAAGGGCTGTATACGAAACAAACAAACAAACAAACAAAATCTGGGAATCCCTGTTAGAGGGAACACTGGTCATAATCATCATCTGCTATAAATGGGGTGGAGAGCCAGTCTTGTGGTAGTGAGCATGAATTGTCCCCTTCGCTAAGCAGGGTTCACCATGGTTTACATGTGAGCACTGTCTGGTGTGAGATATTCTCCTTAGGGGATGGGGCTATGGCTCATTGGGTACCTGCTTTGCATTCAGAAAGCCCCAGGTTTAATCCATGGCATCTCCTTTTGGTCTCTGTATGGAATGGAAAAGACTCCTGCCAGAAACCTTGTAGAGCTGCTGCCAGTCAGTGAAGATAATACTGAGTTAGATGGGCCAACAGTCTGACTCAATAAATGGCAGCTTCCTGCGTTCTTCCTATGTGTGAAAAAAAGCCACAAGGTGGGATCACACAGCCACTATAACTGAATCCATTCATCCCCGTTTCATTGTGTTCTGTGAATACCTAAATGAACCCATTGGCTCCACCACCACCACAAAGTTACAGGAGACTGGCAATGGGCCCTTTTGAGTGTCCTGAACTCTCAGCAGCTATCCAGTAATGGCTGGTTCAGACAATATTTCATCCTCCATCCCTAGAATGCACAATAACGATGTGAGGGCTCCACGAGCACAACCTCTTTCCTTCCTCTTGGTGTGCCATTTGCCTTTTCCCTAATTGTGTGGGAGGGCACTGCCCTCTACGTGTCCTAAAAATTACTACTTTAAAGTAGGTTCAGTTGAATTGCCACCCCATGTGGCAGATCCCCTGAGGGTGTGTGTGGGAGAATGTGCACACTCCTGCCTTATTGTGCGTGGTGGGCCAGGTGGACGGAGTATCATTCAGACGGTCTCATTGCTGACCTCTGATGCCAGCCCTGCTCTTGGGCTAAAAAGACCTGAGACTGGCATCCCTTTTGGTCTCTGTAATGAAAACCATCTGGTAGAGCTGGCGGATGTCAGGGTTTGTAACTTGGAAGTATATGATCAAAAAATTGTTTGGCTCGAGCAAGAAGAGACCAGTCTTAATGATGTGGTGTACCTCATACACCACCACAGCTCTGCCTCATGGCTTCTGTTGGATGGGATAGCAGGCCTCAAGGATCATTGTGGTTGGAATGCAGTTGAGCCCACCCAGCCCTACGCAGGGAGACCTGACTGAAAGATGAGATTTGTGCCTGCCTCTCTCACTGGTGTTTTAAAACAAGCAGCTCAGAAGCTCTCTCAGATTATGGCAATGTCTGGTTTATAACTAGCAGACCTATATTCTGGACATTTTACATGTAGGTTTTATTTTTGTTGCAGGACGTTTATGAAGTGGCGCTAAAGCTCAGAGAAATAGGTGGTACAGAAATCTCTTTGGTCTCCATCACCACACATACATTTTACTAGGTGAGCTTGGGAATGTTATCTCATCAAATTATGCTTTGATGAGATTGTATCCACCTTTAACTGGGCCCAAAACAGATGTGATGTGATGTGGTGTGATGTGATGCGATCTGTTGTGATGTGATGTGATGGGTCTAGAGCTCAGGTGAAACTATATCTTCTAGGCATCCATGCAGTTCCCAAAAGAGAGTCAGCATGGTGTAGTGGTTAGAGTGCTGTACTAGGACTGGGGAGACCCGAGTTCAAATCCCCATTTGGCCATGATACTTGCTGGGTGACTCTGGGCCAGTCACTTCTCTCTCAGCCTAACCTACTTCACAGGCTTGTTGTGAGGAGAAACTTAAGTATGTAGTACACCACTCTGGGCTCCTTGGAGGAACAGCGGGATATAAAATGTTAAAAAAAACACCCCAAACAAACAAACAAACAAATATGAATACAATGGGTATTTATATACCACTTTTCAACAAAAGTTCCAAAAGTGGTTTACAGAGAGAAATACACATAAATAAATAAAATGGCTCTCTGTCCCCAAAGGGCTCACAATCTAAAAAAGAAACATAAGATAGACACCAGCGACAGCCACTGGAGGGTTGTGGTGCTGGGGATGGATAAGGCCAGTTGCTCTCCCCCTGCTAAATAAAGAGAATCACAAATTTTAACGGTGCCTCTTTGCTCCGTTAGCAGGGGGCCGCTCAGTTAGTAGGGAAACTGCATCTAGAACTGCAACAGGTATTCAGAATGAACTCCTTATGGACATCCCAACTGCCCTGTTCAAGTGACGGGCTTTCTCCTCATCACTCCCTGCCCCAACATTCCCGAGGAGCACTGCAGCTGCCCGGCTTTCCCTGCGCCAGTGATGTGCAGCTTTTAAACAGGCATGGCCACCACCCTCTACCTCGGGCAGTGGCCCAATCAGCAGTGGCCTCCTTGTGGTGGGGGCTGGAGATTCCGAAATGGAATCCCAACTTTTACCAAAGTGCACAGTCCAAATAACTGTGTCATCGGAAGTGAACCAAGGTTGTTAGTATGGAATAGAAAGCAGGAGACATTTTATAAATGAAACATAACATTCCAACCAAAGGAGATATTTCATTTGCTTGAACTTTTAGCAGTTTGCTGGAGGTGAGGGGGGCGGGGAATATCCTTTGAACCTTATGCCTTGAGAGCTGCACATTTAACCATTCTCACATTACAAAGACATGATGTTTGTCACCTCTTTTTGGTTACTTCCTTGTTTGTCTTTTCAGATTTGTGCAAGGAAAAAGTATGTGTGAAGAGGCCCTCAAGAATAAAATATTTAAGAAGAAACCTGTGGCAGCTGGAATGTGGCGTGCCCTTCCCTGCTGTGAAACTGGATCTATTTCCTGGGATTACACATAGTGACTTAAAGAAAATATTTACAGAATTTATATTCACATCCCGTTCTCCTTCCACTCATAGAGCTCTTTCCTGCTATCTTGATCCCCCTGATACAATACTCTCCTTTGTGAAAAGAGCAATGTTTACTCGAGTTGATCAGTGTGTGGGGGAGAAATGTAAAAGCTCTCTCCTCTCTTCTTCTCTGCCCCACTTTTGCTATTCCCAAGAAGTCCTCTCCCCCTTGTGCAACCCTTGAAGGTCAGTCAAAATGACCAGGAATTCTGTCAAGAAGGCTGAGAAACCAGAGAGGTGGAAAAGCAAAAGGTTTAGATGAAGGTATGAATATTCATATCCTGAAAAGAAAAGTTTCTAGGGACAAGCTTTGGGGAGGGGATGTAATTTTAAATGAGCAGAAGCATGAAAGCTTCATGGCTTGAGACCCTCTTGGGCAGAAAAAAGGACAAATAATAACTCAGTCTGGATGCTGCCAGTTGTTTTTTTCCACTGTCAGAAAGAGGACGGGGTTTGTGCCTCAAGTTGTTGTATAGAAGGTAAATTAAAGTGTGCTGTCAAGTCAATTTTGACTCCTGGAGAGCCTTGTGGTTTTCTTTGGTAGAATACAGGAGGGGTTTAACATTGCCTCCTCCCACGCAGTATGAGATGATGCCTTTCAGCATCTTCCTATATCGCTGCTGCCCGATATAGTACCAGCGGGGATTCAAACCGGCAACTTTCTGCTTGTTAGAAAAGCATTTCCCCGCTGCACCACTTATGGTATAGAAGAGGGAAGTTCAATAAGCTTTTCTCATCCTTGCGTTACATCTGCCAATATTCTCTCTTCCACAGATTATTAAAAGAACAGGGTATGCCTTTGTTCTTTTCACCCTGTGCACACAGTCATGTTGCTCCAATATGTATCATAAGCGAGCCCCCAGTTACAAAATGCTGAGCCAACCAGCTTAGAGAAATCCATCCTGTGGCTTCTCCAGTCTGCATTTATCTGAGTGCCTTAGAGGATATGCTTGTGTTTAAGGCAAGGAGGGTTTGGATGTGTGAGGGTTAGATAAATAGGATCATCAAGGCCCTCCTCTATCTGTTTGGATGGGCTACTTTACAGGTTCCTGGCAGGACATCAGAGCAAGCCTCCCATTTGTGAGTCAGAGAGTATAAATAGCCTTTTGCGCAAGCAGCATCATGCTATTGTGTAACGGAGCCAATAGCTGCATGTGTTGCTTTTGAGTTTATCGGACTTCTGGAATAGGTGCACGGACTTAGTCATCAATGGCATTTTCTCATGTGGTGTTTCGCTATACAACAAATCACTCAGGAATGTTTTTCCCCTTGGAGGAAATATATTCAAATGACAAGCACAGCAAGTTTCCCTCTTAGCCGATCTCATATATTTTGAGTGAGAATGCACACACAAGAGGCTTGCTATGTTATTATTTTTTCACACTGAAGTTCTTGAATAACCAAAATCACAGAGCTCGGCAACTCACGGCAGTTGGAACTGGGATTCAATTGCCTTGAAATTTTGAACCATGAAGAAGAGGGTTGACCTTTTGGGCAATAGGAATAAGAGGATCCACTACCAGAATTCAAGAAGCCCCCCATCCCTGCCAGTTGTTAAAAAATGCCCCAAGGTGGGTTCCCCCCCGCCCCATTCTTGTTACCTAATTTATTATGGGGCCCCTAATTTAACTGGGCATCAGTTACATTCTGGGTCCTTGAGCATGATCTAAAAGCACATAGTCTTCACTGCCAGCCAGTGGCAAAACTACAGGTATTGTCTACACAGCCACCTTGCTGAAGCTAGGCAGATCTTGGTGTGGCTTGTGCCAGGGTGGGAGACCCATGCACAGGGGCACACCTAGGTAATTTGGGCACCCGAAATGCCCAGCCATGAGGCCCCCCCTCATGAGCCCCACTGCACAAGGCCCCCCAAACCCTCCTTTTGGGGGCCCATTTCCAAACCTCCGGGGTTTTTTAATTGCAGCTGCCACGTGCCCCGCCAAACCTCCATGGTTTTTAAAAATTATTATTACTGCGACTGAGGGGTGGCTGCTGGGGGGAGCGGAGCAGTCCTTCTCCCTTCTCCTCTCCCCCCCCCCCGGCAGGTCTGGGGATGGAACGATGCTGGGCCCGTCCATTTGGGCCAGCATCGTTTGCCAACTATGAGGCATGCCTGCACAGTTGACACATCGTCGCAAGCCTGTGACGTCCGCCATGGTAATAATAATTTTTTAAAAAACAACCACTGAGGTTTGGTGGAGTGGGCATGGGCTGGCTGCTGGAGGCCCCCTGCCCTGGCCATTTGGAGGTCCGCCCTGACCTTGGAGGACTGGTCTGGGTCCCCAAGGTCCGGGGGTTAGAGCTCCTCTGCCCATGCATGCCGTTTCTGGGGATGGGACTGTAGCTCAGTGGTAGAGCATCTGCTCTGCATGCAGAAGTTGCAGGTTCAATCCCTGGCATCTCCAAGTAGTACTAGGAAAGACTCCTGCCTGCAACCTTGGAGAAACTTGTGTATGGTCTACACTGTCAGTCAGTATAGACAATACTGAGGTAAATGGACCAATGGTCTGACTCTGTATAAGGCACCCTCCTATATTCCTATACTATTCTGCCATGTTTGCTCCATGAGAAAATCAACTGGTCGCAGGGTTTTTTGTTTCCATTTTTGTTATTTGTAAAAGGCAACTTCTAGATGGTCACATTGCTGGAGCTCCTTTCAGCTTTCCCCAGATATTGGGCTCTTCCAGATGTGAAACGGTGAGTGCCAGGATTGTGGATAACTAGGGCCACCTGTAATTTGAGCTGACACTGGAATATATCAGCATCTTGAAGAGCCCATTGCCTGAAGTGAAACAAAGAACCTTGTCATGGCCTGGTCTCAACCAGCCCCACAAACTTTAGCTTCATCGCTGCCACCAAATAGATTTTTATATATATATATATATATATATATATATATATATATATATATATATATATATTTTCTGGCTGTGTTTACTGAAACAGCCTTCCAAACTTCTGTTTCCATCAAAATTAGGTAGGGTGGAAATGCTTCTAAGCATGGAGTGGGGAAAACAGACAGAGGATACAGTTTGTTAAATTCAAAAAAAGTTTAATTTTACTCGAAAACAGTTCAATTCTAAGCAGTAGTACTTTTGGAAATTTTAGTAGAAAGAAACAGCAGCCGAATGAGCATAAGGAACAAATAAAATACAAGAAAAATGCATCCAAACTAACCTGCACCTAATACTGTGCCCTAACTCAAAGTCCCTACCAGGCATCTTCCTATAATCACCTCTAGTCAGCTCAGCTTCTGCAGCGAGCCTGGCTTTCTCAGCCTCACTAAGCAGACCTCAGACGCAGTTTGCAAGTCCTGCTTCCTGCCTTTAGATTTCAGTGGATGAAGGCCTACACCTGGCTCCCAATCCGGTTCGACCTCTTGTCCCTTGCTTTGCTGGGAGACAGGCGCCTTGGGAGCGGTTTGTCCTGGGTGATGGTTGTTTTAGTAATTTCTTGCTCTTTCTATCCAGTTCTGGTGGTTCAATTCCAGACTGATCCTTCAGCTGCTTTGAGAGTGATACAGTTCTCCAGAGAGTTTCAGCTCAACTCTTCCAGTGATTTCTCAGCTCTAATTTCAGCAACTCTTCTCAGCCTTTCTCTCCTGTCTTTCCAAGACTCCAGCTTCTACTCCAACTGGAACTTATACTCCAACCAACTTGAACTCCTTCACCTGGACTTGCGCTCTTCAGGTCTCCAACTTTTCAACTCTCTTCCACTGTGACTTCAACTCTGACTCCAACTGGAACTTGCACTAACCCTCTGCTGCAGTCAAGCCTCCTTTTACTCTCTTTCTCCAATTTTTATAAACAACCCAATCAAAACAACTCAAGTTCCCTCCATTATTTTCAAACAGATCCAATCAAATCAAACCTTCTGTTCCATATAAAATGTAACCAGTACAATTCTTCTCCCCTCCCAAACCAGACTGTAGAGCAGGAGCTGTGAACGTTTTACCCCTGCACAGCTTTAATACAGAATATAGGGAGTAAGCAAATACATATTCAATGCAGAAATCTGTAACACAAAAAGAGGAAGTTCAAGCCTCCTTCACAAATTGACAAAAACAATTTGACCAGAGCAGGTAAAATGAATATGTGCTGTGTGGACAGTATCAGCTTTACCATGCTGCCCTCTAACAGCTATCATCTGTAATGAGCCACCCATAAAAGAACAGGGTATCCCAAGGAGAGATCCCAAAGATCCCATCCTCAACTCCATTCTTTGCTGCTCTTGTTTGTAGGCTGGAGACAAATGCATTTGTTAAGAAAGCTGGAAGTGCTTTGAGGGAGGCATTGCTTCCCACAGTGTACATCTCACATCACCTTTGTTCAAACAGGCTTTGCAGGTTTTGAAACAATGCAAAGCCTTAGAAATCCTGATTACCAGTGGGAAAAGAACACAAATTGCTTTGTGGTCATTTCTGTTTCAGACTGCCTTCAGCTCTGAAAACAAAAAAACCTATTGGCTGACATATAGACTAATAACGGTACCTGTGTACAGATCTGTACCAGTATATACTGTATGGTTCAACATAATATCTGAATACAGTCTTCTTTACAATGCATTTGAGGAGCCTATAAGTAGGTTAACTTTTAAAATGAATGCAGGTACAGTCATGCTCACAAATATATGTATACTTATATGTATAAGTATACAGACATTTGTACACTCTCTGAATAGGGCGCCTGTGCTCCAAAAAACAAAGCCTAAGAATATGTCTCATCCACTGTTAGTTGTGTCCTTTCCCTCTCTTCTCTTGTCTCTCATTGTCTGTATTAAGATATAGGTTGCAACTTCCTAGAGTGCAAGGACCTGTCTTTTTAATATTCCTTTATAAAGTACTATCTACACTGATGGTGCGAGAGAGAGAGAGAGAGAGAGAGAGACTATGTCCTAATGTACACAGAGCTGCAGCCCCAGCCTGTTCAAAAAATATACCAGCTGTTCCCAACTAGGGCCCAGCTCTTTTCATCTAGAAGGATGTCAACTCTGCAAGTTAGAGAGTGGAAAGAATTCCCAGAATCCTCTTGTGGCCTGGGAAAGGAGGAGGAGGATTAAATGCTCTGGGCTCTATATTGCTTTTCCTCTTCCCCCTCCCCTTTTGTGTGGTATTATTTGAAGGTTATAAAAAAGATCTGGAAACATGACTATATAAATTGCTGTTTTATCCGCCTATCCCTTCAGAGGGGCCTGGCATTCTCCTCTCCAGATGGACTGGCTTACAGGAACCGCCGCTCCAGGGAGGACCCTTCTGGGGCAGGACTGGGAGGCAGTTCCTGCTCATTTCATGGGTTCACTTTGCAAGAGCCTGGTGCTGAAAAGCTATCACAGTCATTAAAAGAAGTAGCCGTCATCCCGACTCAGCAAGACCACAGCTGAGGACATGCCATTCCTAGGTTATTTGCTGCGAAATGAAAACCATACATCTCAATAAGAAGGAGACTGTGGAAACAGCCCAATAAAGCTTTGCTGAGAGATAAATTTGGGGTTAGGGCCATTCATCTGCAAGATGGTTTCATGTCCAACTCCTGCCTCTTGGAAAAGAAGCACAAATCCTCAGCCTTAAAGATGGGGCAGGGAAGTCTTGCTGATAAAGAGCTGCACTGACCCCATCAGCGAAAACAGATGAAAACACTGTAATCCTCATTACATGGTTCTCACTTCTCTGAAAGCTCTAGTCATTTCCCTTTGCCACGTGTTTCTGATGTCTGTGAAACCATCTGCAACAACAACTCCTTATGAAAACAGCTGATCATCTAAATATTATTTGGGCTTTCCAGATTATAGAAAACCAGCACTGTCAGCTGAGTAAAGAATGTGGTGACAGCCCAATCCTATGCAGGTTTACTTTGAAAGAATTCTCACTTTATTCAGTGAGGCTCACTTCTAAGTATGGATAGGACTGCAATTGTTGTCATATTGCCAGATTTTCCATGTTTTGCACAGGTTCTGGGCATGCCATGCAGTGCCTGTTTGGCTATTCGCTCATCCAGATTTCCAGCTTTCATTTTTCAAACAAGCAGGTTTTTAGTCCTTATGGATCCAGAGATATGAAGCAAAATGTGCAGGCAATTGTGTAATGATAAACCAAACCACTCCCAACTTCTATGGTTGACTTCTCCAATGAGGGAAGTCAAAGCTATGATTGACTTATAAAGAAAGCAGTGATCTATTGATGCTGAACTGAAAGTCCTAAAAGAAGAGCTTCTGTTATATTTTGGGGGAATATCTGGGAGCAAAATGGGGGATGAAATAGGCTTACAACTTTTGCTCTTTATTTGCCCTCCCTTTCCCCCCCCCCATGTGGTTGAGAAAAAGTATCTTATGGCAGGCCTCCAATATAGTCTCCTGTTAATACTAAAGGTTAGAATTATGAACAGGTTAAACGGCTGAAGCTGGTTTAGCTATGCAGCCAAATATCCCTCATACAAAACACCCTGCAGGCTGCAGAGTAAGTCGATCTAATTCTGTTGTACTCTCCAGCAACTTCCCAGCTCAAATCCATATCTCAACTGCATACAGAAACCTTGTGTTCCATTGAATAAGATGCAGATGTATTGTGCATTTACATTTCTTAAACGCACGCACACAATAAAAGTAAAATTTGTACATTATGCAAATTAGGCTGCTTGCCTATGGGGAACTGGAATATTTATTTAGCCCACTTTTTCCCAAATGTTGCAAAGCAGCATATACAGCATGACAAAACAATTAAAATAACATTGAAAAAATTGAATAAATAAATTGAATAAATAAATAACAAGCAATGAAACATTCAAAAATATCAAAATACAAAAGAAGCATAGAGGGCAAGTTCAGGCATCACACAGAACCAAGGTTTGTTTGTTTATTTATTTAATTTATATACTGTCTGACACCAAAGGCTCTAGGCAGTGGGTCCATAATTTAGTCCAAAATAGCCAAGATGTAATTTCATTACATCTTGGCTATTTTGTTGGCCCAAACCCACTTAGGCAACAAACGGAGGCTGATTTTGGACTCTCAAACCAAGATGTAAACTCTAGATCTGAGTGAGTTTCAGTTAGCTTATGCTAACTTTGTCCCCATGTTATATTCAACCAACAATCTTGATTTCAGCTCAGTTTTGTTATCACCACCCACATATACTGAGATGCAAGCCTAGAGCAGTCAGAAAACAAAGCTATAACTCTAGGCATTGTGCCTCTCACTGCTGCAAGCAAAGCAGGCTGGGATTGCATCTGGGAGGCAAGGAGAGGAGATGGGGCCTGACGAAGCCTAAGTTTGTAAATTGTCTATTGAGCCGATATTGAAAACTGAAATTAAAACAAGGTTTATTTTATTGGATCTTGTGTGAGCCCAGCCACACTCACATTTTCAGTAGAGCATGAAATGGTAGAGCATTAATGGTAATATACTAAACCAGAGGAGCTTTGAAAGAATGAAAGAATGCAAGAAAGAAGTATATATATAAGTTGTTGTTGTTTGTTGTTGTTGTCATAGTAGTAATTCAATCTCCTCCAGCTAACCCATTTTAGCTTGGAGTATTCCTAATCTGGGAATACAGTTCTTGGCACCTTGTAATGTTTGCCTCAAACATGAGGCAAGCACTACAGCACTAAGAATTCTTCTCCAGTTTGGATTTTAAACCAAGCTGGAGAATAATTGAATTCTTCTCTACCTGCTTACCTTGCTTGCTGCTGGTAATGGTGGTAGGGAGAGAGACAGAAGAAGGGGAAGTACGGGTGTCAACGAGTGTGTGGGTGTCAACAAGTGTGTGGATCAAGGTGATCCAGTTGACACAGTATACCTGGACTTCCAAAAAGCTTTTGACAAAGTTCCTCATCAAAGACTCCTGAGGAAACTTAGCAGTCATGGGATAAGGGGACAAGTACATGTGTGGATTGCTAACTGGCTGAAAGACAGGAAACAGAGGGTAGGTATAAATGGAGAGTTTTCACAATGGAGGGAAGTAAGAAGTGGGGTCCCCCAGGGATCTGTACTGGGACCGGTGCTTTTTAATTTATTCATAAATGATCTAGAAGCAAGGGTAAGTAGCAATGTGGCCAAATTCGCAGATGATACCAAACTCTTCCGGGTAGTGAAATCCAAAACGGATTGTGAGGAGCTCCAAAAGGATCTCTCCAACTTGGGGGAGTGGGCAACAAAATGGCAAATGCAGTTCAGTGTTAGCAAGTGTAAAGTGATGCACATTGGGACGAAAACCCCCAACTTCAAGTATATGCTGATGGGATCCGAGCTGTCGGTGACTGACCAGGAGAGGGATCTTGGGGTCGTGGTGGACAGCTCGTTGAAAGTGTCGACTCAATGTGCAGCAGCTGTGAAAAAGGCCAATTCAATGCTAGGGATCATTAGAAAGGGGCTAATACTATAATGCCCTTATACAAAACTATGGTGTGACCACACTTGGAGTACTGCGTACAATTCTGGTCACCACATCTTAAAAAGGACATTGTTGAACTGCAAAAGGTGCAGAAGAGGGCAACCAAGATGATCAGGGGCCTAGAGCACGTTTCTTATGAGGCAAGACTACAACACCTGGGGCTTTTTAGCTTAGAAAAAAGACGACTGCGGGGAGACCTGATAGAGGTCTTCAAAATCATGCATGGTTTGGAGAATTTGGAGAGAGAGAAATTCTTTTCCCTCTCACACAACACTAGAACCAGGGCTCACTCCATGAAATTGATTGCCAGGAGGTCTAGGACCAACAAACGGAAGTACTTTTTCACACAAGGCGTGATTCACTTGTGGAACTCTCTGCCACAGGACGTAGTGACAGCCAACAACCTGGATGGCTTTAAGAGGAGTTTAGATAACTTCATGGAGGAGAGGTCCATCAATGGCTACTAGTCGGAGGGCTGTGGGCCACCTCCAGTCTCAAAAGGCAGGATGACTCTGAGAACCAGTTGCAGGGGAGAAATGGCAGGAGAGAGGGCATGCCCTCAACTCCTGCTTGTGGCTTGCAGCAGCATCTGGTGGGCCACTGTGAGAAACAGGATGCTGGACTAGATGGGCCTTGGGCCTGATCCAGCAGAGCTGTTCTTATGTTCTTATGTTATGTTCTTATGTAAGTACATTTACCAGTGCTCCTGGCACCACAGTATTAAAAAGGAGGAGGAGGAGGAGGAGGAGGGAGGAGGAGGAGTCCTCTCTCCCATTGCTGCTGCCAGAGCATCAGCAAGTAAAGTAAATGGGTAGTTGGGAGGAGGCGAGCTGGATGATTTCACAACCCCAGCTCTGGGACCTCCTCATTTGGGGGATGAGGCAGACAGTTCAGAGGATGAAATGGTAGGAAGACCTACAATTGACCTCAGGCAGCCCTGCACAGCTAGGACCTTCCACACCAAAAGAATCAGGGGAACTCCCACCATGACCCAAGCAGGAGTGGCTCATCCTAACGAGCCGGAGCAGGAGCCAAAGGGGGTACAGTTGCCTCTCCTTTCTGGAAGCTTCACTTGCTCCTCTTTCTCCCTGCCCAACGTTAATGAGAATGATGCTGTCTGAAGGCTGGCCATTCATCAGGTAGACCTGTGGTCAATGATGAACCAGGCTGTGCAGAAGGAGAGAAGCAAATTGAGCTGCCAGGAAGGAGAAGCAGCTGTGCCTCCTTTGGCGATCCCCTAGCTCATTAGGATGAGCTGCTCTTGGCCCTGCCTTCAACCGTTAACTCAGTCACTTGAGGATTTGCCAACCCAAGTAGAAGTCCTGTAGTACCACTGGAGCTAGCACTTGAAAAATTGGGCATGCCGCACTTTAAAAACTCAGACATGGCCTCTCTAAACAACAGAACCTTCCCCAGAGAAGGGGTGGGAGTAATCCATTGTATCTTGGCGGCAGGCATAAAGACTGAGAGTTAATTCTAAGCAGCCACTGGAGCAACATTTCTCTTATGATGCTATAACCAGCTATTGTAGCTTCTTGCTTGGAGCTATACAAGGTTCTGAATCCTTTCCCCTGGGAGCTGTCCAAGGTGTGTCATTTTTTGATCCCTACTTTGGCAGAGCCCCAGCTCATCCTGGAACAGGAAATCAGATGGGTGGTAGCCAGATATGAGGAGTTTGGAGGCTCACCTTATGGGCTGGCAGAGGAATTGGACCCTGGCCTGCTCCCAGTGATATCACTGGGGAAATCATGGGGTCTGATTTAGCTTATGTGGGTCTGAAATATATGCAGTATTTTTTTTTTATTTTTTTTTAGGTTGGGGAGAAATAATTCAATAAGTCTAATTATAAGCCTAAGTGGGAGGGTGGAGTTTGCCCTAATACAACACTGGAGTAAATTGGAAGACAGGATATTAGAAATGTAATAAATGAATACAAAAACATATTGCTGTTCACTTTTGCCAATGCACACTTGGATGATATTATGAATAGGAAATAAAAATAAGCTATACTTTCAGTTATGGTCATGAACATATTTATATGCAGCTCTAGCCAGCGGATGATTAGCCAAAGGGAAAAATCTGTATTTATCCTTCTCCATTATGTACACAAGTCCTCAATCTCATTATATATAATAGCTGCTTACTTACAGAGGAAGAGGATATACTTAAATTGCAACCAGAAGACATGCTGAGAAGATGAAATTGAGTACATTTATAGTTCATTGAAAATGTACTATAAAATCTAAAACTCCAGAATTTTTAATTTTGAGATGGGCAGCCAGCCCCTCCTCTCCTTTACTTTGAAATATAGTGGTCCATCAATATCTTTTCACTGAACTTCACAGTGGAGAGGTTTCAGCTTCATAAAGGCGGCAAAGTGCAATCCTATACACATTTACTTGGGTCCCACTGAAACTAGTTGAACTTACTTCTGATTAGATGTAGCAATAATTAGTCTTTATGTATAAATATGGGAGCACGTGTGGGGGTGAAATCTTCTCAGTTTTGAAAAAAATAAAGTTAATTGGATTTCATGACAATTCATGAATTCAAAACTTTAAAATTCACCAGCCAGTGCAGTGGTTAAAGTGTCAGGTTAATGCCAGCAGGTCCTGGGTTTAAACTCTCTCTGCCATGAAGTTGCTCAGGAGCTCATTCTCTTAATCAGCAACATAAAGGTAGAAGGCAGCAAACTCCACTTTTCCTGCTAGTGAGAACTCTCGGGAAGGCCTCCAACTCACCCCACTCAAATGTGGGTAGCCTCATTTTTTAACCTTGATTTTAACCGAGATAGGACAAAAGTGGCAGCTGCTCTATCTCAGAATTTGGTTGTGTGTTGAATTCACTGTTTTAAACTGTTCCCGGCTGTCGGTGGCCATGTTTATCATCAAGGCCTTTTACATGACCACGTGGAAATGTTTGGGGGAGGAAAGAACCTCTACCCTGGTTCCCACAGACAATCAGAGCCTCCATTGGGCTCTGGCCATTCACCACCTAGACAATTGCACTTGCAGTCGTGGTGTAGGCAGGCTGGCGGCAGCCCCAGTTCAGCCATGCAACTCAATTTTCCAGAAGCTTAGCCAGTGCTTGCTTCTTGGAATGTGTCTCCCTGCCTTTTAATGCAGGGAGAGCTGCTCCTGGCTGCACTGCGAACTTGGCACTGGCCGGAATTTGCTTGCAAATGGTCAGATGTAGGGAAGGGATGTACAAATAGGTTTGGTTCTACTGTTTGGGGTTGAACCGAACCACCTCCTGTTCAGTCCGACCCCAGACTGAACCCCTCTGGGGGTTCGCAAGTTTTAAAAAATTTAATTTAAAAAAACACCTTAAAAAGTTGTTTGAGGCAGCAGCAGCAGTGGGGGGGTGGTGTCCGCGGAGGTTCCCCCTCCCCCCGCTGGCCTCCTTTATGCCCTAAATGGGCCGTTTGGCCGCTCTTTGGCCGTGGCCATTTTGGAGGTCACCGCACCTGCGCAATAGGCACCTGCATGGCCTGGGTCTTGAAAGTTTTTCTTAAAAAAATTAAATTAAATTAAAATAAACTTAAACAAACTTGCGAAACCCCCTCCCCCACCTTTGAATTCCTAACCCTTTGTATTTAAATGAAGGCCTCCTTGAAACCATTTTTCACAATGGCATTCCAGCCTTTTCTCCACTAAACTAATTACCAAGTTGTTAAGTCAACTGTTTTGGTTGAATTTGTCACTGGTTGACTGCAATCTAGCTCATCAGTCAAATAACCTGGCCGAGTCCAGTTGGCTTCTGGTTTGGACTCGAACCTAACTGGACCAGCCGGTTCCATGCACACACCTAATGCAGGGGGTGTGGATGGGGCACCAGGCACGACTCCTGAGTGCAGCAGCCCAGGTTCTTTGAACCCCACCACACAGTGTTGGCTCTGCCCCTGAATTGCAGCAAGTTCTTTGTCCATGAAGAGAAAAAGAGAACTAGGTCCTCGAAGTATCCCATGATGCTTTGCATTCCATTAAAGAGGCATCCCTCAGTACAGCAGCAGTTACCCTCTGACTGCTCCCTCTACCTGGAGCCAGCTCTGTCTATCTACCTGTCTGTCTGTCTGTCTATGCATGCTTTGGTGGTTTCACTGAATAGAAATCTGCAAGAAGATTTCTGAGTTTCCCCTAATGAAGGGTGTTTTTTTAACATCTCAAGCAACAACAAAAACCTCTCTAAAAGACTATTGCAAGATTACTAGTATATTATTAAAGCTCTTTATCATAATTTTGGATGGCAAAATTGCTAACATAAAAACTCTATAGTAAGTTTTGCCATTTTGGGGTTCTCATAAAAACCTGAAACTACCAGACTTGTAAGAAAGTTACAAGACTTTCAGCTTTTAGTGAAAATGTAAGTTAGATTTAGTCATCCTGTGCCACTGTAAACAGACATAAATACTGGCAGAGGAAGTGGGGGTCATTGAAAGGACACCCCATTTGTATATGGAATAATTGTATAGTACAACTCAGTGAGGGATGAATTTGATCCAAGAGCCTTTCTGGGTGTGAGTTTAAATTAGAATCCACTTTCTTAAATTGCATGTGCATCATCATTGAGTTTATCTCTTTGGATCCACAGAAATAAAATGGTTTCTGAAAAAACGTCACTGACATAATTTGTTTCCATTGAAGTTTCTAGAAAGCAGTGCAAATGACATCATTTTAGGCTCTCATTGGTTCCACTGTGGCCACAGTCCTTTGAATTCAAAAGAAGCCCTAAAAGTCTTCACTGACATAAAGTTTCCATGGAAGTTTCTAGAAAGAAGAACAAGCAACATCATTTTAGGCTCCCCTCAGCACTCCTGTGACCATGACCCTTTGAATTCAAATGAAGGCCTCCTTGGAACCATTTTTCACAATAGCATTCCAGCCTTTTCTCCACTAACTAATTACCAAGTTGTTAAGTCAAGTTATGTTTTGGTTGAATTTGTCACTGGTTGACTGCAATCTAGCTCATCAATCAAACCACCTTCCCTTCATAGGAAACAAGAGAGAAAACAAAGTTTGTCTGCAACCCTTGCAACGTTGTGAAAGAACAAGAAGGAATGATGGATAAAGGCGAGGCTCTGGTTGGAAGGCACAGAAAGTCGCATAAAGGACAAGATGTAGGTCAGGGTCCAGCTTTTTCTCAGTGCTGAATTGTTCTTTGCAAGTGTATGCATGTGTGGAGAACATAGTCACTGTGTTAAAGACAGTATGTTTGATTAATAGTAAGTTGACTGGCTGATGTGGGAAGGGCTTAGAGCAGTGTTCTTCATTCCATGGCCCAGGAGCCAGTGATGGCTCCATTGACCCTACGTGAGACTTCCAGACTATTAGGCCTGTGTGAAGCTTCAGAAAAAGTCTAATATTCTCCACCACCTCCTGGCACTGAAATCCCATGAAATTGATTGCCAGGAAATTTAGGACCAACAAACGGAAGTACTTTTTCACACAATGCATAATCCACTTGTGGAATTCTCGGCCACAAGATGTGGTGACAGCCAACAACCTGGATGGCTTTAAGAGGGGTTTGGATAACTTCATGGAGGAGAGGTCTATTAACGACTACTAGTCGGAGAGCTGTTGGCCACCTCCAGCCTCAAAGGCAGGATGCCTCTGAGTCCCAGTTGCAGGAGAGTAACAGCAAGAGAGAGGGCGTGCCCTCAACTCCTGCCTGTGGCTTCCAGCGGCATCTGGTGGGCCACTGTGTGAAACAGGATGCTGGACTAGATGGGCCTTGGGCCTGATCCAGCAGGGCTGTTCTTATGTTCTTAAACTGCTCAAGGGCTACGGTTGCCATTGTGTAGTGCTGCCCTTTGCCCAGCACTGGTGGGGCCCTTTAAAGGAAATGAAATCCTCTTGAGCCCCAGCACCATCTTGGAAGACATGCACACTGATTGAGAAGTGTAGTCTTTCTCAGTATGTTCCCCATAGAGCTCCGTAGGGAAAGTGCTGGGAAGGACTACACTTCCCAGTGTTCTGTGTGCATCTTCCAAGGTGGTGCTGGGGCTCGAGAGCGCTCCATTTCTCTTAAAGGGCCACAGCAGCCTGGGGAAAGTGTGGCATTGTGCAAAGGTCTCTCACGCTAAGGCTCTCACTTTGAATACTCTTTTAAAAAGTGAACCCCTGCTTGAAAATAGTAAAGATCACTGACAGAGGGAAGCAACCCTGATACAAATATGCAATCACATCTTTCCAATAAAGCTCTGAAGGAAGTAAAATGGGTGGCATTGTTGGAGATGGAAAATAGTTGAAGATCAAAATAACAAAACGTGGTGCAGCGGGGAAGCAGTCTGCCTAGAGAGCAGGGGGGTGTTGGTTCGAATCCCTGCTGGTGTGGTTCCCAGACAATGGGAAACTCCTATATTGGGCAGCAGCGATATAGGAAGGTGCTGAAAGGCATAATCTTATACTGTACAGGAGGAGGCAGTGGTAAACCCCTCCTGCATTCCACCAAGAAAACCACAGGGCTCTGTGGTTGCCAAGAGTCGAGACCAACTCGACGGCACCACCTTTCCCCTGGTTCTAGGAATATCACAAGGAATGCGGTTCTGTATGTTCATTTAAATCCATAATTCTGTAGAGTAATAGCAAGGGTGGTACTAGTAATAGAAGATTGGATCTCTCCCAAACACAAACAGAACCCCACCTCACCCTTTCTACTGATATGGGCTTACCAGCATTTGAAACCCAGGATCTCTTTTGTGTATCTTACCACTCTTGGTTTTCAATCTACCTGCCATCAGGGAACTCTTTCCACATTTTTGCCCGCAAAAGAGCTCCACATTTGTTCCATGGAAACTATTTATGTTATAAAGCAGGGATTCCCAACCTGTGGCGATGAACTAGAACTCCCATCACCCCCAGCCAGAATTGTAGTTCAGCAAATTCTGGAGTGCCACAAGTTGAGAACCCCTGTTATAAAGGTTTGTGGAACCTTTCTTGAGCAAACCTTTCATAAGTATTGTGCCATAGACTGTGCTTAGCATCCCCTTATAACTGCATCAGAGGGGGAAATGGACAGTCTGCATTTCTGGGGAGTCTGCCCACCATTACTGAGCTTCTTAGAAGGGAATCTCAGTTAGGCTTTCTATAAGGCCACAGTCTGAAGTCTACAGCCTTGGGTCAAAAATAATGGCCAGCTCTCCAACAGCTTTCTATTGGGTACAAGAACCAGCAGGGCATAGAAAAGCAGGGAGCTATCCATGCCTGTGTCCGGTGGGGTGAGGGAGTTACCTGGGTGGCAAGGCTACAATGAAAAGGCTGGAGCTAGGAAGAGCTCTCTGTGGAACTATTGCACCAGCAAAAGCCAGGCTCTGAAGGAAGGGCTTACATGGAAGCCAGGAGCTGCGACCCTTTCTGGAGTTCAGAGTGGCCCTGATCCAAGGCAAGTGCCTGAACTTCCTTCCTTTCTTCTCCTCTTAAGGAGGCCAGTTGGGAAATAGGCCAGATGGGACACTTCACCTCCAGCGCTGAAGTTTGGCTCTGGCTCTGGGGTTCCAAGGGTGATGGAGGGAACCGCGGAGATGACACCAAGGTCTCATTGGAAGGTTCTAGATCCTAGGTATCCTCAGGCTTTGTTGACAGGGAGGTAGAAAAGCAGGTTTTGGTAATTCCTCAGGCTCTCCTCATGGAGGAGCAAGCCCTTGTGCTTTAGATTCATAGGACCTGGAGGTTTCCTATCAAGGCCATGGTGTTTTATAGCTGCTTCCCTCATAAGCACACACAAAAAAATCTTATGTAGATTTAACTAAGAGTTTATTCAGAATCAACTCCATTTCTCCCTTCTCCTTTCCCTCCACCCCCCCCCCCCACTCTCCACAGGATCTCCACTGGGACAAACTTCTCAACAACAAAACATAAAAGACTACTAGGTAGAATACAAGTAGGTTTTCAGGTGGGACTTGGTCTGCTTCACCCTCTTCCTCCAAGATTATCTCCTCAGGGTCTGAGAAGAACAGTTTTTAAGAGTTCAGGCAGATATACAGCAAAAAAGCTCTCTCATCCCTTGGTAGCTGAGCAAAGAGGCACCTTTTAAAAGTGGTGATTCTCTTTATTTAGCAGGGGGAGAGCAACTGGCCCGTATCCAATCCCAGCACAGCATCCCTCCAATGGTTGTTGCTGGTGCCTATCTTACGTTTCTTTTTTAGATTGTGAGCCCTTTGGGGACAGGGAGCCATTTTTTTAATTTATGTTTATTTATTTCTGTAAACTTCTTTGGGAACTTTTGTTGAAAAGCAGTATATAAATATTTGTTGGATTCGTATCCTCAACAACCAGTATTCTCAGTAGTCCACTGTTCAAGCAATGATTAACGTTCCTCACTGCCAGCACAGAAATCCAGTCTGCTTTCCCCCTCTCTTGGCTACAATTCTGTATGTAGTTTTAATCCTCCTTCTTGCTCATAAAACTTCTTCCCCTTACTCAAGTGCCTCCTGGAAACATTGTCACAACTGGGCACTTTCTCTTTCAGCCCCTCCCTCCACTTTTCCTTTCCAATTAGCTTTCCCAAAGTATGCAAGATGTCTCAGAGCTGAGAAATTAGATAGTTGGGCCTCCTTCAGACTACCCTTGTGTGAGTGCATAAAAGGGTTGTGGTCTTTTCCTAGACTGAAATATGATGGTGAGTGGGAGGTTATTAAATATTTGCCTCACCATTAGGTAGATGGGATACAATCATAGGTTCCCAGCCTGAGGACATGAAATATATTATCCAGGAGGCCTCTTAAATGCAACCCTTTTCTGCTCAAACAGTCTTCCTTTCTATCATTCCCAGGCCATACACTGTTCTTGCTTCTCTAGAATTTCTGATCTGACCATAGAGAGGGTAAGATGAACTATTGCTCCTCCACCTTCTACGTTGAAACAGAGCCTAGTTAAAAGGGGACAATTACAGTTCTAGTCAGGTTTGCCTCTTGGACATTATAAAGCATGGGCAGGATGCTGAAAATGTTAGTCATGACTAAGCATCATTGAAATAAATGAAACAAATCGGCCATGACTAACCTAAGTCTGGATCCTGAACACATATAAGTCCATGAACTCACACATACGGAACATAGGAAGCTGCCATATACTGAGTCAGACCATTGGTCTATCTAGCTCAGTATTGTCTTCACAGACTCAGTATTGTCTACACAGACTAGCAGTGGCTTCTTCAAGGTTGCAGGCAGGATTCTCTCTCAGCCCTACCCTGGCATCTCCAAGATAGGGCTGAGAGAGATTCCTGTCTGCAGCCTTGGAGAAACTGCTGCCAGTCTGTGAAGACAATACTAAGTTAGACAGACCAATGGTCTGACTCAGTATGTGGCAGCTTTCTATGTTCCTATGTTCCATATGTGTGAATTCATATACTTACGTGTGTTCCAACTGGATATTTTCCAATTTAGCTTCTTTCATTAGAAATAAAGATAAAGTTGTGCCGTCAAGTCGGTGTCGACTCCTGGTGCCCACAGAGCCCTGTGGTTGTCTTCAGTAGACTACAGAAGGGGTTTACCATTGCCTCCTCCTGCACAGAATGAGATGATGCCTTTCAGCATCTTCCTATATTGCTGCCGCCCGATATAGGTGTTTCCCATAGTCTGAGAAACATACCAGTTGGGCTTCGAACCGGAAACCTCTTGCTCCCTATGCAAGTTACTTCCCCGCTGCGCCATTAGGGCACTTTCCAGATTAGCCTCTCAACAGCGGCAAAATGCTTCTGTTCAGGCAAATTGCATTCAAAACGTAAATAGCAAACCACTCAGCAAGGGGAGCAGTCTTGTGAAAACTAACAACCCTCCCCAAACAGCAACTTTTAAATGCCAGATGTACGACGTTATAGCACTATATCGCAGCAATTAAATTCGAAACAAGGCACTGGAAATATGAACAGCACCCTGCTGTCAGAGTAGGGACTGCAATGTCACAACAGAGATAGTGTGAAGCACACTTCAGAGATTCGTCATGACCCTGTTGCAGGGTCTAATCTGGAAAGAGTCTAGGTGGCTTACTTTAGAAATAAGTCAGTTTATATGTGCATGCCCTCAAATGTATTAACACACATTCAAATGAACAATAGCCAAGAAACCTTTTGGATAGGCGGTAAACCTTAATAGTGATGCAAAATCAGTGAAGACCATGAAGCAGATGTGGCCAGAGATCCCAACATTAGTACTATTTATTTATTATTTATTTAACACATTTGTGTACCACCCAAAACACAAGTCTCTGGGCAGTTTACAACAAAAAACCCCAAAACCAACAGATAAAAAGATTGAAACATTGTTGTTTTAATTGTTAAAACAACAATTAAAATGTAAAACTTCAAAACTATTAAAAACACAATTAAAACAAATGTAGCTCTGTGCAGTACTATCTTGTAGTAATAACATAGTGCTATGCATACAGTATTCTGTTAGCACTGTACCCCTGCTAAATGAGCAAAGAGGCACCTTTCCAAGTGATTCTTTTCTTATGTTTTGCAGAGATGAGCAACTGTCTCTATCCAGCCCGAGCACAGCATCCCTCCGGTGGTTGTTGCTGGTGTAGACAAAAATTTCATGTTTCCTTTTCTTTTGCGAGCCCTTTTGGGGCAGGGGCTTATCTTATTTATTTATTATTTGTTTATTTTTCTGTGTGCATAGCCTTCGGCACTTTTGTTGAAAAGCAGTATAAAAACATTTGTATGTGTAGTAGTAGTAGTAGTAGCAGCACCATGACGTCTTTGTATGGCCAAGAGCCAGAATCACAGCGGCTCTTATTAAAATCTCTGCCGCTGCTTCACCCTTTTTAGCATTTCCATCCATCCCCAACAACCCCTGCTGCTGTCTTTATGCCTCTCTCCCTAGCAGCCCAATTTACTCCATCCCCCACATCTCATGCTGCCATAATGACTCCTTGCCTTTCTGTCCAGCAGCTTCCATCCATAAATCCACCCCACCCGCCCCACTTTCATTTCCTCAGTCCTCATGTTAGCCAAGTTCCCTTATGACCAGGAGTGCCATTTCAGTTGCATAGGTGCTAGGGAGGTGGAAATATTTCAGTGTGCGATTTAAGGAGGGGTAAGCTTCCCAGGCCTTGTCCTAGAGATATATTTGACATGAAATTGCAAAATGTGTTAAAATCCATTTATTTTAGGACCATGTGTTGAATTCTTATACTGCCTAACACCAGAGATATATGTAGGTGCTCCTTGAGGAACAATCACATGCAGAAATGTAGGGAGGGAAACTGACCCTCTCCTCTCCCTAAATGGTGCCCCCCCCTTCTAGTGATTCCTTCTGATACTGCCCCTTGGGTCAACAATGCTGTTGCTTCCACAATTACTTCCCTCCAGCCTACCTCACAGTATTGTCGTGAGCATAAACACAACCATGTATACAACCATGTACACACAACCATGGTATGAACACAACCATATACACAACATGTACTTTGGGCTCCTTGGAGGAAGACTGGGATATAAATATGCAATTAATTAATTAATTAATTTCCCTTACAGCCAATTCACACAAGGTATAGTCATGTGGCTAGCTACTCCTTTTCTTTATAGGCCAATCTTTTTAACATCAAAATGAATACATTTCTTTTTAGTGGTGTGCAAAGCAGCCATCTCCTTTGTCTGTTACGCAAACCCAAATGATGTAGAATTCAACATAGCACTACTCAAATCATTTTCAAATTATTTGTAAAGGTAAAGTGTGCCATTGAGTTGGTGTCGACTCCTGGTGACTACAAAGCCCTGTGGTTGTCTTTGGTAGAATACAGGAGGGGTTTATCATTGCCATCTCCCATGCAGTGTGAGATGATACCTTTCAGCATCTTCCTATATCGCTGCTGTCTGATACAGGTATTCCACATAGTCTGGGAAACATACCAGTTGGGATTTGAACTGGCAACCTCTGGCTTGCTAGTCAAGTCATTTCCCTGCTGCGCCATTTGTAGTGTTGTACTATTAAAAAAGTGGATAGGAAACTAAAAATGCTCCTCGTGCAGGACGCCATATAGTCTGGGGCCAACCCTGCTTTTCTGTGCAAAAGGAAAGGGTAATTGCAGCCCTAAAACCCTAACAAATTGGAACACCACAACATGTGGTATCCTTGTATCTGTATCATGCTTGTATTTTTTCCCCTTTAGCTGGAGGTTTTACAGAAAGGGCTTTCCCCTGAATCCAATCCTGATTGGAGTGTGCCAGTCCACATATTCACTGGATTTAATCCAACCTTCCTGCAGGCTATCAGGGACCAGGACAGACAGGACATTGATTGTCCCTGAATGGAGGCTACAAATCCTGGCTTAGCCTGAGCTATGTCTGGGGTAAAAAAAATCCTATTTCCAGCAGCTTTGGGGAAAAACTCTGGGGCTTCTGCTTTCTCCGAAGGTGTTGATGGAGGTGCTGATGGCTACGTGAATGGTCCGTCTAATCCCTCAAATTAAAATGCCTTGAATCTGCTGCGAAGCAGATTCCCTCTTCAGATACCCCAAGGCATAGAGCCATGTGTGAAAAACCTCCTGCAGGGCTAACCACAGCTTTGGAGGGGGTTACTTATATTGAGAAAATGGCATGGGGAAAGAATTAACCCATCACCCAGCACCACTGCTCTGATCAAAATCCTTACAGCCACTTTAAAGCAATTTTCAAAAGGACAGGGGATTCGATCACAGATCTTCTGTGAAGATCACAGATTTTCATTTCAGAGCCCTAATATAATACTCTCTTCCAGACTGACATCATTCATTCATTCAATTTATATACCACTCTTCCTAAAGTGCCTCAGGGCAGTTTACATTAAAATAAAAAACACATAATAAAACAATTAAAATCAAGAAACATTTAAACCAGACGAAATTAAAAATAAAAATAGATCTCTTAATAGCTAGACTAAAAAGATGAGACTCTAAGATAGGGATCTACAAACTGGCTGGAGGTTGAGCCGGTTCACCATTGAAGCAGTCTGGCTCGACAGCTTGCCCTGGAACTGGACTGGGCCTACTTCGGCTCAACGTTGACTTGGGGGTTCTAAAGTTGTTGTTTTTTAAAAAATTAACATTCACCGCCAGGTCCGGCAGCCTCAGTGGGGTGCTGCTGCCGTGGCCACAGGCCTCTCTCCCTGCTGGTCTCCCCCGGTCCTCTAATGGCCATTCCAGTTCATTTGGGGGGCATTCTAGCCCTTTCTCTGGAGGCAGTAGCTATTTTGGAGGCCACCGTGCACATGCCCTGGCCATTTGTGTGGCTGGGTCATGACTCAGGCCATGCAAATGGCTAGGGCACATGTGCGGCACTAAAACACTAAAGCACTACACAGTACACTGCATGCAATAGGTGGAATCCAGTTTTCAGCAATGTTTAGTGTAGGTGGGTGGTCTGGACAGTAATCCCTGGGATGAGAATTTGTTGTTACAAATGTAGCCCCTTTTTCATCTATGGAGGTTTTGGGCTTGGCTCATCTGTTTTGGTAATCTGTAATAACATGTTTTGCATGCACGTTATTATCTGCTTTCCATCTGTGACAAGCTTGCAGTCATAATCATATGCCACACATCTAGGTTGTTTGACCAACACATTCACAGAGATGTCCCTGTTTTCATCAGTGAAATGTTGGAAGGTGTGTGATATCCAAGATGCTCCAGAATTCTCTCTACTCCCATCTAGAAGCCAGCATCTGTATATTTTGTTTCCCTGCAGGAGTCACAAGACCATTCATGGATAGTTCCAATAATCCCGTCTAAAATGCCAAGAATCATATTTATCTATCATATTACTCACCTACTGAATTCTATCCATCCATGGCTTCATAGTGGTAGGAACCATCTATTTGGAAGTGACCTAATCCCAAAGGTTCTGGATCCACTTTCTTTTCTGCTAAAAATGGGGGCCTTACCATCACCGAGCAGGAGGCATTTTGATTGCTTTCAGGATTACTGCCCACCTTGTTTATGCCTTGAGCATGGAAGACTCCATAACTCATGGAATCTCTGCAATGCCTGACAGCATGTGTGTATATTATATACATATCAGACAAGAATGATTACCTCAATGATACTTTATGCTCGTCTCTCCAGTATAAACAAATGGCTAGTCTTAACTAAAGTGCACTGGATGAGCATGAGTAACTGGACTTCCATGTACCATTTATTAACTTAAAAATCCATTCCTGTTATTATTATTCTGCACGATGTTTTTTTTTTCTTTGAAAAAGAACGCGGCAATATGTCTAAATGAAAACCAGATATGCTCAGGAGGAATTTGAAATATGAGGCTGAGTCTAAGCAGCAGCAAAGCGATCCCAGATTAATAGGAAAGGCTGGAGTTATTGCAGCACTATGTAATAAATGGGGGTCAAAAAGGAGTTGCCTCATGGGGTTTAGCTTGGTTTGAATCTCTGCAGACAGACTCATACTCAAGGAAGTGGGTCAGATAACTGGAGAGAGAGTTCATCACAGCGATGTCCCCAAAACAGCTGCTAAGAAATGAGTTCTTTTGGGCTTCAGCTTATTATAGATAGTGTGCTGTATATACATTATCTCATCCCCTTGGGAAACAGCCATGATCAGAGGCAAAGGCAGGTCAATCCACCTTGCAGGGACATCACAGTATACATTGTGTTTAACTAGAGATGAAATGACTTGACTAGCAAGCCAGTGTTTGCCGGTTTGAATCCCCACTGCTATGTTTCCTAAACTATGGGAAACACCTATATCAGGCAGCAGCGATATAGGAAGATGATGAAAGGCATCATCTCATACTGCACAGGAGATGGCAAAGGTAAACCCCTCCTGTATTCTGCCAAAGACAACCACAGGGCTCTGTGGTTGCCAGCAGTCGACACCGACTCTACAGCACACTTTACGTTAGATATGAGAAAGAGGGGAAAACATGGAGGAGAGGCAGCAGCTCTGTGGTGTCTTAATGTCTAGTTGTTCATTCAAACATTCCTTGTATACTGGACCATCTAATCTTTCTTACTACACTTTTCTGCAAAGGCTGCAATCCTATGTACATGGTCATCATGTACTTCATTTGTGTTCTGCTAGCACTATCAGCCCTGTGGCCAGCCAGAAAGTCTCTAGAAATCTCTGCAGTTGTTCTCACAACTAGAGATTCTTGGGTAGGGGAGTGTTAACCCAAGAATCTCTGGGCATCTGGGGCATAGGGAGTCCTCAGTAGCCCAGATCTGCTACCCAGGCTAAAAGTGAGAGAAACAGAGCCCATCCTACCTCATCTTCTGGTCATGTGTGCAACTGTGGCTCTAGGGCAGTCAGCAGCCATGATTATCATAGAGTTTTGAGCCTTGTGAAGCCAGGAAGAGGAGCCCTGTTGCTGTACTGAGGGCTGCCTCTCCACTGTTTGTGTGGTGCATTGTGGGATGTTGGAGGACCCAGCTCAAGTTTTCCTCCCTCCTGCAGTGCACAGCAGCCCAATTATGTGGGGGTTGGGTCATCTGGGAGGCATGGGGTTTGAGCATGCCTCCCCTTCAACCCACCACCATATGGTCACGAGAATGAGCTCTCTGAGTTGTGAGTTCGCCTCTTACATGTGTGTTAGTGCATTCACATGAACAAAAAAGATACCATACATTGCAGAGCGGGACACTTCACTTACTGCAGCTGCTGAGAACCAGAACTGTTGACAATTGTTGTTATCAAGTATATCTTTAGGCAAAAGAAAATCAGTGGTAGTTTCCTATAGAATAAACAAATACAGCATAGAACACGTAGAGTGCAACATTTAGCGGGGGCAGCCTTTCCATGAGGCAGGTTGACACAGTTGTCCCAAATGCAGGGAGGGGTGAAGGAACATAGGAACATAGAAAGCTGCCATATATTGAGTCAGACCATGGGTCTATCTAGCTTAGTATTGTCTAGAGAGACTGGCAGCAGCTTCTCCAAAGTTGGAGATGCCAGGGAGGGAACTTGGAACCTAGATGCTTTCCCCAGAGTGGCTCCGTCCCCTAAGCCGTGGTGTAGTGGTTAGAGTGCTGGACTAGGACTGGGGAGACCCGAGTTCAAATCCCCATTCAGCCATGAAACTAGCTGGGTGACTCTGGGCCAGTCACACATCTCTCAGCCTAACCTACTTCACAGGGTTGTTGTGAAAGAGAAACTCAAGTATGTAGTATACCGCACTGGGCTCCTTGGAGGAAGAGCGGGATATAAATGTAATAATAATAATATTAATAATAGTAATAAAAACCTCAGCACCATAGGGGTCACAGAAATCACCATCAGCCAATTACAAAAAGCAGCTCTACTGGGAACAGCCTATACTCTGCGACGATATCTATAACAATTGACGATAAAATTCAGCCATCCCAGGTCCTTGGGAAGGACTCGATGTCTGGATAAAACAAACCAGTCAATAACACCTGTCTGACTGTGTAAACAAGAAATAATAATAATGGGAATATCTTACAGTGCTCACACTTCTAGTCTCCCATTCATATGCAACCAGGGCAGACCCTGCTTAGCTAAGGAAACAAGTCATGCTTGCTATGGCAAGAGCCCAGCAAGTGCCATCCTCCACAAATACCACCCTCCTGTCCACTGTTGCCATCCTTCCTTGCCCTCCTGGGGCCTATGGTTCATCCCCCCACCCTTGCCCTGCTGAGATGCCCCTCTTCTCCCCACTCCGCTTGAACTAGAAGCACCCCTGCTGCCACTGCCTGGCTTGGTAGCACAGTCTGAAGTGCTTGCATGTCACTGCCACTGCCTCAGCAGCACAGCTGGAGAATGTTAAGCAACTGCCCGCAGATACAGGCATCATGTTATCCTTGTAGGGGAGAATCTGAATCAACCCCTTATTTAGCAGAGAAACCCAGTTTGATGAGAACAGAGCTCTCAGAGGAGATCTGGAGACAATTGTTTAAAGCCTAAAACAAGTAAAGATTTAGTTGAAGAAGTTACAAACTTGGATAGAAAAGCCTGCACCCTGTACTAGCTACCTCATGGTAGAAGGCAGAAGAAGCAACAGAGAGAACAAAGAGAAGGGAGTGTCCTAAGACTATCAGTCTACCAATTAGAAGAGACTTAGAGCAAAGAACAAGAAGCAAGAAAGAACAAGGGGGCAGTCCTACACTCTACTCCTAATGTTCCTAGTGGTCAATAGGAATTATTGGTGTTGAGAGTCAATGCCTATGGCCGACAGTCTGGCAGTCCTTGTCTCAGGCAGCAAAATGTCTTGGGCTGCCCCTGTCATTTAGCAACATATAATCATGACACAGCAAGGCTCAGACAGTGATAACTGGTATTAGAATGGAGGTGTTACATGAATGTCCGGTATTTTCATATATAAAATACAGCTTAGGTCCAGGTTACTTAAGAGAGTGCCTTCTCTGTTGGGAACCCTATTACGATCCTCTAGAGAGGTCTGGTTACAGTTGCCACCAACTCTTTTGGTGGCAACTCGGGACCAGGCCTTCTCTGTGGCTGCCCCAGGTCTTTGGAGTGTGTTCCTTGCTGAAACAAGAGCATCTCCTTCTCTGTTTGTTTTTAGGAGGACCCTGGTGTCGTACCTATTTCCCCAGGCTTTTAACTGAAATCTAATTTTTAAATTTTAATGTGTTTTTATCTATTGTGATTTTTATCTGTTTTATGAATTTTAAATGTTTTATATTCTATATTATGTTTTAATCTATACACTGCCTAGAGAGTTCTGTATTAGGCGGTATAGAAATTCAATCCATCCATCCATCCATCTATCCATCCATCAATCAATATAGAAAGGAATATTGGAGGATATGCTGCTCTTGCCTGTGTAACAGTGAGGTTAGCAAACATAGATGATTTAAGTTGTGGGACCAGAACTTCAGAAAGAAGAATGAACAGGGCCTTTTTCAGACTCCGAGACACCTGGGGGCAGAATGTTCATTTGAGTCCCCCCCCACCAACTTTCTGCTCTCTAACTGACATACTGTACAATGTTGCACATGTGGTGGAATGCAACATTTGCACAGTTGCACAAGTACAAAAATTGTGCAGAATTGTGCAACAGTGAGACTGTCATATTTGGATTGATTGATTGATTTCATTTATATACTGCCCATCCTAAAGCGGCTCAGAGCGGTTTACTTTAAAAATTTAAACCAATTAAAATAGTAACATAGAACACAAATCAGGTAATACATGATCAGAAAACACAAAATAAAAGAAGTTAAAATGTTAACATAAAACTAATTTTAAAAACCGCTGAATATTATTAAAAGCCAGATTGAAAAGATGGATCTTTAGTGCTCTCTTGTAGAACTCCAAAGATGATAAACCTCTTATACCTACAGGGAGCGCATTCCATAACTAGGGGCGACAACTGAGAAGGCCTGATCCCAAGTGGCCACCAGATAAATATATGAATATATATATAAGAGCTGCATTGTCACACAACTCCATTTGTGCAATTTTTGCATTTTGCAACCGTGATCTTGCACAGCTGTGCAAATGTTACATTCCACTGCATGTGTAATGTTGCACAGTTATTACATCGACATTCAGCCACTGCATCCTGTGTCAATGCAACAACCCAAAGTGCTGAAATAACTGTTGATCCTGGGGTTACATTTGAACTGATTATTTTTACTGCCTGAATGAAAAGAATCAATCTGAGCATTTTGAATACTGAACCATATTTTGGATGGGGGGCTCCATGTGTGGGGTCTTGGGCAATTTCCCCTCTTCCACACCCCCTGGGCTCTGAGAATGA
The DNA here is from genome assembly GCF_027244095.1 of Hemicordylus capensis. Taxonomy (NCBI): domain Eukaryota; kingdom Metazoa; phylum Chordata; class Lepidosauria; order Squamata; family Cordylidae; genus Hemicordylus; species Hemicordylus capensis. Next base: position 36,694,204 of record NC_069660.1, on the reverse strand, counting down.
AGCAGTGTTTAAAAAGTTGGTCATAAAGCTGGCTAGAGCATTGGACTGAAAAAAAACAGGCTGGAAGAAGGCTCCTGACAGAAAGGCATGGATTATTCAAATATTCTGCTACAAACGAAACAGCTTGGTACTTGGTGGCAGAACTGAAAAGACCATTCGAGGCAGCTGGAACTCAGGTGGCCTGAAGCTGGAAAGACATAAGAAAGAAGCCTTATTTGCCACACAGCTTAAAGGGGGGGGGACTTAAGTTGGGGAAAAGGAACCACTCCAAACCTCGAGAGAAGAAAACCCTCTAATCTGCTGCACAAATTGGCTTTGACTGTGAAATTATTTGATCCTCCAGTGCCACCCATTTGTCTGCATTCTCATAGAGCAAGCCAATAGCCTCATAATTCATGAGTTTTCCTATCCTCTGCTGCCGCCTTTCAGATGCAGCCATTAATGGTTCTGCCAGTGGTGGACATACAGAGCAAGGATGCACCAGTGCAGCAAGAGAGCAGCATAACAGAACTTCCCAAATATCTGCACTGGGGCAGTGGGGGTGTCAATTTTTTACGCCCTTCCCATGCCCAGAAAGCCCTCTGTGCCACTCAAAAATATGTCCCCAAGGGCTACACAACCCTCAGGGACAGATTTTGGGGTCAGCCAATGTTTTATATACTGTCGATTCCATTCTCCCACTTCTCTTAGCAAAATAATAATTGTTCCATTCTGTTCTGCATTGGTTAGACCTCACTTGGAATACTGTGACCTGAAATGTGTAGAGACCTGAAATGTGTAGGGAATTATGTCCCTTTTCAGTGGTAGAATGGAACATGGCACGCTGAAACATCCTGTAGTTCTATGAAACAGCATGTCCATTCCACACTGTTTGAACTCTCTGGAAGGACAGTCTAGAACTGGAAAAGGTGCAGAAGAGGGCAACCAAGATGATCGGGGCCTAGAGCACCTTTCTTATGAGGCAAAGCTACAACACCTGGAGCTTTTTAGTTTAGAAAAAAGATGACTGCGGGGAGACATGATAGACGTCTGTAAAATAATGCATGGTGTGGAGAAAATGGATAGAGAGAAATTCTTCTCCCTCTCACATAACACTAGAACCAGGGGTCATCCCATGAAATTGATTGCCAGGAAATCTAGGACCAACAAACGGAAGTACTTTTTCACACAATGCATAATCCACTTGTGGAATTCTCGGCCACAAGATGTGGTGACAGCCAACAACCTGGATGGCTTTAAGAGGGGTTTGGATAACTTCATGGAGAAGAGGTCTATCAATAGCTACTAGTCTGAGGGCTATACACCACCTCCAGCCTCAAAGGCAGGATGCCTTTGAGTACTATTTGCAGGGGAGTGATAGCAGGAGAGAGGACATGCCCTCAACTCCTGCCTGTATGCTTCCAGCGGCATCTAGTGGGCCACTGTGTGAAACAAGACACTGAACTAGATGGGCCTTGGGCCTGATCTAGCAGGGCTGTTCTTATGTTCTTATGAAGTGGCCATTAACAGAACAGGCTGCTGAGCTGCTCATAGGAACATAGGCCGCTGCCATATACTGAGTCAGACTATTGGTCTATCTAGCTCAGTATTGTCTACACAGACTGGCAGCAGCTTCTCCAAGGTTGCAGGCAAGAATATCTCTCAGCCCTCTCTTGGAGATGCTGCCAGGGAGGGAACTTGGAACCTTCCAGCTCTCCTCCCTCAAGGTTCAGCTTCCAAACCCTAGCAACATCTCTGTGTTACGCAGGGGTGAAGTGGTCGCCTCAGGCAGCAGATTACTGGAGCACCAGCAGGACAGCAAGATGCCCCCTATTGTCACCATTGGAGCAGCTCTTTGGGACCAATCAGATCCTTGTGAACTTTGCAAGGAGTGCCTCTCCTCACGTTCTTCTCAAGGAAGCATGAGGAGAGAAGAGGAGGATGCTGGCAACTTCCTCCCTGACCCCTGCATGCACTTGGAAGGGTTGGTTTTGAAAGGGGTCTTCCTGCCCCACCCCACCCCCCAGGCCATGGGGCAAGGCAGCATTTTGCTCCTCATTTCGCACACCGTAATGACTTGGGCTGCCCCTGGTGTTAGGAATTATCTTGGCACAGCAACTTGATTCATGCAGTCTACAGCAGAGTGGCACCAAAAGCAATGATAACAGAACCATTGAGTGGCATATGTTAGTTTTAGGCTTAGGTTGTTCAAACAGGTTGCATGAACAAAGACTGAGAGGTGCTTTGGGATATTAGGAGCTGTTGGATCAGTGTCAAAAGTGACCAGCAAATGTAATGTTCTTGATCCAGAGGCAAAACGAAGCAAAGGCGTGCGATATAATAATTCCTACCAATTGATATTTTTGTTTCCCTGTGGGATTTATGTCCCCCATCTCCTTTTCTTAGTCCTCAAATAAATCTTGCAAACGATGCTAAGGAAAGCAAGTACCTGTAGCCAGGGGCATGTTAGGAGAAAGGTGGAATGAGAAGCTAAGCGGTGAAATGTCTGGATTCCAATGTCTGTGGCATTCTGTGCAGAGACATCAGCTTGTGTGTGATCTCAGAGCTCAGCTCTCACACTCAGCTGCAGGAGATAGATTACATCAAAGCCTGTTGCTTTCATTTGGCTCTGGGGGGCATTTCTGAAGACTACATGCCAAGGTCTGCAGGGGTCACTGCCCTGAGAAAAGCAAATCTGCTAGCCTTCTCTAATGAGAAATCTCTATTTTTCTTCTGCCTTATCAACAAGCAACTTGATTAGGGGATGGGGCCGTAGCTTTGTGGCAGAACATTGGCTTTGCATGCAGAAGGCCCCAGCTTCATTCCCTGGCAGCATCTCCAAGTTCAGCTGGGAAAGACTCCGGTCCTGCCTGAAACCTTGGAGAAAGTGCTGCTAGTCAGGGCAGGCAATACTGAGCTACATGGACCAATGGTCTGACTCGGTATAAGGCAGCCCACTTACACATTGTAGCGTGATGCCTGTGCCTTGACTCACCTTTTAAAAACAGATTATTCTAAAATTCACTGGTACAGTGGAGGCAAAAGAGAGAGCAACATCTATTTTCTCCTATGCCTGAAATAGGGTTTGGATGATAAAACTGTGTTTGATTCAGGGCTGGAACTGACTGTTGGAATGGCATGTGGGCCAAGAACTTAATGCTGCAGAGTTAGTATGCTGGACAGTGTGATGCCATTCAAAGAGTTACATGTATGCTTGCACAGGATGAGGCCTCCTATTGAGTGTGGAATGCAACTCCACTTGAAATTTTTAAAAGTTATATAATAATCACGAAGGTAAGCTTCTAATCATGAAGATATGCTTGAAAGTGTGTGTATAATATCTGTGGCAACCACAGAAACTAAGAGCCACATTAGATGTGATCTTAATCACTGCATTGGCTGTGGTGTGGAGCCAACGGAAGCTAAACAGCACACATGGGGAGTCCAATCCAGATTGGGTCCATGATGAGGAGGTAAGGTTAAAGCCCCCTTTATGCCCCCAGATGGTCCTGATCTGGATCAGGGCCCCACCACCACCACTACCACCACCACCAACAACAACTTATTTGTTAGCTCCCCCATAACAAATTGTTCTCTGGGTGGCTCACATGTGTGCGATATAGAGAAAAATAGCACACACCAGTGATGTGATGAAAGTCACATCTAGTTTGGCCATAAAAGGATGGCTGAACAAGAAATTCATCAGGTGAAGCTTTTGCCACCTTCACATCTGGTGACCTTATCTGCAAGAAGGTTCAGCAAATAAGTCAAAGCAAAAAGGAGGAGGAGGAGGGAGGAGGAGGAGGAGGAGGAAACCAGTCTGGGAACTCCTGATCTGAATCCCACACCTGTATTGGGGTAACATTCTGGCCCAAAGCAGAGGTGAAACCACACAGAAGACATAGGAACATAGGAAGCTGCATATACCGAGTCAGACCATTGGTAATACCTGTGTGAGGGCCTTGATCTGGAGCAGCAGGAGGGTATTTCAGGTCAAGTCAGAGGTATGCTGGCGAGGTTTCCTGTGGGAAGCTTTGTACTGTGCTTGCCTGCTCACACCATGATTCCCGGCACCTCGATTAGCCCTTCACTCGCATGAGCACTGAAAATAAAAACAAAATGACATTCATTAGATGTTTTAAGGAGTGCTCAGGCATGTAATCCTCCTGGAATGAGGCAGCCATAACAAGTTACTGTAGTTATTGATGCCTATGTCAGTTAGTCTTTTCCAAGGATTAATCATGTTCAAGAAAGATCAAGAGTCGGTAGATGTTTTTTGACCAGATCTCAGTTGTGCCAAACTCTGGCCTCAGTGGGGTTACATTGGTGTAAATGCGGTGGGGGCGGGTGGGGGGAGAAAGGTGGTGGCCTTTTTTGCTTCAGGGCCAGGAAATAGTTTTCCAGGTAAAACAAGGGTAATATCTTTATTGCTAGAAGTTTCACAGTTAGGGTGTCTGAATTCAAACTTGCCCCAAGACTGGGTGTGAACAGACAAAGCAATTTCCCTAAAGATAGGGAACTAAGTACATATGTCCCCTACCCCCTGAAACAAAAACAATAGCATATGAATTTTCTATATCTATATTGCTAACAAATTTTGATATATGGTATCGTTCACGGCTTTCCTCCAAGAATTCTGAGAATTTCAGTTTAATGAGGATGCTGGTTACTCCTTATTAGAAAAGAGTAGCCCCCTTCACACAAATATAGTCCCCAAGGTTCCCCATAAAGGGGAATGACTATTAAAGCAATATTAGGTCAGGTAGGGATATACCCCCCACCCTTCACACAAACAACTACCACTACCCTCAAAATGTGTGGAGTCCCAAATAAGGGACTCACACATTATTAAATATGTCTAATATGTTATACTGTATTGAGATGTGATTGAAAAACATTCTTGTGACTATGAGAGATGCCCCATTTATAGGAAGGTGAGTATAGTGGTAAGGTATAGTAGTAAGACCATAGCGGGAACGGGGGTGGGGGTGTGGATTTTAATGAAACTTGTCATCAGTTGCAAAAAGTGCCCTCTCTCTGGCAATTTTTCAGGAAACTGAAAAAGAGTGGAAAGTGTTTGCATATCCAAGAAACATTACTCCAAATAGGTTTGGCGTTCACATTCCTGGTTGGATAGGATCACCATGTGGCCAGTCCAGAAAACATTTCACTCATTCTAAATCAGACTTCTTTGCCCTAACAAATGTCAGCATAATATAAAATCTTATTAGCTATGTAGTATCATGACACCATTCACTACTTGTTCTCTGATTGTCTTGGATCACTCTAAGAAGATGTCTGATTGGCTGGGATCACTCTTCTAAAGAAGCCTTAAAGAAATTAGCGGTGCCAAAGAAGAAGCAGATCAGAGGGGAAAAGGCAATAAACCGATGAGAAAAGGAAAATATTCTTGGCATTGGGGAAGTTTTCAGAAAATTTCCTGGGAACCCTGAAAGTACTACTTTCACCCAGAGAATCATAACAGATTATTATTCAGAATAGCCTTCATGTTATGCTGCCTGATGGCAAACAATGTCCACTCCCACCACACACACACAAGGGATATATTTGATATCTCATTTCACTGATACTTTCCCACTACAGAGACAGGGAGTAGGGCTGTACATGCGAGGTGTAGTACTGTTAATCTAAAGCCTCTGGTTTTGTAGATGTGAGATCTGGAGAATATGGTTTGAGGAAAGATCACTACCACCATGACTGATGTCATTGTTGAAGAACTAGTGATGGTGTGAATATCAGTGGCCAGCAGCAGCAGAGATGGAGGCAGTGATGAAGCAAGACAACTGGGTTATGTTTGCTTCAAGTAGCATGAGCTCCAAGCCCACCCTGGAGTTTGGAATGTTGCCTTCGAGCCAGTTGAGGAACACTTTGAAGATAGTAGTCAAGAAGAACCTCACACATCCCTTGGCTTGCTTTACACTTGCTCTTTTCCGTGAACAGCAAAACTGACTAGCTGCAATAAGAAACCAAGGTCATTCACAAAACCGAATGCTGTGTCCCACCCAGCTTTGGGAACTGTGTGTGTTCCCCATTTTTGGCTGTGTGGGAGCAAACAGCTAGGTAGGAGGAGGGAGAAGTGATCGAGGTAGTTCACATGGCCGGGCAGGTGGGGGGCGGGCAAGGAGAAGGCAGGGAGAAGTGCAAAGTTCAGTACATTCCTGGAGCCCAGGGACAGTGAGCAGGCAAGAGGGGAAGCTCCTCCTCCACTTCTGTAGCCCTCAAGCCCAGAGCTGGCCTACACCTTGTCCCGTCAGTGTGTTGAGGCTAGCAGAAAGCTCCACCAGGTGCATGACTCATTTGTGCTGGAGGGAAGAGAGCACTGGCCAGTGGACAGACAGATGGCAGGCCCAGGCACACAGGGCTGCCACTGATGGTGTATGCTCATCATGGCTCAACTCAGGCCGTGTCAAGCGCCATTGCCTCCTCCTCCTCCTCCTCTGCCTTCTCCATTGCCACCGCCACCTCATCAGTGAAGGGACCTGATGGGGATGGCAGCTGTGGTGCTAACACAGCAGCACCAGTGCCCCTTATAATATGGCAGTCTAGGTGACTGCTTATGTGGACGGCCCAGCCCTGGAAGGGTCTCTTAATCATATGGTTATTATTGGCCGACATGTTGCACAGTAAAACACAGACAGTTGGGAACTGCATGCACTGCTCCAAGCAACAAAGAATCCTGCTAGTGGACTTGCACAAGGGTGCTCTTGCACTGGCATAACTGCACTTCCACAACACTAATTACATTGGAGACAGAGTAAGTAATATTGCAGAACACTGTGGTCATTTAAGTATTTGCACAAAAATTACCACCCACATTTTTTAAGGTCGTTGAAGAGGCACTCATGTTTTAGTGCACAACATGTTGGCCTCCTCCTCCTTCTTCTTCTTCTTCTTCTTCTTCTTCTTCTTCTTCTTCTTCTGACATCCAAACTAATTTACTGAATAATTACTGAATCACTTCTCCTCAGGACTTCCTCCAAAAGACTACTTAATTTCAATAGAACTACTCAGGAGTAATTTAGTCTGAATGTCAGCCATTATTATTAGTATCAAAAATGGAAACAGTCCTACATTGAGGAGTCCGGCTGTTTATGGTGAAAGACAGAAAGCTATTGAGCATTTTCCACAGGGCTGGCAATGGCTTCTGGGCCGTAACAAAGACTTCTGTGCTCATTAGCGAATACAGAAGACAGTGTTTTAAAATTAGTGAAGACAGCTTCCGGCTTGCTGGGCCCTGACCCAAACGTTTTGCTGTTTATTCATACTGAGGTATTACTGTCTGTATTTGAAAACATTTCATGACCCAGCTTTATGCATGCTTCTTAATGATACCATGAAATGAACTCATTAGACCTCTTTGAGGCATTTTAAAAAAAAGAATGTTAAGATCTAATTTGCAATTTTAACACATTTTGGTAAAAGTAATTTGCTTCATTACTTCATGTCAATCAGATACAGGACACAAACCCAGATTACTTGTGCCAAGTTGCCCTTTCAGTATTATTAATTAATTATTCCTGGCTGACATCCTGACTTACAAAGCATAGGTGCTATGTGAGATGTGTTAGTGCTACGGCTGTCGGCTGAATTCCAGAGTAACCTGGCACTGCCCACCCTTCTCCCAGAAGCCCACTGATTGAGTAAGTGCCGTCAAGTCTGTGTCGACTCTTAGCAACCACACAGAAAGATTCTCTCCAGGATGATCTGTCTTCAACTTCACCTTTAAGGTCTCTCAGTGGTACATTCATTGCTGTTGTAAATGAGTCCACCCACCTTGCTGCTGGTCGTCCACTTCTTTTCTTTCCTTCAACTTTCTCCAGGATTATGGACTTCTCAAGGGACCTGGGTTTTCACATAGTAGTGTCCAAAGTATGATATTTAGAGCCTGGTCATTTGTGCCACGAGTAAAAATTCTGGATTGATTCCCAAAAATACAAAACAAAAATATGTCCCTGAGGGCTGCACAAGCACCAGGACTGCATTAGCTGAACCCAGCAGCAGCAGCAGCAGCACAACCCACATAGCACTCATGCTTCATTACTCAGGATGTCGGCCATTATCTTCTTTCTGGAATCTTATTTTAAGATACACAACGTTTGCATGAACCAAGCCTTCTGAACAGGCTAAATATACCTGTTTGTTTTTTCTCCTAATCCCACCTGCAGTTATGCTCCTTCCTTCCAGCCCACTAGCATGCTGGATCTCAGGTTGCCTAATGTGTAGGTAAATGAGAGGATGTAAATTAAGCAGCTTCCTCATAGAAACATAGGAAGCTGCCTTATACTGAGTCAGACCATCGGTCCATCTAGCTCAATACTGCTTACACTGACTGGCAGTGGCTCTCCAAGATTTCAGGCAGGGCAGGAGTCTTTCCCAGCCCTACCTGAAGATGCCAGGGACTGAACCTGTGACCTTCTGCAGATCACAGAAGCTCTTCCAATGACCTCTGGCCCCACCCTTTAAGGGGAATATTTTACAGCACTCACATGTAGTCTCCCACCCAAATGGAAGCCAAGGCAGACCCTGCTTAGCAAATGGGACAATTCATGCTCACTACCACAAAACTAGCTGTTCTCCCAAACCACTGGGGAATGGGTTGGAGCCCAATCCAGGAACATTTCCTTGCTTTTTAACAAGGACTCTTGCTTTGGTATCTGAATGTAGCATCTGGTTCCTTACTGAAGCAGAGCATTTGTCCATCTTGTCTAGCATTGCCAACTTGGACTGCTAATGGCTCTCCAAGTTCCTTCCCAGTCCTGCTACATGAGATTATTTAACTGGAGATGCTGGTGACTGAACCTGAGACATTCTGCATGCAAAGAATGTGCTTTACCACTGAGCTACCATCCTTCCCTTTAGCATTACAGCATGATTAGATTACAGCCTGAGAGCGCTGGTATCCTTGTCACAAAGAATTTGAGAAATTCTGGTTCATCTTTAGTGGCCTTTTCACAGTGTCGGCCATGCATAATTAGGAGTATCTCTGTGTAGAGCAGCCAACTTCTTAACTGGTTCCTGCAACAGTTGTGCCTTTAAAAGCAGCTTGATGTGCAGGCTTAGCAGATAATATGGTTTATCCCCATGCCAAAATTTCACCTGCAGGTCAGCTTGCTGCCAGGGGCATGATAACAGCCCCGGCTCTGTTTTGTTCTGGTCAGTCGGCAACCTCATCTGGGCATCCAAGCTCAGTTTGCTCATGCCTAACAAATGCCAGATAGCTTTAAAGGTAAAGTGTGCCGTCAAGTTGATTTTGACTCCTGGCGCCCACAGAGGCCAGAGAGCCAGTGTGGTGTAGTGGCTAGTGCTGGACTAGGACTGGGGAGAACCGAGTTCAAATCCCCATTCAGCCATGAAACTAGCTGGGTGACTCTGGGCCAGTCACTTCTCTCTCAGCCTAACCTACTTCACAGGGCTGTTGTGAGGAGAAACCTAAGTATGTAGTGCACCGCTTTGGGCTCCTTGGAGGAAGAGTGGGATATAAAATGTTTTTTGTTTTTTTTAAGAGGCCTGTGGTTTTCTTTTGGTAGAATACAGGAAGGGTTTACCATTGCCCCCTCCCATGCAGTATGAGAAGATGCCTTTCGGCATCTTCCTATATCACTGCTGCCTGATATAGTACCAGCAGGGATTCAAACTGGCAACCTTCTGCTTGTTAGTCAGGGATTTCCCTGCTGCGCCACTTAAGGTAACCCAGATAACTTTACATGTGTATATTATTATTGTTGTTGTTTACACAGTCAGACAGGTGTTATTGACTGGTTTTTTTTTATCCAGACATCGAGTCCTTCCCAAGGACCTGGGATGGCTGAATTTTATTATCAATGTCGTTGCTGTTATTACAGATATCATCGCAGAATATAGGCTGTTCCCAGTAAAGTTGCTTTTTGTAATTGGCTGATGGTGATTTCTGTGGCCCCTATGGTGTTGAGGTGCTCTTCAAGTTGTTTTGGAATTGCACCTAGGGCGCCAATGACCACTGGGATTATTTTGGTCTTCTTCTGCCATAGCCTTTCAATTTCAATTTGTAGATCTTTGTATTTTGTGATTTTTTTCTATTTCTATTTCTTCTATTCTGCTATCCCCTGGTATTGCTATGTCAATTATTTTAACTTGTTTTTCTTTCTTCTCGACTGCAGTTATATCTGGTGTATTGTGTGGCAGATGTTTGTCTGTTTGTAGTCGGAAGTCCCATAAGATTTTTGTATCTTCATTTTCTACAACATTTTCAATTTTATGGTCCCACTAATCTTTGGCTACAGGTAGCTTGTATTTTTTTGCAGATGTTCCAGTGTATCATCCCTGCTACCTTGTCATGTCAGTATTTGTGAAAGTGGAGTCATGGCGATTACAAACAACAGAGGGGATAGTGAGTCCCCTTGGAAAATGCCTCTTCTAATGCTAACCTGTCCAAGTGTCTCACCATTGATTATTAACTGTGTACTCCACATGCTCATTGCTTTTTAATATAAATATCTGAATGTTTTTGCTGACACCAGTTGATTCTAAACATTTTAATATCCATGTGTGAGGCAATGAGTCGAAGGCTTTCTTGTAGTCAATCCATGCATTGCTTAGATTTGTTTTTCTCCTCTTGCAATTTTCTAAAATCATTTTGTCAATCAGCAGCTGGTCTTTTGTGCCTCTGGTGTTGTTGTTGTTGTTAATTCGATTTCTATACCGCCCATACAAAAATGGCTCAGGGTGGTTTACACAGAGAAATAACAAACAAATAAGATGGAACCCTGTCCCCAAAGGGCTCACATTCTAAAAATAAACATAAGATTATCATATTTATCGTCATCTTTTTGCAAGCAATGCACATGAACAAAGGAATGGTTGGGGGTTGTTAATTTTACCCCCAGTAGGTAAACAGCAGAGCACTAAGGGAGCTCACACTCCAGTTACAGCATGCTTGCTCAGCTTGGGCCCCCTGCAGTTTTTGAACTACAACTTCCACAATCCTGAGTGCCAGTGGCCAATAACCCGGGATTATGGGAATCGCAGGCCAGCATCTGCAGAAGGGCTGAAGTTGAACAGCCCTGAGTAGGTAGCAGTGGATGGTTTAGTTGTTGCAGCTATTTAGAGAAAACACATGGAGATTCTTGTAGAACTAAATATTAAGTTTTTATTGGTTAAGTACATTTGGATAGGAAAGTCCTAAACCTAATCTGAAGGACTACATAATGAATAGGTAAGGAGGGAGAGAGATGTTTCCATCTGCTCTCTAAGAGAAAAGGAAGGATTGTGACTCAGCACAGGAAGTGCTGAAGAGTCAGATCAGGGATCATAGAGTAGGGACAGATAGGGAGACCCTTACTCGCTGTCTGTACTCCCAATGCCCCTAGTGGTCATTAGGATAGTTGGTGCAAAAGGTCGGTGCACTAGAACTCCATCTACAACAGGAATAACACTGCAAATGAAATGCCTTCACATAAAAACATGACGTGGCGATGAAGTAGTGTTGACATGACATACACAATTAAATGGTTTCCATTCTGAATATCCACTGGTCCCCTGCCCAGGGGGAAGTGGGCAATTAGTCTTATCCACCCAAGCTGCTGCCATTTGGTGCCCATGGCCAGCCAGCCCATTAGGCAGACCTAGGCAGTTGCCTAGGGCACTAATTCTTCAAGGATGACCCCTTGTTGGGATAGGCAACAGTGGCAGCTTGGTTTGCTGTATAGTTTGGGTATTATCTACTTTAAAGCCAGAGGGGGCACTATAGTTTCCTTTGTATTGGTTAGGCTAGCTAGGAGTCTCTAGTCTTCTTCCTGTCCCTGTTTGTTCCTGTTCCTTTGTCTATGAGTCAGCAAGTTCTGTAATGTCCTCTTAGAGCCTTTGTCTCCAGTTAAGTTATGTTAAAAACCTTCCACTGGTGTTTGCTCTGTACACCACACAGACAGAGCACATTCTGCAACACCCCTTTCCCTCTCCAAGCAACCACTGACATGTCTGAGTTGCTGGGAGTGCCCATCCATTCTCCCCCCTGGAGGGGGACTGGGAAGTTAAAGCCTCCACACTTCTCACCAGGGGCTGTGTGTGTGTGTCAAACTTCACCTAGGGTGCCAACAACTCTAGGTTCAGCCCTGTTTGTGCCCAACACACTTGGAAATAATTGACTTGGAAACTTAACTAAGATTTACTACTGGATTTGAGGCCAGATCAAGGAACAGGTAGTAGCATCCTATGAAATTCAATGGGAATTGAATTACCAGTGGCTTTAACATGGCCATGGATTCAACCTATCTCTCTGTCTCTGCACATGTAGATTTGATGGAGAGAGAAAGTATGACTGAAACTGAATGCGCCTTCTGTTAGGTATCCAAGTGGGAAGAAAATGGGGAAATGGATTAGGGAAAGCACTGGAGAAGGTGAGTGGGAGAAATGAAAAGAAATATGATGTTAGCATCTGTATAATGTTGGTTGCTAAGTGCTCTTAGGATAAAGGCAGACTGGGAGCCCGGCTGTATCATTTATGGCTTAGACTTATGGAACTGCATTGTTACAGGACAGCTGGTTACCAGCTGCTGCTCCGCATTGCTGGGCAGGGAACCAGTAGATACCTGGAATGGGAACTCTTGCATATTCTGTATGCGAAGCCAACACTGAAGTATGGAAATTGGATCAATTAATTGGATATTTAAACAGATTTGGTGACTGGATTCCCAGAAATTGCATGGAACAGACATAAAACAAGGCAAAAATGCAGATTTTAATAAAAACAATTTTTTCTGTATTTTGGCTACAGGAAATTCACCAGCGTCATCCTAGATTTTAGAAGGTCCTTCAAAAACCACATAATTTGATTTTTTTTTAATTGCAAGAAAAAATATGTTCATAGTTATGGTGCAAGGTCATTGATCTGAATTGTTCTAGAGGCATCCTTGGATGCTCAAAGCCTGGATGCAGAGGAACAAGAATTCACAGGGATACAGTTATATAGGGTGTAGAACACAGGGTAAATTGGGAGTGGTCAGAGTTTTTCAGTAGTTAAGATATTAAAGCAGGTGTTCAAATAAGTGAGCCAGTATAGTATAGTGGTTACAGCAGGGGCATCAAACAGCTGGTTTCTGCTTCCCTCCCCAGTGAGTTTCCCCCGCCTCGGAAACCTTCCATTGAGCATATTCTGGTGTAAAAAGTAGTGTGTTCAGCAAATTGAAACGGCAGGGCAAGGGAAGGAGGAAGAGAGGAGAGGGGGAAAGAATGAAAGAAAGTGAGAGAAAGAGATTGGAGGCGGGTGTGAGTCTGTGTGTGGTCCACCAGAGGTGCATTAGAATCAAATCCAGCCCACCACCCAATTTGAGTTTGACACCCTGGGGTTAGAGTGCTGGACTAGGACCAGGGAGACCTGAGTTCAAATCTCCATTCAGCCATGAAACTTGCCATCTACTTCTCTCTCAATCTATAACCCACCTCACATAATTTCAAAACATTTGTGAGGATAAATATAACCATATACACTATTCTGGGCTCTTTGCAGGAATAAATGGGATCCATTTGATTTATTCCTCAGTATATTCAGAATGTCAGGACTTTCTTATAACATGGGCCTACAAAACTCTGATGTTCAGGGTCAAGGAGATGTTCAGGGTGGATCCTTGTAAAAATGGAAGAAGAAAAGATTCTAATTGCATTTCTGAATCTATTAATTCTGAAATGCAAACCACCAGTTGGCTGATGAATAATGGTTTTACTGAGCAACCAAGGACTCGATGTCTGCATAAAACAAACCAGTCAATAACACCTGTCTGACTGTGTAAACAAGAAATAATAATAATAATAAATAAATATGACAACTTAAAAAAAATCTCTAAAGATACATTTTTTTCCACCCAGGCTTTTTAACTATAATTGTGATTTTAAATCACTGTAAGCTTTTCATTTCTGTTTTAATTTGTTTTCTGTTGCAAACTGCCCAGAGACAGAAGTTTTGGGCAGTATACAAATGTAATAATATTTATTTATTAGAGCACCCCTGGCCACCGCCTCAACCTGAGAAACCAAGGAGAGGTGTGGATCCAGGAGCACTCCCAGACTGCAGACCTGTTACTTTTGGGGAAGTGTGACCCCATCCAGAACAGGTAGATCAAAATTGTCTCTGGAGTTCAAACCCTGCACAATAAGTACCCCCATCTTATCTGGATTCAGCTTCAATTTATTCTCCCTCATCCAGCCCATTACTACTTCCAGGCAGGCATTTAGGGAGGATATGCCATCACCTGAAGAAGTTGACATGGAAAAGTAGATCTGGGTGTCATCAGCGTACTGATAACACCCAGTTCCAAATCCCCTGATGATCTCTCCCAGCGGTTTCATGTAGATGTTAAAAAGTATTGGAGAGAGTATGGAGCCTTGAAGGACACCATACTTAAGCTCAGATTTTGAAGAGCAATGATCTCCAATCAACACCATCTGGAACCTGTCCGAGAGGTAGGAGTGGAACCACTGTAAAACAGTGCCTCTCACCCCCAACCCCCTCAGACGCTCCAGAAGGATACTATGGTCGATAGTATCGAAAGTCGCCGAGAGGTCCAAAAGGACCAACAGAGCCACACTTCCTCTGTCAATTCCCAATTGGAGATCATCCATCAGGCCGACCAAGGCAGTCTCCACCCCATAGCCCGCCCAAAAACCAGTTTGAAATGGATCTAGATAATCAGTTTCCTCCAAGACCATCTGGAGCTGAGAGGCTACCACCCTCTCAATTACCTTGCCCAGCCACAGGAGGTTGGAGACAGGCCTATGTTTGCTCAGTTCTGAGGGATCTAGTGCAGGCTTCTTAGAAGAGGTCTAATAATTGCCTCCTTAAGACGAGGATGCATCCTGCCCTCCCTCAGAGAAGTATTTATGATTTCTACCAGGCCGCCTACAACAGCCTCCCTGCTAGGTCAAACAAGCCATGTTGGACAAGGGTCAAGAGAACAAGTGGTAGGCCTCACCGCTCCAAGCAGCTTGTCCACATCCTCAGGAGTCACAAACTGAAATTGATCTAGTCGAATCGTATAAAAGGAATTGTTGGACACCTCCAGTTCAGACATCAAATTAATTGTGGAGTCTCCATCTTGTTTGGCCCATATCTGAGAGATTTTGTCTGCGAAAAATTCATTAAACACATCACAGCGGGTGACTGATGCTTCCAAATTCTGGTTCAGAGGGGGCGGCAAATACTAGCCCCCTCACAACCCTGAACTCTGCTGGACGTGAACTCGCAGAAGCAATACGGGTAGAAAAGAATTTCTTCTTTGCCGCACATATTGCCTGAGCATAGAGCTTAAAGTGTGCTCTATGTCATAATCTGTCAGATTTAAGTCTAGTCTTCCTCCACTTGCGCTCCCGTTGCCTACCTTGCCGCTTCAGCCTCCGTAGATCTTCAATATACCAAGGGGCCAATTTTGAAGCGGGTCAGAGGGGACGCTTAGGAGCAATCGTGTCTACTGCCCTAGCGAGCAAGTTGTTCCAATTCTCAACCAGGGCAGAGTTGTCATGGCCGCTATGAAATCCTGAGCTGCCGCAGACGGATTGGTCCTGAAATGAACATTGAAGTCCTCTAGTTGTGGGGCGAAGTCCGTGAGCTCAGTAAGGGTCTCAGTTGGGCAGCAGGGCGATCGGTACACCAACAAAAGTCCCAATCTATCCTTGGTCCCCAAACTTAAGTACACACATTCAATATGGTCCGATATCCTAACAGGGACCCTGGTAAGGGAAATATCATCCTTATAGACCACAGCCACTCCACTTCCCCACCCACATCCCCTCACCTGTTCCTCTACAGAATATCCTGGAGGAAGAAGCTGGGACCAAACTGGACCACTAGCTTCCCCCAACCAAGTCTCAGTAATACATACCAGGTCGGCCCCTTCATCCATAATCAAATCACGGATGAGCTCTGGCTCATAATAAGCAAACAACCAAACAAACAGGGACCTTTTTCTATTTCAACAAGTGTTCTAATTCTCAGGACCTGGGATGCCAGAATTTTATTGTCAATTGTTATAGATATTGTCGCAGAATATAGGCTGTTCCCAGTAAAGCTGCTTTTTGTAATTGGCTGATGGTGATTTCTGTGGCCCCTATGGTGTTGAGGTGCTCTTCAAGGTCTTTTGGAACTGCACCCAGGGCGCCAGTTACCACTGGGATTATTTTGGTCTTTTTCTGCCACAGCCTTTCAATTTCAATTTGTAGATCTTTGTATTTGGTGATTTTTTCTATTTCTTTTTCTTCTATTCTGCTATCCCCTGGAATACCAGGGGATAGCAGAATAGAAGAAAAAGAAATAGAAAAAATCACCAAATACAAAGATCTACAAATTGAAATTATTTCTATGTCGATTATTTTGACTTGTTTTTCTTTCTTCTCGACTACAGTTATATCTGGTGTATTGTGTGGCAGATGTTTGTCTGTTTGTAGTCGGAAGTCCCATAATATTTTTACATCTTCATTTTCTTCAACTTTTTCAATTTTATGGTCCCACTAATCTTTGGCTACAGGTAGCTTGTATTTTTTGCAGATGTTCCAGTGTATCATCCCTGCTACTTTGTCATGCCTTTGTTTGTAGTCAGTCTGTGCGATCTTTACAACAGCTGATTAGGTGGTCCACTGTTTCATCTGCTTCTCTACAAAGGCGGCACTTGCTGTTTGTGGTTGATTTTTCGACTTTTGCTCTTATTGCATTTGTTCTTAGTGCCTGTTCTTGTGCAGCCAGTATTAAACCCTCTGTTTCTTTCTTCAAGTTGCCATTCTTAAGCCATTGCCAGGTCTTGGTGATGTCTGCTTTTCCACTTATATTGTGCAAGTATTGACCATGCAGTGGCTTGTTTTTCCATTTTTCTGCTCGGTTCTTGACTTGTTCTTTCTTGTAGGCCTGCTTTGTTTCATTGGTGTTGAATAGTTTCGCATTATTGACCATTTGAAGTGCATCTTCTTCACTGTCCTTGATATATTCTTCAAGGCCTCTTTTCTCCTCCTCTGCTGTTTGATGGACTTGCAGCATTCCTCTTCCACCTGAGCTGCGAGGGAGGTAGAGCCTATCGACATCACTGCAGGGGTGCAGAGCATGATTGATGGTCATGATTTTCCTGGTCTTACGATCTAGCGCCTCTAGCTCTGCCTGGGTCCAGTCTATTATTCCTGCAGTGATAACAGGTATAGCCCAGGTGTTTATGGCTTGTATGATATTATTATTATTATTATTATTATTATTAACATTTATAAACCGCCCCATCCAGAGGCTCTGGGTGGTGTACAACAACTTTTAAAAGACATAAAAACACCCAATTCAAAACACAGTGCTAAAAACAATATAAAAACAATTAAAAAACAATTTAAACCATTTAAAACCAATTAAAATACTTTCAAAAAACAACAACAGTTTACAAGCCTTGGAAGGCCAGGCCAAACAAATTGGTTTTTAGGGTTCTTTTAAAGGCTGACAGCAAGCCTAAACTGCGGGTATCTGCTGGGAGTGCATTCCATAGACCAGGAGCAGCTACAGGAAAGGCCCGGTTCCAAGTTGCCACCAGACGTACCAGTGCTAACTGGAGACGGACCTCTCCAAATGACCTCAACTAGCGATGGGAATCATACAGAAGAAGGCACTCTCTAAGGTAACCAGGACCCAAGCCGTTCAGAGCTTTAAAAGTAATAACCAGCACTTTGTATTTCACCTGGAAACATATCGGCAGCCAGTGCAGCTGTTTTAAAACAGGCATAATATGGTCTCTCCGGGTTACCCCAGAGACCAATCTGGCTGCCGCATTCTGAACTAACTGAAGTTTCCGAATTACGTACAAGGCAGCCCCACGTAGAGCGCATTGCAGTAGTCGAGCCTGGAGGTTACCAGCTGATGCACCACTGTTTTGAGACCGTTCTCTTCAAGGAATATGACTGTAAAATCCTCAAAATATTATTACAATGTAAGTTCATTCTCACAACTATCTGTACCTGAGTAGGACAGGGCTAGCCCAAGTAGGGCTGGTTGGGAGAAGCCCCTGGGATCACTCCCAATCCTGCAGTTATTCCCTTGGGTAGCACTGATTCTTAACCCAGGCTTACAGTGAGGTAGGAGGATAAGCACATGCCTCCTACCTCACCCACCAATAATGTTGATCATCAGGCTGTCGGCAGCCATCTTTCTCAGAGAGCCAGAGGGAAGGAGATTGAAGCGCAGCATTACCTTAAGAAAGTCTCTGATTCTTGCCACAACTTCACTGGCTACCTGCAGCTGTGGGTCAATTCAATGACTATTCTGTGACTTCAGTCTTCTGAATATGCTGTGAAAATCACTGAAAACTAGATTCAGCTGGGACAAATTCATCTAATGAAAACTTCTTCAACACATGCCAGTCTATGAGAAAACATCAGCTTACAGTGACTTCACCACTCCATCTTATGGCTGCTAGAGACCTCTGTAGTGAAGTCAGACTACCAGTGGGATGAGAAGCTGGATACAAGACAGCCCAGGGGGAATAAAAACTGAAAGGAAGAAAAGGTCAGATCCTACGATTGATGCAGTGCTGCAGCCAGGAAAAATCTATATATCTATAGAGTCATTTCATGGCATGTGGGAGAGAGATGTATTGAATGAGCTACTATTTGCAAGACTGCCTTCAGTTATTATATATTATTATATATCATCTCTGTAACAGTTTTTACTGTACAGGGGCCTTTAAAATTTATATTTCTGTGAAGTAGATTAAGCTGAGAGACAGCAATGTGCTCCAAGCTTCTCATGACTGAGCAGGAACTTGGGAATCTGTATCCTCCGGAACCTTTCCAGCCCCTCTGGCACTGCAGATTTAATGCATGCTGAGAGACACAGCAATAGCAAGCAACAGCTCTGTTCAGAGGCAAAACTACCATTGGGCAACCATGCAGTGAATATGGGCAGTGCAATGGGCCAGTGCTCAGGGGGTTGCCCAGTGGTACTAGGGCCAGGGCTTGGGCTGGGGCCATGCACTGCCTGCCTCTCTAGTCGCCCACCCCTCTTCCACCATTGGCACTGGCAAAGAGCTGACACATACAAGGCCAAGACCAAAGCAACACCTGCCTGCCCTCGATGGCTGTAACAACGCCATCAAGGGTTAATGATGTCACTGCTCGGTGCATGTCCCCAGGCAGTGACATCATTAGCCTATGTGAGGGCGAAGAGAGAGAATTGGGTGGGTGGCTGTGGAGATTAGCAGCTTCCCCAGTCCTGGTCCTATGCATGCTGGTTCTTTGTCGGCATTGGCAAGGCAAGGAGGAAGGGAGGCTGCAGAGGCCAGTGTCAGCATTGGTGGCAGAAATGGGAATCACCAAAAAATCAAGCCACAGGCCAACATTCACACTGTTACACTGTTGGCTCTTTTGGTAGTTCCAATAATCTCCCGCTCCTGCTAATTTCATGGTCATATGCCCACAGCAGTAGCATAGAAGGAGGAGAAAAATAAGGAACCTGTTGGCTGTATTATAACGGGCATTTTTATTGCGATTGCTATTCTTTACTATAAGGGGGGGAGGAATCTAGTGTTAATCTACTACAGTTTCCTTTTGGTACCTATGTCTGTGGTAAGGCCTCTAAATTTCACTGTGCTGAGGAGAACTAACAATATTTAAAAGCAGCAGTGGGTCAAGGTCCCTGTGTGTCTGAGGCAGGGCACCAAATTCTGCCCCTCTTGTGTGCACCCCTCCTCCCTGCCTGTAGAGGGCAGAAGGATATCTTGCCACCTCACTGGTGCCCCAATAATCTGCTGCCTGAGGCAACTGCCTGACCTCACCTCATAGAACATGGGAACACAGGAACACGGGAAACTGCCTTATATCAACTTAGACCATTGATCCATCGGGCTCAGTATTGTCTACACACCAGGGCTGCTCAACTTCGGCCCTTCTGCAGATGTTGGCCTACAACTCCCATAATCTCTGGCTGTTGGCCACTGTGGCTGGGGATTATGGGAGTTGTAGTCCAAAAACAGCCGGGGGTGGGGGACTAAGTTGAACAGGCCTGGCCTACACTGACTGGCAGTTGCTCTCCAAGGTTTGAGGCAGAAAGGCATTTTTCCTGGCACTGCCTGAAGATGTCAGGAAGTTTTTCACATCCGGCTTTCAGTTTGCATCTCCTCCGGAATGGAGGGGGTGTGTTTACATATCGGCCAAATTTACCCCAAAGTCCCTTTGAGCTATCGGGGAGCACTTCACACACAATTCAAGGTTTTTAAAAATTGCACGTTAGAGTATATGCATCGCTGAGGGAGGGTAGGGTGCCCCCCTGGCTGAAGGAGGCAATGGTTAGACCGCTCTTAAAGAAGCCTTCCCTGGACCCCTTAGTGATGGATAATTACAGGCCAATTTCCAATCTCCCTTGGTTGGGCAAGGTGATTGAGAGGGTGGTGGCCGACCAGCTCCAGGCAGTCTTGGAGGAAACTGATTATCTAGACCCATTTCAAACTGGCTTTAGAGCTGGCTATGTGGTTGAGACAGCCTTGGTCAGCCTGATGGATGACCTTTACCGGGGAATCGACAGAGGGTGTGTGGCTCTGCTGGTTCTTCTGGATCTCTCAGCGGCGTTCGATACCATCGACCATGGTATCCTTCTGGATCGCCTGGGGGAGTTGGGGACAGGGACACTGCCTTGCAGTGGTTCCGCTCCTATCTCTCGGGTAGATTCCAGATGGTGGAGCTTGGTGACAGTTGCTCCTCAAAACAGGAGCTGTTATATGGAGTCCCTCAGGGCTCCATTCTGTCACCAGTGCTTTTTAATATCTACATGAAACCCCTGGGTGAGGTCATCAGAAAGTTTGGTGCTGGGTGTTATCAGTATGCTGATGACACCCAAATCTACTTCTCCTTTTCATCTTCATCATCAGGAAATGGCACTCATTCTCTAAATGCCTGCCTACAGGTGGTAATGGGCTGGATGAGGGAGAACAAATTGAAGCTGAATCCAAACAAGACGGAGGTACTCATTGTGGGGGCTCAGAATCTGAGGGGTAAGTTAGGTCTTCCTGTGCTGGATGGGGTTACACTCTCCCAGAAGGAGCAGGTGCGCAGCTTGGGAGTACTCCTGGATCCAGGCCTCACCCTGGTATCTCAAGTGGAGGCCATGGCCAGGAGTGCTTTCTATCAGCTTAGGCTGATTCGACAGCTGCGCCCATTCCTTGAAGAGGATGACCTCAAAACAGTGGTGCATCAGCTGGTAACCTCCCGGCTTGACTATTGCAATGTGTTCTACGTGGGGCTACCTTTGTACATAGTCTGGAAACTTCAGTTAGTTCAGAATGCGGCAGCCAGATTGGTCTCTGGGGCAACCTGAGACCATCTTATGCCTGATTTGAAACAATTACACTTGCTGCCAATATGTTTCCGGGCAAAATACAAAGTGCTGGTTATTACCTTTAAAGCCCTGAACGACTTGGGTCCGAGATATCTTAGAGAGCACCTTCATTTACATGATCCCCACCGCACGTTAAGGTCATCTGAGGAGGTCCGTCTCCAGTTACCACCGGTTCGTTTGGTGGCGACTCAGAGGTGGGCCTTCTCTGTATCTGCTCCCAGGCTGTGGAATGCACTCCCAGCAGAAATTTGTTATCTTAATTCCTTACAGACCTTCAAGAGAGCCCTAAAAACCCATCTGTTTGGCCTGGCCTTTCAGGGTTTTTAATTAGTTTTAATTGTTTTAATGCTAACCTGGTTTTCAGGGTTTTAATTGTTATGATAGTTTAATTGTTTTTAAGATGTTTTTTAATTGGTGTTAATATTTATATCTCTGTTTTAATTGTTATTGGTTTTAATGGTTTCTGTTTTTAATTGTAAACCGCCCTGAGCCATTTCGGAAGGGCGGTATAAAAAGCAAGCAAACAAACAAATAAATAAATAAAATAGCCCAATTTATATCGGGGTAAAAAAATCCACTTTTTGCGTTGGTTTTGAGTGCAACTTCGAACATGCAGTAAAGCCTCTCAATAAACCCATGGTAAAGCCTGCGGTATGGGAAAGCTCCAAGGGTTGAACTTGGGACCTCCTGCATGCAAAGCAGATGCCCTATCATTGAGCTACAGCCCTGATTAAGAGAATGTCCTGCCCTGTACGTTTGAATCCAAAAGAGAACAATTTCATCCTGCTCAGATTCACCAAACTGCCAGCACTCAGAAATCTTGCTTCTGCCTCTGCCCAATTTGGAACAATACGCTTTCCTATTCCTTTATAGATAGAGCTGGGTTTCTCCTTGATTGATAAGGCCATACACACTGACATTGTATTTCGAGTAATCATTCTCAGTAACATGTTTTGAGCCAGTTGCTGCCATATCCAGACAGAAAGACTCTTTCATTTACCGTGTAAACAGCATTATGAAGAGCCTACTCCAAGACCAAAGGAAGGGGGTTATTGGCTCCCTCATGATGTGAAATCCAGCTGCAGCCACACAGTGGTTACTTTGGCCTTCATCAAGACCCCTTTCCTCCATCAGTGCATCTACTGATCTATGCATGCCAATAAACCAGTCATTGTGAGTTTTGGAGGCTCTCCAGTTACTTAAAAAGTCTAAGACCAACATGTTCCTTATTTTTCACCTACCTCTGTGCTACTGTTGGGGACGTCTAGGCATGGAATAGATTGTGTGTGTGTGTGGTGGTGGTGGTGGGGGACTCACTAGAACCACCAATAAAGCCATTGCTTGTTATGCTGGGTCTTTCAGCATGCATTAAACTTGGAATGCCAGAGAGACTGGAAAAATTCCCACAATGGAGGAATTCTTTAAGCATTTGTCAAGTCTAATTTGCCTATGTAAGCACTTAGCTCCTTCCTTGCCATATCCCTACACACTGCATAACAGGCTTACTAGAGACCCCGACAGACAGGCATGTCAATTGGCCGCCCTGAGCCCAAGGACCCCAGTGACTTCCTGGTGTCGCCTCCACAAGGCGCTGACCTCTAACGTGAGTTCTTTGGTCAGAGCCAGCAGGAAGAATATGAAAATAAAAATAATTATGCTCAGGATTACTTTGTACAGCTCTCCCCCCACCTAGTTCCCCCAGAGATTTCTTTCTTGGGGGCTCATTAACATTCCTGCTCAACACAGGACCAAGTCAAACAGAATTAGGTTAGGCATGCCTTGGGTTGTGGGGTTTGCATTTTGGCTGGGTGGCCTGCCGTGAGGAAACTATTGGGCCCATCCATTGGAAGAAAGGGGTTCAGCATGTGCTGGTGAATGTTACAAAGCCAGAGGAGGGAGGAAGAGAGAGAGAGAGAGAGCTAGAGCTAGAGAAATGATGGCAGCTGAATAATTATAATTGTCATAGCTCCTACCAGACCCAAAGGAGAAGGGGGGAGTCCACTGAGATGAATTCTTGACTGTAAGGTATTCACAGTAGGCTGCCACCATCCACTTTATTTTAATGTGAGACAAACCACTCTTTCCACATAAGATTTCTGGGGTGGGTGGGGGGGGAGGGTTTAAAGTGCCAAAACCCTCTCTAGAAGGGCTGAGAAGTCCTAGGCCTCCACAAGCGTGTGACTGAAAAGGAAAAGGAAAGGTTGTGCTGTCGAGTTGGTGTCAAATACTAGTGACTACAAAGCTATGTGGATTTCTTGGTAGAATACAGGATACCATTGCCATCTCCCGCGCAGTATGAGATGATGCCTTTAGCACCTTCCTACATCGCTGTTGCCTAAAGCAGACCCAAAATGAAGAGTAGCACACTTCAGCAACAATGATTTATTTTTAGATTAAAAGAAAAAGGTATGCAATAAGAACAAGTGTCTTTTCATAAGGGAGAGTGTGTGTGTGTGTGTGTGTGTGTGTGTGTGAGAGAGAGAGAGAGAGAGAGAGAGAGAGAGAGTTTTCATTAACTATATAATCAACTCAGATTCAAACAATACAATAAAGGAAAATAACTTCCCTCACCTATCTCATGGTCCCTATCTCATTACTCACAGGCAAGGATCTTGGCCTCCCATTTCCCCAGCACCTTTTCAGCCAGCTACTTCCTCAGGGTACTTCTGGGACAGAACAACTCAAGGAGGCTTTCTCTTCTCCTGCTGGTGGCTGTGAGTGTAGTTCCTGCCGAGTCCTCTGGATTGGTCATTCTGTTTTGATTTTACTGGACTTTTCCCCTTATTAGGAAAGGCACATCCAGACTGCGTAGCTGCAAGCCCCCCCCACCCGTGAGGCCCCCCCAACCTCCTTTGAGGGGCCCGCCCTGCCAAAACTCCACTTAAAAAAAAGTCTTACCACAGCCGAGGGGTGGCTGTGGGCAGGGGGTAGCAGAGCAGTCTTTTCCCCTGCTCCCCCCCTCCCCGGCGGCGGCAGGGTAGAAGCAGGAGAGACGCTGGCCCCATCCATTCGGGCCAGCATCTTTAAGCAACTGGCATGCCTGCGCAATTTAGAGATCTTCACAAACCTGTGACATCACGGACTGCCAAGGTGCGCCTTGCAGTTGCTTAAAGATGCTGGCCCGAATGGATGGGGCCAGCGTCTCTCCTGCTCCCACCCCACTGCTGCTGGGGGAGGGGGGAGAAGGGAAAAGAACTGCTCTGTTCCCCTCCGCCCCACAGCCACCCTGGCTGAAGTAAGACTTTTTTTTAAAAGCAGAGCTTTGGCAAGGTGGCTCAGCTGCCGAAGGACCCCGGCCCCAACCGGACTGGTTCCCCAAGGTCCGGAGGTTAATGTGCCTCTGCTCTCATTACAATAATGCTTTCATCTGCAGAGGAGGGAAAGAAAATGAATTTACTGAATTAAAAATATACAGGTTGCAGAATTAACTTTATGTGAGTGAATAATTTGAGTTATCATGGCACAAAATCCAGACTTCCCCACGCCCGCAATAATGAACACATATCCCATCTTATATCTACATATAAACAAATTAATCATGGAATTAGTGGAGCTACTGTTTGTTGAGACAGCTTATTCATTTTTTAAAGTACACACTCTGCCATATAATCAAAATGCATCATAACAATTCAATTAAAATGGCAGCAGAAAAGAAAATCATGATTAAAAATACAGTAATAAAATCTAGCAAAATAGCAAGCAAAACAGTAATCATAAAACATCAGCTTCAGATTTACTAATAACCAAAAGGCATGGACAAAAATGTATTGGTCTGGCTCTAGCTCTTATAGCTTCTGAGATTAGGTTTCAGGCAAGCATCTCTGAGAAGAACATTCCAGAGTAGAGGAAGAAATCATTTCCCCAGTTGTCACCCTCCTAACCTCTGAAGAAGCCACCTTAAGTGGTGCAGCGGGGAAACACTTGACTAACAAGCAGAAGGTTGCCGGTTTGAATCCCTGCTGGCAGGGGTGGAGCCACCATTGGGCCAACGGGTTCAAAAAACCCGGGCCGCTGACCAATCAGGGGCCGCGAGAGCGGTCCCGACATGCAACCCCGCGTCTGACGTCAGACTCAGGGAAGCTAGTTTAGCTCCCAAGCGGGGGCCACGTGGCCCCTTCAGGAGCTAAAAGACTGGTGCTGCCTTCGCAATGCAGCCTTGGAGCGGCTCTTCCCTGCAGGGAAGAGCTGCTCCTGGGCTGTGCTGCGAAAGCAGCACCAGCCTTCATTTAATGCCAGCCTTCGTTTAGCTGCCGAAGGGGCCGTGCGGTCCCTTCAGCAGTTAAAGAGCAATTGAGTCTCTTTTGGCCGAACAGAGCCTCCAGGCTCCGTTCGGCCAGACCACGCCCCCGCGTCTGACGTCAGACGCGGGGGTGTGTCTGATGTCAGATGCGGGGGGAGGGGCTAGCGGGGGCGCCCGCCGCAGCTGCACACGGGACGCCGGCAGGCTGGCTACGCCCCTGCCTGCTGGTACTATATCAGGCAGCAGTGATATAGGAAGATGTTGAAAGGCATCATCTCATACTGCGCGGGAGGAGGCAGTGTTATACCCCTTCTGTATTCTACCAAAGAATACCACAGGGCTCTGTGGGTGCCAGGAGTTGAAATCGACTTGACGGCACACTTTACTTTTAACCTCTGAAGGCAGAGACACCTAGAGGAGGACCTCTGCTGAAGACCTTAACAGACTGGCAGGTTCGTGTGTAAGGAAGTGGTCCTTTAGACTTCTGTTGTTGAGTGTGCCTCATGGCTGCATTTGCACTGCTACCTGGGTGAACACTACCCTTATGAACACTGAAGTACATGAACAGTGTTAGGCAAATATATCAGACTTCCAGATAGCAATAAGATGTACAACATGAGAAGATTTTGTGAAATATCTAAGAGCGAGTAATATGCTCATTCTCCACACACTAGCATTTCCGTCTTCCTCCCTAGCTTCCATCTTCCTTCCTAGCACAAATTTCAGATGCAGAACAGGGTCCTCTTATGACTCTTACAGTGTCACCTACTGACCAGCTCTTGCTTTCTGAAAAAACCCATCCCTTTTCTGCACTTGTCAGATAGGTGCTCATCAGTTATCATCAGAAAGCAAGAACAACCCAGCAGGTAGCACTGTAAAAATTTCGAGAGGACCCTGCTCTGTGTATGAACACAATGTGAATTTGCACTAGAAAGAAGAAGAAGCCAGCACTAGTGTGCTGGAAGTGAGGAAACTTGCACTTCGAGCTTGCATGCAAGCTTCTCATATAGCATTTTTTTTCTTGCTGGGAAAAGCCCTAATTCAAGAACAAAAACAAAAGCAAAGGGCTGCCTCAATCACAGTCAGAAAAAATATGGGAAATCCTTATATATATTGTCTTTATAATTCCCAAACCATTCCAAAAAGACCTAGCAAAGCTTGAGCAAACAGTCTTCTGCGGGGGTGGGGTGGATATATGATATTAAAAGGAAAAAATGGTTTTCATTCTGCCTGCCATGTGCATCTTGTGTCTAAAGTGAAGACTATAAGCTAGGGTGATTTGCCAAATTCATTGAGGTCTGTTAATGCCTATTTAGCCATGACAGCTAACGTCCATACATCTGAATACCAGGTACTGGGAACACTCAACAGAGAAGGGGTGTTGCCTACTTAGGAACATAGGAAGCTGCCATATACTGAGTTAGACCATAGGTCCATCTAGCTCAGTATTATCTACACCAGGGCTTCTCAACGTTGGCTCCCCAGAGGTTACTGGACTTCAACTCCCATAATCCCCAGCCTCAGTGGCCTTTGGTTGGGGATTGTGGGAGTTGAAGTCCAATAACATCTGGGTACCCAACACTGAGAATCCCTACTATAGACCAGGGATTCTCAGCATTGGGTCTCCAGATGTTATTGGACTTCAACTCCCATAATCCCCAGCCCCAGTGGCCTTTGGTTGGGAATTATGGGAGTTGAAGTCCAATAACATCTGAGGACCCAATGTTGAGAATCCCTGATCTACACAGACTGGCAGTGGCTTCTCCAAGGTTGCAGGCAGGAATCTCTCTCAGCCCTATCTTGCTGAGATGCCAAGGAGGGAACCTGGAACCTTCTGCTTTTCCCAGAGCAGCTCCATACTCGAAGGGGAATATCTTGCAGTGCTCACACATCAAGTCTCCCATTCATATGCAACCAGGGCAGACCCTGCTTAGCTAAGGGGACAAGTCATGCTTGCTACCACAAGACCAGCTATCCTCTCCTCATCAAATGCTTGTTGCGAGGCTCGAAGAAGTATCTGGTTGGCCACTGTTAGGAAACAGGATGCTGGATTAGAAGAGTATTTGGTGTGATCCCACAGTACTCTTTTTTTATACCATGAGTTTTTCCTGAAGAAGAGTGCTTGATTGAAAGGGGAATGGGACCGTAGCTCAGTGGTAGAGCATCTGCTTTGCATGCAGAAGGTGCCAGGTTTTTCCAGGGTAGGGCTGGGGAAAACTCCTACCTGAAGAGTCACTGTCAGTGAGTGTAGACCAGGGCTTCTCAAGCTATTAAAATAAATGTATCTCTTCTGTTACAAACCTTCAGTTCAGGTGCCTGAGAGGGAGTACACACAAATTTAAAAGTTAAAGTTATGAGAGAGGCTACTCCAGTCACTGGCTTACATCCAGACGAAGCTCATGAGTACTCCCATTGAAATTAATGGGACAATTTGGCCTATTAATTTCAATGGGAATACTCAGTGAGGTCATTCACACAACTAAAAATTAGATAGGACAAGTGTCCTACCCAGGTTTGGGAGCTGTGTGTGCTTCCAGTTTCCAGTTGTGTGGAAGCAAACGACTAGGTAGGAGAAGGGAGAAGTGATTGTCTGGAATCAAGGTAGGAGGAAAAGCTGGTGTTAGGAGAAGTCTCATTAACACTGGGTAAGACAACTTTTCCTCCTACTTTGGTCAAATGCTGAGTATGAAAGCTGGGTAGGACAGTGCTGTTCTATCCAGCTTTTCCTCCTACCTTGCTTCCATACAATCACTTTTCCTCGTCCTATCTAATTGTTTGCTCCCACAAAACCGAAAATCGGGAGCACACACTAACCTGAATAGGACACTTGTCCTACCCAGGTTTTGATTGTGTGAATGACCTCAGTGCTAATTTTCTGAAGCATGTCAGTTAGGCTGAGGGAGGGGCATAATGAATTTCATCATGTAGCCAGCCAATCGGAAGCAGAGAAGGAGGGTCTTCACCTCCCTCCCCTTCTGCAGTAGACGTATCACTGCATATGTGTTGGCTTCAAGATGGCAATCCTTGGATGGGGATAAATAGCATGGCTGCAGCATGGGGGAAGCAGGGGGCTCTGCATATCCCCCCTCCCCTTCAAGTGCTCCTAGGGGTACTAGTACTCCCTGTTGGGAAGCCCTGGTATAGATAATAGGAACATAGGAAGCTGCCATATACTGAGTCACACCATTGGCCTATCTAGCTTAGTATTGTCTTCACAGACTGGCAACGGCTTCTCCAAGGTATTGAGCTAGATGGACCAATGGTCTGATTTGATATAATTCAGCTTCCTATCTTA
The DNA here is from genome assembly GCF_027244095.1 of Hemicordylus capensis. Taxonomy (NCBI): domain Eukaryota; kingdom Metazoa; phylum Chordata; class Lepidosauria; order Squamata; family Cordylidae; genus Hemicordylus; species Hemicordylus capensis. The sequence continues at coordinate 36,665,359 of NC_069660.1, read as the reverse complement.
CCGTGCTGTATGTTCCTATGAAATGTCACTGATCTTCTTGCTTTGATACTAAGAACATAGCAAGGCATTCTCAGCCACAGAATCTGGAGTGTTTTGATCATACACTTCTATGTATCCCACTTATTACTTTGAAAGATGGTTTGGCAGCAAAATGGCCCCCTTCTTTCCGATTAAACCTTATATCACTCACTATGTCTGTTCTGTCCATAGCTGTTCCATGATGAAGTCAATAAAACTTTTGTTAGGTCTCATTTCCTCCAAGGAAAACTAGATGGGAGATGCCGGCTTCAACATTTTACAGCTCTCCAAGCATTCATCCAAAAACAAAGGGGAAAATTATTTAAATAGAACTTTCCATGCTGGATATATCAGTGGAAAAATTGTGGGGGGAAACCCAAGCAAAATAGGGAGGCCAATGGAGGAGCAAACCCAAGCAAAATAGGGAGGCCAATGGAGGAGCAAAGTGCTGGGGGCTTCTCTGTTGTCAGCCACAAATAAAGCAGCAAAGTCTAGTGGATCTGGACCAAGAGATTCATAGCCATATGACTGGCTCCACCATTAATTTGTTGCATTACTTTAGATGAGAGCCATAAGAATACTGGCCAAGCTGCATGCCAGCGCAACTCCACGGTAGAAAAGTTTTAGTTAAGATGGTTACAATACATTAAACAGAATGGTGTAAAGGACTAAGGAGTCTGTTTCCATATGCAGCAGAAGTGGGCATCTTCGGGCTAATTCACACACTCACCCAGTATTGTAATTTTACCTTAAAAGTTTTATAACATTATTGTAATATTTTACTTGGTGGCTGACATCCTGACTAAGGTTGGACCTGTGCAAGCAAGGACAGCACATGCGCAGTGGCTGTGTCCCCACTTCTGAACTGTAGGTGTGTGCAGGGGGGTTGTTTTTTGCTGAACTCGCCTTCCTCCAGAAGCACTGTGCCTAGCACTGGGAAGCTGGGACAGCTGGGAATTGTGCATTGTGCAGACCTGGAAGTTTTTTCACACCCGCATCTCCTCTGGAGTGGAGGGGATGTGCTCACATTTTGGCCATATTTACCCTGAAGTCCCCACAAGCAATCAGGGAGCACTTCACACACAATTTGGGTTTTTCACGGTGCTTTAGAATGTAGCCCGGTTTATATCTGGAGTAAAACAAATCCACTTTTTGCGTTGGTTTTTTTGGGCAGCTTCAAACCCGCATAAAAGTGTTGGAGCTAGGACCCTGGCAGCATCAGCTCTCAGCTACAATGTCTCATAGTGACCACTGGGGTTTTTAGGGTCATGGATAAAAGTGCTGGACTCTTCCCCTCTTTGTTCTTCCAGTGTTAGTCTTCATTTTGTTTCTCCAGAGATGGCTGTTTGTTTTGCTCTCTTTTTTTCAACCATGAGCTACAGTTGAAATAAGCTCCAGGCTTTTTCACATTTGTTTGTACCCTTTTTAAAATAAATCCTTCTTGTTCTTTAAACTTGTCTCCAGACCTTTTATCTTGTCTCCAGACCTCTTGCTTGGCTGAATTATTCCCAAACTGGTTTTGCTCTGCTATTGGGAGTTGAACTGCCATCCTTCCCCTACAAAAACCTTGCAGTAAACCCACAGTATAGCCTGCTCTCTGGGAAAGCTCCAGCCCTAAAGCCTTTCACTAACAGGCAATATCATCATGTCGGCATGGTGTGGCCACTGTGGGCAACAGGATGCTGGACCAGATAGGCCTTGAGGCTGATCCAACAGGGCTGTTCTTATGTGTTTCACCTCAAGTAGCAATGGTGCAACTGATGATCCGTTTAAGCCCAGGATTCGTATAATAGGATTGGTCCCATTAGTGTCTAATTTTGTGTTTTCCAGAATTAAAAGTAGCTTTCTCCTCCTCCTCAGCTTTTTTCCTCCTGACAACTGCTAACTGGGCAAAGAGGCACCTTTTACCTGATTCTCTTTATTTAGCAGGGGGAGAGTAACTGGCCCTATCCACCCCCAGCACAGTACTTCCAGTGACTGTTGCTGGTGTCTATCTGATGTTTCTTTTTAGAATGTGAGCCCTTTGGGGACAGGGATCCATTTATTTGTTTGTTATTTCTCTGTACCATTTCTCTGTGTTATTTCCCTGAGCCATTTTTGGAAGGGCGGTATAGAAATAGAATTAATAATAATAATAATAATAATAATAATAATAATAATAATAATAGGATAGGTCTCCCACGATATAGTCTCCAGTGCAATTTTGTTCACCTCAAAGCTGCATAACAAAAGAGCTTCTAGATCCCCCACCCCTCAACTCACTGCTTGAAGTTTAGCAGTCTCTAGAAGGTGACGGCAGATCTGAACTTCCTTGGAACAAGAAAGAACATCACAGAACTGTTTGGCTCACATTTTTATATGACTGGCAACCGATAAAAGTCATGCTAATTTCATCTTTGCAAACTGAGACCACCAACAAGGTCTTTAAAGTGTCTTAGAGAATTGGGAGTACAGATCCAACTATGTGTGTTGTCCACTCCAAATATGAAATGCCCTTGGACTTGAGGATTCAAGGCATTGCTCAACGTAATTACACTCATGTTCACAAACAGAGAGATGGTGCAGAAGCCCTTCAAAAGTTAGGTACGGGTAATACTTAAAAATTAAATTCCAGGCATTTCATTGATGGTACGTCTCACTTTTGTTGGATTGTACAAAGAGAATGAATCCACCACAAATCATCTTACAGATTAGTGTAAGTTACAACAATATCTCCAGGGCTCTTTCCAGACTAGCTGATGGAACAGCAGCAAAATGCCTCCATTTGGGCAAGTCGCATTCGGAACATAAACAGCAGGGGGAGCAGTCTCGCAGTAACTAACAACCCCCCAAAATAGGAACTTGTTCTCGCCGGATATATTATGTCCTTGCTCTATATTGCAGTGATTAAATTTGCAACAAGGCATTGGAAATGTGAACAACACCCTGCTGGCGGCGTAGGGACTGTGGTGTCATGACGCAGGAAGTGTGGAAGCACACTTCCGAGATATGTCCTGACCCCATTGTAGGGTTTAGTCTGGAAAGCACCCAGTTGTCTACAAACACAAAGTTATCTCCACGGCATGTTTAGAGATACTGGAAGACATCCAGACTAACAGTGCACTAATGCAAACAAATTGTAAACAAGACACATAAGTACAAGGATGTTGTGCTAGTTAATTCTGCTAAATTGGGAGCTTGCATTCCAGATTAATGTCGCATTCATCGTGTGACAGGGTGATCTTGTGAAATCTGTGGTGTACTTTCAGCTGTGAAATCCCTTCCTCAGTCCATATATGCTGCAGGGAATCATGGCAAGCTATCCGCTCTCCTTGTTGCACAAACACAGTTCTTGTACAAGTGGACCAAAACAAGAGTGCAAGAGATTGAGCAATTTTGAGCATCCGCTCATAGGAACATAGGAAGCTGTCTTATACAGAGTCAGACCATTGACTGCTGCTCTCCAGGTTTTCAGGCTGGAGTCTTTCTGGGAGAGAAGGTGAAGAAGGAGGGCTGATTTTTGGATCTGGGCTTGTTTGCCTCCCTGTCTTCTTGGGTATATAAACTGGGAGCCTGCTAGAAGTGAGAGCCGAAAGGTGAGAGCACAAGGGCTCTCAGCCTGCAGATCGAAAGCCTGTGAAAGAAAGATAAAGAGGAGAAGTCCTGCATATATAACTACTTTTCTATCTCTTAATTGATTCTGTAGTCACCTGTGCTGACTTGAAATCTATCAGTGTCAGTATAGATGGTCAGCAAATCATCCCTTTAGGTATGCTAACCTAGCAGATCTGATTAAGGAGGAACATTTGGAAGATTTATGGGCACATGATAGAGGTCTATAAAATCATGCATGGTGTGGAGAAAGTGAATAGAGAATTTTTTTTTCTCTCCCTCTCACATAACACTAGAACCAGGGCTCATCCCATGAAATTGATTGACCCGAAATTTTGCACCAACAAAAGGAAGTACTTCTTCACACAACTCATAATAAAACACAACTCAGGTGAAAACCTGGGTACAAAACCTGAGCTTGTGGAGGAGGCAGCACCAGGATCAGGCTCAATTCTGGTGCTGTACACGAGCAGCCCCACCCAGGTAGTGCTTCCCTAACCTGGGTAGGGCTGCTCGTGTGCATAGACTCTGTGTGTGTGTGTGTGTGTGTGTGTGTGTGTGTGTGTGTGTGTGAGAGAGAGAGAGAGAGAGAGAGAGAGAGAGAGAGAGAGAGAGAATGAATGAATTGTGATTGTAATGCAAACCACTGTCTTTAGCTCAAATGGTGATGAGCCTAGCTCTGAGCAATTTAATTTCCTACATCCAAGCAAATATTTGTGGAAAATGTGCTTGGTTCTCTCAATTCACTTTAACTTGTTGACAGTTAATTTTTAGGATGTTTTGTGAACATTAACCAGTGGATTTTTTAAAAAATGTGTCTTTCATCATTGTAATAAAATCCAATCCTCATTATTCTTCTGGGATTGAGGGCCCCCCCCCCCTTCTTCTTCAAGGCTGTTTCTTAGTGCCATGTCATTCCTGGAAAAAGACAATCTGTCCCTTTAAGGCAAGAATGACGAACGTATTCTGGAAGCTCTGGAAAAGAAGTCAAGGCAATTGGCTTCTGCATCCCCAATGTTGGCCATTGGTTCACTGTAAATGTTTCATATCGGGCCAAGCTGGCTATTGATAGAATAGTTTCTCATTTAAGACTCCTGACTATAGTTGAGATCCAGATGGGTCCCATTAACTTTGCAGAAACCATCATTTTAATTGGCTGACAAAGAAATACTTCTAAGAATCGCCCCACTCCCCTTAATTCCTAAATAGAATTGTAAGCCCCACTAATGAGATTTGCAATGGAATCCTTGTTATTTCAACCCTGAATGGACTTTCCCCACTCCTCTCAAACCGTATTTCTCATATCGTCCCTCCAGCTTTTTCATCTCAATGGGCTATGTGGTAAATGCCATACAGTAGCTTTCGTACTCCTTTGGGCCTCTCCAATAAATCACCCATCTTTTGCTTGGGTTCTGCAATTCCTTTTCCTTTTAAGGATGTAATCAAGTTCTTTCTTTCTTTTTTTGGTCATTGTTGTTCCTTCTCTTATTCCCTTCTGTCAGTTGCTTTCCTGCTGTCTCTCCTCTCTTTCTCTGATTTCCCCACCCTTTGTTTCCTCTTCTTGTGCGCAGAACCCCTCTCAAAAACTCTCACAGAGCACTGGGCTGAAACCCAAGCGGTTAAGCATGTTTATACACTGGTTAGGTTCCACGTGTGTAGATTACTATTACACACGCACACATGCATTGGAGGGGTCAGAGTTATTGGCTCCTTGTTGAGTTTGTCAGCCAAGTGAATCAAGCCAAGCCCAAGGCATCTGGGCCCTTCCGAAACACAAAGGAAAGGATCGGGAGGTGGGAATCAAAACAAAATCGCTCTGAGATCTGGAAACTACCAACCTTTGTTTAAAGAGAGTCTGAGGAGTTCTCAGTGAACTTTAATTTGCTTGGCAAGCAGTGCCTTCTTGTTCCCGGGCCAGTGTAATACAGTGTTTCTGCAGGCACTGCGCCCTTGTTATACTGCAGGCAAGCAGGGAAGGCTGAGGAGAGGAAAATGCTCGAGGAAAGTTCCATTGCTGGGTCTTAGGAACCGAGCTGTTGCTGTGGCAACCAAGGTCTTTACATGCTGGCTGAGCAGAGATGGATAGCACGCCACATCTCTATCCTGCCCTGGTATAAATGGAAGGGAAACTAACCCCTTATACAAATCCAGAATTGCCTTGCCTGCTTAGGAAAGCCTTCGGTGGACCACAGAGGAGAGCTGGTCTTGTGGTAAAAGGTAAAGTGTGCCGCCAAGTCGATTTCGACTCCTGGCATCCACAGAGCCCTGTGGTTTTCTTTGGTAGAACACAGGAGGGGTTTACCATTGTCTCCTCCCACGCAGTATGAGATGATGCCTTTCAGCATCTTCCTGTATCGCTTCTGCCCGGTATAGGTGTTTCCCATAGTCTGGGAAACATACCAGTGGGGATTCAAACCAGCAACTTTCTGCTTGTTAGTCAAGCATTTCCCCGCTGCACTACATAAGGCGTCTTGTGGTAGCAAGCATGAATTGTCCCCTTTGATAAGCAGGGTCCACCCTGGATTGCATTTGAATGGGAGATTACATGTATGAGCACTTTAAGATAGGGGATGGGGCTGCTTTGAGAAGAGCATCTGCATGCTGGCATGTAGAAGATTCCAAGTTCCGTCCTTGGCATCTCCAGATAGGGCTGAGAGAGACACCCCTGCCTGCAACCTTGGAGAAGCAGCTGCTAGTCTGTGTAGACAATGCTGAGCTAGATGGACCAATGGTCTGACTCAGTATAAGGTCGGTTCCTATGTTCCTATGACTTTTGGAAATGAAATCAAAGAACTTGAGAGCTGGTCTTGTGATAAGAAGCATAAATTGTCCCATTTGCTAAGAAGATCTGCCCTGGTTTGCATTTGAATAGGGGACTACATGTGAGTACTGTAAAATACCTCTAAGAGAGGGGGCTTCTCTGGGAAGAGCACCTGCAATTTTGCATGTAGAAGGTTCCAAGTTCCCTCCCTGGCATCTCCAGATAGGGCTGAGAGAGACTCCTGCCTGCAACCTTGGAGAAGCCACTGTCAGTCAGTGTAGACAATACTGAGCTAGATGGTCCATTGGTCTGACTCAGTACATGGCAGCTTCCTGTGTTGCTATGTTCCTAGTGCATTCATAGGGATTATAGGAGGTATGCTGGAAATGTTTAGAAGGCTGCAAAGTGCAAGAGCTCATAGATTCTAAGGCAGTCCACACAATTGAAAACTGTGTGATATTTTCATAGTTATTTTATGCTACACTTTAATCCCTGACAAGATGGATCTCAACACAGTGGAACATCTTACACTTGGAAAGAAGGCAAAAAGATGGTCCATATGCTCAAACACTGGGTAGGATACTGGGTAGCATCCTACCCAGTCTAAGGAGCTGTGCACACTCCCAGACCTTGATCATGTGTAAGCAAACAACTAGGTGGAGGGGGAGGAATGTTCATGTGTGCCATCCTACCCAGCTCTTGTACCCAGCACTTTAACAAGGCAGAAAGAAGAGCTGTTCTGTCCAGCTTCCCTCTCACACACAGTTGCTCCCTTCCTCACCATGTAGTTGTTTGTTCACACATGAAAAATCAGGAGCACGCACAGCTCAGAAAGCTGGGCAGGATGCCGGTTCTATCTAGTTCTTGATCTATCTATCTATCTATCTATCTATCTATCTATCTATCTATCTATCTAACTATCTATCTAACTATCTATTTGATTTATATACCACCCTTCCAAAAATGGCTCAGGGTAGTGTACATCAAAATAACTTTTCTGACTTCTTTCCAAGCTCAAGAAGATGTCCCATTGTGTTGAGATCCATCTTGTCAGGGATTAAAGTATAGCATAAAATGTCACCACTGAATGTTAGGCCTATTCACTATCTCCCAGTCTAACCTATGTTTCAGGATCATTTTGATAATAAAACAGGAGCAGGGAAGAACCATGTATGGTACCTGAAGTTCCTTGTGAGGAAAGCAGGATAAAAATGAAACAAACCAGCAAACATTGTGGAAAACCAGTAGGTGAATGGGCTTATTCACAGGACCAGACTGGCACAGTGAAAATGTGCATTAAGTAGAGATAGGCGATCTCCAGTTTGCACTATGCTAAAATGGCATTAAGCCACCATTAAGAAGCTGGGTTCAAATCTACAATTGCAGAGCTCAACTTAATGCCAATCTGACACAACGCCAACTGGAGATTGCCCCCAAATCCTGAGTTCTCACAACATGCTCCACAGGAGCACGTGTACCATCAGGATCTCTGGTTTTCATCCAACTGGCATGAGACTGACTGTCAGAATCAGCCCTTAAAGTCCATAGGTCACCACTGCCTGCAACTTAATCCACCTTTATTGCTCCACCCATTTCTGGTAAACCTGGATTGAATTGCATCTGGATGCAAGATAAAACAATATATTGCATCCAGATACAAATCACCAGTTCAGCATCTAAGAAAAGTATGTCTTTGAATCCACTCAGCTCTCATTCTTAACAAGTCAATATGGTTGGGTGAAGGCATAATCACATAAGTCCTGACTAATACCAACGTGAGTACCCATGAACAGATCTGTATTGATTCCCAGTGTGTAGGAAGCCAGATATGTACAGCAGTGCAAAGAATCAAGGAGGTAGGGATCAGAGATCAAGGATCAGCACTGCTGTAGTGTGGTGGTTCAGGAATGTGGCAAGGCCGTGTGCTCCTAACTTCCTTTTCTCCCTCTGCTTTGGTGTAGAGCATTGATGCCTTCATCCTGGTTTGTTGAAATAGATAGACAGGCTGTGGTTTAACTATAGTTTCAAAACCAGAATATGAAACTAGGATTAGTTCCTGATTTCTAAACCATAGTTAAATGACAACTTCGAGGTTTGGATGACATGCAGAGCTGTGGTTTAAACAAACAGGATTATCTGGATGCACAAGGAGAGGAGGAAGGGAGTGGAAGAAGCACATGGGTCCAGCAGCTTTGAGTCATGTTCACAGCCCAATAAACCCTGGTTTGATGGGCTATCTTAACCAGCCCACTGTTTTTAAGATCATTTGTAATACACCCAAGTAAGACTGCATTACAAAGTCTTTATTACTAATCCATACTTCTTCATCGAAACCTTTCAAAAACTGTTCCACGTGTAAAATCTCTGACACATTTCAGAACTTGTGACTCTTTTTCAAGGGTAATTGAAAAAATCCAGAATGCTCTGTTCGTCCAGCTCAATCCTTCAGTGTTCACCTGCACCATGTACTTGGAATAGCTACAGCACTCTACATGCCACACACACATGGCCTGTCTGAGGCCTAGTTCTCACTGGAGCTGTGTCTGGGCTGCACTATCACATCAGGCAGATGATCACATGGTGGATTTTTCCTTACAGAGAAAATATTCTTCCTACACATAAACCCACCAGCCCTCCCTGGCAGTTAAGGAAAAGGCTAGACTAAAATTCTTATCCTTGACATCTGATCCTGGTCTACATACAGCAGAATGAGGTGGTAAAAGGCTGAGGTGGTAGAATGAACTTTACCACTTGTAACTGGGAGAGTTCTCCAAGCTGAACTTGAACATGTCTGTCTGTCTGTATTTAATTTTCAGGGAGATTTCACACAGAACGTCTATTTTATCACCTCAGCTTTCTAATACCTCATTCTGCTGTCCTTGTTTTCTGTGTGCAGAGAACATTGTTTTTTTGCTTACTTTATAAGGAGGAACACATATATGTTGAGTCAGATGACTGAATAGTATAAGGAATATAGTCAAAAATAGCTTCACTACCACAGGGAGAACTAAGCCAAAGACTCTGTGTAGCTTTCAGAAGATATAGCTAAATCAGTCACCCTGTTCACGTTATGCCCAGCACATGTACAATCTGTGTACAGGGTATATGCAAGAACATATATTGGCTGACTAGCACTGTGCTGGTATCCAGATGAAATCTGTGCCATCTCACAAGTGAGGGAGGGGTGATTTTCACTGATCTCCCCTTCCCTCTGGCGACCATGCCTCCTGAAAATATGTCCTTGAGGGCTGTGTCACCATCATGGACATATTTCCAAGAGGCACGGTTGGATTCAGAATGCAAGTCTGGATCGCTAGTGAATTGGCACGTGGAGGTAGGCCTCTGTCAAGTTGATCGACAATAAGAGATCCCCGTGATGTAGATTCTCTGCAATAGAATGCAGGGTTTCCATGCGGAATTTTCTTCTTTGTACCCACTTGTTGAGGTACTTCAGATCTAAAACCTCCCTGAAATAATGCTATCAGCATTACTATGTTTATTTGGGGGGGGGGGATGCCCTGAGGTGGGGGGGAGGCAGCACTGGCAGGTGAGTGGTGGGGGGAGGCGATAAGTGAGCCGTGGGTGCAGCAGCAGTATGACAAAAATTTGAACACAGGCTGCCGCTGATGTCACAACACCACTAAGCTAACTAAATTAGGCCTCGAGGGACCAGGTCCCTTCTTTTGACTCTTTGTTGGTCACACAGCTACAGTGTGGTCTCTTCTGGGACCTGGACCTATAGAATGGGTTTGGCAAAAAATAAAATAAAATAAAAATGTTGGTAATAAAGGTCCCGCAGTCAAGCTGAGAAACCAGATTGGTTTCTGTGTTATGAAAAGGGCTTTCCACACTCTTGCATTAGGATCCATTAGGATGGAAAGAGCAGCTTTATGGTTAGGTGAAGTAAAGAGATGAACAACAATAGAAATACCAGAGTCCCCATTAGCCAGAGGGGAGATGTTGTCCCACTGCCAGGCTGTGGTTGCTCATCATTACAAATCCCTGTTAACACCTCTGGGAGCTCACTTTAAGAGCCCAGTAATTAGGAACAGAGCAGATTCAGCAGGATGGAGACATATCCTTTTCTTCCTATTAATCAGAAACCATGTCACATGAGAGCTTGAATCTCTCTCTCTCTCTCTCTCTCTCTCTCTCTCTCTCATCCCTGGCCAGTGGGGCCAGCTGATAGAGAGCAGCTCTAAGGAGTTGCTGGCAGCAAGAATATCCCTTCCTTCTCCTTGCACACATACTTTGTCTTGTATGAGTCAAAAGATTCTGATACCTGAAGTGTGAGATTCCTGTACTGGAGAATATGGGTCAATCCACACAACCTATGCTTGTGGCAAGCCCACTGAGCAAGGCTGCTTCTTTTCAATCAGAATGGAAGTCATTTTAATGGATTGTTCACACATGCATAGCAACTTCTTACTGCCTGATGGAACCTTGCATGTGCAAATTAGCCATTTTAGACATTGGCAATCAGTGGCTCTAGTGAAAGACTACAATTTCGGCCCAAATGGCACATGATGGGAAAAATCCTATTTCCTTGCATGTACCCAAAAGTCAATATATCTGTTGAATGTAGATGTGTGTATTTATTTTGTGGTTGTTTCTTAATGCATTTTTCTTGATGCTCATTATATTTCAGCAAGTTTTTATGATGTGTGCTTAACTTGATGACTTGATGGGGTTTTGGGGTTGTTGTTGTTTTTTACATATACTTAGTAAATCACCTTGGTTTTCCACAGCAAAGGCAGGCAAGTCAATCAATATACTATTATTTGTTATGAGCTGCATTATTATTTGCTGTGGCTGTGCAAATCTATGGTGCGTCCACATCTGGAGTACTGCGTGCAGTTCTGGTCACTGTATCTTAAGAAGGACATTGTAGAACTGGAAAAGGTGCAGAAGAGACCACTCAAGATGATCAGGGGTCTTGAGCACCTTCTTTAGGAGGCAAGGCTACAGCATCTGGCTTTTTAGTTTGGAAAAGGAGCGGCTATGGAGAGACATGATAGAGGTGTATAAAATTATGCATGGAGTAGAGAGAGTGGACAGAGATACATTTTTCTCCCCCTCTCACAACACTAGAAACAGGGGTCATCCCATGAAACTGAAGGCCGGGAAGCGGAAGTACTTTTTCACCCAGTGCATAATCTATGGAATTCTCTGCCATGGGATGTGTTTATGGCCACTAGCTTGGATGGCTTTAAAAGAGGCTTAGGCAAATTCACGACGGACAGGTCTATTAATGGTTACTAGTCTGGTGGCTATAGGTCACCTCTAGGCTCAGAGGCAAGTTAAAATATATACAAAAACGTAAAGCAATTTAACAATTTAAAAATCACCTACAAATTAAAACCTTAAAATTGTATGTCATGCTCCCAAGCCTCCGGAGGCATCTGACTGTCCAAACCTGGGTCAGGCAAGGCAGGCTGGAGGCATGAGCTCTGATAGGAGCTGTTGAACCAGCAAAGAACTGATGACAACTGAAGACCTTTATGTCTTTCAAGACTTTATAACTTCCATACCTTCCTGTACTCTTAGGTGCACTCCCAGGAGGCACCCAAGCCAATCTCCTCCTCCTCCTGAGCAGATCCATCAGAATAGAGGCCCCAAGCAGCCAGGCATGCACTCCACCAGGCACGCACTCCACCTGAGCTCAGCCCAGGCTTGGCCTCACCTTTGCCTATAGTGGCCCAGGTGCAAAGTAGGGGGCCCTAGAGAAGGGGCCAGAATGCCACCAGGAAGCTCCAGGTCCATAGTGCTCCAGGACTCCTCCAAGAGAGTGAGTGGTTTTGGCTGCTCTGGCGCTGATGGATCCAGGAAGTTGTCACAAAGGTGAGCGATCCAGGCTGAGATGGACTCCTGCTCTACCTCTGATTCAGTCTCCTCCATGTCAGTGTCCCTGACAGTCATCTCTCTTAACAGAGGGAACTGGATAATTCAGGACAGGCAACAGGCCCTGTTAGTCAGAATCCTCATGAGCTTGGGAGTCAAGTGATCTAAAAGAGCCATTTCCCCTCCACTGCCTACTATATAATCTCAAGGCCTTCCACTGTGAAAGCTGCTGCCAATAAAGGCCATGAGGCTGCCCTTCTGGGCCACTGCCTATTTTCTGCCTCCTTGTTTGTTGTCCCCCACCCCCACATTGGCCTCCTTTCCACCAGGTTTTGTCACTTACCCATAAGAAAAGATGATAAGTCAATGCAGATGAGCTTTCTTGGGGAGAGAATTCCATAACCAGGGTGCTGGTCTTGTGGTAGCAAGCATGACTTGTCCCCTTGGCTAAGAAGGATCTGCCCTGGTTGCATATGAAAGGGAGACTAGAAGTGTGAGCACTGTAAGATATTCCCTTAGGGAATGGAGCCACTCTGGGAAGAGCAGAAGGTTCCAAGTTCCCTCCCTGGCTGCATCTCCAAGATAAGACTGAGAGAGATTCCTGCCTGCAACCTTGGAGAAGCCGCTGCCAGTCTGTGAAGACAATACTGTGCTAGATAGACCAATGGTCTGACTCAGTATATGGCAGTTTCCTGTGTTCCTATGTTAAGGCCCTGTCTCTGATCGCCACCCATTGCACCTCTGAAGTCAGTGGCACCTGGAACAGGGCTGCCGAAGCAGATCTGACAACAGAACTGGGCAAACTTGGACCCCTAGGTGTTGTTGAACAAAAACTCCCATCATCCTAAGTCACAGCAATTTTGGCTGAGGATGATGGGAGTTGTAGTTCAACAGCATCTGGTGGGCCAAGTTTGCCCAAAAGACAGGGTCCTAGGGAGCAGGGTCCTAGGGAGCAGACAGTCTCCAGATATTCTGGTACTGGTGGTGCAAGACTTTATAGGTCAGAACTAGCACCCTGAATTGTAGTTGGAAACAAGCAGGAAGCTGACGAAGCTCTTTAATATTGGTAAGATATGCTTTGAAATGGCTAGTGCCTATCAATAATCTGGCTGCCATATTCTGAATCAACTGATGTTCCTCAGTAGTATTCATAGGAACATAGGACTATAGGAAGCTGCCATATACTGAGTTAGACCATTGGCCCATCTAGCTCAGTATTGTCTACACAGACTGGTAGCGGCTTCTCCAAGGTTGCAGGCAGGAGTCTCTCTCAGCCCTATCTTGGAGATGCCATGGAGGGAAGTTGGAACCTAGATGCTCTTCCCAGAACAGCTCTATCCCTTAAGGGGAATATCTTACAGTGCTCAGAGATCAAGTCACCCACCAATATGCAACCAGGGCAGACCCTGCTTAACTAAGGGGACAAGTCATGTTTGCTTCCACAAGACCAGCTCTCCTCTATTCCAGAGGAGTCCCATTCACAACATATGACAATTCATAGGAAGCAGGCCAAGCCACGTATTATATAGACAGGCAAAAAATAAAAATAAGTGCAGTAGTTTTAAGTGTGTGTGTGTGTGTGTGTGTGTGTGTGTGTGTGTGTGTGTGTGTGTGTAGAGAGAGAAATATAATCCTAGAAGCCTTGACAGGCCAACTGTGCAACGTGGTGACACAAATGGCTTTAGTTATATTAAGTGACTTACAGAAGGAGGCCATTTGTTCCTGATTAACTGTAATTGCTTCATTACCTTCTGCTGGGGATTGGCAAAGCCAATACACAGGGAAGCTGCGGGGAAATGCCAGTTGTTTAAAAAAATCACCAAGTGTAGGGAACTCGAATTGAATTGTATTGTCTTGCCTCAGCCCAGAATATGCACTGGCTTGACAATCCTTTTGGATATTATATTACCAGAGTCCATAAGGAAACCATTGTGCAATTAGTAGAACTATTTCAGAATCCAGCCATGTGGGTTTTTATGCATGGTTATATCATGTTATCTCCAGCAACTGTGTGGTGTTTACTAGATTTATACTAATGGGCTTTCATAGAAACATAGGAAGCTGCCATATACTGACTGAGACCATTGGTCCATCTAACTCAGTATTATCTACACAGACTGGCAGCAGCTTCTGCAAGGTTGCAGGCAGGAATTTCTCTCAGCCCTATCTTGGAGATGCCAGGGAGGGAACTTGGAACCGTCTGCTCTTCCCAGAGTGGCTCCATCCCCTAAGGGGAATATTTTACAGTGCTCACACTTCTAGTCTCCCTTTCATATGCAACCAGGGCAGATCCTTCTTAGCTAAGGGGACAAGTCATGCTTCCTACCACAAGACCAGCTCTCCTCAACTCTCCTTTCATTGAAAATATTTGCCATGTGCCTGCCACGAAGCATGCTATTCAGTGTTTCAGCAGACAGCCATCTGAGAAGTGGGCAATTGGTATCGAGATCTAGGAACAGAGGAAGCTGTCTTATGCCGAGTGAGACCATTGATCCATCTAGGTCAGTACTGCAGCAGCTCTCCAAGGTTTCAGGTAGGAATGTCTCCCAGGTAGGAATGTATCCCTATCGGGAGATGCCAGAAAATGGACCTGGGACCTTCTACATTCCAAGCAGATGCTCTTCCACTGAGCCATGGCTGCATCCCCTAAGGGGAATATCTTACAGCGCTCATACGTAGTCACCCATCCAATTGTTAACCAAGGCAGACCCTGCTTAGCAAAGCAGACAGTTCATGCTCGCTACTTCAAGACCAGCTCTCCTCTCCTCTCTCACATCAGGTCATGGAAACACAGAAGCCTCATTCATTTGGAAGCTAGGATTTTCTACTGAGTACCATAGGAGAGAGAGAGAAGAAAGAAAGAGCGAGAGAAGAAGCAGATTGGATAAACAAACACAGTGAACTCTTCTCCACACCAATGCACAACTGTTTAATGCCCAGAGGTGCACCTAGGTAATTTTGGAGCCTGGACGTAAAGGCCTTAGGAGCCCACCCACCCCTCACAAATTAAGCATCATTATGCTCAGCCAGGTGACCACACCACTCGGGACAGATGAAAGAGGATTTCAGGGGTCCCAGAGTCTGTGGAGACCCTGGACTTTGGCCCCAAGGTCCAGGGGTAAGAGCACCTCTGTTAATGCCTATTGGGCTATTTCTCATTATCGTTATGCACTGTATTCTCTGAGCTTCACATATTGTGCCTGGTTTGCACAAGTTTCCTCTTCCTGTAATAACTGGCCTGTTCTTTGAATTTGGGTAGGGTAGGGTGGGTGGCTTTAATTATTTTTAAAAGCCAGGCCAAATATGCATTAAGTGCATACATACACAGCTCATTCTATACATTGTTAAATATCTGAAAAGGGAGGAAAATATTGAAAAGATGTCTCTAACAGACCACAACATAAACACATGTGTACGTGTGGGGCGAGTGGAGAGAAGAAGGTCTTTATTCGTGAAACGTGCTGAATAAGTGGATGTACACATGCTAATTTAAAACGTTATTTAAAAGAATAATGCTAACATTGGAGGCAGAGGTGTCAGGCAGGAAGGGAAAGATAAATATGTAATGTTTGTTCCAACAACCACCACAAATCCTAAAGGACAGAACAGTATGGGCCAAAGTAGTCAAGCCCAAACGGAGCCATGCTCTTTTGACAACTAGCAGCCATGGAAATGATCTGGTCAGGACTGTGTCACTGGGAGAGGGGTTAGCTCTTCCCCCCTGCACTGTTTTCCCGGATAAAATCGATCACCAAAGCTGTTATTTGCACCCTTAAGGAAAAGGTACATGCACAGCCAGTTTTCCTAATGGAATAAACAGCAGCTGTAAGGAAGGCAATTTTTCATTGGGTAAGGAGGCAAACATCTCCCGAGTTTCATTGTTCAATCAATCAATCAATCAATCAATCAATTTATTACAACCAAGGATCAGATACACAGTGATACAGAGCAATAATACAACATTCTAGTATCCCATCTTCCCAACACTGAAAACATTTATCTACAATTAACCACAGTTACATGGTTCTAATCCAGACCACTTTCTCCATTCCTGCTGCAACTGTTTGCCAACATGTGGCAGGATATCAAAAGACAGATTTCCATCATCTGGTCTCATTTTTTGAGGTACTAATTTTTCATGCAAAAAAAAAATGCTGTAAGTTAATATGAAGAAAACATCTTTACAAATGCTCCAGCATTTTTTCTTTGGAGGTACCCTGAAATACTCTTTGAATTTCTTCGAATTCCGCTTTGGAGAAAATTCAGTTCCAGGAGCACAAATTGCAACAGGACACAGCAGTGCATACTGACTACACAAGCTACTGGTGATGTATAACAGACTAAGTCACACAAAAATTGGCTGGTGTGGGTACTGTATTTAATCATCATCATCATCATCATCATCATCAATATGCCTTTATTAGTCTACAGACCATAATACAATAACCAACTAAGACAATAACAAATACAATTCGTGTTCCTGTATTTACCCGAATAGAAGTTGATACTGGATTTAAGACAACCTCTTAAAGTAGAGGTTAAATATAGGCAGTGCAGGAGGCAGGCTGGTGGAAGCCCATATTTGGCTGCCTCCGTGACCCCTGGCCCCACCCCCCACATCTGATATCAGATGCAGGGGGCTGGCTGGCCACACATCCCATGTCTGACATGAGACGGGAGGGTGTCATCTCTCTCCCCAACGGGGCTGCGCGGCCCCATTTGGGAGGGAGCTCGGCCCCACTGTGTTGGCAGAGAGGCCAGGAGCGTCCCTGCCTTTAAAAGGCAGAGAGAGTCACTCTGGCTGCGCTGCCAATGCAGCGTGGGCCGATTTCAGTCCCAAACAGGGCTGCGTGGCCGCATTTGGGAGTGAAATAACACCCATTGTGTCTGACATCAGCGGGGGTAGTGTCTGGGGCCGCGAGGCACAGCCCCTGGGGGCAGCAGCCCGAGTTCTTTGAACCCGTTTGCCCAATGGTGGCTCCACCCCTGAATATAGGTTATATGCATATACTCAAAAGGAAAGGACTCTGGATTTAAGATGACCTCCTGATTTCTAATATAAAAAACTTTGGGAGGGGGGACTTGGATTCAGGTAAATGCAGTATATCCCACAAATAAGAGTATGAAAATGTGGAGAATAAAATACAATTGCAAAAATGATTCAGTAAAATAATATATCTATATACTATTTCTGAAAGAGCCGATAACATTAAAATTCTTATGGATGGAGGACTGGAATGCTCACCTGCAGGCAAATGGGAGGTACTGGCAGACTCGGATGACCCACAGATACGTCAGTTTCACACAAAAAATAAGGAAATAAAACCTAAGAGGTTGGTGTCAATAATGATACTGCTAAAAAGTAAATCTTACTGATGACCTGCTACTAGTGGTATATTATAGATACGGATGCAGTTAGATACACCAGAAATTGCTTTCATGTGCATAGAGAAAATGTGATTTAGTTGTATTAGTTGCATATACAAATGCACCCATGCAGCACAAGTCTTAGGAAACTTACTCAGGAGGAGTTCAGTACCATTGAGTTCAATAGGCATTACTCCCAGGTAAGTGTGCACAGGATAGCAGCTGTAGTATTTCCTTGGTTCAGCCGCACAACAGGTTGCTACAATTAATGAAGACTCTTCTCTGAAAAGAAAAGAATTAGCCGCATACTGAATAGATTGCAACAGCTATTTCATGAACATAATAGCTTAATAACTGGAAAGCTGGCCTGTGCCCAAGTACTGTAATTGCATTCCATGGCAATTCCCCAACCCTAAATGTAGAGCATTTCGAACATGATTGAGGCTGCCAAAGGTCCAGCAATAGCTGCGCATTGCCACCTTTCTAAGAAATCACACAGCCCAGAGTTGATATATACTATATGCATGTTTTAGTTGCTGGTGTCAAGGTGACCCGTGAAATCTGTCCATATGCTTTGCTCTCCATGGTATGGTGCTCTCTAAATAACCTTCCTTACTTCAAAGACCATAGCATTGAAATGGCACTGAGATGCATCTTACACTAATCCTAGATGGAATATGAAGAACTTCCCAGATGGAATTCCTCAAGAGCCTGTCATGTATGTGGCCAGTTGCCCAAACGTTGCTGCCATAATATATGGAGGGTTTTTTAAAAAAAATCACTGACAGTGATCTTTATAACCATGTATGCAGTTTTGGTCTTTATAACCCTCTATGCAACTAAAAATATTCAGTGGACACACTTTGTTCATTCCATATTCAATTCTCCCATATCTCCCCAAAGCATCTGACAATACAAGGAGAATCCAAATTCTTTTAGGCATTTTCCAGATTACACGCTGCAACAGTTTCGCAATGTGTCTGCTAAGTGCCCTTCTGTGTTGTCCATCTTTTGACATCATGGTCATGTTCGTCAGCAGGGTGCTGTTCATATTTCCGATGCCTTGTTTTGGATTGTATTGATGCTTTGTAGCCCTATAATGTTGTACATGCAGGAAAGTAGCTGTGTTTTTCCATCGTAGGAGGCTTGCCCCATCGTTTATGCACTGCAGTGTGGTGTGGTGTGGATGGTTCAAATCACGGTGTAACGATTTGTTGATTTTTACAGCCCCTTTACATCCCGTTCATGAAATAATTTTTCCATCCCATTCATGAAAGCACCCCCACCCACCCACCCCCCCAAAAACCTTGGGTTCTTGTGCAAAGGTGCAACCCAATTCCAATCTGCTTTTGTTTTTTTGGTTTTGATTGCATTTGGTTTTGTTTTACATCAGACTTATTATTCAGACACATGACTGAGTTCATGTTTCCTCCTTTTTTGTGTGCTGTGGGTTGGCTGGCTCATTCGGCAAACCCCTGTAGCATGGGGTTTGTTTATTTTCCTGGATCACTTGTGCAAGGGTGCAACACTGCAGAGAGCGTCTTCTTCGCTATGAGCCCCACCGCCCATTGAAGGCACTTGAGGAGGTCCATCTCCAGTTGCCACAAACTCGTTTGGTGGCTACACAGAGACGGGCCTTCTCGGCTGCTGCCCCGAGATTGTGGAATGCGCTCCCTGCTGAGATACGATCCTCCCCATCTCTGGCAATTTTCAAAAAACACCTGAAAACACATCTCTTCAACCAGGCTTTCTCAGCTTTTTAAAACTTGTTTTTACATTGTTCTGATTATTTAATTGTTGTTTTATGATGTTTTTAATTGTTAATCATTGTTTTTATGCTTTATAATTTTTGTTTTAATTATTAACTGATTTTAATGGTGTTTTAATGTAAACTGCCCTGAGCCTTTTGGAAGGGCGGTATAAAAGTTTTAATAATAAATAAATAAATAAATAAATAAATAAATAAATAATTCTCATTTTGAAGCGGCACTTTCACTGCCATTGCTTTTGTTTGTTTGTTTTGTTTTGCTGGATTGCTTGTGCAAGAGTGCAACGCTGCAACTAAATTATTGCTGAGCCCCTGCTGGTGGCTTTCTACAAAGGCACAGAGAAATTTTTCTTAAAGGGTTTGTCAAGTCAGTGATTACCCGCCCACTCCATGACCCTATTGGCCTGAAATGGAAGGGAGGGGCAGTAAATGTGACTCAGGTGGAATATGGAAACCCCCTGTCTGGAAAACCCGCTGCAGTGCTGGGCAATATGAATGGCCAAAACCCAGTCACGTTGCATTGAAAAACACGTCAAGAAATTCAGTACTGGTGGTTTCAAGCTGCTGCCTCATACTGCCACAGTTCGCAATACTTTAACCGGCACAAACCTCATCATCTGGGAAACGCCCTACAGAAGTAACCTAGACAGAAGCTTTGATCCAAGAGCTGCTATCCTAAAGTCTTGCTATGTTGAGCAGTCACTAAAACAGAGTGAACACAGTGTCACTTTAGCCCTTTTCAGGGATTATTTGCAGCAATGGCACTCAGGGTTAGAGCGACAAAAGTGGGTAGGAGGTCCCGCCCCAACACAATCACTCACTCCCTGCAACCAGCTGCTCACAGTTATGGTGCTGTTTGTGTGAAGAGAGAAGTGTCATAACCATAATGACCGGCACTTTTGTGAGTGGCAACCTGGATCTCCTGAGGTTGCTACTCATGGAAGTGCTGGTCATCATAGCTACAGTGCTTCCCTTTTCACACAAACAGTGCTGTAACTGTGAGTGGCTGGCTGGAGGGGACGAGTGACCGTGCTGGGGCACGACTTCCTCCATTATTTAACCTCATAATGTTGTTTAACTTATTATATCCACACCCACCACACTTCATACAGCCAGGCAGCCAGAAAGAGTCTACAGTGCTGTTTCTGGTGCAGTGGCCAGGACAGCAGTGAAGGTCATATTCACATGATCACTCTACCCCAGAAAGTTATGTCCAAAGAAGGTTTAGTCATAGTTCTAGCTTCCACTGTGGCTGTGAGAAAGGGGAAACCCTTCCAAGAGGCAGGGAGAGGCTGCTGCCTCAGGCACAGGCATGAGGAGGGATGCAGGGCCTCCCAATGGGCCTTCCAGACGCTTGCTGCCACCAGCCTTCTGCATCCCATGGGGGCTTGCTGTCTCCCCTCCTTGGCCCACTGGGGTGCATATACCCTCTACCCTATTCTACCCCCTTCCCCGCTACTGACATGAGCTAGGAACATCCCTGCTGCCACTGTCTGCTTCATAGTATACTTGGAGGATTCTCATATACTTGGAGGATTCTCATGTGCCCCTGCCTGGGCAGCATGACCCAAGAATGCCGAGCACCCACCTACAGATGATGGGAACATCATATTGTCCTTGGCTTCAGGCAGCAAAATGTCTTGGACCACCCCTGCCATGGGGGTAGAGAGAGAGAAGTGGGAAGGCCGTCATCCTCACTTCATCCTTATGCCCAGAGAACAATTTGTTATGGGGCAGCTAACAAATAAAGTTTTATTAATTATTTGATGATGATGATGTTGATGATGATGATGATGATGATGATGATGCTATTTACACACAGTCTACCAGCTGTTATTGACTGGATTTGGTACTTTAATTATCGGGCCCTTTCCAAAGGTCTAGGATAACTAAAGAAGAATTAAAGATATCATTGTAGTATTCATGCTGTCCTGAGTAGTGTGGCCTTCTGTAGATGATGTGTTGTAATTTTATTGATGCTCAAGGTGTTGAGATGGTGTTCAAGTTCTTTTGGTACCTGGTGTTCAAGTTTTTTTTGTGCACCAAGGGCTCCAACAACTATTGGCACCACTATTATCTTTTTCCAGAGCCGCTCAGTTTCAGTCTTGTATTTAGTTATTTTCTCCAGTTGTTTTTCATCGACTTGTCTATCCCCTGGGATTGCAGGGGATAGACGAGTCTTCTAGATCAGGGATTCTCAACATTGGGTCCCCAGATGTTACTGGACTTCAACTCCCATAATCCCCAGCCCCAGTGGCCTTTGGTTGGGGATTATGGGAGTTGAAGTCCAATAACAGCTGGGGACCCAACGTTGAGAACCCCTGTTCTAGATGACTGTCAGATCCAGTGTATTGTGTGCTAAATGCCTATCAGTTTGTTTTTGAAAATCCCAAAGGATTTTTGCCTCTTCATTTTCTGTGACCTTCTCAATCAGATTAGTATTAGTATATTAGTATTATTTTATTTATTATCACTTCTGTAAGCAGTGTTTTAACTTATGCCACCTCTTTTGCAGGCATCGCCATTATGTTGTCATGGGGGTGAAAATGAATCCCAAGCAAGCACAGGATTCCTCCTAAATTCCACTGCTACATTACCATGCTCCCCATCTACCCTCTTTTCCCCTTTGAGCTGGTAGTGCTTGGTTTGCACAAGCATTCTACTATGCCAACACATACCTCCCCCCCCCGCCAACAGTATAGGGCAGACTTGCGCAACGTAAGGCCTATGGGCCAGATTCATTTGCTGGCCCTCGGGTAGCAGATCAAGCAAACAAGCACTTCCTCCTTGTCATTGCTGTTTGCTGTCATCTCTAAATATTGATTACTCTCACCCCAACTTGAAATGTCTGCCCTGCTTGTGAAGTTCTTGGAATTTTTTTTTTTTTTGAAAGCCTGAGCATTGTTGCTAAGTTAAATAAGCACAGATTGTGCCACTGTGTGCTTTATTTTCATTTGGACATCCACAGTCATCATGTTGGCAATTAAGGGTTAGAAAGAGATGCAATGACAGTTGCATTGCTGCAACAGTATGTGTGCCATATATATTATACAGCACTATTAATATATTTCACAAAGGAATATGTCTATCAAAAACCCAGTTTCCTGCTTGGGTCACAACTTGAAATTTGTGGAAAACAACCCAGGACAGGGAGGGAACAGCTATTGTGCACTGCCTCTTTGAGAAGCAAAGCCAGAAAGCGTTAGGATAAGATGGCCCAGTGGCAGTACTAGGAGAAGAGTTTCAATTTTGTAGCAGAAGGCTGTGTGAGTGGTTGAGCCTGAATGAGTTCCCCAGAAGCCTGACTAGTTTTAGATGCTGATGGACCAGAAAGT
The DNA here is from genome assembly GCF_027244095.1 of Hemicordylus capensis. NCBI lineage: Eukaryota > Metazoa > Chordata > Lepidosauria > Squamata > Cordylidae > Hemicordylus > Hemicordylus capensis. Next base: position 36,642,678 of record NC_069660.1, on the reverse strand, counting down.
AGAGACATTCTGTTGATAAGCTGTGCTGCTTCCCTCCACAAGTCTACATCTTGTGCCCTGGGCTTTTCCAGTGAGTTGTAAGCAAAACATAGATAAAAACAATGAAGGCATCAAAAAAAAATTTTAATTCAGTACCATAATATACTATGGCTGTGTTGTTTGATACTTTGCTGTAAAGTTCCAGATGGGGGAGCGAAAGAGGGAGCAGGAAGTTTTAGAGACAGCACCTGCTATCCCTTGCTATGTCTTAGAGTCATCCCTGTAGCAAATATTTATAAATAAATCCCTGTTATTTCTGTAAGGAATTCAAGTTCCCTCACGACCTGATGTCCAGAGGCTAGGACGATGTGTCCCGGCCTCCGGGTATCCCACAATTCCACAATGCATGCAGAGCGCGGTGCATTGGGAGAGTCCTCTAGGAGATGAGTGCTCTAAGCTCCCATCTCTGCGACCGCGTGGGCTTCAGACAACCTGCATGGTCACACAATCCCAGAGCCTGAGTTAAGGAAGCACTTGCTCCCTTAACTCCAGCTTAAAGCCAGGTTAAAAAACTGGGCTAGGCAGTGCTACCCCGCCGGGATCAGGCCCCATCCCGGTGGTTCTCACGCGCAGCCTAAAACAGGCTGGGCATGAGAACAGCCTCACGGCTTTATAAAACACATTTACAGATAAATATTTAGAAGCCTTCCCACAAAACTGCAGTAGCGACTCTGTTTACACCACATCGAGGCAATGATTTAAGCAAGTTCTATGGAATTCATTGGTCCTTATGTCCAAGCAGAAGTGGAGATAGGTTCCAGTTTTTCACTCAGTAGTAGATGCCTATGATCAATAGTTTTGCTGGGACTAGCGTTTGCATATTACAAATGAGGTTTGCTTACTGAAGGCAAATGTGGATTTTGTAAATGAAAATCCCTCGAGATGTATTTGCTTGAGATGCTGATGTATGATCAAGGTGCTAAAAACATAATGTGTCCTGTAATACTAAGCCATGTATGCTTCCTACTCCCACACCTTTCCCACTGTATGGAGTACAGAAATGTATTAGAAAGGAGAGACAGACATAAATCTGCCTCTGGATCCAGATTCTGGTTTCCTCCAAAGGATATAAATGGTTCCATTTTGGAGACTGGACTTGAGGAACTGCCTAATGGAATAAATCCCAAGGACTATATAGACCCAGTGTTCTGCCTCTAGATGTGAATATGCACTCCTTGGCTGCTTTTTTCTCTACTCATATATCTCGCTTTACTTAATACCTAGCATTTGTGATTTTCATACACAACCAAGTGTGATCACTTGCACTACAAAGATGTGATAATCTTGAAAATGTTTTAAAGCCATATATTCATGCTCTCCAAATGAATGTCCAATCCTCTTTCAGTATCTTGCCAGATTTCTGTCTACATCATATCCAAGTGAGATGTGATTTTCACATCCTGCTCCTAAATCCCGTGCATGGAAATAAATGCCGCAGATTTCAACTGAATTCATTTATATGGTTTAGATAGTGGGTAGATATGGGAAAACGTTAGCTACCAGCTGGCACCATGGTATCTAACACACCATCTGACACACCAGGCTTGCAAATAATGCCACAAAAGTTACTAACTCATAAGTCCTTTTTCACTTGCCCACATATACAAATGTAAGTCATTCATAGTCAGACTTTGACAAATTTTCTTTGGATCTAAGTAGTCCAAGTAGAATTGGTGTTATATGGTCCCTTCAGGTAAACCCAGAGACCAGTCTGGCTGCCGCATTCTGTACCAATTGTAGTTTCCGAACTACGTAAAAAAGGTAGCACCACGTAGAGTGCATTAATGTAGTCAAGCCTAGAGGTTACCAGCATATGTACTACTGTTTTAAGGTCACTAATCTCCAAGGATGGACATATCTGGCATATCAGCTGAAGCTGATAAAAAGCACTCCTGGCCACAGCCTCAACCTGAGAGACCAGGGAGAGTTTGGGATTCAGAAGCACTCCCAGACTACGAACCTGTTCTTTTAGGGGGAGTGTAATCCCATCCAGAACAGGCAGATCTAAGCCATTTCTTGGATCCCGACCCCCTACATACAGTTCCTCCGTCTTGCTTGGATTTAACTTCAGTCTGTTATCCCTCATCCAGCCCAATATCGCCTCCAGATAGGCACTTAGGGGGATCATGCCATTTTCTGATGAAGCTGGTATGGAAAAATAGATCTGGGTGTCATCAGCATATTGATAGCATCCCGGACCAAACTTCCTGACAATCTCTCCCAGCGGTTTCATGTAGATGTTAAAAAGCACTGGAGACAGTATGGAGCCTTGTGGACCCCACACTTCAGCTCTCGCTTTTCAGAGCAATAGTCTCCAAGCGACACCTTCTGGAGTCTGCCAGAGAGGTAGGAGCGGAATCACTGTAAAACAGTGCCACCCAATCCCACCTCCCTCAAGCAACCCAGCAGGATAGCATGGTTAATGGTATCGAAAGCTGCCGAGAGATCGAAAAGGATCAGCGGAGTCACATTCCCTCTGTCGATCGCCAGTTGGAGATCATCCATCAGGCCGACCAAGGCAGTCTCAACCCCATAGCCCACCTGAAAGCCAGTCTGAAAAGAATCTAAATGATCTGTGTCATCCAAAACTGCCTGGAGCTGAGAAGCAACCACTCGCTCAATCACCTTACCCAACCAAGGAAGATTAGAGACGGGTCTGTAATTAGCTAACTCCAAGGGATCCAATGCAGGTTTCTTCAAATAAGGTCTAATAATAGCCTCCTTGAGACAAGGAGGCATCCTGCCCTCCCTCAGAGAAGCATTTATGATATTTACCAGACACTCTCTGATAATATGACTATCAGATGAAATAAGCCAAGTTGGGCAAGGGTCAAGAGAGCAGGTGGTAGGGCGTACAGTCCAAAGTAGTTTGCCCACATTATCAGAAGTAACAAACTGAAAATGATCCAGTTCAATCCTACAAGAGGAGTTGTTGGGCACCTCTACGATAGACTCTGCAGTAACCGTGGAGTCTAGTTCAGCACGAACACAAGATATTTTATCTGCAAAAAAAGTTGTTAAACATATCACAGCAAGTGACAGATGGTTCCAGATTCAAATTCAAGGCAGAGGGGGCATGAACTAGCCCCCTCACAACCCTAGACAACTCAGCTGGAAGCAAATTTGCAGAAGCAATGCAGGCAGAGAAGAACAGCTTCTTTGCTGTCTGCACTGCCAGAGCATAGATCCTCAAATGAGCTCTGTGCTGCAATCTATCAGATTCATGCCGAGACTTCCTCCACTTGCGCTCTAGTCGTCTTCCTTGCTGCTTCAGCTCCCGCAGTTCATCTGAAAACCATGGGGAAGACTTTAAAGCAGGTCGGAGAGGACACTTAGGTGTGATTATGTCTACTGCTCTAGTAAGTTCATTATTCCATGTTTGCACCAGAGCATCGACAGAATCACTCGCAGAGCCAACTGGAAACCCTTCCAAGGCTTTCTTGGAATCCTATTGGATCCAATAACCTTCTCGGGTGGACCAACCGAATGGGTCCTTCACCCCTACAGAGGTGGGTTGTGACCGCAAGTCTCACCTTAACCAGATGGTGATCCATCCATGACAGTAGGGAGATAACAGGGTCCCCAACCCACGGAACACCACCCTGATCAGAGCAAAAGACCAAGTCGAGCGTGTGACCTGCATCATGTGTTGGTCCAGAAACCACTTGGGATAGGCCCACAGTCATCATGGCCGCTATGAACTCCTGAGCCACCCCTGACAACCCGGTCCCAAAATGGACATTGAAGTGCCCCACCACCAACAATCTGGTCCACTCCAATGCCAACTCAGCAACCAGCTCTGTCAGCTCAGTTAGGAACACTGCTGGACAACGGGGTGATTGGTATGCCAACAGAAGTCCCAATCTATCCTTGGTCCCTAGTCTTAGGAACACACAACATAGGCCAACTCCCTGACAGGGATCCTGGTAAGGGAGATAGTATCCTTATAGACCACAGCCACGCCACCTCCCCGCCCACATCCTCTCACCTGCTCCAAGATGGAGTAACCCATTGGGAGGAGCTGGGACCAAACCAGGCCACTAGCCTCTCCTGACCAGGTCTCCATACGTAATGCACACCAGATCAGCACCTTCATCCAAGATCAAATCATGGATGATTTCAGGCTTGTTTTGGGCTGACCTGGCATTACAAAGCAGTAAATCGAGGTTCTGTGGGTTGAAGGGACTGCTCTCCAAGGCCAAAGAGGTAGTAGGCCTGATTGAGGGGGGGACCACAATTAAGTTACTAAATCCCTTCCCCCTTTTATGGCCTGCTGAACTACCAGCACCAAATATCAGCCGATTCCCCATCACCACTGGAATGGCTGCCCCAGAGCTGCCCCCCGCCTCCCCATCTCCCAACAACCCAAGACACATACTTAGGCTCAACTCATCGCAGGGCAACAACAATACAGGACTGTCCCTACCAGGAGTCTAAAGCAATGCAAGACCCGACCCCTCAGTCCGACACCCAAAGGCCTCCACCAAAGGCCGACAGCCACCTGCAGGTGGCCCGCCTGCCGGTGACCTGCACTGGAGGCTGCACCTCCAGCTGAGGCTTCCTTCTTTTAAAGGCCACAAAGATGGAGCAGCCCAATCAGCTGTCTCTCACACAGAATTGGGCTGAGGTGGCCAGCTGCCCAGTGTCAGAACAATCAAGAAGGACAAGCACCCAGCCAGTGGGGTGGCCTGACCACCCCAAACAGGGAAAAGGGGGAGGAAACAGATGAAAAGTTCACAAACCTCCTCCTGGAATCTCCTGCAAGTTCCACTGATCAGAGTGAAAGACCAAATCAAGCATGTGACCTGCAATGTGCATCGGTCCCAAGACCACTTGGGATAGGCCCATCGTCATCATGGCCGCTATGAACTCCTGAGCTGCCCTGGACAATTTGGTCCCAAATGAACATTGAAGTCACCCAGCACCATAAGCTTGGGAGACTCAAACACCAAGCCTGAGACCAAGTCCGTCAGCTCAGTTAGGGACTCTGTTGAGCAGTGGGGCGTTGGGTACACCAACAGAAGTCCCAGTCTATCCCTGGTCCCTAAACTTAAGTACACACATTTGATATGGTCTGGCACCTCAGCAGGGATCCTGGTAAGGGAGATATTGTTCTTATAGACCACAGCCACTCCACCTCCACACCCACGGTCCCTCACCCACTCCTCAACATAGGACCCTGGAGGGAGAAGCTGGGACCAGACTGGGCCCTCAGCCTCCCCCAACCAAGTCTCTGTAATACATACCAGGTCGGCACCTTCATCCAGAATCAAATCATGGATGGTTTCTGATTTGTTCTGGACTGACCTGGCATTACAGAGGAGCAAGGTGAGGTTCCAAGAGTGGTTAGTACTGCTCCCCAAGGTCAAAGAGCTGGCAGGGCAGCCGGAAGGGGAAACAGTGATTAGATTTCCAAGTCCCCTTCCCCTGTAACAGCCCGCTGACTTCTTCTGTTCCCCACCACCACTGGAATTACTGCCCCACACTCAGTGGACATACACCCCTGTCTCCCCATCTCCAGGTAAGCCCAGACACATTCGAAAACAATCATACCCAGGACTAATTAAAATAGAAGCCCCACTATTAAATGCCCCCCACATACAAATACCTGGGCCAGGAGGTCAGGCTCTCACCCTTGCTGTCCCTCGAAGTGGTTCCCCCAAAGGGGCAGCCCCCTTTGGTGTCACCCCTTTGGTGGTGACCCCACCACCACTGGCAGCACCCTAAATAGCCCTGAGCAGCAAGCTCCGGCAGATGGAAACCAGGAGACTGCCAAGTCACTCTCTGTGAGCCCCAGTCCTGCAAAGCCTCACCACAGTCCAGCAGCCTGTCCTGGGGGGCAGATAGTAAGTGGGGGGGGGGAGAAGCAGACAGGTGGGCACCCAGTCCCTCACCCTGGGGTCTGCCTGGGGGGCAGATATTCCTCCTCCTCTTCTCTCCTGCAGGCTTCTCTTGCACAAAGGTTCTCTGCACAACCTATGAGGCATGGTTATGCACCTTGTGGCACAAGCGCAAACATGTCTCTGTTAGCACAACACTAGTCTGGAACGTAAGCTCCAGACTGAGTGCAAACATCTTTGCACAAGTGCAGCATTAGCCAGGATGTCAGGATGACACAAACCCCTGTGTCTTTTTCAGATTGTGAGCCTTTTAGGACAGAGCATTGCCTTCTCTTTCATTTTGCTAGGTAAATCACTTTGAGAACTTTGGTCTAAAGGGAAATATAAATATTCTTAACAACAACAACAACAACAATGCTGCACCACCTCAAGCCTCTTCTATAGCACAGCTGAGGCATGGGTCCATAACTCAGTGGTAGAGCATCTGCTTTGGATGCAGAAGCTCTCAGGTTCAGTCCTTGACATCTCCAGGTAGGTCTGGGAAAGGCTCCAGCCTGAAACCTTGGAGAAATGCTGCCAGTCAGTGTAGATAATACTGAACTAGATGGACCCATGGTCTGACTGAGTATAAGGTAGCTTTCTATATTCCTATGAAGGGAGGAATACTCATGTAGCCGATAGCAGTTGCAGCACTGCTTGGGCTAGGATTGGCACACAGCAGAAGGAAATACACAGGGCCAACCCTTGACAAAATGATGCCCTGGGGCAAAGCATCTTTGGCGCTCGGCTTTTGCATAACTTTTAATCACATTTGTAGCCTATTTTATTATTTTGATGCATGTTGCACATGCATGATTTACTTGGTCATAGAAGGCAATAAATGTGCACAAATGGTTCTGTAAATCTGTATTTGTTCATGTCATATATAAGCAAATAAAAACAAAGTTGTTTCCTCTAAGGTCACAGAAGTGTTTTTATTTTAAGAAAAACTGAGATGCCTGGAGCCCAAAGCCTGGGCTGAAATCCGGCCCTAGAAATCTGTTTCCATTTCATATTATGCATATGCTAAGTCTCATGAGCAGCCGCCTCAATGCACTGGCTTATAGGATGGTGCTGCTGGCGCATTTTCATGCATCCTGTTCAACTGATGGAAAAAGTAGCCAAAGCAATCTAGGGTAATTCAGTGATTTGTATCCCTTTATTCGTGGTTGTTCCTCATGCATTTGTTCCAGCTGGAATTGATATTCTGGTGGTTTGTCATTAAGGACATTTCTATCTAGGCACAATTTCTTTGTTGATATTCCAAAAAGAACTCCAGAGTTCCATGTGACCACAGAAGGGCGGCCAGAAGGGGCTGTACCCTTTTATTGTCTATCCACTTCTCCAAGAATATGTAGAAGCGATGGTGAAATATAGCCATATAGATCTCATTGCTATGCATCACACCCCACTGAAAGACATTCACCTTTCTTTATTAATAGTGGTTGCTCTGGGTGTGCCAAGTAATAGAAGAATATTGTAACAACATTCCTTCCCTCAATTTCTTCTGAGATTCCTGTGTTCTCCATTGATGCTGAACGGGTTAATATATACAGATGAATTTTAAAAACTCTCATAAATAAGAAATGAGAAACAGAATGAGTTTTCTGTATGCCAGAACTTATATTAAATCTAATTAGCTGGGCTGTTTGAGGATGTGCTCTGTTAAAGCCATATATTCCCACTCACTCTATAGTTTTTCCACACGCTTGCTTACATGTGCTTTAAAAACAGAAGCCAACTTTTGCATGACTTCCTCTTGCATTTTTCCATTTCTCCCATTTCCATTTCTCCCATGTAGGTTTACCATTATGATTAATAAGCACTCTGCAGCCAAGTTGCATCCTAGATAATGATTCAGAGTGCCTCCCTTAATCTACCTTCAGATTGCAATGACTTCCATAATATGTGATGGGTGATGGTAGACCTTTGACTTCAGGGGCCATGTGATACCCGTAGTGTTCCCTTAGTGCTCATAGTAATCATTATTTTAAAAGGTATCCCCCTTGCAATGCCTTCTTATTCTCCCTTGCAGGACAAAACACAGCTGTTGCTGAGAAACTGGTAAGGCAAGGCTGCAGTACCACAGATAGCTCCAACAGACAAGTTGCTCTGAAAACAGTGAGCATTAATAGCAATAGCAATAGCACTTACATGAAGCTCTCTAAGCAGTTTTACAATGATTTAGCATATTGCCCCCAACATTCTGGGTACTCATTTTACCGACCTCGGAAGGATGGAAGGCTGAGTCAACCTTGAGCCCCTGGTCAGGATCGAACTCACAACCTTCTGGTTACAGGGCGGCAGTTTTACCACTGCGCCACCAGGGGCTCTTTAAGTACTTTAAGTACTTCTTAAATACTCTTTAACACTTGTGAGGTCAGGCTATCCTCCTGGGCTCCATCTCCCTGTCTGAAGAGCAGAAGCCTTTCAGCCTGGAGTCTGGCATGCCTTCTCCTCTGTATCAGTTCCTGCCTAACCTGTTGCCAGCACTGGTGTACGTATACTGTGGAGTGCAAAGATGTGTGGATGGGGGGGTGGCTCTTTGTGGGGATTGCAATCTGAAGGTGCCATGTCTGGGGCCTCCAGTCCTGGCCTGTGCCTCAGACTGAAACTGGATCTAGTTCTGGTCCTGCCTCCCCAGGATCACAGTTGCTGGGGAGAGATCATGATCACACTCTGGGCAGAGATCATGATAATCTATACCTACAGGCCTGCCTTACACATGCATGCATCACTTAATGACTGCAGCATTATGTGGTGACTTGGGAACATAGGAAGCTGCCTTATACCAAGTCAGACCCTTGGTCCATCTAGTTCAGTATTGCACTTCAGTGAAGTCGTTTCACACATTTAGCTGTAAGACATCACGTTATGTGAAATCAAATGATGCATCTGCATGTATGAATCAGCTCTCAAATAGAATATATCAGTGGGCTGGTCATTCCATGAACCACTCTAGTCCTTCCACAATCCCTCAGTCTCATGCACAGAAATATCTGAAGTGAAGTCATGCTGTTCTTGTCCCCCCAGGGGGTGGTTAATTCCACGTTTGAGGGTCTGGGAATTCTGTGTGCAGGGAGTAGTGGGATGATTCAATGGATACACCTTGCTACCAGTTGCATTGGAGCCACACAAATCAGGTTTATTTCTTGCCAGTAAGAATAAGAAAAAGGAATCCTCTCAGTTGTCACTCTCCATGTGCCCTCTCTCTGTGCCTTCACTGTTTTTATATCCCTAGTGCACCCTCTTCACCAGTGACCTTGTCTGATCCTGGGGTCTCATTAACTTCACAACCCCCAGCTCATGAACCTCCAGTCTCACACCAAGTCACACTGGCCAGGGTGTCCGTAGATAGAACATCCAGACCCACCTCTCATATGTTGGGTAATGCTAGCCCTTTTTGGCTACTTCTACTTCTGACTGTTCCCTGGACCTTCTTATAGCCTGGTCTCCTAAGGCATGGCCTACTACTCAGTCCTCTCTCCTTCCTTCTTGTCCCCTGTTCTGTGCTTCACAGGGCCTGCTGATTTCCTCAGCCCTCTATCCCTGTGGTTTGGGAACCAAGCCCTGGGCATGGAAGAGCCCAGCGGAGCAGACTGCTCCAGGGTGCCACAGTTGCAGCTCTCCTTGATACCCCACAAAGTTTACAATCTTACACACACTTATTTGGAAGTTAGGTCCAACTACAATCAATGTCTCTTACTTCTGAGTAAATTTGGTTAGAGGCAGGCAGCAAGTCTGCCAAGAGCTCCATTATTTCTCTCTCTCTAACCTTCCCCTATGCTCTATGTCATTAAACTTCTGCTTTCACACTGATGGAACGTCTACATGCCAAGTAGCATATTACAGGCCAGTATTGTCTCCAGCTGTTTCCTGTGCAGAGGTGCAGTCCATTTCCCTGTGCAAGAAACAATTGGTGATATGCACATTTAACTGCACAAGTGATCCTTTGGGCTCTCCTGGTCATTTTTCCTCCCAACCATTTACAGCTGCTTGGGCCACGAAAAGAGTTTTGATGTCATTGAGAAAGTGTTTAAGTCCCTTACCTTAAGTCCCAGCTGTGCCAAGCTGAAGTGCATTCCCTTTCCTGCTCTCCTGGCCTTTCCATATGCTCATCTGGATTTGTGATAACATTGATTAGAAGCAATGAACAGTATTCAAGTTGAGTCACAAATATAAAGATTGGGTGTTTTTTTAAGGATTAGATTGAAATATTCAACCCAGCACCTTAATTGCCTGAAGGTTCACACCAGGTTACCCTAAATTCTCATGTTTCATTCCAAAACTCTAACATCCCCATGTGGTAGACAGAAGAACCTAATCTCTTCTTTATATAGAAAAACCATGACTGACTTGCCCTGTGGTGTCAAAATGAGGCACGGTAGGATTATGATCCAGGAGAAAGTGCTCGTGCCGTGGGATCAAACTGGAGCTATAGCTCAGTGGTAGAAGATTTGCATGCAGGAGGTCCCAAGTTCAATTAGCGGTGTCTCCAGTTAGGGCTGGGAAATACTTTTATCTGAAACACTGGACAGCCACTACCCGCCCTAGGCCTCTGAGGTGCTGGTCATACACCCCACCCTAGGGGATCACTCATTGGCTTTTCCCTGCAGCAGGAAGTATAAAAGGTTTTCTGGCAGAGGCTGGTCTTGTCTCAGTATCAAGGTTTGCTTGCTTGTGTTGCTTTGCTCCTGATGAATCCTAGGTTTGACCTCAGGCATGTTGTTGGCTCTTGACCCTCCTGGTGCTTGTCTCGGCCCTCCTGGTGCTTGATGGTCTACATGGTGTGACCTCTGGTGTGTTTCTGGTTCTCCCAGTCCTGGTTTTGGACTTGTACCTCATGATGACCGTCACCCACAACCTCTGCTAACTGGGCAAAGAGGCACCTTTTAATGTGGTGATTCTCTTTATTTAGCAGGGGGAAAGTAACTGGCCTTATCCATCCCCAGCACAGAACTTCCAGTGTCTGTTGCTGGTGTCTATCTTATGTTTCTTTTTAGATAGTAAGCCCTTTGGGGACAGGATCCATCCTATTTATTTGTTATTTCTCTGTGTAAACTGCCCTGAGCCATTTTTGGAAGGGCGGTATAGAAATCGAATGAATGAATGAATGAATGAATGACACACTAACCATAAAATATGCTGGGACTTTCTCCCCCTGCCCTTCTTTTTATTTTTTGAAGACATGAGATTTACAACCATATTGTAAGGTCGTTCTTGTAAATCTCACATTTTTTAAAACAAAGTCCCAGCATATTCAATGGGACTTACTCCTGAGCTGGTATCTATTTAACAATCTAATTATTAAATTGTGGGGTGGGACTGAGGGCTGGGGCCCACCTATTGTCCTGGACTGCTGGAAGGAAGACTTCTACTCACTTCACTGTTGCCTAATATTTAGTTAAGGCTAGTACAGGTATGTGTCTTGGGTTGAACAGAGATGAGGACATGGGGGGATGACCCTGGGGCAGCTATACTAGTGGTGGTGGGGAATCAATGAAGATATGGCATTGGTAGGCCAGCGTCCATTGCAGGGGAAGTGAATTCAGAAATTTAATTGCTGTTTCCCCTTCCAGCAGGCCTACCACCTCTTTGACCTTGGAGAGCAATGCCAACTGCCCATAGAACCTCACTTTTTACTCTGTAATGCCAGCTCAGTTCTAAATAAATCTGAGATAGTCCATGACTTGATTATGGATGAAGGAGCCAACTTGGTATGTATCACAGAGACCAGGTCGGGAGAGGCTAGTAGTCCGGTTTGGACCCAGCTTCTCCCAGAGGGTTACTCCACAGTGCAGCAGGTGAGAGGATGTGGGTGGGGAGGTGGAGTGACTGTGGTCTATAAGAATACCATCTCCCTTACCAGGATCCCTGTCAGGAATTTAGCCTATATTGAATGTGCTTACCTAAGTCTAGGGACCAGGGATAGACTGAGACTTCTGCTGGTATACCAATCACCCGACAGCACAGCTGAGTCCCTAACTGAGCTGATGGACCTGGTTGCTGAGTTGACATTGGAATGGCCCAGGCTGCTGGTGGTGGGGGACTTCAATGTTCATTTTGGGACCGGGTTGTCGGGAGCAGCTCAAGAGTTCATCGCTCCCTGCTCTCCTCACAGATGATCACTACTGCAGCCCTGGGTGGCCAGATAAGCTGCCTACACAACTGCCGGCTCCGTCACGGAGCCGGTGGGGGCTGCAGGGATCTGGTGCCGTGTGGCCCCCAGAAGTTCCAGGATGCCCTGCGCAAGTGCACGGGGCATGTTGGAGAGACCCCTGAGCCCGGGAGGCTGCTTGCAGCCTCCCGGCTGGGGCTCTCCTCATGTGTTGCTGCAGCACGGAGCCACACTGTGGCAATACACGATCAGGAAGCCTGGGTTAGTGGAGCGCTCACTCTGCTAACCTGGGCTAAGAGGAGGGCTACTTTGGCGGGCTATCACCGGGCTCGCCCTTAGCCCGCTTTCCAGTGATTATGAGAATACCCTCAATAGCTCCTAAGCATCCTCTCTGATCTTCTTTAAAGACAGCCCCGTGGTATTTGGATGAACTATGGGAACGAAGTGGCGAGGTAGATAACTATAGTGCAAGTGGAAGAAGACTTGCAATGAGTCTGATCAGGCACAACACAGAGCACATTTGAAGGTCTATGCTCTGGCAGTGCAGGCAGCAAAGAAGCAGTTTGTTTCTGCTAGCATTGCTTCTACAGATTCATGTCCAGCTGAGTTGTCTTGGGTTGTGAGGGGACTAGTATGTACCCCTCCCCCTTGAATTTAAACTTGGAACCATTAGTCACTTGCTGTGACATTTTTAATGACTTTTTTGTAGATGAAATCTCTCATATTTGGGCAGAGCTGGATTCCACAGTTACTGCAGAGTCTAGGTGTCCAGCAACTCATCTTACAGGATTAGATTGTATCATTTTCAATTTGTGACTCCTGAGGAAGTGGACAAACTGCTTCGGACTGTGCACCCTACAACCTGTTCTCCTGACCCTTGCCCAACTTGGCTTATCTCATCTGATAATCATATCATCAGAAAGGGTCTGATAAATATTATAAATTTATCTGAGGGAGGGCAAGATGCCTCCTTGTCTTAAGGAGGCTATTATTAGACCACTTTTGAAGAAAGCTGCATTGGATCCCTCGGAGTTAGCTAATTACAGACCTGTGTCCAATCTTGCAAGGTGATTGAGCAGGTGGTGGCCTCTCAACTCTGGGCAGTTTTGGATGATGCAGCTTATCTAGGCCCATTTCAAACTGGCTTTTGTTTGGGCTGTGGGGTTGAGACTGCCTTGGTCGGCCTGATGGATGATCTCCAACTGGCTATCGACCAAGGGAGTGTGACTCTGCTGATCCTTTTGGATCTCTCTGTGGATTTCGATACCATTGACCATGGTATCCTTCTGGACTGCCTGAGGGAGGTGGGATTGGGTGGCACTGTTTTACAGCAGTTCCACTCCTACGTCTCTGGTCGATTCACGATGGTGTCACTTGGAGACTGTTGTTCTGCAAAGCAAGAACTAAAGTGTGGAGTTGCACAAGGAGATTATCAAGAGGTTTGGTGCTGGTTGTTATCAATATGGTGATGACACCCAGATCTATTTCTCCATGTCAACTTCATCATGAAATGGCATATCTTCTCTAAATGCCTGCCTGGAGGCAGTAATGGGCTGGATGAGGGATAACAAACTGAAGTTGAATCCAAATAAGATGGAGGTACTGGCTGTGGGGAGTTGGGGCCCAAGAGATGGTTTAGATCTGCCTTTTCTAGATGGGGTTACATTCCCCTGAAAGATCAGGTACGCAGCTTGGGAGTACTCCTGGGCCCAAAGCTCTCCCTGGTTTCTCAGGTTGAGGCAGTGGCCGGGAGCGCTTTTTATCAGCTTTGGCTGATACATCAGCTACGTCCATTTCTGGAGGTAAATGACCTTAAAATAGTGGTACATTTGCTGGTAACCTCCAGGCTTGACTACTTTAATGCACTCTACATGGGGCTGCCTTTGTATGCAGTCCGGAAATTACAAATGGTACAGAAATGCGGCAGCCAGATTGTTCTCTGGGACAACACGAAGGGACCACATAACACTGGTTTTTAAAGAACTGCACTGGCTGCCAATATGTTTCTGGGTGAAAGACAAAGTGCTGGTTATTACCTATAAAGACTTAATGGCTGGGGTCCAGGGTATTTAAGGGAGTGTCTCCTTTGTCATGAACCCTGCTGCCTGTTATTATCTTCTGGAGAGATCCTGTTACGATTGCTACCAGCTTGTTTGGTGGTGACCCAGGACTGGGCTTTTCCTGTGGCTGCCCCAGCGCTTTGGAATATGCTCCCTGCTGAAATAAAAGCATCTCCTTCTCTGTTCATTTTCAGGAAGACCCTCAAGACTCTTCTGTTCTTGCAGGCTTTTCATTAGAATTAATTTTAATAATTTGTTTTTAAAATTGTTTTATGCTACTGTTTTTATTGTTTCATGTATTTTAATCTGTGTTGATTTTTAAATATTGTTTCAAATTTTGTTCACTGCCTAGAGATGAACATGTCAGGTGATATAAAAATATGATTGATAAATAAATAAATAACCCTTCGACTGTTAGAGAGAGAGAGTAATTTGAATCACAACATAATGTGGGATGGTGGAACCAATAGACAAAACATGATGGGGGGGGCGGGGAAGACAAAATCCACAATGGTGTAAATCAATATTTATACAAGGATCTTAAAACATTTCTAGCTTCAGGTCTTCCTCAAGAAATTTTTTTTTTAACAGACCTGCTCTCTTGCCATATTCTCTCCATGACTAGAGAGCTAATCTAATGTAATAGAAAGTATGTTGACAATGGACTATGACTCCTGGAAACCTGGATTCAAATCCCTTCTCAGCTATAAAGTTCACTGTGTTAAGTGTGGGCTAGTCATGTATTTCTCAGCTTAACCTACCTCACCAGAGTGCTATGAGATAAAGATGGGAGGAACCTCGAACTCATTGGAGGAAGGGCAGGATGTAAAAACTAAATAAAATGTGTTCTCTTCAGAATGACCATGTCTAAGTGATAGTCAGTCTGTTCCTTTATAAAATTTATTTCCCTAAGGAAGTGCTGAGACCTGAAACACAGTTGGGTCCTTTTATGAATATTGGTTTGTGTCACTTATTCTTTTTTGTCATTAAGTCAATAACACTTGACCTGTCATTGTTCCATGTGTAATAACAGCTTCCTGTGTACAACTCTGAACCTCAAATTCCCAGTCTCAATCTCCTTTCCCACAGCAACTTCTGAGATGTGGAATTCGCTCGCTCTCTCGCTCGCTTTCTCACTCTGTGTGTATGTGTGTGTCTGTGTGAAGGAGAGAGAGAGAGAGAGAGAGAGAGAGAGAGAGAGAGAGAGAGAGAGACCCATTTAACTTAGGCCTATAAACGCAAGCTGACAACAACCCACCAGTTACCCAGGAGATAACATTTATTTTATTTTATTATACTGTCCACATTTACACCCCACCTTAAAAAAAATCTCCCCAAAGTGTCTGATAGTGTAAAACCATCATGCAATCAATCCGTTTGTAAAAAGAACTTGAGCGGATAGGCCAGTGCACACGATCATAATTAGGTAGAAAACACTGAGTACAGCTGCTGGGTAGGAGGGAGTCCTCCAGCCCAGCAGCTGCTTAGCCGACAATCACACGTGGCACCTCTGACCTTGGTTTCAACTCACACTGCTCCCAAATGAGAGCATGAGGCTTCTCCTACCCTAATTAAGATCGTGTGAACTGTCCTATAGTCTGAACACTTTGGTGCGTGTATTGCTGCTGAGATGGAGCATGGAAACAGGAAGAGGGTGGAGTGTAGACTAATTAAAACGAGCCTTTATTAAATTCTGGAGTGGCTTGCATTACCCCCCTGGAATGTATTCTGAAGAGATACCTTAGCTCAGAATTACATTCCAGGGCAGCCCTCAGTTAATTCAATTCATTCATTCTCTTTCTCTCTCTCTCATACCCCCAGATTAGTTCCATGGCCTATTTTGATAACCTCTTCTAAAAACCGAATAGAAGCCCTGAAATTGCTGCCCGTGATGAGTAATGTTTTACTGTAGTGAAAAAGATATATCAAAGCCAGAAGTGATCCTGCCCTTTATAAAGTTAGTTGCTCTCCATTCTCATAAGCACAGACAATGGCTTTATTGGACCGGCTGTTCTCAACTGCTCCCTTGGGAAACAGGCCAAATCCTCGATTCCAACCTCTACATCTGGAAGTTGGCTGTATTAAAACAAACTCTATTACATAACAATTGACATCTGGAGCCTGTTACCACTACAGTTTTAACAAAAAAGGAAAATAATCAATGTGATCTCTTCTAAGAATGTGGTAACAGGCCCCCCCAAGCCAAAGTCCTCTAAGAATCCCTGTAATGTTTTTCTCATGACATATTCGCTTTCTGCCTAGTGTGTTGCATCCATATGCACCCACATGCATAGTCTTCCTCTGCATCTACTCTTGTAGGGAGAAATGCTAAAGTGATTGACAGATGAAGAGAAGATGGAGATAGAGATATATTGCATACAAAACCCACAGGGAGGCTTTCAAAGTGAAGGCAGGTGCAGTCAGTGAAGCAAAGCTAAAGGATTCCAAGCTCTTCTTGTTTGGGTTCAGGTTCTGTATGTGCATTGGGAGAAGCTAATGCATAAAACTGATATACCGGAGACAAGAGCAAAGCTCATGAGAGCCCACTGTAGTTCTGCAGGTGACCATCAGCAGCAGCACAAATAAATGTACAGGGTTATGACTGTTACAATAGGCATGGTGGATTGCGTGAGAGACGTTTCATCCAGGGAAATCAGGCTGTAGAAGCAATAGTGTGGAGGGTTTTTATTCTTTTTTAAGCAAATTTGAAAAAGATGGGGAAATAAAGAGAAGGAGAAAGATTATTCAAAACCATTTCCTTTCCTTTCCATCTTTACCTGTCTTGCAGAATTCGACAAGTAGCCAGTAAGCAGCCTGATGAATGCAAAAGGCCTCAGTGCAAAAGGGTTCAATGTAAATGGATTATGGGGGTTCCACGGTGCTGAGAGTTGGAGAGACAGACACCATGACAAGCCTATAAAATATGACAATCTATGAGCACCACAGGCATGCAGACATAGCTCAATGGCAGAGCACATGCTCTGCATGCAGAAAGATCCAGTTTCAGTCCTTAGTGCCTCCAGGAAGGGCTGGGGGGAACTAGTATCTGAAACCCTAACAGACAATACTGAGCTAGATGGAGCAAAGGTCTGACTCTGTAAAAAGTAGGGGAGTGCACTAATTAAAATGTGCAATTCGATTCAAAGTCAAATTGAATCACACACACATACACACACAATTGATTCGTTGGAAGCAGCCTGGGTAGACCTGTCCTCTGAGGCAGGCTGACGTGCGGTCTAGAGTGGAGGGCTGATCTACCTGCTGGTCCCAATTGGTAGACCAGCTCACCCCAGAATGAAGAGCTATTTTGAGGCCCATTTCCCCAGCAAAACGGATCTCAAAATGGCGTTTGAATCGCCCAAATTGATTTGGGTCGAATCAGGGATGATTCTCCTTGACCTCAAATTAGGCCCTCTATTTTGAGGGCAATTCGATTTGGGGTTGAATCTGTGAATCACCCCGATTTGTCCCAAATTGATTCAGTGGCAAATCGTTTTGCACACCCTTACTGTAAAGCAGCTTCATATACAAAATATTCTCTAGTGATAGGAGGTAGTAAACACATATAATACTGATAAAGTTCAGTAGCTGTTGCTTCAGTATTCAGGGATTCTCAAACTTTGGTCTTCAGATGTTTGACTACAGCTCCCATTAACCCGAGCCATAAAGGTGGCTGGGGTTGACAGGAACTGTAGTCCAACAACATTTGGAGACCCATGTTTGAGAACCCCTGCAGTATGTGATAATTTCCTGTCTTGTACTACTACCACTACTATGTATATACCACTTTTCAACAGAAGTTTCAAAAGCAATTTATATTTTAAATAAATAAATAATAGATATATAAGATAGCTCCCTGTCCCCAAAGGATTCACATTCTAAAAAGAAACATAAGGTAGACACCAGCAGCCGCCACTGGAGGGATGCTGTGCTGGGTTTGGATAGAGACAGTTGCATTCTTTCTCTGCTAAATATAAGAGAATCACCACTTTTAAAAGTGTCTCTTTGCTCAGTTATCAGGGGTATACTGAATTACTACTGTATATTACTTGTACAGTAGTAATTGTAAAGCTAGATAGCCAGTTCCAAAGCAAGCCAAGATGATATAGGATACTTGAAGCCCCAAAGAGAGCCCCTAAATCTGTTTAAGAATGGGAAGACATGGGCATCATAAAGAAATGATTGCATAGTGGGGTGGAATTAGCCTAAGTATTGCTGATAAACTGATTCCTGCTGACATGAACATATTTAAAGAATATGGTGAGATTTGTAAGTTCATAATTTAGTTTAGATACATTGGAAGCTGCCTTATACTGAGTCTTGCTCCCATATGAAGAGGATAACATCATCAGAAGTCCTTCTCTGAATGTCCTCATCTTCAGAGGTTATGTTTTCAAGGAGATGTCCTTTTCTGCAATTGTGGTTTTGTGAAACTGAAGGTAAAGGTAAACTAAAGGCTAGCTGCTCCTCAAAACAGGAGCTATTATATGGAGTCCCTCAGGGCTCCATTCTGTCACCAATGCTTTTTAACATCTACATGAAACTGCTGGGTGAGGTCATGAGGAGATTTGGTGCTGGGTGTTATCAATATGCTGATGACACCCAAATCTACTTCTCTTTTTCATCTGCATCATCAGGAAATGGTGTTCATTCCCTAAATACCTGACTACAGGCAGTAATGGGCTGGATGAGGGATAACAAATTGAAGCTGAATCCAAGCAAGACGGAGGTGCTCATTGTAGGGGCTCAGAATCTGAGGGATGAGTTAGATCTTCTTGTGCTGGATGGGATCACACTCCCCCAGAAGGAGCAGGTATGCAGCTTGGGAGTACTACTTGACCCAGGCCTCACCCTGGTATCTCAGGTGGAGGTCATGGCCAGGAGTGATTTCTATCAGCTTAGGCTGATTTGACAGCTGCGTCCATTCCTTGAAGAGGACGACCTCTGCTTTAATATGCTTGTCTGCTAGTTTGCTTTGCAAATGTTCTATTGGACATTGACATTTAATTGTGACTTTTATCAAATTATTGTTGTATAAGAATAATAGCAAAGGATGTCTTTAAAATACCTATATACCACTTTTCAACAAATGCAAGTTCTCAGCACAACTTACATAGCAAAGAGCACGGTAATATAATGTGTGTGTTTATTCTGTTTTCTGCCATCATCCTGGAGGTTTGATTTGTATACCATTCTGGGTGTGTGGATAATAGGCTGGGCTGCTAGCCCAATGAGGCTTGTCCCCTGAGGCTTCCTAAAGGCCCCCTGGGGTGAGTTCACCCTTGTTCAGTGGCAAGTAGCACATTAATCTGCCATATCTTCCACTTCTCCTCCACCATGTCCCAGGCACAAAGTGAGTCCCTCACTAAGATGGGGGGAACGAGACTTATTTTAAATGAAAGCTGAAATTTTAAGGAAGGAAAATTCAAACCTAAAATATGAACGGCAGGCCCCCATAGATCCACTGTGGCCATAGTTCTGAGTGCACAAAGGTAGGCTGCATGGTCTTCAAGTCCTCAGAAGTTGCAGTGTTGCTACAGACTAGCTACTGTTATCCACAGCAGGAACTGTGCTTATCCTGTGTGTGTGACTCACATGATAACAAAACCCGAAATAGTAGCACACTGTTTATCTCCGGCTGTAACATTTGGCTTGGAAAACCACTTGAGTGATTTCGGCAGCTCATCTAGATGAAGAGGTGTCCAGCATATTTTGGACATGGGACTAATAGACAAATGCTGGCTGGGCTTGTGGCATGTGAAATCTAGGGAGATGAAGAACATTGAATGAAAGCAGACTGGCCCTTTGGACTGCGGTGGTACATTTCCAAGTCCTACTCAGAATACGTTTTGCACGTCCCAATAGGTCTTGCTCTGTGCACCAAATGGTAGGGGTTTCTGAGATTTCTGGTTGCAACATGAGGGTGGTTTTTAAATTTTTTAAAAAGAAATTAACACTTCTCAGCTGTTCGTACGTTGAACTGTTGTCCTGCTTCTTTCTAATCAGTACTCAGGCTTTTCAAGCTGGTCATGAAGCAGAAGTAATACCAGCTCAGGTTGTTAAGGCAGAATCACCCTGTTCATTCGGCATATCCAAGGTTAATGAAGGGGGGGCGGGCGGCAGGGGGAAGCAGGGTTCCTGATCATATGGAGATTGGAAAAGTAGTGTTCCCATTGGTTGTACCCAAGGGGACTCTTTCATTACAGAGTACAGTGTCCAGATCACAAAATGGGGCCTCCTCAACATGAATGCGGAGACGAAGACATTTGCATTGAGGTAGGAAAAGGTAGGCCTCATTAAGTCATTGAGTGGGGCAGTGAGCACACCTACCCTCCCTCCCTGCTTTTTAGCCTTTTCCTGGACTCTTCTGGTTGCCCTTTATGAAGATGTGAAGGAATGAGACCTTTCCCTCCTCTTTGTGTTTTTTATATGTAAATTTTAATATGTATATTGCTTACTCCTAATGTTCTATATATGAAGAAGCTCTGCAAGGGTAAAAAGTTCACAGTTCCTGTTCTACAGTTTGGTTTGTAAGAGAAGAGTTTTGCTGTTTAATTTTTGGAGGGAAGAGAGGGTTTGATTTTTTAAAATGGAGGGAACTTAGGTTTGAATTGATTGGGTTGTTCAGAAAAATTGGAGGGGAAAGGGAGAATAAAAGGAGGCTTGGCTGCAGTAGAGGAGAAGCAGAAGACACAGAGAGGAGTAAGAGTCAGAAAGACATCTCAGAAACTAGAGCAGAGCTGGTGAAGAGACAAGCAGACTTCAGGAGAAAACTGTCTGGTGGCTTTTTCTTTACTTTCAAAAAAGACCAAAATAATGGCTTTTCAAAAAACAAAAACAAAAAACAAAAGAGGAGGTGGTGCATAAATGGTCATGAGCAGGTTAAGGTATTTAAATATTTGGGAATAGTGTTTCAAGCTTCTGGTAACAGACGGGTGTATAAAGAATATGTGATTCAATCTGCATCAAGGAGTGCATCTGCTATAAAGATATATTATAAGGTTAATGGAGGGCAATTTATTCCAGCAGCCCTTAAACTATCTGAGTTCAAAGTTATTTCCCAAATATTATATGGGGCACAACTTAGGCCTTTCAAGAATTATAATCCAGTTGAAGCTGTTCAAATGAGGTTTTTAAGGGTGATCCTGCAGATGGCAAGGGGAACCTCTAATTCCTTTTTACGGTTGGAGATTGGTATGTGTAAACTCGAGACCCGAATGTGGATCTGTTTATGTAATTATTGGCTTAAAGTGAAGTTACATCCAGTGGGGTTGGTTGCTTTAATTCTAAATGATCAGTTTAAATTAATTTAAAATAAATACGAAATTTAGTACCACTGGTTTGGATTTATCGTTTCAAGTTAATGTAGGCAATGTTGGTATAGAGAAATTAAACAATAGTTAAGCAACAACTAACAGATATAGATACAAAGAACGGATTCCTGAACACTGTAAGAGTTGGCACCAGACTCAGGGGAGTAGATTGGCTAATTACTTCACATCTCTTGTAATTCAATCACATAGAGCATTTGTGCGCGCAAGATCTGATGCCCTTCCCTCAGCAGTTTTGGAAAGAAGATAAGCTAAAATTCCCTATGGAGAATGAAAATGTCCCTGTGGTGCTGATGTAACTGAAATCTATTGAGCATATGTTTCTATACCATCAATTATATCAATATTCACAGAGAGTTAGTAATGCCTCTGATTGGAAAGTTTCCCGAACATTCAGATGAGTTCTATATCACTTGGTTACCATCTGATTGTAATAATGAAACAATATACAAAGTCATGCAGTTTTGTGCTATAATTTGCAGAATAATCATCGGATAAATTAAGAACTGCTCCCCATTTTTCTTATGCTGCTTTATTATACATATTTATGTATATACGTGTTGAGACTTTGTTTTAACATGACTTAATGCAACTGGTCATTTGTTTTAAGATTTCTAATCCATGACATCCAAAAGGTGGCCTAAGTAAATGGGCAAGTGGGCAATTTTTTACACATTTTTAACTTTCCCCCCAAACCCCATAGGATCCTATGGGGATTTTGGAGAAAGGTTAAATTTGTTTAAAATTGCCCGCTTGCCCATTTATTTTATGGGTTGGGTGGTAGGAAGCATCCATCATGCAGCAATGTGGAGTATGTATGTTTTGAATTATTATAGCAATGGTTTATATGTATAGTTAATGTGAACCGCGCAGACAGGTAAGTGGGAAGTCAATATTTACTTAATCAAATAAACGAATGTAGTTGGATTATAAAGCTATTGTAAAAGCCAATAAAAAATTTTAAAATGCAAAAGGAAGCATTCATCATACTATACCACCCAACCCATTTTGGTGTCCCTAGGTGTCCATGGGGAACAATGGGAAAACATTTTTGTGTCCCATGGTGTCCATGGGGAACAATGGGGTATTTTGAGTTTCCCCATTGTTCCATATGGCCAGAACACTTGAAATGTTTTGAAGCCAGTCAGACTGGTGGTTGTTTCGATAAAACATTTCAGGCATTTATATTTTATTTCGAGCTTGAAACAGAATGAAAAACCCGTGTCATGCACACTCCTAGCCAGGCCTATTGCAGGGGAAAGAGGAAAGCTTTAGGAGAAGCTATCGTTTGCACTGCTTTGAGACTATTGCTGGGTTTAGTCTGCATAAGCTATTAGACTTGGTTATTTCACTGCTTTTCTTGTACTTTTGCTCAGCTAAACTTTTTTCTATTTTTACTTGATATTACTGCACTGTTTTAGAACTAAGAATATATTGAACCAAGTACCCTTTTTCTTGTTTTTTTTAACTGTTTCAATAGTGTCTCTGTCTATTACTACTTTATAAACTTATTTTTTATAAAGTTGAGGAACAGAGGCTCCAGTGACTGGGTGGTAGAATCAGTCAAAAGAACTCCACCTGATCGCAGTGAGTTGTTTATGCGCAGCACTCATTGAGGCTGTACCCTCCACAGAGGGAATTTTGCCTGCCACCCTGATTGGCTGTTGAGTGGTCAGTTTTTTTACCGTCATTGGGACAGAGGCTTTCCATTTAATTCTAATTAGTTTTAATTCACTGATTCTATCACACCCCTAGCTCCATTATGGAGCACTGTGGTGCTCATGGTTACAACTCTGAAAGTGAGGAGGAAGACCTGTCCTAGTGCTGTCATTCACCCCCTCCAGCCAGTTGTTCACAGTTATGGTGCAGTTTGTGTGAAGGGGGAAGCACTGTAACCATGATGGCTGATGCTTCCTCCATGCCTTGCGGGGAAAGGAGAGCTCCCCTTTCCTCCTACTTTGGTTAATACCAGGGTACAGAATTTGTGTTACCCTAGTTTGAAGAACTTGGGCTGGAGGAGTTCCCATGGGTTTACACGGCCATGAATACCTGAATATACTGCTCCTACGCTTTATTTGATGGTTGCATGTATGGACCCTGTAAACAGCCCAAGGTCACTCTGTGTACTTTTTTGTTTTTGTTTTTTTAAGAAAAAGCAGGAACCTAAAGCCAGATCTCCAAGGTCCAAGTTTAACACTTTGCCATACTAGCTCAACCCATTCCCGTTTGTTCTGTGTCTCTGCACATCTTGCATTCTCCTAAACATATTATCAGTTTACTCTTACTCTTCTGAATTTTTGTCCACATTCCTCTTCAAATGGAAAGACTGAATACATTGCTTCAGTCTCAGATGAAAAAGCTTTATGGAAGAAGGAGTGATTCTTTGTGAGCATTGTGCATGGCACTTGATCTTTGAGCACCTTGTAAAATTGGTTGTTCCCTCGTGTCACTCAAACAGCTTCTGAGGTTCCTTTATAATTCCTTATGGAGACGGGGAGGGAGTTGGAAGGGAAGGAGACTCTTGCAGACTGCAGAAATGCTAGCCATTGTTCATACAGGCCATGGAAGGCCCCAGAAATGTCTCCCATGCAACTCTGAGACAGAGTTAATTATAAGGTAACAGTCACTCACTGGGTATTTCAGTATGCAGTGACTTTCATGCTTGTACAGAGGAGGTAAAAAAAAGAAGATCCAGACAAAAGCAAGGGAGAATGAAAGACTGAGAGAATCTGATTTGAGCCCTTGTTTTTCCCCCTGTGCTCCTTCTATTTGTTCCTAGTCTTTCCGGGTATAATAAGTAGAAAATTGGTGGTGACATAAGGTCAGTTTCCCAAATGCGAAAATAAAGCAAAACTGTGAATGTGAGACATAATCTAGAGAGAGGGAAACCTTTCCAGAATAAACCAAAGCAAGTCAATTAAAAGGCTGTGCTCCACAGTAGACAGTGTCTCCGTTTCCATCCTTAACATACTAGCCTGGCCTGGCATATGTTCACTGAATGACCAATTTTGTTTTTGCAATCTGCCACTAAAATCAACAAAAAATAAAGTCCCTTTGTTGGGAGGCTGGAAACAGCTGGACAACATCTTGCTCGATCATGACTCCAAACTGAAATTAAGGACAAATATCATGCCAGGCATTAAACAAAGCTCTCAAAACAGTTTTCTTACCCAAACACCTTTTAATCTGCTTGCTTTCTCCCATGTCCCTCCCTCTCAGGAGCTACCGGGGATGTGAGCAGCATTTGGAGATTCAAGGATGAGGAGAGGGCGCCCTACAGAAAGTGGAAAACATTAGCCCTTCCCTCACGATACTGTGCACTAGGCTGTGCAGCCATATTGGTTTGACAGACATGTTGGAGCTGACAAGTTGGTATTCTTGGAGGAAGTTCAGCAATGACAGCAGAAAACTCTGATAGACAGAACTGCAAATGAAATCCCTGCTGTTGTTACAGAACTCTGTTGGAGTTCTGACAGGTCTGTAGGAACCCCCGGCCCACCTCTGCCCTCTCCTCCTCCCCCCACTTTGCCTGGACCCTGCATGGGGGCAGGAGGCAGGCTGCTTCATTTCCTCTTCACTCCAGAGGGAGCATTGAAGTACCCACTTGTTTTGCTGGCTTGATTTTTTTAAATGATCCCCCGCCCCACTTTAGCTGTCCTACTAGGTGCTTGAGTGGCCTGGATAATCCCAGAAGCTGCTGGGCTGCTCAGGCACCTAGTAGGATAGCTTTTCTCCCTTGGGGTCACTCAGGACTCATGAAGAGGTAAACTGTTCCACCGTCAAACAGCTTTAAAAGCTAGGAAATTGTTGTTAATATCTAGCTTAAATCTTTGTAGGAAGCATCCTTGTAATTTCAAACCACTGGTCCTACTCCTGCCCTCAGGAGCAATAAGGAACAAGTAATAAGAACATA
Organism: Hemicordylus capensis; assembly: GCF_027244095.1. Classification (NCBI taxonomy): domain Eukaryota; kingdom Metazoa; phylum Chordata; class Lepidosauria; order Squamata; family Cordylidae; genus Hemicordylus; species Hemicordylus capensis. The sequence goes on along the minus strand of NC_069660.1, from coordinate 36,617,338 downwards.
GGAAGCTGCCATATACTGAGTCAGATCATCAGTCCATCTAGCTCAGTATTGTCTTCACAGACTGGCAGCAGCTTCTCCAAGGTTGCAGGGAGGAGTCTCTCTCAGCCCTATCTTAGAGATGCCAGGGAGGGAGCTTGGAACCATGCAGGTGCTCTTCCCAGAGCACAGCCCCATCCCCTAAGGGGGATATCTTACAGAGCTCACACAAGTAGTGTCCCATTCAAATGCAAATCAAGGTGGATCCTGCTTAGCAAAGGGGACAAGTCATGCTTGCTACCTCAAGACCAGCTCTCCTCCCACCTTCTTCTCCATGTCTTTCTCTGTCCATGCCTTCTTCTCTGTGACAGCCCATTGGAAGATCGTGATCCACTGTCTCCCCTTAGGTTTCTGTTCTCCAAGTTAAACATATCCAGCTTCTTCAACTGTTCCTCATAGGACTTGGTTTCCAGTACCCTCACCATCTTTGCTGCCCTTCTCTAAACTTGCTGCTGTCCATCACCATCCTTCTTAAAATGCAGTGCCCAGAATTGGACACAGTATTCCAAGTGAGGTCTGACCAGTGCCGAACAGAGAAGAACTATTCCTTTGCACTGAAACAAAAACAAACAGACAAACAAAAAGGCAGTACACAAAGCTATGGATAAAATGGTGCAAGTGGAATGCTGGCCACAAACTTCATTAAACAATAAGGCCACCTTCGGACGTACCTCTTAGCTGCGGTCGCAACGGAACCACAATTACTCTCTGGTCGCATTTGATTCCCCCGGTGTGCTCTTCTCCCAGACTATGAGGATCTGCAGTCTGGGAGACTGCAAAGGGGCTGGCTGCGTGGGCTTCCTCCAAATTGACTTGATTGATTGATTGATTGATTGGATTTGATTTGTATACCGCCCTTCCAAAATGACATAGGAAGGAAAGCCGCGGCAGCCAACAACATTAGAGGAATTTAATTTAGCTTCGCAAGTCAGCTCTTTTCGGGTGGTTCCTCGCCCGGAAAGTGATCACTCCCCCCTTGAGCTATGCTTATGGTCGACTGACTCAACCCATTTGGTGGATGGACAGTTGTCCCACTTAGAACAGGAGCAAGGGCCCCTCAGAGCCAAATGGACAGAAGAATGTGCTTTTCGCTTCTCTGCAATATTGAATTCAGACAAAGCTAGTGGCTTACGGGAGGCGATTTTAGCCCCACACACTATGCAGGAGAGGGATTCCATTTTTCCTATTACCATGATATTTTGGCCCTTCTACTCCCTGTGTTAGTTAAGTCTCGTTCTCATTTTACAAATAATCTGAAGGCTTCATCTAAACCGTGGTTCGACCTTGACTGCCTGCATGCAAAAAAAGATTTGGTAAGGGCCTTTAAAAGCCATGTGGCTGATCCCTCGCTAATCTCCAAGGAGGTGGTCTCAAAGAAAAAATCAGAATACAAACAGCTAATTAGAGATAAGAAATTTAAAGCTGCTAGAGAAAATTGGGCCAAATTAATTGAGGCGGCTAGATCAAAGAATCAAGCTATCTTTTGGAGGCTGATCTCACCCATAATGGGCAAAGCTTTTTCTTCCCCTTCTTATTGTATCTCAGCTGCTGCTTGGGAAGAGCACTTTCGAACCCTTTATCAAAGGGTTAGCGGGATGGATGATAATATTATCAATGAATTAACACCACGATCCCCAGTTGGGACCCTGTATCGTGTTCTGAAGTTGAAAGCCTTATCAAATCTTTCCCTAGAGGCAAGGCCCCAGGAAGTGATTTTATTACTATTGAGGCGCTTCGGTCCAATCTTGACTGGTGGGTACCCCTACTTGCTTCTCTTTTCTCTTACATCGACTCCATGGCTAACGTTCCCTGTGATTGGGGGGTAGCTATCATTATACCCATTTATAAAAAGGGCAACAGGGATGACCCCAAAAATTACCGCCCAATTAGCCTTCTGAACGTGATTAGTAAGATCTATGCTAAACACCTATTTTGTAAACTGGAGGATTGGATTGAGTCAAATAACGTTTTGGCTCCGGAGCAGGCTGGCTTTCGGCCGGGCCGGTCCACTTTGGAGCATGCCCTTATTTTGCAATTCTTATCTGAAAGGGGGTTTCTTACATCCCCGCTGCAGTTAAACTGTTTGTATCTAAAGTCCACTCCCAAGTGCTGTACGGAGCCCAAATAGGACCTGTCAGCAACTTTATGGCTTTAGAAACCCTGCAGTCTAAATTTCTGAGATCTATATTGTTAGTCCCCCGATGCGTGCCCAATGCTGCGCTTAGACGAGAGGTGGGTATGATTAGATTGGAAACTTGCTATTGGAGGACTATCATATTATTTTGGTTAAAATTTGTCTTCTCTTGCGTAGGACTGGCCCCCCTTATTAAGACTGATTGTTTCCGATTTAAGTGGCAGACCCAAATTGCTGACAAATTGGCTCACTATGGTTTCTCTCAGGATGAGATTATAAAATTGGGATACGATCGTGCCAGGATTGAGATTAAACAACGTATCATGGACATGGAACTGCAGGAAGAAGTCGCTTCTCTGCCTAAGAATATCTTTCTAGGGGATCAAATCTTCAACACTAAACCAGCTAGCTATCTAAGTCTAGTTACCATCCCCAAATTTAGACGTGCTCTGACGCTCGCCCGTCTCAATGCGCTTCCATCTGCTGTCATGGAGGGAAGATTTAAAGGTACCCCTTTTTCTGCTCGGCTTTGCCCTTGCGGGTCTGGTCAAGTGGAGACAATTGCGCATGCCATACTTTATTGTAACTTTTATAGGGACACCCGCTTAAGATTAGTGTCCCCTTTGTTGCAACATTTTCCCGGGCACTTGGATGACTTCTATTTGAAGTACTTATTGTCCAGTTCTGATGACAACCTAATCATCAAAATGGCAAGGTATTGTCATATCATTTGCACCATCCGCTCAGGTTTTTAATAATGTTCTGTTCTTTTCTTTTCTTCCCCTGTGATTCCTGTTTCATGATTGCAATGGAGGGTGCCCTGTTTAATAAGGTTTTCAGTCAGACCTATTTGGAGTTCACCATAACTGTTCTAATTTTAACTTGGTACTATTGTGTTACAATCCGTTTTATTATGCTGAGTCTCTTTTCTTATATGTAAGCATGTAAGTATGTATGTTTTAGCTATGCACTGGTCCATGACCGTAATAAAGGACTGACTGACTGACTGACCGTGGTGCAACCTGGGGTGAGTACACCTCCGGTTTCCCATGACATACGAAGGCAGCCTAAGTAACTGCATATATTACACCAAGCTTTGTGTGGGTAGCTGGATACCAAAAACTAACTCAGCTAAAATATCCAGGGCGTAAGCAGACAGGCCTAGCACCCTCATTTTCCTCATCTACTCACTCCTCAAAACTTTAAAAATAATTAGGTGGAAGCTAAGCTGCAGGCCACAAGTGGAAAGTGGAGAGATGTACCAGTATTTAACCAGGGACTCCCCACAGTCTCCAGCAAAGCTCAGTCTCAAGTGCAGCTTCGCCTTAAAGAGAATACTTGACCCCTCCCCTCCAATCACCTGCCTCTTCTGCCATCCAGCTAACTATCTTTTGGTCATGAGGATCCACTCACCTCTTCTATGCAACTCTCGGGACACAGCAGCCATTGTAACAATAAAGAGATGTGGCTACTGTGGCTCTAGCCATGGAGGTGCCACTCTGCAAAGCACACTCTATGATCCAGCCTCCTTAGCTGGACCGGGTCTGCCTTCTAGTCCTCAGTGGCCAATCAGAGGATAGCTGTGATGTAACGAGACCAGCCAGTCTACTGGCAGTGCAAAGCATGCTGGGAAGGCTTTCTGGGCCCTCGGGGGACCTTCTATTGTTCCAGCTCCAGATTTCAACAATGGAGCCCTCGGCTGCCTTACTGATGTGTGTGCTGGGTTTAGTGACCGAAACAGAGGTTCTGCTCATCTGTGGCTACTAGGATAAGAGCTCTTTATCCCTCCAACCCATCCCCATATGGTCATGTGAAAGGACTCACAGTTTCTCAGTCTAACCTACTTCACATTGTGGTTATGAGATACAATGGGATGTCTTGTGCAGTAGAACACATTCTCACAATTTGAAAAACCAGGGCAGCCAAGCTTCAGGACTCAGTGCAGATGCTAGTGAAGCATGCCATCATTTTAACATTTTGCTTACTGCATCAAAATATCTATGGTCGGTCATGCTCTCGGCAGTGTATATAATTGATGTATATAATAATATACCACCAGCCAGATTGTGAACATTACAGATCTGCAGAAGGTGCCCACCGCCACATTTCTGCTCACAGAAATGGGAGCAGTTTACATGGTTTATATTACAAGCAATAATACTTCACAAGCATAAGGAGCAGTGATGCCAAGACCTCCCACCTCATACTGCAAACAGAAATGGAGGAAAAAACCTCAGTCATGGGTAGAATGCCAAGGATTCTGGAATCTGGAGTTATTTTTCGGGGCATGTGGAGGGAGAAAGAAATACAAAGCATTTGAGAATGTTTTAGAGGTTGATGGGTTAGGGTTTGGCTTTCAGTTTATTGAGATTGAGTTTCAGAAGTGAGTCAATGGGACAAATTTGGCTTACATCCAAATCATTTTGGCTTAACTGTATTGTGGATCAGATTGTGAAACTAAAGGCTGGACAGATTACATCGAGATTATAACATCAAACTAAAACCACAGTGATCTGTGTTTATTTTTCTTATTAAAATCCCTAATTGCCACTCGTTCTGATGTCTTGGGAGGTATTAAAAATATTTTAAGTTATTATTTCATATAATATTATTTTAGCAGTGAGTAATACTATTTACAAGCCACCTAATGGCGCAGTAGGGAAGGAACTTGCCTAGGGAGCAAGAGCTTGCCGGTTCAAATCCCCACTGGTGTATTTCCCAGACTATGGAAAACACCTATATCAGGCAGCAGCGATATAGGAAGATGCTGAAAGGCATCATCTCATACTGTGCAGGAGATGGCAGTGGTAAACCACTCCTGTACTCTACCAAAAGAAAACCACATGGCTCTGTGGTCACCAGGAGTTGACTTCAATTTGACAGCACAACTTTACCTTTTCACCTTTACCTTCTCAGTCAAACTGAGAATGTGGGACATCCACCAAGCACTGTAGCTCATGAGGCTGCCAAAAATAGACACTGCAGAGATTTAGGGACATAGGAAGCTGCCTTATACTGAGTCAGATCATTGGTCCATCTAGTTCAGTATTGTCCACTCTGACTGGCCGCAGCTCTCCATGGTTTCAGACAAGAGTCTCTCCCAGCCCTGCCTGTAGATGCCCGGAATTGAACCTGGGATGCTCCAGCACTGAGCTACAGCCCTAGATTTGTGTGAGCACTGAAACTTGCAGCCCTGCCCTCGCTCTTCCCCACTAATGTCTACTAAACTAAAACATGTGGCGTGTCATTACCGTGTTCTGTATTTCCCAGCAAACAGCAGCTAGTGAAGTGGAGCAGAGTAGAGACCACTTGCGATGCTATGATATCATATCACATGTTTCAGTTTCCTCGATGCTGAAATGAAGAAGAGCAAGTGTAATCACGCAATATCCATAACGCCTAGTTTTTGCCTGAGCACCCTCCATTCATTTCAGCCTCTGTGAGTCTCCAGCAATGGAAAGAATGTGCCGCAGCAGAAGCAAACTACATCCTGTAGCTTCAGTCCAGTAGTTCTTGAGATTAGTGATGTTGCTAAAATTCAGATTTAGTTAAAAAGTAAAATGTGCCATCGTGTCGGTTTCGACTCCTGATTACCACAGAGCCCTGTGGTTGTCTTTGGTACAATACAGGAGGGGTTTACCATTGCCTCCTCCCATACAGTATTACCTCACTTCAGATATGAACTTCTCCCAGCTCCTAATGCTCAACAGCATTACAAATCAAGACCATATCCCTGAGAAGTCCTTCTCCAGCTCAGAAAGCAAATGAAGATTCTGGCAGATTACCAAGGAACCTTGGGACATAAAGTTTTCCAGAGTATCTGATATTCAGTACAGACATGGCAACTTGGAAACTACATATACCAGGACTCCTTGTACCTAAGACACTGCTGAGCATGCTTGTGATCATGACTTGCTAGTGCAAAGGTTCCTCAAACATATAGTTTCCAAGGTACCAAATGTCTCCTGAATACTCAGGTACCCTGGAAAACTATATGTTTCAGGTCACTGAAGATTTGCCCAGGAGCTTGGTTTACTTTCCGAGCTGCAAGGTCCCTACTGAGTATTAAGGTATCCTGGAAAGCTACACATCTCTGGGTCCTTGGCATCTGGGATGCTGCTGTTTCAGTATTATTCATTCAGTTTCTATACCGCCCTTCCAAAAATGGCTCAGGGCGGTTTACACAGAGAAATAATAAATAAATAAATAAGATGGGGGCGGGAGGGGGGAGATTAGTATTAGATGGAGTTAGGAAACTGCCATATACCAAGTCAGACCATTGGTCAATTTAGCTCAGTATTGTCTCTCCCAGCTCTATTGAGATGCCAGAGATTGCATGCAAGCAGATGTTCTGCCACTGAGCTATGGCCTCATCCCCATGGATGAGGAGGCTCAAATAGGAAAGTATTCCTACGAGCCAGCAACAGATTGTATCTGTTCCCAGAAAGTGGTTCTGCATCCCAAGGTGCTTCCGCACTCTTACCAGTTTCTCCATTCTAGACTTTCCAAACTCTGTGTCTGTTTCACCTGGAAGCTGCCAGGGGAAAAACAACAACTGCTGTTCCTTTTCAGGGACTATTCACAGTTCACACACCTGGCTGGGGGTGGGAGAAGGAAGTATGAGTCACCTTACACTCTTGCATTAGCCTTTCTCATCAGCAGAAGGATATGAGCTGCCTTACAAGTCTCATGATGGTTTTCCCCACCAGGGTATTTCAGGGGTATTAGCACCCCATTCAGGCACATCCTTTGGCCCTCTGAACTATTTACTAGATCTGCTGAAGGAAAAAGTTGTCCAGCCAGCATTCATGACTGCAGAACTCATTATGCTGTGTTCATGTGTTCAAGGAGGCTTGTGGTATCAGTAGATCCCAAATTGTGACACGAGTGTCTAGCACATACCTGCCACACTTCTTTATCAGGAGTGCATTTTTTGTGTTAATAGCATTTCTTTCCCATATGGATACCAGAGCTTAATAAAGAAAATAGGAAGGATGGGGAAGAGGAGAAATTTGCTTTTTTAGTAATCAAGCATGGCTCCTCAAATCCCCTTTCCATACAGCCTTGCTTCTCAGGTGTGCACCATGAACACGTGCAAAGCCAATATCGAAGCCAGGAAAGTGAAGTTAATACTAATCCAAGATCAAAAGATATATATTTCCTTTCTCCATCCTCCATGCCCCACGCAAAGGATATCTCAGCCACCTGTTGACCCAGTCATGCTGCTAGTGGGTGCAAATTCCAGAGAGAATCCCCTTCCCATAAATAAGTCTATGATCAGCTTTCAGAAAAAGGGAGCTGATTTCCCCTCCAATCCATCAGGGTATGTTTCATTTCCTATAAGGCTGGTTGGTAGGGCAGGCTGCTTCTTCTGCTCTCTGGGAAATTTTGCTCTAAGAACAAAATCTCCTCCAGCCACATCTTTCTCATTACACAGACTGGAGGCAGATTATAGCTGTTTCAGAGAGTTGAACACAAGGAATAACTGATTGCGGTGTGTAGTGATGGTGCCAAGTTTCATATTTCCTGGTGGAGAAATATGCATCTCAGAGTAATCCTTGCCTCAAATACAAGGTCAGCTTTATTTATCACATTTATAGCCCATCTTTCTTCCATCATGGAGCTCATGGGGTTTTCAGATAGTCGCTCATCCAGGCTCTGACCAGATGATTGTCGCCCATTGTTCCATAGTCCCTATGCCCCTGCTGCTGCCCCTTATGGTTACTTGCTGTGTTGCTGCAGCTTTTTAATCTCAAGGTCCTAGGTTGGCCCTGGCTTGTAAGGAGAACGAGTGAAGGGTCCTGCAACAGTCAGGACTGTCCTTAGGGTGACCGCCTGGGCCCTGCTCTTGTGGCTGTCATTAACATTAACTGGAAGAGGAACATGCCCTGGCTGATTGCCCCAGACCCCGGATCTCAGCAGGACTCTCTAAGGACATCCCTGGGAAGGAGAGCCGAAGTTGCCTCATTTTCAAGGTCTCCTTGGACTTGATGTGCTGTTTCTGCTTCTCCTAGGGGCCCATTCGGACGTAACCTTTAACTGCAGGTCTAACAGAGCTGCAATTCCACTCCAAGTCCTCCATCGTGCTCCCACACAATTGTGATTTGCAGTCAGGGAAACTCCAAAGGGAGCAGAACTTGATGCACAGGCTTCCTCCAATCCAGCAAGGAAAGCCGCAGCAGCCAATAGTTTTTAAGAGTGTTTTTAAGAGCTTCCTCCTCTTAGCTCCGGTTTGGGCAGCTTGCTCAAACCAGATTACACTCTCCAGCCTCCGGACCCTCGGTTTGGAAGGAGTATCTTACTTAAAACCAAGGGTTTATCTGGAGGTCGTGGGGGAGGAATTGGAACCGTGGTTGGGTCCTGCAACTGCAGTTCTGATAGTTCAGACATCACGCTGGGCCAACCTGAGTGAGTTTGCCTCCAGTTCCATGTGACATCCAAAGATGACCCTAGTCTATTTGGCTCCCTGATCCTTGGCTCTGTTCCCAGCCTCTAACTTGTTGCTTCACTTCTGACTCATCTGTATGGTTTGACCTTTGGCTCCAGTTCAGACCTCTGGTTTGCCACTTGACCCCTGGCTCCCGGTTTCTCTGCTCAGCTTAACCCTTGGCTCTGTTCCTAACCTCTGGCTTGTTGCATGATCCTGGTCAGTCTACAGGTTTCTGGCTTCCAGCATGACTCTTAGGCTCCGTTCGGACATAATGCCAAACCATAGGTAAAGTACCAGAGGTTTGAATTTGTGATCGTCTGAGAGTGTGAAGCTGTGGATTCTTCAACCAACCGCAGCTCTGTTTTCGTTCCTAAACCTGAATTTTAACCCTCGGTTTGTAGTGACCTTTGCTGCTGAAACCCAAGGTTAGGAGGCACCATTGTGTTGTCCAAATTCTGCTGCCCGCTATAACCTGGGTTTCATGCACAAGCTCCTCCCACCACCATAGAGAGGCCAGCTCAGATCAGCCCATAAATGTGTCAGTTCTAGGGCAGCCATGTTTCTTGCTGACCACCTCTCTGAGCCGATGCTCTGCCTTCTGCCATCCCCTTGCTTCTCCTACCACTGCTTGGCAACAGGGATGCTGCATCCCTGAATTTAAATGGATGGAAGAGCATTGGGGAAAGCACACTTTAAATAAAAGGAGAACAGATGCACGTGCAAAGAGCCCTTTTATTAACCTAACACTCTATCTGGCCCCATTCTTGAGGCTCACAGATACTATCAATGAAGTGTGGTTTCTTTGGCCTTAATGTACAAAAAGGTGCAGGATGGCCAAGGGACATGCCCAAGAATCCCAGGAGAGGACACCGGTTGCTGGACCATGGAAGGGCCAAGGCTGCTTGTCTGGTACTCCAAGAACAGATCTTATTGACTTCCTAGGAGGGGATATGTCTATTAAGGCAGTCAAAGGGGACTGGTTCACTGTAACAAAGGATGCCACCAGGCTTGCAGACCTGGGCAAAGCTGTGAGAAAGAACCAACACACTCCTGTCCTTGCGCCGGCTTGCCAGCTTGGGCGGAGGGAAGGGTAAACTTTCTCATGAGAGGGCCAGTCCACCAGAGAAAACAGAAACACTAATGTGTTTCAGCTCTCCTTTTGACGGCACTCTTGTGAGGGAAACCTTCCAACTATAGGGCCCACTGCTGTTGTGGGGCTCCTGGTACCACTGGTTAACAAGAGAACTCATACTCCAAATCTTCCCGCTTCTGCCCAACCCTTCCTGACTTAAAAGTAGTCTGGGCTACTTTGGGTGCTCGGGTGGTTCTGGGTTGGGTGGGCAGACAAAGAGAGACTGGGGATGAATCCTACATCCCAGGCTAATCACTACCATCTAGGCCCAACACTGCAGTGAATGCAAACCAGCCACCGCAGGGCACTCTGGGATGGGACACCCAGGGATTAGAATGGTCCCTGGCCAGCCAGGGGACTGCGAGCAGCAAAGCTCAGCATGGAGATGTGTTGCGGGGAGACCAGAATCTTTTAAGGGGCACTTATATTCTCGGTTCCCGGCAGTCGCCAGGACTGGGAGGGTTGTTTTATTTATTTATAGACTGCCCCAAACTTCCATCTGGGCGGTTTACAACAACATCAAACCGATTAAAAATGAAGACCTTAAAACAATTTAAAACCATAGTCCAGTTAAAAAGCATAGTCCAGTTAAAAACAAGTCTGTAAAGGCTTTTAAAAGGTTGTCAGAGATGGGGAGCTTCTTATTTCAGCAGGGAGTGCATTCCAGAGTCTCAGGGCAGCAACAGAGAAGGCCTGTTCCTGCGGAGCCACCAGATGAGCCAATGGCAACTGCAGAAAAAACTCTCCAGAGGATCTCAGTGAGCAGTAGGGCTCATGGAGAAAACATTCTTTTAAATACCCCAGGCCTGTGCTGTTTAGTGCTTTATAGGTTACGTATAACCAGCACCGAGTGACCTTTCCTTGGGCTTTGGTGGAACTTCAACCAGGCAGGGTGGTAAATGCTCCCCAGTCTGCATGCTTGTCTCTGTGGTCAGGCACACTCATGCGAGAGTGGTCCACTCAGAAGCAAGGTCCATCTTCATGACAAAAGAGGAATCTCTTCTGTGATTTAACCCTGCTCTAGATGGACAGTGCTTCTCATGAGGTTTGGCCGAGACCAAGCATGCTTGCACCCAGAGGAAGATTCTGAGGCCCCATTCTCCTACCAACTTGTACAAAAAATAGAGCAATACTACAGAAAACTGAAGGGACAAATCCTAAGTAATCTCGTCCTCTTTCTAGGGCGAGATTACGCATCCTAGAGTCTCATTCTATCCATCCATCCATCCATCCATCAACACTTATGCATGGGATAGGTATGGGTGGAGACAAAAAATAGAGGTTCCTGGAGAAAGGGGGAGGGGGAGCCATCGATCTCATGGCATGTGTGCTGGGGAGTGAGCTCATGTGAGTGTGTCACAAATGGCCATTACCGATCACAAACTCACTCTGCAAACATATGAGGAAAAAGTCGAGAGATCACTTGTGCAGTCTATCTTTGGCCAGTGCGAGTGAGAAGAGAGGGGCCCAATCCTCTCTTCCCAGGGGAGGGAAAAGGGGGGCCACAGAACCATTCCTCCCCAACTGTGGAAGACAGTGGTGTGCGCGGTGCAAGGAGAGGGTTAAAATGTCTTTGCCCTGCCGAGTGTGGGCAGACACTGCCGAAAAGGTGCAATCATACTGAGCCTGCCCCCTCTAACATTGCGGCCAATGGTTGCAGCTTCACAAGTATGCGGATGCTTTGCCAACAGTCTGGTGACGTGAGCAGAACTGAGCTTGCTAGGTTGCAGCCTGTGTGGTCTAGGAAGAGGGAGGGGTTCCTCTGCCCAGATGTCGGAGGTTGCCAAACTGCAGTTAGTCAATCGTCTGCAGCATGATTCTGGGCTTCACAGATTAACCAGAGCTTCGCCTACCTGAGGTTCCATGTTGTGTTCAAATGGGGCCTTACTCTTGCCTTATCTCCTGTTCCCTGATTTCTGGCTGTCAGCTTGACTCTTCTGGTCCTGTCTTTGAGCCTTGTGCCACCTAGAGGCTATTGCCCATGGCTCAGCCTGACGAGATGGACAGTGATGGAGCAATGGTCTGGTTTAGTATAAGGCAGCTTCTTCTGTTAGTTCCTATTTGCTCTGCAACAACCATCCCCTTGTTTAAGCTGATTAAATCTCATGACATATTTATGCTAAGAGCATAACTACAATGGCTTCCTCCAAAGCATCAAGGGGTTCATAGTTTGGTAAAAGGGCTAAGAATTCTTTGTTTGAGATATATTCATAGCCCTCAAAGTTTTTGGAACTTCAGTTTCCAAGGTTTCCTGTTGAGAGAGAAAGTTATTAAACATGTCTGTGGTGTAGACAGGGCAGAGACTTAAATGCTATTTGGCTGTCAAGTGAGGATGGAAATAATAGATGTTAATTGAAGGGGGAAGGACATCTGTCTAGGAAGGAAACTCCTTTCTTCATAGTCTAGTGATAGGTTGGTGCGATGAGATGAGAGAAAGAGAATCCCAAAATTACTCAGGGCAAGAAGAGAATTTGCAATGGAAAGGGTGTTGTATTTTACCACAATTAACTCTCCACTGTCACCCTAAGAGCAGCCCAACCTCCCTCCTCCCTGCTTTCCCTTAGACCAGGGGTTCTCAAACTCAGGTCCCCAGAAGTTGTTGAACTGTTACTCCCATCATTCTCAGCCACAGTGGCTAAAGGCTGGGGATGATGGGAGCTATAGTCCAACAACACTTTAGGGATCTAAGCTTGAGAACCTCTGACTTAGAGGGGTGCTATGCAGGCCTGTATTAGGTTCTTTATCAGGGAGCTGTATGTTACTGTGTTAAAGTAAATTAGTTAAATGAACAACACTGGAGCAGACTGTGTCATCCAACAGACTAGATGACACAGAAAGGGTACAGGTGACTTCAAAGGCCATTTCCCAAGATTTTTTACTGCACACATGCAAGAAAAATCAATGAGAGAAATTCTCACTTTAATGCAGTGTGTGTGGACAAAACAGATGGAACAAAGTGGCATCTCCATGAAAGGTGAGAGTATGCATGAGAGGAACTTCATAGGCTGTAGGATCTGAGGCAAAAGAGACTGATGTTGTCCCCAAACTCCATGAAGTTTGAATGAAACACTTCAGAGAAGAAAGAACCCTACCATTTTAAACTCCCTTATTTTGCTCCTGCCCTTGTTCTCTCTCTCTCTGCTAAATCCCCTGCCTCCTCTTCCAAAAATATATATTTCACCAAAGCATGAATCCTTCCATGACAAACCAGGATTTAAAGCATAAGGAACAAAGGAGACATTCTGCAGAGAGGCAAGCTAAATCAATCAACAATGACTAGTTCTAAATACCTATTGGATTATTTTAAATACTTATATATACTTATAATGTGATGTTTTAAATGAGGTTTTTCTCTCCTATTTGGGCCAGTGTAGACCCCACAGTTACTGCAGTGTCTGATGTGGAAGTGTCCAACAACTTCTGTGGTTAGGTTGGATCGGTTTCAGTTTGAGACTCCTGAGGACGTGGACAAGCTGCTTGGAATGGTACAGCCTACCACTTGTTCTCTTGACCCTTGTCCAACATAGCTTATACTATTTGGCAGGGAGGGGGTGTTGTAGAAGGCCTGGGAGATATTATAAATGCTTCTGTGAGGGAGGGCAGGATGCCTCTCTGCCTTAAGGAGGCAATTATTAGACTTCTTCTGAAGAAGCCTGCATTGGATCCTCCAGAGTTAAGTAATTACAGCCCTGTCTCTAACCTTCTGTGGCTGGTCAAGGTAACTGAGAAGTTGGTAGCCTCCCAACTCCCAGGTCCAGGCAGTCTTGGGGAAAACTGATTCTCTAGACCAGGGATTCTCAACATTGGGTCCCCAGATGTTATTGGACTTCAACTCCCATAATCCCCAACCAAATGCCACTGGATCTGGGGATTATGGGAGTGAAGTCCAGTAACATCTGGGGACCCAACATTGAGAATCCCTGCTTTATACCCATTTCAAACCGGCTTTCAGGCAGGCTATGTGGTGGAGACTGTCTTGGTCTGCCTGATGGGTGATCTCCAATTAGAAATTGACAGTGGGAGTGTGACTCTGTTGGTCCTTTTGAATCTCTCAGTGGCTTTCGATACTATCGATCATAGTATCCTTCTGGACCATCTGATGGGGTTGGAGGTAGGAGGCACTGCTTTGCAGTGGTTCCGCTCCTATCTTTTGGTCAGATTCCAGATGGTGTCCCTTGGAGACTGTTGCTATTCAAAATGTGAACTTTTATATGGCATCCCTGCTTTTTAACATCTGCATGAAACTGCTGGGAGAGATCATCTTGAGATTTGGTGCAGGATGTTATCAGTATGCTGATTGCTGATGACACCCAAATAAATTTCTCTATGTCAACATCATCAGGAGAATGCATAACCTCCCTAAATGCCTGCCTGGAGGCAGTGATGGGTTGGATGAATGATAACAAACTGAGACTGAATCCAAATACTTATTGTGCGGGTCAGGAGACAGTTTTGATCTGTCAGTTCTGGATGGGGCCACACTTCCCCAGAAGGAACAGGTATGCAATCTGGGAGTGCTTCTGGATCCAAACTTCTCTATAGTATCTCAGGTTGAGGCGGTAGCCAGAAGTGCTTTCTATCAGTTTTGGCTGATATGTCAGCTGTGTTGGTTTGAGATAAACAACCTCAGAACCGTGGTACATATGATGGTAACCTCCATAATTGACTACTGCAGTATGCTCTATGTGGGGCTGCCTTTGTACATTGACAAGAAACTGCAGCTGGTACAGAATGTGGCAGCCGGGTTGGTCTCCAGCTCATCTTGGAGAAACCATATTAATCCTATACTAAAAGAACTACATTGGCTACCAATAAGTTTCCAATCTAATACGTGATGCTACTTATAACCTATAAAGCCCTAAACAGTTGAGACCCTGGGTATTTAAGATAACATCTTCTTTTCCATGAGCCCCATCGCCCATTGAGATCATCCAGAATGGTTTGTCTGCAGTTGCCACTGGCTTGTCTGGTGGTTACAGAGGTCTTCTCTGTTGCTGCCCTAAGACTCTGGAATGCACTCCCTGCTGAAATAAGAGCCTCCCCATCTCTGACAACTTTTTAAAAGTCTTTAAAGACTTATTTTTTTCACCCAAGTTTTTTAACTTGGCTCTGGTTTTAAATTGTTTTAAGGTTTTCATTTTTGTCTTGATTTGTTTTGTGTTGTAAACTGACCAGAGATGGAATTTTGGGGTGGTCTACAAATTTGATACATAGATAAAATAATAAAATTCTGACTCTTCTAAATATTGATTAGAATATGACTATTTTGAATACCTTATGTGTGAACTTCCAGGAGTTCTAGGAGACAGTGTGAACTTGTAGGGATGATGGGACGGGGGGAAAGAAATACATTCTCTCTCCCACTCCTTTCCTGTACCAATGAATCTTTAAATGCTTCTCTGGATGTGTGACAAGTGGAAGCCTGACTCCTTTTCAACAAGAGAACTCTCCTTATAAAGCAAGTTCTTGGTAAGTTACATTGGCCAGATAAAGGTGTGTACCACTATCCAAATTACAGAAGTGTCTTAGACTTAACTAGTCATGATAAGAAATGTTTCCTGATCTCTGCATATATGAATTTATATTACCATAAATTTGCTAATGTCCAACAAGGCACTTGCTGCCAATCAGTGGTATATGTCCAGTTTTCTTATTATGTGTACCCAGGTTGCCTCTATTTCACACATATAAAATAAAAACAGCCCCTAGGGGACTGCACTGGAACTGAATAAGGAATACTTGCTGGATGGTTCTGTTGCAAGTGAAGGACTCTGCATTGTCTCATGTCTCAATGACAGAGGGGGACAGATTAGTGAGTCAGAGGGTGAGAGGGGTCAAGACATTGATCATTCCTTCTCTACTGCTCTGACACTATCCCTTTGATATGTAGATTGCTACTCTCAGGGACTTTCCTTCCTGCCTGCCTCCCTTCTTCCTTCCTCTTTTCTCCCTAACACACATGCTCCTCTCTCCCTGCACCATATGTGCAGAGATATAGAAACCATCCCTCTGCATCCAGCTAGCTAGCTAGATTAGAGATACTATCTCTCCACTTTCCTGTCTAGAATGGAGTTCTCCAATAAAGACTCCTTATATTGATTGGAAACTATGAACTGGCTCCAAGTTTCTTTTACTCTTAGCAGAAATGCATACCTAGGCAGACTCCGCTGTGTTGTGCCTCAGTGCACTCTGCTGTAATAGAAGGGTATCTCTTTCCAGAGAGAATTCTCAACAGGTTCAGAGGCAGAAGTAGTGGCTAAAGTTGTGGGATAATCAGGATTTGGAGGCTCCAAAGCAATAATGCAATAAGATCATAAGAAGAGTTCTGTGGATCAGACCAGAGGTCCATCCAACAGACTCAGCATTAGGTTTCCAACAATGGCCTACTAGCAAAGGCAAAAGAGTATGTGGAGCCCCTTGGGCTGTTATGTGGAGTAGAGAAGCAGTGGTACTTCTCCACTCCAACTTCCCCCTTCCTGGTACTGCTTTCCTTTATTTTATTTATTTCCTTTATTTTAAGAATGCAGCATTTGGGTTATATTACATCTGTTTGCATAGAACCAGCGTAGTGTAGTGGCTAGAGTGCTGGACTAGGACCGGGGAGAACCGAGTTCAAATCCCCATTCAGCCATGATTCTTTCTGGGTGACTCTGAGCCAGTCACTTCTCTCTCAGCCTTACCTACTTCACAGAGTTGTTGTGAGGAGAAACCTAAGTATGTAGTACACCGCTCTGGGCTCCTTGGAGGAAGAGTGGGATATAAAATGTAAAATAAATAAAAATCAATCAATAAATAGTTGGGTACTTAGCCCCAAGTGACTGAGCAAAGAAGTTTCTGGATCTAATCTAATCTGTGTTGTGAACTCAACAAATGCCTTAAGCAAGTCTCAGCAACAACAACAACACACACACACACACACACCATACACACACACACTTGCAATATGAGGATAAAAATACTAATTACCTTAATGGGTCAGATAGTTGATTTAATGTAAAAGTAACTGAGATAATGTATGTGAAAGCCTGTACAGGTGCTAAGTAAGTATTATTATTATACTCCTTCACAGAGGAAGAGACAGGTCAATATCCTGACTAATGCTGTGGAAGTGCTTTTGGTTCCCCGAGGGTTACATGACCCTTAGAGACATATTTCCAGGTGGCACAAAGCACTTTAGAGGAAGAGATAGATAGATAGATAGATAGATAGATAGATAGATAGATAGATAGATAGATAGATAGATAGATAGATATAGATATACATGAAAATTGCCCCTACCACCCCACCCCCCCACAAACCCTGCAATAGGGCTCCAAACTACTAAATGCTGTGTAACTACTTTGCACAGGGCACTTCTGCAACATCAGTCGGGATTTCAGCTGCAATCTCCAAGATACAGAGGAAAATTTATTTTATTTATCACAGGCCTCATTATCTGAACGATGCCACGAAACTGGGCAACAGAAGATTTGCAAGGTGTGCACACTCCCCATTTCCAGTTGTAAGAACCCGGATATTTTCAGTTATGTCTGTCTGGCACTGTGTCAAGCAGACATTTAACCAGGATCAGCAACCCTAGTTCAAATCCGAGTTTACCAATCCCAGTTAAATGTTGAGTTGGTGTGGTGCCAACCTGACATCGCCTAAAATTCCTGGATATTTATAACCAGGGGCGTAACTACCATTAGGCAAGGGGAGGCAGCTGCCTGGGGGCCCCCACGCCTCGAGGGGCCCCCCAGAGGCAAGTCACATGACTCCCCAACACCCGCAGAGCTTCGGTGCCGTGGAAAAGCCAACCCCAAGTTCGGAGCAAAGGCGGCATGCATGCAGCAAAGTCCTTGTCTGCAGAAGCAACTCTGAGCCGGTAGCGCTCTTCCCCATGGGAGGGTGGAGGGACGGGGTTAAAGTGAGGGAGTGGAGTTTTCTAGAGAAGCTGGCATAATGGGGATGTGAGTGTGAGTGCACTATATATTGTGAAGTGTGTGTGTGTGTGTATCAGCGAGGGGCCCATTTTTTACATTTTGTCTCTGGGCCCACTCCAGCCTTGTTACGCCCCTGCGTATAACTGGGAATCAGAAGCACGCATGGCTCACGAACCTCCCTTTCCTAATTTGTTTACATTTATATGCCACCCTTCCTCCCAGAAGCTCAGAGCAGTGTATGTTCTCACAACAGCCATGTAAAATGAGTCAGGCTGAGAGATAGGTGACTGGCCTAAAGCAGCCAGTGAGCTTCTTGGCCGAATGGGGATTATGAATCTGGGTCTCCCCAGTCCTAGGATGATACTCTAACCACTACGCCACAGCTAAACCTAAGTAGTTGAAAGGATCTTCTATATATTATCCCCTAAAGGGAAGTCAAGTTATCTGCATATTGGCCCCTGATCCCACAGACAGCTGCATTCGGTCACTGCCTGTATCGCAACCACCATCATTGATTCATTGCAGGGCAGAGCTGCACAGCAGATGTGAAATAAATGGTCCAAACAGAAGGGGAGTCATGCTGAGCCCTCCACATGCATAGATGGATACAGCTGAGTAAGCCAGCTTCACACATCTAACCTCCTCCCTTGGAATATGGGTGGAAGGCCATCTGCTGCTGGCTTACCAGCCAGGCCATCGAATTTTAAATAAATATTTAAAATAAAACATAAATAAAAGTTCTCATGGAGCAATAAAGAGAATGAAAAGCACTTTCATTTTTTCTTCTCCCGGATGCTTTTAAGACTTCTCCAATTGGCCCAGAGCCTCAACAAAAATTTAATTGTGCCTGGGATTTCTATGAGAAACATTGGTCGATGGGGAATAGAACTCATGTTAGAACCGTTGTTGAAACATATGAGTGCCAAGAACACTCTGAGGCTGTTCTCACGCACAGCCTAACCCAAGCTCCTTATTCTGGGTTAGGTTGTGTGTGAGAACCACCACTTAGCTCAGCTTTTATCCTGGATTAACAGTGCCAGCACGCCATTAACCCAGGCTCTAGGATAGTGTGTCTCCTTGGGCTGTGTTCAGCCTGAGGAGACACAGAGATGCACCCATCTCCTAAAGCACCCATCTCCTGGGGGAATTCCCCAGTACACAGGGCATGGTACATTGTGGGAAACCCGAAGGCCAGGATATGTTGTCCCAACCTCCAGAGCTCTGTGCTGCCTGACATTGGGGGGGCGGGATGAAATTAAAAAAAAACACAGGTTTTTACAATCAGAGATCAGCATCGAGCACACATGCAAATCTCCTGATTCCCATTTCCCCACCAACACAGGGATTGTAAGAACTAGCCCACTGATTTACCCACCCCTCCCATCTTATTACAGTTTTTCACCTAAATCATACATTCAATTTATGCCCAAATCCAATACAGAAATAACCTCAATATCAAACAATTAAAAATAATAAAGGGAAAGGGAAGAGAAAAAGGACAGATCTAATTACATTGACACTGTGCCAGTCTCCACATGAGATAACCATTACAATGCATGCAATTCTAAGAAATTCTTCTAAATTCTCTGGAATGCATCATCACTTCCTCTTTTATAATATATATATTTTTTCATGTGCCACCAAGAGCATCAAATCAACTGTTCCACCTCAGGAGATGTTTTTATTTCCCATTTTTGAAGTATTTGACACTTTGCTAACAACAAAACTCAAAGAAGACGTGGCTTTTCATATCTAGACCATTTCTATTCACTTGGAATTATTCCTAGTATTACAATTTTTAATATAAATACAAAGTTAATATTCATAACCATGCCCATCCTTTCCAAAATATCCTTCCAGAATGAGCAAACAAATCTACATCCCCCAAAGCAGTGAAGTAGTCCACTTGCTTGTACATTACATATTCAAGAATTATCACTATTTAATAATCCAAAGGAGAAGAAGTGAGCTGGAGTCCCATAAGCAATAAACACACTGGCTGTATTCAGATGCAATATGAAAGCGGAGTTAAACGGGGCAGAGGTTGGAACCCCTTTATGTCCTAATTTGTGCAATCACGGTTTAGAGCCAAAAGCGATTTGTGGTTTGCTTTGCCAAACCCAACTTTGAACCTTCGGTTTGCAGTAAGGTTCACTGCCAAGAAGAGATGTTTGGACACTGGAGCATTACGTCTGAATGCGGACGGCGCCAAATCCACGGTTCCATGAGGTTTTTGAATTTGCAATCATACAGACAGTTGTGCAGACCCACCCAGGATCATGCCCACTCCATGCCTGCAGTGCTTCTCGTTGGCTGCCTCTCCAAGCACGAGCACCACCCCTCTGTCTCTCATGCAGCTACTCAGTTGCCCACCAACAGGGATGCCACCACATCCCATTCCAAACTTGTCAACCTGTCAAGCGGCAAACTAGCACATGGGCATTCCTTCTCCCCATTCTGTTCCTTGCTCCTCCCCACCTCATGGTAAACAAGGGGGAAAGGGCATGGAATGACAGGACAGGCAGTAAGTGCTTCATTCCCCAAGAATAAAGCAACAATGATATATGTTCACAAGCACAAACACTCCTGGTGGCAACATAAGTAGGGAACTCCATTACAGCGCAGGGACAGGGACATTTGCCAGAGGGGTGGTGGTTCCCAGGGTTGGGCTTCAAATGCAGCCTCAGCCAGGGATTCTTGGACAGCTAAGTTCTATTTTTTGCACTAAAAGGTTGGGGAAGTTTGTGCTCCCTAGGCTTGCTCATGAGAAGGGCCAAGCAGCAGGAACAGCATTGCCAACACTGAGAAGAGAGACTGTGATAATGATGGATGCTAATCCCAAGTGGACCGCTCAGTCATGAGAGTGTAAGGACATGGAGACACCCCTTCACAACTCATGAGAAGAACCATCTGTGGGGACCGGGATGTCTACCCTAATCTCTAATAACATATGGCAACAAAACAACCTCTTCTCACATGTACAGCGCTCTTAGAATGTCAGGTCATGGGGGCTCTTTAACAAGCCAGGTTGGTCTATGCAGAAAAGCCACAAGGAAGGGTGCCCTGGCAACTGCTCTCCCTGTTTTGGCAACTGCCGCCAGGGAGCTATCAAAGGGTGCCCCCTTGCCAGCCTGACCACCAATGTGGACATGTGTACCCTTGCTTGTGCCCCAAAACGGCAACCCCACTCTACAGAGGTTGCTGGAAATTAGGACTCCCCCCTCATGTGATTCCCCATGGCAGCAGATCTGCATACAGAACAGCAATGGCCTGCACATGGGAATTTTGAAAGGGAGTAAAGATCTATCCTCACACCCAGTGTTCACCCTGTCCGCACACGCGGCTAGGCTCTGACACATGGAGCATCACAATCTCCTTTGGGTCTGTGCAAAGCCTCCCAGGGGTTGCAGTGCAAAAGTTCTATCTTTTACCAGAGAGAGTGGGGTGTCCCACGCAAGTGGCGGCCGCTTTGTTGGGCTTGCTTAACTCATGGGCACACAGTCCAAAGGAAGACCTAGGGTGCTTGTCCCATGGTCCTCCCTAGTAGACTGGTCCTCTCATGAGAGAACTAGTCCACTGGCAGCAAGCTGCCAACAGAGCAGGAGTGTCTGCATGGACTGCTTTGCTGGGGTGAGCCCTCACAAGAACATCCTAGATCATGACAAGACAGGACTTCCCCCCACCCACCAGATCCTTTGTCCTCACTCATATACATATTCCCTCCTAGAAAGCCATCATGTTTCCTTCCCTTCCCTGAGTAACAGGAAATAGTGCCCCCCCCCAATTGTGCTTGTGCAGGACAGTTCTGTTGTGGGGCTCTTAGGAGGCAGGTGGTGCAATCGCTGCCAGAAGCAGGGCTGGCATGGCATGGAATATAAAGGGATTTAAATGCTCTTTCCTTGCTGAGGGCAGGTGGACCATTCCGAAAAGGCATGATCGTACACAACATGTACCCTTCAGGATCATAGCCAATCGAACCCACTCTGGTGTTGTGCTGATGCTTTGCCTACAGTCTGGCTATGGAGCTTGCTGAGATATGGCTTCAGCAGCCAAGAGCAAGGAGGGACCACCCTGGCCTGAAACTGGAGGCTGCTGAACCACAGTTGGGCGAATGTCTGTTATGCGATTTACGGTTTGAAATTGAAACCATGGGTTCATCAACCTCCGGTTTCATGTTACATGCGAATTCAGCCACTGTGTGCTTGAGTCCTGACCAATTCCTATTCTTTGGAGTTCCCTGCACCTTGAAGTTTTGTGTTGTCCTTTCACAGGCAAGTTAAGACTCTGTTGTTCAATATAGTGTGTTCAGCCTGAAATATTCCCAGTCTTTGACTTTTAGGGCAACTTCACACAATTGCTGGGAAGTACAGTTCCCAGGAAACTCTGGTTCCTGGGGAGCGCACACTTTCAGCAGGAGTGTCATCCAAACCTGCCAAATTCTGGTTCCTGAGCCTGCCCAACATTCTCCACCCATTTGTAACCTACATTTGCAGTTGGGCAGAGAATGTCAGGTGAATATCAGGTGGAAGGCTAGGGGACTAGATTTTGATGGATTTGGAAAATACACCCATCGGGAGCATGCTGTCCCCAGGAACTATCATGTTTTGCAGGGCCCGACAATTTATGGACTCACCAGGGAGCTAGGCAAGGCTGGGAGGGAGGGAGTCAAGGTCAGGTTTCAAGCCAAGGTCAGAAGCCAGGAAGTCTATGCAGGAGCAGGCAAGTCAGGTCAATCAAAGCCACTTATCAAAGAACAATAGCCACCATGTTCATTCTGTGCACTGAATGGCAACATCAAGTTTTTTACTACCCTTTCACATGTGTTCTTTTAAGTACAGGTAGTTACTTTAATCAGTTTTGACTTTTCTGTAGGGATCAGGAGCATATGACTAGGGCAGGACCCAATAAGGAGGGCACCCTTTAACAACAACAAGGATTTATTAATAATTGGATGATAAGGAAAACTATAGAGGCATCAACAATTGCTGCTTCCATTCAATTAAAGCTCTTCCCCAGGAACTACAAGAACCATGCAGTCAGATCCAAGCACAAAACTAAATTCCTTGATGCAACAAGCTAAACTGGTCTCTATCCTTCCTACTTACTTCCAGGTAAGGAATTTCCAGTTGATCCCCAGCCCAAGGCTGTTAGTCTCTCTTAGTCCTACAGTAGTTGCTGATCACTCACTTCACCACCTCCAGGGAAGAACTGAACTATACTACACCCCTCCCATACTCTAGGGATGTGCACTGAACTGGCAGGGGGCAGCTCAAGGGTGGAGGGGGACATGCACATGTGCACCCAGAACTTCTGGTCATTTCCAGTCCAACAAGCCACAGGGCGGCAGGGAGGTACGCTGCCACCCTGACGGACCCTTTTAAACTGCAGCGCCAGCAGGGGAAACGTGGAGGGGTGGTAAGAACACCCTCCTCTGCCCTTAAAGATATCCCTCCTCCACCTTTGAACCGGCTCAAATGCCGGTCCACAGAACTGGTTCGGTGCTCCTAGAATGGAGTGCCAATCAGTTCCGTGTACGTCCCTACCCTATTCCTCTATAGGCTGTTGTCCAGTAGACCCTGCCCCTCACTCTGTATTGGGCCACAGGGATTTGATTATCCTGAGCTTTCTTTCTTATTTGGAGAGGCTCACCCAGGGGTGGATTATTTTTGCCACCCATAGACAAAAGGGCTTTTGCAGCCCCTTTAAAAAAAAAAAAAAGCCACTCCTCAAATTTTATCACTGTGAGCAGATGCCTCTTCTGCCTCTGCATTAATCCACATCTGGGCCCACCCTCCAAGCACTGACTAATTGAGGCTGAGCCTCCCTCAAGCCTGGCTATCACTACAACCTCTCTCCTTCCTACAACCCATAAATCACACCTCATCACTGTGTGAATGTATTTTCCCCATTTAATCAGCCATTTCCCTTTAGGAGATATCAGCCTGGCACTCCTCAGATTGAATACTGTATACATATTTCCATTTAATGGGGAAAGATCTACTGTTTCCGATACCTTGAAACCAACAGCACATATCACCATAACTGAGTTCTTATAACCTTGTCTTTTTTCACTTCAGCTCTCTGTTTAGGAACTTGTAAACCCATTTAATGAAATGAAAAAGAAGAAGAACTTAGGAAGTACTCTTCTCCCCCCATCCCCTCTTGCTTTCTGCCTCTCCAACTATGGGTACAAAGCCTTTCCCCCACTTTCTACCATGAACAACATCCTATTTTCAAGAAATCTCTCATTTTTCATGAGCCCCACAGTGCTTGGGAGTACTACGCACAGAAGGAGACCTTTTTAAAAAACGATGTCATGTATGTATTCATTTACTTTATATGATATTACATATTATTTCCTATTTTCCATGGCTGTTGCAAATGCAATTATATATCCAAAATATAGTGGGAAAATATATTTGATTTTTTTTTTCCTGGCATGGGATCTTTTCAAAGTCCATTTTTATGATTCCAATTTTCCTTCTGTGTATTTTTCACCAGTGTGAATGTGCTTGCTTCTTTTGAACTGCACTAGGAGTTTCTTTCTGTTGAACTGAGCTGTGTCAGGTTCTTTTGACAAATAAATATGTGTATACTCCAGATTTGGTCTCTTGTATGAAGGCTTTCCACTGAGCACGGTGGAAGCAAGTAATGCTCCAACTATAAAAATTGCCATGCTTCCACCACCCTGCAGCTCTGTGTCTAAAAGCTGAATAGCCGGCAGAAACTCAGCCAGCTGAGTTTCCCCCAGCATTTGGAGATGGTAACTGCACCTGTTGAAGTTCTGGCAGTCAAGCAGATGAAGTACAGGCAGAATATCAATAGGTGCTGCTTGCACCTGCATATGTTAGGCAAAGTTACACCGGTTGAATGTCTGGCTATCCTGGACCTTCTGGCCCTTACAGCAGCCTTTCCCTCTTATGAAGTACAAGGTTGGAGGCTGCTAAAAGCCAAACAGGAGCATGGAGGCCTAGCAGTTTAGAGGCAAAATGAAGGCAGAAGTCACTGTTAGATAAAAGCCGTAAAACAGCTAAGGCGTCGAGGCCTATGTGATTGAGCCTGTTCCCCATCTACCTCAGAGACATGAGTTAAACCATTCAAATGTAAAAGGTAAAGTGTGCCATCAAGTCGGTTTCAACTCATGACAACCACAGAGCCCTGTGGTGACAGTTATTTGATTTAAAAATCAAATAGTTTTATTTTGATTTGATACAGAGCCGTTTAAGAGGGTGATTTTGTGGGGAGGAGAGTTTTTTTCCGAGCTGCAGCGCACTGACCCACACTCCCTGCGGTCTGGATCGGCTCCGCCAGTCACCTGGCTTCTGTAGAGCTTCCCCTCCCCCCCCCCCCGGCCAGCGAACAGGTAAGTGGCGGAGCTGATCCCCCACCACAGAGAGTGCCGGGAGGCGCGCTGCAGCTCGGAGCAGCTTGGAGGTGTGGCCAGAGCGGAGGTAAGCACCTATTAATTTATGCTTAAAGTTGCCTCTCGTCACCGCCCTGGTGGCACCCTCACTGGCTGCTATGCCTTGTGGACTTCACTCCCCTCATCTCCACTCTTACTGTATTTATCTGAATCCAAGACTAGGGTCTCCCCCCCCCGCCCAAGTTTTTAGAAATCAGGAGGTTGTCTTAAATTGAATCCTGTTCCTTTTGAGTAAATGACCTATATTGAACCTCTACATTTTAGAGGGGGTCGTCTTAAATTCAGACTCATCTTTGATTGGGATAAATATGGGTATGTAATTTTCATTGCCAGCGAAGAAGCATGCTAGCATGGGGAGGGATCTACAAATGGTAGATTCCCTGAATTTCCTTTGACAAATTCTTTTCCCCTTCCCCCTTTCTCTCTCCTCACAAATGTTCTATACTGTTAGCTGACTGCAACTGAGCATGTGCACCTCTGACATTATCATAGAACTTTTAACAGTGACAGGAGGAAAGAGTAATTTTAAAGGGCGATTCAGACAGCTGAACATACTTCAGCCTTACTTTGCCAGCTATTGCTTCCTGCATTCCCAGTCCAGCACTTCCTTGTTTTATGTGTGGAAGATTCTGTCCCCTGGATCATATACATTAGAGTAGGCAGACTTAATGTTTCCAGGAGGTTTTTCACACATGGCTCTATGCCTCAGGGTATCTGAAGAGCAAATCTGCTTCACATTTTAATTTTAATTCGAGGGATTAGATGGACTATTTGCATAGACATCAGCATCTCCTTCACATAGCTATCAGCACTTCCATCAAGACCTTTGGAGAAAGCAGAAGCCCCAGAGTTTTTTTTCAAAAGCTGCTGGAAATAGAGGATTTTTTTTTACCCTGGACATAACTTGGGCTAAGCCAGAATTCGCAGCCTCCCTTTGGAGAAAAACAAAGCCCTGTCTGCCCTGGTCCCTGATAGCCCGTAGGGAGGTTGGGTTAAATCCAGCGAATATGTGGACTGGCACACTTCAATCAGGAGTGGATTGGGGGGGAAAGCCCTGTCCGTAAAAACCTCCAGGGGCCAATCTTTTTTTCTTTTTCTTTTCTTTTCTTTTTTTTTGCCAGAGCCTTGCGAGCTACCCTCACAAAACTGCAGCCTGGAGAGGCAGAACTCATTGCAAAATGGCAGATGCCTAAAAAGTTTACAGAACAGGTGGCTTTGACATCGAAAACACCAAATTCCAGGAGCACTTTGTTGCAGGACAGGAGGGGAGCAAGAGAAGCTGCTTTGTGGTGGAAGAAAGTGGAGAAAAATTAATGAGAGAAAGTAAAAGCAACTCTGATCATTCTAAGAAATAGATTAAAAGTGATGCACCCATGTCCCCACTCAGCCAGTCAATCAGATTTGCAATATTGACTGGAAGGGGAGAAGCCAGTCCAAACTTCTGGAGAGTTACTTCAGATAAGCCCAGGAGTTAGCAGAAGCTCCCAAGCTATCTAATGTCCACCCCTGCTATATATTATATGATTTTTATTTATGTATTTATTTTAAAAACCACTAGTTAAGGGTTCCCTTTTTAGTACCACTTCTCACTCATCTCAGAATTAGGAATAATAAAGCACTTTAATCCAGATTGGCATCTGATTGATTATCTAGGGTGATGTTCCCCAAGATATCCATGACTTTCCTCCATGAAGCTGAATAAGTTACCACTCTGATAGGCCAGGGACAGGTTGTACATTTTCATTCATCAGGTTCACTTTCATTCTGCAGCTGAATGAGGTGTGGAGAGGGGAAATGTGTGGCTTAACAGAAAATTCTGGTTTGTAAATCTACTGATTGTAAAGCGAAGAATGAGAAGAATTATATCAAGAAAGAGCATGGTCTTAGTGAATTAGACACACAGAGGGATTAATAAAAGCAGGAGGGAAGCATTCAAATACAGTGGGGAGGAACTGAGTGAGATTCAATGGGGAAACCATTCAAAGGAAAAGGGGGGCAGGCATCTTTGGGAGGGACAGTGACACCTATTTTTCTACAAGTGGGACTTTAAATTCATTCCTTAATTAACTGTGAGCTGGCAGTGCTCATCAGGTTCTGTGCAAGAGGTGAAAATATTGGAAAGATGGGACCTGCTTTGCAGCACTGTAGCAATCTATTGCAATTGAAAAGAGTTTGTAGCAGAAAAGGTCGGGAGAATGGAGTCACGAGTTGCTGAGATGGGAGATCTTTTCTAGTGACTAGAGGGTGAAAGTTAAAATAAAGCCTTGACTGTGCCCATGCTATGGGGGAAGTAGATGGCATGATGAAAAGGAGATAAGCTTTGATAGCAGTCCTTGCTTTGGGCCAGCGGTAGGCAACTTGAGGCACCCCAGCTGTTGTTGAACCACAACTCCCATCATAATTTTACGGCTGAGGATGATGGGAGTTGTAGTTCATGTAGGAATGCCTCAGGTTGCCTATCCTTGCTCTAGGTAGAAATTGCTGCTGGGGGTAGGAGTGGAACAGAGATGTTAATCACATGAACTGGGGAGGGCTCCAAGGACACATATAAAGGGACTCTGATTAAGCTATAGCTCAATTAATTGGAGGAGCTTCTCCAAACTTGGACAGATATTCTCATGGACTGCAAACCTCCCTTGCTCCCCAGGCCTCAGAGCTTCCCTGAGCTGTGCTTTGTCCCCTAATTAAGGAACTGCACAGTTAATTGCAGTCTTAAAAATCAACTTCTGAAATTTGATTTGAGCCAGGAGATGGCAAGATCCATAATATCTGTGTTTTGGATTAGTCACAAGATTGGTCACCACAGCCAGTGTTCCTTGCAACCAGGACTCTCAGATGTTGCTGAACTGTCACTCCCATCATTCCCTGCCACAGGCCATTGCAGCTGGGGATGATGAAAGCTGCAGTCAACAACATCTGGGAATCCCTGTTACGGGAAATATTGACCACAGCCCTAATCAGACATTAAGTTGAATGAGTGACAGATGTCTGTACACACGTGTTTGTGTGAATTAATGTACCTGCATTCCTTTTAAAGTGAACTTCGGTAGACGCCCCTCAAATGCATAGTACAGACAGAACATATATTGCTGTAAAGGTAAAGTGTGCCATCGAGTCGGTGTCAACTCCTGGTGTCGACAGAGCCCTGTGGTTGTCTTTGGTAGAATACCGGAGGGGTTTACCATTGCCTCCTCCCATGCAGTATGACATGATGCCTTTCAGCATCTTCCTATATCACTGCTGCCCAATATAGGTGTTGCCCATAGTCTAGGAAACATACCAGCTAGGATTCGAACCGGCAACCTCTGGCTTGCTAAGTCAAGTCATTTCCCTTCTGTGCTGTACCTGTGTTCAGTATAACATGTGAAGAACTGCACCTGCATACAGATCTATGCCTCTGTACATGTGTACAAGTGTTGGACATAACCTATGAATAATGCTCAACAATCAACTTTTGGTTTCAGCGTATTAAAAATAGTTGACATTGATGGACCCAAAGACAACAACTGAGCTCCCACAGCCGTTTAAATTTAGTTTTCATGTTTGTTATTGTTGGAAAACACTTTTGCTTTTCATGTGCTTTTGACTGCCTTATTAACATTTCATTCCTTTCCCCCTGCTTTTCGTCTCAAGTTTTGGAGACTAATGATAGCTCAGACTAATACTGTATGTAGACAAAAATGGATGAAATTTTGGCAGACAGATGAAACACTCTAAAAAGCAAAGGTGCTTTTAAACAATAATGAAAATGAAAGTTAAATGTAAATGGCTGTGGGAGCCCATTTCTAGCCTCTGGGTCCATCAATTTTTTAATGAAATGAAGTCTAACGCTCTAAAGTTCACTGTTAGTGACCAGTCTTGTGAGCTATCCAGCATGCAGATCTGACAAATCTCACCGTCTCCTGACCCAAACCACTAATTGCACAAATGTTTAAGGTTATGGACAGCCATTACCTCACCTCAGTCTTTAAAGGTGGCATGCAGGCAAAATATCCACAAATGTGGTCAGTGGCAGCAGTAACAAAATAGTTTTGGGGAGGTGAGGCACACAGAAGGGGAAAAGCGCATTTTTAATAGGGTTGTGCGTTTTTTGGTTTTTTTCTGTTTTATTTTTGGCCCAAATCTGAAACACCCCCATTTTGTTCTTTGTTCAAAATCAGCCAATCCGAAACCCCCCCATTTTGTTCTTTGTTCGAAATTGCAAAATCTGAATCTGAAACGTTTTGGATTTTTAAAAATGGCCCTAGGAAAAAACTAGTGGGTGGGGGTGGTAGTGTCCAATGGGTGGAAACTACCACCCAAATTTCAGAGGAATTGGGCAAAGGGCTGATTTTTGGTGAATTTTTGAAGTATAGAATTTTTCCCATTGGGAAGAATTGAGCTTTCAGCAAAAGTATAGCTTCATGTTGGAGGGAAAGGGGTGGCCCAGAGCAGAGTAGGGTGGGTGGTAGTGCCCAGTGGGGGCAAGGAAGCTGCCAGAATTATTTCAAAGGAATTGGGCAGAGGGCTGATTTTTAAAGATGTAATAGAGTTTGCGCGTCTGTAAAGTTCTTCACCATAGGGAATGATGGACCTCCATAATTCCTGCCCCATAATTGCATTTGCGGGGCACCAGGGTGGCCCAGAGCGAGTGGTGGTGTAGAGCACATAGGGTGCCAACCACCCACATGGGTTGCTAACCCATGGGGTACTGGGTTCTGTTGTTTCTGAGATGTTTTGAGTGTAGACTCAGATTCTCTGGTAGCATATGAGAGTGGATTCATGGTTTGTCATTGAAAATCTCATATGCTACCAGAGAATCTACACTCAGAACACCTCAGAAACAACAGAACCCAGCACCCCATGGGTTAGCAACCCATGGGGGTGATTGGAACTCTATGTGCACTACGCCACCACTTGCTCCCAGCCACCCCAGTGCCCCCCAGGTGGATTTATGGGGCTGCTGAAACCTCCATTATTCCCTGCGGGGGGACCTTAAAGAAGCGTAAACTT
Source organism: Hemicordylus capensis (assembly GCF_027244095.1). NCBI lineage: Eukaryota > Metazoa > Chordata > Lepidosauria > Squamata > Cordylidae > Hemicordylus > Hemicordylus capensis. The sequence goes on along the minus strand of NC_069660.1, from coordinate 36,587,269 downwards.
CAACAATTCCTAAGAAATCAGCCCTTTGCCCTATTCCTTTGGAATCTGGGTTGTGGCAGGCACCCCTTGGGGCACTGCCACCCAACCCACTGTTTTGCCCCTCAGGCCCCCTTTCTGCCCCATATCTGCCCCAAAGACATGTCAACTTCAGAAATTCTTTAAAAATCAGCCCTTTTCCCAATTCCTTTGGAATCTGAGTGGCAGCAGGCACCCATTGGGGCACTACCACCTGAACTACTCTTCTGCCCCCAAATCCCCCTTTCTGCATCAAATCCACCCCAAATAACATCAACATCACACATTAACAACAGCAGAGCTTTGGAAAAAATCAGGCAGATTTCTAAAAGTCATGCATATCCACATCCCCCCCACCCAAAATGCAATTGATCTACACACAACAGTGTGAAACAACAACAATGAAATGCACACTGCCCCACTGGCCAATGAGGGTAAACATACACTGCCCCACTAGCCAATGAGGGTAAAATTTACCCTTAAATTTGCTTAAAAGGAATGAGGAGGCAAATGCCAGCAGATCAGCCCATGCTTTCATTGGCCAATCTGCAGGCTGGAAGGGCTGGAAATTCAAACAGATGTCAAAACTCAAAAAGGTGACTGAAGGAGAAAGACTTTTTGCGACTGCAAAATGGAGTTCCAAAACAGCTGAAACAACAAAATGTTTTGTATCCAAAACAGGAGCGTTTTGTTTTGGCTACAAAAATTTCTGTTTTGAGCACTGGGTGTTTTGTTTTGGCTACAAAACAGCCAAAATGGGCTGTTTTGTGCACAAAACGTTTTGTATCCGAAATGAAACGCACATCCCTAATTTTTAAGCCTTTTCCCACATGCTAGATTTCTGAAAGAGAAACTATAGCTATATTTCACTGTGAAATATATCTACTGATTTTGATAGAGTTCATTTACAAGGAAACATGCTTAGGGTTGCAACCCTAAGCATTTCTCCGCAGGGTTGCAATTCTCTGCCACAAGATGTGGTGACAGCCAACAACCTGGATGGCTTTAAGAAGGGTTTGGATAACTTCATGGAGGAGAGGTCTATCAACAGCTACTCATTGGAGGGCCACCTCCAGCCTCAAAGGCACGATGCCTCTGAGTACCAGTTGCAGGGGAGTAACAGCAGGAAAGAGGGCATCCCCTCAGCTCTTGCCTGCGGGCTTCCCAGAGGCATCTGGTGGGCCACTGTGTGAAACAGGATGATGGACTAGATTAGCCTTGGGGCCGATCCAGCAGGGCTGTTCTTATGTTCTCAACCTGATTAATGAATCAATTTATTACAGCCATAGGCCATACAGAGAACATACAAAGATTAAAACAAGATTAAAAGCAAAATATGCCAGCAGTAATATAATACACTAGTGGGCCCGGGCACAGAGCATCTGTGCCTCTAGTGCGGCTGGGCCCACCGCCGCCTGCGCTGCGGCCGGGCCCGCCGCCTTACCTCCGCGGCCGGGCCCGAAGGTGCCGCCGCCGGGCCCGAGGGTGCCGCCGCCGCCACGGCCGGGCCGGAGAGTGCTGCTGCCGCCGCCGGGCCCATCGCCGGGGCCGGGCCCAGGAGTGCCGCCGGACCCGGCCAGGCCTGCCGCCTCGCCTCCGCGGCCGGGCCCGCCTGGCTCCCCGGCCATGGCTGCCGCCGTTCTCCTGGGTGCGCCAGGACCAATCAGGCGCCCCCGCAGCCCAGCCAATCAGCTGGGCTGCCAGGACGCATTTCTCCTGGGCACACCCAGGAGAAATATATATATAGATAATTATCAAGACAAAACAATGGCTCCTAAGAATTAGATCTAAAACAGTATCTTAGTCTAACAGCGACATAAAAGAATTTCACCACCACCTTAGTAACCTCATTATCTTGATCCTCAAGACAAAAATTCAAATAAAAGGAATCAGCTCTTCCTGGGAATTGCTCTAACAGAGGGAATATGAGTTCTTTCCTAGTAATCAACCTTATTATAATTTCCAATTATTATGATTGAGTAATGTCCAGTAAGGGGGACTTGAGTGGGGGATACTTGTCCTCTTACCGCACCTCCCACCACTGTGGTAGTGGGGAACTTCAAATGGGGTTGGAATTGGCCTTCTGACATAGAATATCCCATAGTACACTTATATTTCAAAATAATAATAATAATAATAATAATAATAATAATAATAATAATATATTGCGATATAGCAATGGAGTTTGGACTAGACAAGTGTGCTGCATTAATAATGAACAGAGGGAACATAACAAAAACAGAAGGAACAGAACTGCCCAATGGAAGCAAGATCAAGAACCTGGAAGAGAAATTATGGGACAATCCAATAGATTATAATAAAAAAGCAGGCTGGATGAAAGAGGTCGAAAAATGTAACCAACAAATGCAAGATCTAATAATAACACCAGAATTAATAAGTGAAAGAGCAAAGAAAATTAAAAACTGGACTGCGCCAGGCGACGATGAACTACATGGCTTCTGGCTTATACACCTAACAAGCCTTCATAAACAACTATCAAAACAGTTCAATCACATTATGAAAGGCGGTGATATTGAACAATGGCTAACAACTGGGAAAACTCATCTCATCATGAAAGACCCAGCAAAAGGTGCGGTTCCAAGTAATTATAGACCGATAACCTGTCTGCCAACCATGTTCAAATTATTAACTGGAATAATAGCAGAGGAAGTGATACAACACTTATTAACTAACAAACAGCTTTCAGTTGAACAGAAAGGAAATTGCCCGAACACCAGAGGCACAAAAGACCAGCTGCTGATTGACAAAATGATTTTAGAAAATTGCAAGAGAAGAAAAACCAATCTAAGTGTTGCATGGATTGACTACAAGAAAGCCTTAGATTCATTGCCTACATGGATACTAAAATGTCTAGAAACAACTGGTGTCAGCAAAAACATTCAGATATTTATTAAAAAGGCAATGAGCATGTGGAGTACACAGTTAACAATCAATGGCGAGACACTTGGACAGATTAGCATTAGAAGAGGCATTTTCCAAGGGGACTCACTATCCCCCTTGTTGTTTGTAATCACCATGACCCAACTTTCACAAATACTAAACAAAACAGGCCTCGGATACCAAACATCTAAAACATCCAGTAAAATCAACCATCTGCTGTACATGGACGATCTGAAGTTGTATGGAAAGTCCCAGTCAGAAATCGAATCACAGCTAAACACTGTCCGTATATTCAGTAGCGATATAGCAATGGAGTTTGGACTAGACAAGTGTGATGCATTAATAATGAACAGAGGGAAAATAACAAAAACAGAAGGAACAGAACTGCCCAATGGAAGCAAGATCAAGAACCTGGAAGAGAAAGAACCTTACAAATACTTGGGCATTCTCCAGGCTGATAACATTGCACACACTGAAGTTAAAAGAAAAATTGGAAGTGAATACATCAGGAGAGTTAGAAAAATCCTCAAGTCCAAACACAATGGCGGGAACACCATACAAGCCATAAACACCTGGGCTATACCTGTTATCAGATACACTGCAGGAATAATAGACTGGACCCAGGCAGAGCTAGAGACGCTAGATCGTAAGACCAGGAAAATCATGACCATCAATCATGCTCTGCACCCCCGCAGTGATGTCGATAGGCTCTATCTCCCTCGCAGCTCAGGTGGAAGAGGAATGCTGCAAGTCCATCAAACAGCAGAGGAGGAGAAAAGAGGCCTTGAAGAATATATCAAGGACAGTGAAGAAGATGCACTTCAAATGGTCAATAATGCGAAACTATTCAACACCAATGAAACAAAGCAGGCCTACAAGAAAGAACAAGTCAAGAACCGAGCAGAAAAATGGAAAAATAAGCCACTGCATGGTCATTATTTGCTCAATATAAGTGGAAAATCAGACATCACCAAGACCTGGCAATGGCTTAAGAATGGCAACTTGAAGAAAGAAACAGAGGGTTTAATACTGGCTGCACAAGAACAGGCACTAAGAACAAATGCAATAAGAGCAAAAATCGAAAAATCCACCACAAACAGCAAGTGCTGCCTTTGTAAAGAAGCAGATGAAACCCTGGACCACCTAATCAGCTGTTGTAAAAAGATTGCGCAGACTGACTACAAACAAAGGCATGACAAGGTAGCAGGGATGATACACTGGAACATCTGCAAAAAATACAAGCTACCTGTAGCCAAACATTGGTGGGACCATAAAATTGAAAAAGTGGTAGAAAATGAAGATGTAAAAATATTATGGGACTTCCAACTACAGACAAACATCTGCCACACAATACACCAGATATAACTGTAGTCGAGAAGAAAGAAAAACAAGTCAAAATAATCGACATAGCAATACCAGGGGATAGCAGAATAGAAGAAAAATAAACAGAAAAAATCACCAAATACAAAGATCTACAAATTGAAATTGAAAGGCTGTGGCAGAAAAAGACCAAAATAATCCCAGTGGTAATTGGCACCCTGGGTGCAGTTCCAAAAGACCTTGAAGAGCACCTCAACACCATAGGGGCCACAGAAATCACCACCAGCCAATTACAAAAAGCAACTTTACTGGGAACAGCCTATATTCTGCGACAATATCTATAACGATTGACAATAAAATTCTGGCATCCCAGGTCCTTGGAAGGACTCGATGTCTGGATAAAACAAACCAGTCAATAACACCTGTCTGACTGTGTAAACAAGAAATAATAACAGGAAGAAGAAGAAGAAGAAGAAGAAGAAGAAGAAGAAGAAGAAGAAGAAGAAGAAGAAGAAGAAGAAGAAGAAGAAGTAGTCACAAAATACAAAGATCTACAAATTGAAACTGAAAGGCTGTGGCAGAAGAAGACCAAAATAATCGCAGTGGTAATTGGCACCCTAGGTGCAATTCCAAAACAACTTGAAGAGCACCTCAACACCTTAGGGGCCATAGAAATCACCATCAGCCAATTACAAAAAGCAACTTTACTGGGAACAGCCTATATTCTGCGACAATATCTATAATAACAGCAACAACACTGATAATAAAATTCAGCCATCCCAGGTCCTTGAGAAGGACTCGATGTCTGGATAAAACAAACCAGTCAAATACACCTGTCTGACTGTGTAAATAAATAATAATAATTTCAGCCACAATTATGATCAGTATCTGGATCCACAATTACGATTCAGATAAAAGGGGCAATATATTTGCAAATAATAATGTACATGTTTCAGTTTCCTTAAGCTAGTGTATGAAAGCCTTCTGTTGATCATTAATCGTAAACTTGATTCAAGTGTAGAGTGAAGCTGAATTCTATAAACGCTATACAGATAATAACTGATACCAGATCTAGGCACATAAAAATCACATTTTCTCTGGAGCTGTAAAAGAAAAAAGAAAAAATCTGTGCCAGTTTTGCAAATAGCATAAGGCTGGTTCAGGCATTCACATAGAGTACTGCAGTATCATGTGATATCTGAATCTATAAATGGCCCACCACAGATAAAACTTTCATATCATCCCATATAATCTCGGATGCAATATTTTTCAATGGATTTGGTTCACATAATAAGCTACTAGGCACCAGATGTACAGTAATCAAGTGTAGAGAAGTCAAGAGGTGAGTGTGTGCATATGACCTTAAGCATACAGCTCTTCTTCAAGATATTAAAACACGAAACATGTACTATCATTCACATCAACCACACTTTCAGTACCATTTAGAAACAAGATGAGATCAAGATCTGGTATTGATTCTCAGCTTGATCTAAACATCTTTACTCCAGCGCGGTGGAGCTGTAATGGTGCACACAAGTTCAAAGATCATCTGCTAAGCTGCTTCTGGGGCTGCCTCAATAGCTTCTGGGGCCACCTCACTGGCCCCTTCTCCTCCTCACACACGACTCACCTCACCGTCACAGGTACTGGCAGCCTCTCCTCCATGGCAGTGGCCATGCCGACCACTCAGATGGCCACAGCACATGTGCAGAAACAGAGCAGAGCAGCAGGGGCAGGGCAGCCCCCCCATGGGCTGCTGGGTCAGGAGTCTGCTACCACCACGGGGCAGAGGGTGCTCCTGATTCTCACGGCAACGATGTGATTGGTGTGCTCGCATGGAGAAGAAGGGGCCAGTGAAGTGACCCCAGAAGTTATCAAGGAGTACTAGGCATGTGCGTAGCATGCAGTCTGAGGTAGACTGCTATGAACTGAGAGAATAATACTCTAGATTTAAATGTGTGCAGGAAGAAAAGCAGAGACCATTTTTAGAGACACACATGTCCAAGATTTTCCATTTCATCTCTTGCTCACCCTGTGGGATTCCTATATATTTCCATATACAATACCAAGGATCTTGAAACTACCTTCATAAGGGAAGATGAAAAGCCCTCTTTGAAGGTTCTCTGTAGAAGCATGATGCCAGCATTCCTGGGGGATAAGGCACTTTGCAGGGCACAGATAAGGGGAATATTAAAGAACAGGGAACCAATAATTCATAGGACCAATTCTGTATGCAGAAGCCATGATACCCAGCGATGTCTTGTTGCATTATGCAGCTTGCCGTATTGTACTTGAAAAAGGATAAGAAATTGACTGGATGTCTACTGGCTTGATTCCTGGGATGTTGCAACTTTAAGGGACTGATTGGGAAGAGAAGGAAATGGATGTTGAGTCATCAGAGGATGGGGCCATTGCTGACATTCAATCCCTAGCATCTCCAGGTAGGGCTGGGAAAGGCTCCTGAGTCCTGCCTGAAACCTTAGGTTGCTGCAAGATAAAGGATGCCAAGGGATTTAGCCCAGGGACCTTTTTGTTTGAGGTGGTATAGAAATTTAAGAAATAAATAAATAAGCACCACACCCTTGCTATATATTACACTATATGGGCTCAGCCCTTCTCCTGCCTTTGGAAAGTGCCCCAGATGACTTAAATGCCATAATATAATCCACCAAGTTCACCCAGGGATGGGGAAATGTGTGTGCTGCCAGGGAAACTGACTGGGAGGGTGCAACCTGGTTCTGGTTTTTAATAAGCCAAGAGGCCGTGGTGGGTTAGTCTGGGGAGATGTGTCTGGGAGAGCGAAAAACTGGATATGGAGTGGGGGCAGCAATATCACGGGTAGCGGGCAGAGGGAGGTATGGTGTGTTGGAAATTCTCTGTGGTGAGAGAATCCCTTTTTCAATATAGCAGAGTGCACAGAGGCACAAACACAGCGGATTTAGTTAGACATGCATGTGTGCTAAGAGTAAAGTAACTTGGAGCCAATTGCTAGTTTCAAATCAATATAAAAGGCATTTATTAAGGAACTCCATTCTAGATAGGAAAGTGAGGATTTAGGATCTCTAATCTATCTATCTAAATGGATGCAGATGGATTCACCATCTTCTCTGCACATATGGTGCAGGGCAAGAGACTTGCCATGTTGCAAGGTCAACAGCCAGGTAGGAAGAGAGAGAAGGAGGAAGGAAGTTGAATCCCCTAAGATTAGCAATCTACATTTCAAAGGGATAGCATCAGAGCAGCGGGAAGTGATGACCAAATGTCTTTGACCTTCTAGCCCTCTGATTTACTAGTCTGTCCTCCACTGTCTGAGGCAAAGAGACAGCGCAAAGTCCTTTACTTCCAACATGGCGGTGGGAGTTAGGCAGGCCGTTACAGGGGAAATCGGTCCAGGCAATTGAGGCCTGTTCCTTTTTCCGGCCCTTCTCCCAACCCTCTGACCCTAGGGAGCTCTGAGAACACTCCTTCGAGGATTAGGGTGCTGCTGCTGAATGCCAGGTCAGTTAACGCAAAAACATCTCTCATCCACGATCTGATTGTGGATGAGCGTGCTGACCTGGTATGTGTGACGGAGACCTGGTTGGATGCGCTGGGCAGGGTTGGTCTCTCTCAGCTTTGTCCTCCAGGTTTCCAGATCGTGTAACAGCCCCGCCTCGAGGGTTGGGGAGGAGGCGTTGCAGTCATCTTTCGAGAGACCCTCCCCGTTTCCAGGTGCCCGGTCAGGCAATCTCAGAATTTCGAGTGTTTGTCCTTGAGGGTGGGCCTCCGAGATAGGCTGGGGATTCTGTTGGTGTACCGACCACCCTGCTGCACTTCAGTCTCCCTACCTGAGCTGGCGGGGGTGGTCTCGGAGGTGGCCTTGGGTTCCCCCAGGCTTATTGTTTTGAGGGATTTCAATGTTCACGCTGAGGCCCCCCTAGTGGGTGCGGCTCAGGATTTCATGGCCTCCATGGCAACCATGGGCCTGTCTCAATTGGTATCAGGCCCTACCCACGTGGTGGGACACACTCTGGATCTGGTTTTTGCAGACCGGGAAATAAATGATCTGGAGGTGGGGGAATTTGAGACCACTCCCTTGTCATGGACAGATCATCACCTGGTGGGGTTTAGTTTGACTGCTCCGTCTGCCCTTTGCAGGGGTGGTGGGCCAATTAAGATGTTCCGCCCCCGGAGGCTTATAGATCCGCTTGGATTCCAGACGGCCCTCAGGGAGTTTCCAGTGTCCAGAGCTGGTGACCCTGTCGAGGCCTTGATTGATCTCTGGAATGGAGAGATGGCCCGGGCTGTTGACACGGTTGCCCCCAAACGCCCTCTCCGGCTTGGTGGAGCCTGTTCTGCTCCTTGGTTTTCCTCGGAGCTTAGGGCGATGAAACAACTCGGACGACAGCTGGAACGACGCTGGAGGAAGAGTCGTCACGAATCCGACCGAACACGGGCTAAAGCCCATTTTAGGGACTATGCCGTGGCAGTGGGGGAGGCGAAGAAATGCTTTTTCTCCGCCTCCATTGCGTCTGCTCAGTGCAGACAAACAGAGCTGTTTCATGTGGTGAAAACCTTGCTCCACACATCCCCCCCGGACAATGGGGGAGGAGTCATCTACAGCTCTTTGTGATCGGTTTGCCTATCGCTTTGCAGATAAAATCGCTTGCATCCGTGCTGACCTGGACTCCAGAGTTTTGGCAGTTCCGGCAGACGTGCCTTTGGTACCATCTGGTCCCGTTGTGTTGGATTTTTTTCGGTTGGTGCGGCCTGAGGATGTGGACAAGATCCTGGGCAGTGTGCGGGCGACTTCGTGCACTCTTGACCCTTGCCCTTCATGGCTAATAAAAGCTGCCAGGGAGGGGACGGGCAGATGGCTGGAGGTGATCGTTAATGCTTCATTAAGGGAGGGCAGGATGCCATCGTGCCTTAAGGAGGCGGTGGTAAGACCTCTGTTAAAAAAGCCCTCCCTTGATCCCTCCAACCTGGACAACTATAGACCTGTGTCTAACCTTCCCTTTTTGGGCAAGGTGATGGAGCGTGTGGTGGCGTCCCAGCTGCAGAGGGTCTTGGATGATACGGATTATCTGGACCCTTTTCAATCTGGCTTCCGCCCCAGGTATGGGACTGAGACTGCCTTGGTCGCTCTAGTGGATGACCTACGCCGGGAACTAGACAGGGGGAGTGCGTCCCTGTTGGTTCTGCTGGACCTCTCGGAGGCCTTCGATACCATTGACCATGGTATCCTTCTGGGCCGCCTCTCGAGTATGGGAATCGGAGGCACTGCATTGCAGTGGTTCAGGTCCTTTCTTGAGGGGAGGGTCCAGAAGGTGGTGCTGGGGGACTACTGCTTGGCCCCGTGGCCATTGGCCTGTGGGGTCCCGCTGGGTTCGGTCTTGTCCCCCACGCTGTTTAACATCTACATGAAGCCGCTGGGAGAGGTCATCTGGGGATTTGGACTGAGCTGGCAGCAATATGCGGATGACACTCAGCTCTATCTCTCCTTGTCATCTGATCCTAGGGAGGCGGTGGATGTCCTGAATCGGGGGCTGGAGGCCGTGATGGGTTGGATGTGGGCTAACAAACTGAAATTGAATCCGGATAAGACAGAGGTACTGTTGGTCAGTAGGAGAGCCAATCGGGATGAGGAGATTTTACCGGTTCTGGATGGGGTTGCACTCCCCTTGAAGGAGCAAGTTCGCAGCTTGGGGGTACTACTGGACCCGGCTCTGCTTTTGGAAGCTCAGGTGGAGGCGGTGGCCAGGGGTGCCTTTGCACGGCTTCGGCTGGTGCGCCAGCTGCGTCCCTTTCTCGAGAAGGCAGATCTGGCCACAGTTACCCATGCCTTAGTCACGTTGCAGTTGGGTTACTGTAATGCGCTCTACATGGGGCTGCCCTGGAAGAATATCTGGAAACTGCAGCTAGTGCAAAACGCGGCAGCGAGGGTTTTATCTGGAGCTGCCTGTTGGGAACATATCACCCCCATTTTGAAAGAGCTGCACTGGCTACCGGTTCGTTTCCGGGTCCAATTCAAGGTGCTGGTTTTGACCTTTAAAGCCCTAAACGGTTTGGGCCCGGGGTATTTGAACGACCGCCTGCTCCCAAGGGTTGCTGCCCGCTTGACGAGGACATCTGAGGGGGCCCTGCTCTGGGTGCCAACAATGAGAGAGGCCCGGCTGTCATGTACTCGGGACAGGGCCTTCTCTGTTGCTGCTCCTAGACTCTGGAATGCTCTCCCAGTGGCCATTCGTTCCTCAGACTCCATCACGGCTTTTAGAAAGCTTGTAAAGACTTGGCTTTTTACCCAGGCTTTTACATAATCGTTTTTACTGCTGCTTCTGGGTGTTTTTATCTGTTGTATTGTTTTATGCCTGTTTTTATATGTTTTTATACTTTTAGCATGATGTTTTTATTGTGTTTTTATTGTATGTTTTTAACGTTTGTAAACCGCCTTGGGGCTATCTTTTAATGAAAGGCGGTATAAAAATGCAAAAACAAACAAACAAACAAACAAACCTCTAAGTGTTCCTACCTAACAAACTGCTTAGAAACAGTTGGGTGGGCAGCATCCCAGTTGCGACAGTGACAGGGGCAGCATCCCACCCATTCATGGTCCCTGAAGTCTCATGAGAGGTCAACTATGTCTTATTGCATTGTGCAGCTTGCCATATTCTGCTTGGGAAAGGATAAGACATTGATTGGATGTCTACTGGCTTGACTCCTGGGAAGGTGCAACTCGAGGGAGCTGATTGGGAGAAAAGGAATGGATGTTGAGTCATCAAGGGATGGGGCCATTGCTGAGTGCTCTACCATGGTAGAGCATGGTAGCTCCCAAGTTCAATCCCTCACATCTCCAGATAGGGCTGGGAAAGACTCCTGCCTGGTTGATGCTGCTGGACACCATAGAAAATACTGAACTATGATCTGGCATGCTATAAGGCCGTTTCGAATGTTCCTATGATACTTGTCTTGCTTTGCCTTGCCAACCCCTTTCCAGCCTGAGGCCTTGTGTTGGAGCCCAGTGGTAAGAAACTGGGTCTGGCACAAAGATCAGAGGAGAAGCCTCTCTCCCCCAGGAGGGCACAGCCACATTGAGTTACAGGAAAATTATAGAAAAAGCTACTCTTGCATACTCAGTTATCCATCTAAAAAATCATTAGTGTTTTGTTTTTTTTAAAAGATATTCTTCATTTCTTTGTGCATGGCATCTTATTTATGCTCCAATTCTGCAGGGCAAAAAAGATAAGCACAGCAATGGTTGCTTCCAAAGTAGCCTTTTTCCTGGAATTGTCATCCCTGATTTGCTCATTTTTACAGAACATCAAGATTACATGACCATGAGATGGTTGGGGTTTTTCCACATGATGGTTTGTTCCATATTTTTAAAGCACCCACATTAAATGACAGGCTCTACCACAGGCTCCAGATGCCTGTGTTAGATTCTGAAGAAACTCGCCATCCCTCCTTGCAAGTTTTGGTGCTCCATTGGGTTCAGAAGTATTTCACCATCCCTCCTTGTGAGTGTCAATGCTCTGAAGAAACTTGTCATTGCACCCAGACCCAAGGAGACATGGACACGGTTACGTTTGGTGAAACTAGCCACTTTAATTAACATTCCAACTGCAGTGGAGTTGCTGAGGCATTAAACTGGGATTGGCACTCCACCCCCAACAGTGCGGGCTCTCACAGCCTAGGGCACTGGCACCTTGGCTCGTGATGACTCAGCCGCCATAAAGTGGGAACGCCCTTCTCAGCCAACCTAATGTCAGGTCCCTGCCGTCAGCACCACCAGGCTTGTGCATTTTGATTCAGGCACAAATCTATATGTGCCCAAAAATGGCAATTTCGGATGAATGGTCTACAAATCGAAACCAGAATTAGACCTCCGATAATTTTTGTTTACAAACCGAAATGACCTCCTCTCTGATCCGAATTTTATTTACTTCGGAAAACACTTTGGAGCTCCATTTCAGCATTGCATTGCAAATTGTCCTTTTTGTCTCTCCAGCAACAACTGACTGAGTGTTTGTTAGAAGGATTAGCATAGCAGAAGATAAGATATGCAAAAAGGGACAAAGCTTTTCTGAAGACAATTACATTCCCTTGGGCGATTTAGTTAAGAGAAATGCACTGTATTGTGATGCAATTGTGTGCTGAGAATGAAATGATTAAGTTGAGAGCAGCCAATCGATTGTCAACTCTGTCTGGGCTGCTGAGATTGCAAGACTTCCTTTCCTCTTGCCCCCTCCCCATCCGTCTTCTCCCTCTTTATTATTTTGTGTGTAATGATTAAGATTCCACATGTCCTGTCCTGTTTGCCTTTAAAATATCTAAGCCCTTGCAGAAAACAAAACAAATTAACAAAATGCCAGCAAGGACACTGCTCTTCAAGTTTCTTTCAAGGTATATGGGAGGCACAAGCTATTATGCTTGTTTAAAGCAAAAAGCATACATTTGCTGCTGGGTTATTATTAACACACTGGGAAGTAGCTCTTCTTTTACAATTGGACCAGCTCAGAGTGCATGCAGTAATATTTTAATTTCTGAGCTCTGATGAGCTTAATTCCAAGCAGGTATTCAGTTTCTACACTTACAAGTGGGGCTACCAGATGTTTGAGGCCAATGGACTCAAAGGGGCAGCCCTACAAATAGGGCTACAACTATAGGCCTACAACCCCGCCTTGCCATACCTGGTTACAGGTGGCATGCGGAGAAGCCCAGTTCAGCGGCCCCGGGTACCATAGGGGGTTGCACCAGCCTCCCCCCCTTTCTTGTCAGTTGCTTTCTTGGGGCCCATCTAACTCTGTGGGTTGGAGAGGGGGTGCCCCACCCCTGGCTGGCCCACGCCACCCAGCTTCAGACCCCCGCTGCACTTTTTTGCCCTTGACTACCTGTTGACCACCCCCCAGGGGGTAACAATGCCCCCCGCCGCTCAACCAAACCTGAGGCCAGGTAAACACCCAGCCTAGTGATGCTCCGGTGTGCCCCCTCCTCTGTTACAAGGTGCTGTGGGTGCTGGTCTTCTGCTGGGCGCCCCAGGCCCGGGACATCCAAGAGTCTGGGCTGCGGCCTAGAAGGCCCCATGGGTGCCTGGAGCCGTGGGTGTCTGGGCCTAGGGGACTGGGCTGCAGCCTAGTAGGCCCCGCGGGTGCAGGCGAGGGCCCCGTCTGCGGCCTGCAAAGGCCACAGCGCCGGGCCGCACCATGAGGTGGGCCTTAGAAGGCCTGGCAGCAGCCAGCCGTCCCAGCCAAATCGTTCCCCACGGGTGCAGGCGATCTGCACCCTGCAGGTGCTGGCGAGGGCCCCACGTGCAGCCCAAAAAGGGCCATGCTGCGAGGTGGGCCTTAGAAGGCCCAGCAGCAGCCGGCCGTCCTGGCCGATCCGATCCTCACCATGAGGCCACAGCTGTCCACAGCCGGGAAGCGCGCAGGCGATCCACCGTGGCCTCGGCCGCACAACGTTGGAGCGGGTGGGCTTAAAAGCCCCAAGCCCCCTCCTACAGCCCCCAGCACAGCCAGATCCCCCACAGGCCCGGCCACATGCTCGCGGCCGGCCTGGGAGGAATGCCTGCCCACATCCGCTCTCTGCAACTCCGAGCGATGGACCGGGCGGGCACCTGCGCATAGACCGTAGGCCTGTTCTGGCCCTGCCCCCCGGAGGAATGCCTGAACAATGGGAGGCAGCTCCCAGTGTCACGTGCTCCTCCATAGGGGGCTGAGGCAAATGAGCCGCGCCACCTAGAGAGGCGGTGATCGGCTTGCTTCCTCCTTGCAGATTTCAGCATCTCAGCAGGTTCTGAAGAAGCTCGCCATCCCTTCTTGTGAGTTTTGACACTCCATTGGGTTCTGAAGAAATTCACCGCCCCTCTTTGCAGTGCTCCAGCAGGTTCTGAAAAAAAGTTCTCACCATCCTGCCTTGTGAGTTCCAGCATTTCTAGATGCAGACCATGTTTTCATGACTTTAAAGTGGCCATGAAAAGAGAGAGTACATGCTGGCAGGCAGGCGGCATTCCAAAAGTAGTGGCAGGAAGGTGCTCCAAATCTGCCTGGAGCACCAAAACTGACAAGGAGAGTTGATTATTTTCTGCAGAATCTGATGCATGCATTTGGAGCCTGCAGGAGAGCCCATTGTGAAATAAGGCAGGAGCTTTCAAAGATATAGAATAAACCATCATGTGGAAAACCCCTTAGAGTACAATATTTAAGCACTTATTGACTATTCACACATTAAGTTTTATGCATGTACTAGCCGACCCCCACACAGAGCATGTAGTAGTAGTAGTAGTAGTACTTTATTACAGCCAATGGCCACTCAATACAAAATAACACACACAACAGTACACGACACATCAGGAACATCAAGAGAAACTGCAATTAAAAACAGTACAGCAAAAGTATCATATATGAAGAATTTTGTCTAGATAAAAATCAGAGCATGTGTGTGCCCTTTGGGGCCGGCTACCTCTCCCCCCTCCCGCACCTGCCCCAGTTTCCTGCCGGGCCCAGGCTGCAAGGCCAAGTGCCGCTGCCACAGCCGAGGTGCCGTCGCTGCAGCCGGGCCCACTGCCGCCTCACATCCGCGGCCAGGCCCACCACCACGTCACCTCCGCGGCCGGGCCCGCCACCACCTTGCCTCGCCTTGCCTCCACAGCCAGGCCCACCGACGCCTCACATCCACCACCTCACATCCACCGCCTCACATATGCAGCCAGGCCCACTGCCGCCATGCCTCGCCTCCGCAGCCAGACCCGCCACAACCGCCGTCACAGCCTGGCCCACCGCCGCCACCGCCTCACCTCCGCGGCCACCTGGCCGGCCAAGTCTCAGCCAATCGGGCCCCTCTGCTGCTCAGCCAATCAGCTGGGTGCTGGGTCTCACATTCCAAGGCACACCCAGGAGAATTAATATAAATGATAATCTGTGTACACGTAAGTGGTTGATCTGCACAGTTACAGATATCCATACACTATGTTTAATATACAGAGCTACACAAAATCTGTACCTTCATTAGGTACATTAGGTTCATTAGGTACATTAGGTACCTTCATTAGGAAGGGGATTGAAAATAAAACGCCTAACATTATAATGCCCTTATACAAAACTATGGTGTGGCCACACCTGGAGTACTGCGTACAGTTCTGGTCACCACATCTTAAAAAGGACATTGTTGAACTGGAGAAGGTACAGAAAAGGGCAACCAAGATGATCAGGGGACTAGAGCACCTTTCCTATGAGGCGAGACTACAACACCTGGGGCTTTTTAGTTTAGAAAAAAGACAACTGCGGGGAGACATGATAGAGGTCTATAAAATCATGCATGGTGTGGAAAAAGTGGAGAGAGAGAGATTCTTTTCCCTCTCACACAACACTAGAACCAGGGGTCACTCCATGAAATTGATTGCCAGGAGGTCTAGGACCAACAAACGGAAGTACTTTTTCACACAACGCGTGATCCACTTGTGGAACTCTCTGCCACAGGCTGTGGTGACAGCCAACAACCTGGATGGCTTTAAGAGGGGTTTGGATGACTTCATGGAGGAGAGGTCTATCATCGGCTACTAGTCGGAGGGCTGTAGGCCACCTCCTGCCTCAAGGGCAGGGTGCCTCTGAGTACCAGTTGCAGGGGAGTAATGGCAGGTGAGAGGGCATGCCCTCAACTCCTGACTGTAGGCTCCCAATGGCATCTGGTGGGCCACTGTGCGAAACAGGATGCTGGACTAGATGGGCCTTGGGCCTGATCCAGCAGGGCTGTTCTTATGTTCTTATGTTCTTACTCTAGCTCTATGGGCAGCCAGTGTTTGTAAGGAGAATCTCTTTTCCTCAGACATTGTACTTGGGTGCAGCATAGGGGTGGGGCAAATGAGCTGTTGGCGTGGGGGTGGGGCTTGTTGGCATGCTCTTGTGGATGCTATACCTAGGTAAAGCACCCACATTTTCATAATATCTGCTTAAGGCTATTGAGAGGGCCAGCACCCAGGTTCACTTTTAATATGAATGCATGTGCAGTCATCCACACACTAACATGTACATGAGTATAGCCAGCTGTTTGCATATAAAATGTAATGTGTGTGTGAACTGACCTCTAGATTAGCTTGATTGTCTCTAAACTAGTCTCCAGGTGTGCATCAGCATGGATGGTACTACACAGTTCGGGTGGCACATTTTGGGTATGAATTTCCTATTTTAAGAGATCTATTGACTTGTCCTACTGGAGCCAATGCCCATAAGAGCATTTTCCAGTTTTTCTCAGCCGTCGATGTTGCTCATAGCCTGTTAAGTATCTGTTTCTTTGCTCCCCACTCCTCTCTACTAGAGCTGTGGGCTACAAATGTCCTGTTCATGTCAGAAAAAATTACAGTGCCTCAGGGGGCTCGGAAATACCAAGGTCTGGGCACTGCTCCTGACCTCTCCTGGCTGGAGAGTAAGGCTGAGACGTGTCTTGGGTCACATGTCACTGAAGTCTGGTATTTGCCTGGCTCAGAGCTGTCTGTGTGCAGAAGCAGGA
Organism: Hemicordylus capensis; assembly: GCF_027244095.1. Lineage (NCBI taxonomy): Eukaryota > Metazoa > Chordata > Lepidosauria > Squamata > Cordylidae > Hemicordylus > Hemicordylus capensis. The sequence goes on along the minus strand of NC_069660.1, from coordinate 36,570,550 downwards.
AACATAAAAACAGGCTGAGCTGTATTTGCCAGGACTCGAGGCGGATGAGTACAAAGTGACTGCCACGTCTGTGAGAAGCAACAATGAGCCTCCACCAGGGTTGCCAGCCCTCTAGAATTGGAATATCCAGGAACTGACATATTTATCATCTGGACATTGCTGCAAGCAAGGCAGAAGGATAAGGAAAGAAGATGCCATGAGCACTTTTTGTAATCCCGTTTGGAACAGGGAGCCAGATTAATTTTGTTATCACATTCTGGCTTATTTTATTCATCCCGGGAGAGTCTGTTGTCTAGGAGTTCTTGTTTATGATCTGATATTACACACACTGTCTTTATTCGGCATTAGGGACAAATTGTCGGCCCTGTAGTCAATCAGAGTTTTTAGAGCTAGTCTTTAAAACTAGAGTGCCATGTCAGGATGCTTCCAGTAATACGTCCAACATGACTGGAAAACCCTGCTCTGTGTTTGTATACAGATGGTCCTTTTCTTAAATTGTTGAAGATGGCATGGTTGACCCATAGTAGTTGCCCCTGGATGTGTTTGTCCCACTATTGTCTGTGTTCACAGGAATCATGGAAGAGACTAGGAGGCCGCAAAAAAATGGTATAGATTCAGAGGAGGGCAAAAAAGATGGTGAGGGGTCTGGAAACCAAGACCTATGAGTAATGGTTGAAGCAGCCGGGTACATTTAGACTAGAGAAGAGAAGATATGTGGGATATAATAGCTGAGGAGCTGTCACACTGAAAGAAGCAGTGGACTTGTTCTCTAGAAACATAGGAACATAGGAAACTGCCTGATTCTGAGTCAGACCATTGGTCCATTTAGCTCAATATTGACTAGGGATGTGCAAAATGTTTCGGGTACAAAACGTTTTGTACTCAAAACGGCCCTTTTCGGGTGTTTTGTAGACAAAACACAACACCCATTTTCCAAATACAAAAGTTTTGTACACATAACAAAAGATCCCTGTTTCGGCTACAAAACGTTTTGTTGTTTTGGACCTCCATTTTGTGGCGATCTCTGAGTCAGTCTCTATTTTGTGTTTGACATCTCTTTGAATTTCCCGGCCTTGCATCCTTCCGATTGGTGACCTAAAGCATGGGGTGACCTGCTGATCATTCCCTCCTTGTTCCCCATTGGCTCTTTTGCCTCTTGCCACTCCTTACTGACCCCACATTGGCCAGGGGAAGGGTCGAAGAAGGGGCAAGGGGGGGAGTTCAAGGAGGGGTTTTCAATTCATTCAACAAGTTAGTTACTCATTCACCATTCTGCCTTTCTTGTTCATTGAAAAGAGAGAGAGAGAACTAGTTGGCATTGCATGGCATGCATCACGTTTCCATGATGATGCCATGTCATTGCCTATGCTTGCCTGCCTTGTTGCCAGCCTGAGCCCAGCCTGCCAGCCTGCTATGGCTACTGCATGCCAGCCTGGGAATGGATTTATGTGCTGCATTGCTTTTTTGTTCCAGAAGAATGTTTTTTCACCCCCTTGAGAGATGCCATGCCATTGCCTATGCTTGCCTTGTTGCCAGCCTGAGCCCAGCCTGTAGATTCTCTGGTTGCATATGAGATTTTCAATGACAAACCATAAATCTACTCTCATGTGCTACCAGAGAATCTACACTCAAAACATCTCAGAAGCAACAAAACCCAGTACCCAATGGGTTAGCAACCCATGGGGGTGGTTGGCATCCTATGTGCTCTACACTACCACTCACTATGGGCCATCCCAGTGCCCCCCAAGTGCAGTTATGGGGCTGCTGAAGCCTGCATCATTCCCTATGGGGAAGAACCTTAAAGACGCGTAAACTCCATTAAATTTTAAAAATCAGCCCTCTGCCCAATTCCTTTGAAATAATTCTGGCAGCTTCCTTGCCCCCACTGGGCACTACTACCCACCCTACTCTCCTCTGGGCCACCCCCCTTTCCCTCGATGTGAAGCTGTACTTTTGCTGAAACCTCCATTATTCCCTATGGGGAAAATCTTAAACTTCAAAAATTCACCAAAAATCAGCCCTTTGCCCAATTCCTCTGAAATTTGGGTGGTAGCTTCCACCCATTGGGCACTACCACCCCCACTGACTAGTTTTTACCTGGGGCTGTTTTTTTAAAAATACAAAACATTTTGGATTCAGATTTTGCAATTTCGAACAAAGAACAAAATTGGGGTGTTTCAGATTGGCTGATTTTAAACAAAGAACAAAATGGGGGTGTTTTGGATTTGGGCCAAAAACAAAACAGAAAACAAAACAAAATGCACAACCCTAGTATTGACTACACAGACTGGCAGCTGCTACTCCAAGGTTGAAGACAGGAGCCTCTCTCAGCCATTTCTTGGAGATGCCAGGGAGGCAACTTGGAACCTTCTGCATACAAACATGCAGATGCTCTTCCCAGAGCGGCCCCATCCCCTAAGGGGAATATCTTACAGTGCTCTTGTAAGGAGCACTCTTACAGTGCTCCTTTCTCACTGGAGCTCAAAGGGGGTGAGGGGAGGAAGCCACAGAACACTTACTTCCCCCTGCCCTCCCAGCGGCTGCTCCCAGAAGCATGGAATGTTGGGGACCGGGAAGCCCCTGGAATCCCCATAATGCACTACATGAGTGCGCGGTGCATCATAGAGAGGCTCTCAATTCAGGCTGGGAGGCTGCTTATGTGTAGCTGCTGTGCAGAGCCATGTGTTACCGACACTTGATCAGTTAGCCAAGGGTAAGAGTGCACTCCTGCCCTTAACCCTGGCTAACAGCCAGGGCTCCCTACAGGATCTGCCATGGTACATGTGCAGCAAAGATCAGGCTTGGGCAGCCAAGCCCAGTCTTTGCTGTGTGTGTGCACAACCTCATAGTCTCCCTTTCAAAAGCAAACCATGGTGGACCCTGCTTAGCAAAGGGGAACAACATAGGAAGCTGCCATATACTGAGTCAGACCATAGGTCCATCTAGCTCAGTATTCTCTACACAGACTGGCAGTGGCTTCTCCAAGGTTACAGACAGGTATCTCTCTCAACCCTATCTTGGAGATGCCAGGAAGGGAACTTGGAACCTTCTGCATGCAAGATTGCAGGTACTCTTCCCAGAGAAGCCCCCTCTTTTAAGGGCATCTTACAGTACTCACATGCAGTCCCCCATTCAAATGCAAACCAGGGCAGATCCTGCTTAGCAAATGGGTCAATGTATGCTTCTTACCACAAGACCAGCTCTCAAGTTCTTTGATTTCATTTCCAAAAGTCATAGGAACATAGGAAGCTACCTTATACTGAGTAAGACCATTGGTCCATCTAGCTCAGCATTGTCTACGCAGACTGGCAGCTGCTTCTCCAAGGTTGCAGACAGGTCTCTCTCTCAGCCCTATCTTGGAGATGCCATGGAAAGAAGTTGGAACCTAGATGCTCTTCCCAGAACAGCTCCATCCCTTAAGGGGAATATCTTACAGTGCTCACAGATCAAGTCTCCCATCCATATTCAACCAAGGCAGACCCTGCTTAGCTAAGGGGACAAGTCATGCTTGCTACTATAAGACCAGGTCTCCTCCAGTTAATGGAGACAATGTAATGGGACAATTTATGCTTGCTACCCGAAGACCAGCTCCTGAGGCAGGACTAGAACCAATGGGCTGAAATGTATAAGGAAGCCGTTTCAGCCTACATATTAGGAAGAGCTTCCTATCTGTAAGAGCTATTTGTAAGTGGAACAGCCAAATAGATCTCAGATGTCAGGGCTGAGAAGGACCTCTGCACAAGACCGTGTAGAATGGCTGCCCATTGTTATAGATAATACAGGCCCAATAATACAGGTCTGTGGGTCATCTAACTGCTAACTTGGCAAAGAGGCACCTTTTAATGTGGTGATTCTCTTTATTTAGCAGGGGGAGAGTAACTGGCCCTATTCATCCCCAGCACAGTACCTTCAGTGACTGTTGCTGGTATCTATCTTATGTTTCTTTTAGATCATGTTTCTTTTAGATCATGTCCCCTTTGGGGACAGGGATCCATTTTATCTATTTATTATTTCTCTATGTAAACCACCCTGAGCCATTTTTGGAAGGGTGGTATAGAAATTGAATTAATAACAACAACAACAACAACAACAAAAACATTAGAAAACAGGTCTCAGATACCAAACATCTAAAACATCAAGTAAAATAAACCATCTGCTCTACATGGACGATTTGAAGTTGTATGGAAAGTCCCAATCAGAAATCGAATCACTACTAAACACTGTCCGTATATTAAGTAGCAATATAGCAATGGAGTTTGAACTAGACAAGTGTGCTGCATCAATAATGAACAGAGGGAAAATAAGAAAAACAGAAGGAATAGAACTGCCCAATGGAAGCAACATCAAGAACCTGGAAGAGAAAGAACATTACAGATACTTGGGCATTCTCCAGGCTGATAATATCGCACACACTGAAGCTAAAAGAAAAATTGGAAATGAATACATCAGGAGAGTTAGAAAAATCCTAAAGTCCAAACACAATGGCGGGAACACCATACAAGCCATAAACACCTGGGCTATACCTGTTATCAGATACACTGCAGGAATAATAGACTGGACCCAGGCAGAGCTAGAGACGCTAGGTTGTAAGACCTGGAAAATAATGACCATCAATCATGCTCTGCACCCTCGCAGTGATGTAGATAGGCTCTACCTCCCTTGCAGCTCAGGTGGAAGAGGAATGCTGCAAGTCCATCAAACAGCAGAGGAGGAGAAAAGAGGCCTTGAAGAATATATCAAGGACAGTGAAGAAGATGCACTTCAAATGGTCAAGAACGAGAAACTATTCAACATCAATGAAAGAAAGCAGGCCTACAAGAAAGAACAAGTCAAGGACCAAGCAGAAAAATGGAAAAATAAGCCCCTGCATGGTCAATATTTGCACAATATAAGTGGAAAATCAGACATCACCAAGACCTGGCAATGGCTTAAGAATGGCAACTTGAAGAAAGAAACAGAGGGTTTAATACTGGCTGCGCAAGAACAGGCACTAAGAACAAATGCAATAAGAGCAAAAGTAGAAAAATCCACAACAAACAGCAATCAGCTGTTGTAAGAAGATCGCACAGACTGACTACAAACAAAGGCATGACAAGGTAGCAGGGATGATACACTGGAACATCTGCAAAAAAACAAGCTACCTGTAGCCAAAAATTGGTGGGACTATAAAATTGAAAAAGTGGTAGAAAATGAAGATGCACAAATATTATGGGACTTCCGACTACAAATAGACAAACATCTGCTACACAATACGCCTGATATAACTGTAGTCGAGAAGACCGAAAAACAAGTCAAAATAATCAACATAGCAATACCAGGTGATAGCAGAATAGAAGAAAAAGAAATAGAAAAAATCACCAAATACAAAGATCTACAAATTGAAATTGAAAGGCTGTGGCAGAAGAAGACCAAAATACTCCCAGTTGTAATTGGCGCCCTGGGTGCAATTCCAAAACACCTTGAAGAGCACCTCAACACCATACAGGCCACAGAAATCACCATCAGCCAATTACAAAAAGCAACTTTACTGGGAACAGCCTATGTTCTGTGATGATATCTATAATCACAACAAGAACAATAGTGATAATAAAATTCAGCCATCCCAGGTCCTTGGGAAAGACTCGATATCTGGATAAAACAAACCAGTTAATAACACCTGTCTGACTGTGTAAACAAGAAATAATAATAATAATAATTTGTACATACATAAGAAGGCAGAGAAGGATTGTATGAGCTCCATTAAACTTTCTTTTGGATTTGTGTCAAAATGTTCAGTGAACCTTTCCCCCAGATTCATTTTTTCTAGCACCATCAGACAGAATGAAGGTTGTTCCACAGGACACAAAAACTTTAGAGGTGAAAAACATCAGATGACAATGAAATTCAGTATTTGAGTAAGGTACAAAATTCCAGCTTTTAAAAAATAATACAGAAGGATGTAATGTACAACATTACAAAGAATAACTACAACACAAAATCACAAGAGCCATGTGAAAAACCTTCATTAATATGCCAAATAACAGATTTTGAAGGCCACAGAATTTAATTACCATTCTTAAATACTTAATTCCGTTGCCATCCCATGAGTTTTTCACTTTAACAAGTTTTGCTTCCACCTCTGTCACTATCATTCAGTGATCTAGGCCACTCCTACTTTCTCATCCTTCTAAACTTTCCCCCCTCCCTCATCCCAGGGCTGGTTCGGTTGAGAAGCTGCTTAGGGTCCAGAGCCTTCAGAAGGGCCTACTGTTGTTCCTTGAGACCACCTCTGTGCCCATACCCTTCAGCTGGTGGTTACAAAGCAACTCTCTTGAGACCCACCCAGGTAGAAGGAGGCCCATGAAAGGCTGTTTGCTGTGGGTTCCTTGACCCAGAGCAGGCTTTTCCTCTTCCCTTTGTTACTTAACTTGTCCATGGCCATTACCTCTGCCAGTCCTGTTTCATTTCTATCTTCCCCACATCTCCAAAACCTGTCCTGGGTGAGCACATACATGAAATCCCTACCATCTTCTTCCAGCTGCAATGGGAAATTTTAGGTTATATTGTCTGTGTGGAAAATCGCCTCAGTCTTATGGAGACTGTCTTATTTGTTGATTGGATATGGGCTCCACAAGAGGTTGATAACTTAACAGGTTTTTTGAGAAGGTTCTATAGAGCTCCCTGGCAGGGCTCTTAACATAGGCCTGCAGCAGCGTTTCTCCTACACCAGGGGTGGGCAAATGTATCCTTCCAGCTGATATTGAACTATAACTCCCATCATTACCAGCCCCAATTTCAGTAGAGTCAGGAGTAACATCTGGAGTTTACAAGCTACGTAAGAGAACATTGTGATTTCCGAGAACACAGTTTCACTGGTCATACCAGTAAAATACTGGCTGGCTGGCATACTGGCACTGAATAGTTGGGAAAGGCAGTGTCTGCCCAAAAGAGCTTGCAGCCTGAGGATAAGATAAGAAACAGAAAGCAGTTGAATCAAGCAGATTGGAATGTATGAGAAATTAACGAAGGAATGTCACCAGCATGATAGATAGTGGACTCAGATAATCAGCCATCTTGCCCTTGTCAACCAGAGGAGAAACATCATGGCAAAAACAGGGGTGGGAGGGGAATCTGAAATAAGACAGTAATACTGGACCCTAACTACTTATTATGACTCTTTTTTTAAAAAGAACAATTCCACAAGTGTGTTTTGTCTTTGCCAAATAGTTCCCAACAAAATGAACAAATTCTGCCCTGTCAGCTGAAATGTGGAAAGACAATTTGAAATGTTTTTCTCTCTTTATTTTTGAAACATGGTATATTTTTTCAAAGCAATGCTTTATATAAAAATAAGTCCGAATGAGTGAATGACAACTAGAAATGTGGGCCTTAAGGTCTTCTATCCATCTTGTTCTTCCTTAGCCAGCTGTTCATCCAAATGCATTACATAGTAGAATTTTGTAGTATAAACATCACACAGGAGGAAATTATAGCTCATAGACTGAAGCACGTTTCTGAGCCCAGAGGGAGTTGTCTATTACTTCAGAACATCAGCTAAACCCAAATCATATTACTAATATTTCATGGACAATTCAGACCCACACATCCATCACTGACTAACTAGATCTACCTCAAATTAGTCTGGATACATAATGAATCTACAGTATAACAAGAACTTACTTGGTAAGTCTGCAACCATGGGCCGAATTAGCCTACTGTAAGACTATTTCTGGCAATGGTTGAACTCAGAGTACTTCAACATTTCTGAATCCACTTGAATATTGTGAGTTACAATTGGGACCAAGGCCACCCTACCTATTTATTAGTATTTATGTATTTCTTTTAAAAACCCACCTTTCCCCCCATCATGCAACTCAAGAAGGCATACATAGCATTCCCAGATGGTCACCCATCCAGAGAAAGACCGGTCCTGCTTAGCTTCAACAAGCTGGCTGAATCATATTTCCTCAGATAATGCCATGGCTCTGTTGGAAGGATGTGTCACAGATGCCATGCTTGAAGGAGCACCCAGAAATGCTTGGCTGAAGCATTATTATACTATCAAGATGATAGTATCACCAGAGGAAGCCAGAAAGGATAATGCATATAAGGGATAAGGAGTAAAGGTAGCAGGGGTTACCTGTGGCACAAGAGATATCTAAAAGATGAGTTCTTGAGTCAAGACAGAATCATGAGCTGGGAAGACAGATAGGAAACATTCAAAAACAGATGAGAGACAGTCCCTTCACTGCCTTCCTCCAGGTCTGGGAACAAGAATTTCAGACAAGAATCAAGCTGAAATGAAGGTCACACAGAAGGTGATGGTGAAGTAGGAAAAGAAAATACCAAAAATAACAGACAAAACACCAAAAACAGCAGAATAGCTTGCTAGTGGCCTCTTGCAACTTCCTTTTGCAAAGGTTTCTGGGATGCCAATGCAAATGAAATTTAGCTGTGTCTCATGCTAGGAGCAGCTGGTAAACTGGGAGAAAAAGTTGACATAATAACTCAATAGGTCAAGGCAGAAGGTGCCTCCAGGAGGTGGTAAACTGAAGGGGGCACCAAGTCAGGCACCATCAAAGTATCCAGATGACCTTGGCCACATTCACTCATAATGTGAAATCGGAGGTTGGCGAACCCGTAGTTTCAATTTTAAACTGTAAATTGCATCGCAGATGTTAGTCCATTTGTGGACTCGCAACCTCTGGTTCCAGGAGAGGGGGCCCCCTCCCTGCTGCTCAGCTGCCGAGGCCAATCCCAGCAAGCTTCAAGGCCAGACTGTGGGCAAAGTGTCAGCATGTCGGCAGAGCGGCAGCAATTGGCCACAATCTTCTGCAATTGGCCACAATCTTGAAGGAAGCATTCTGAGTACAATCACACATTTTTGTAGCAGTCTGCTCATCCTTAGCATGGAAAGGGCATTGAAATCCCTTTAAATGTCATGCCATGCCAGTGCTTTCTTAGACAGTGATGGCACCGCTGCCCTCCTGAGAGCCCTGCACCAAAATAGTCCCACATCAGCACGATTTGGGGGGTGGGGGCACTATTTCCCTGTTTCTCAGGAAAGGGAAGGGAGAATGATGACTTTCTAGGAGGGGATATGTGTATGAGGGAGGACAAAAGATCCGGGGGGGGAGAGCTGTCCCACCATTACCTAGGATGCTCTTGCAAGGGATCACCCTTGCAAAACAGTGCATGTGGACTAAATCGCACTCCTGCTCCCCTGGCAGCTTGCTGCCAGTGGGCTATTCCTCTCATGAAAGGGTCAGTGTACTAGGCAGGACCATGGCGTTGTAAGCCCTAGGTCTTCCATCAGATTGCATGCTCACGAGCTGAGCTAACCCAACAAAGGGGCCCCAATTTACTTGGGGCCCCAACTCTCTCTGGTAAGAACTTTTGATAGAACCTTTGCACTTTTGATAGAACCTTTGCACTGCAACCCCCTCCTCCCCTGGGAAGACTTGCATGTGCTCAAAGGAGATTTTGATGTTCCTTGTGTCAGAGCCAGGCTGCGTGTGCGGACGGGTGTGGGGACAGATCTGTACTCCCATTCAAAATTCCCAGATTAGATCCAGCATTGTGCCATATGCAGATCTGCCAGCGTGGGGAATTGCAGGAGAGGGGAGTCCTGATTTGCAGCCACCCCAAGAGAGCAGGGTCACCGTTTCGGGGCACAAACAAGGGTGCACATGTCCACATGGTCTGGCAGGGGGCTCACTTTGACAGCTACTTGGTGGCAGTCACCATAGACAGGGAGAGCAGTTACCGGAGTACGCATCCCCGTGGCTTTCTTCCATATGGCAACCTAGATCAATATAGACTCCCAGTGGCCTGACACTCTTGTGAGAGAGCTGTCTGTGGGAGAATCTCACCACACATTATTAGAGATTGTGGCAGGCACCCCTGTCCCCACAGACAGTTCTTCTCATGAGTTGTGAGGGCGTGTCCCTGGCACTCTCTTGAGCGAGCGTGGTCCACTCTGGCTCAGCATCCATCGGGATTTGAACTCAGGTTTGTCCATATAATCCCTCCAGATTAGTTTGTACATATAAGCCCTGGCTGCTTTGGTAGTCAAATAAAAAGTGAAGGGAAGAGGTCAGTCTTCACTCTAGTGAACCACCAATATGGCTTTCCATTTCTTGTGGGGTGAAGATGTTCCCTTCCTATTCACTTATTTTTGTGGAACTGATAGGCCTTCATTGTTGTACTCTAATAACAAAAGCCATGAAGGAAATTTCCCTCAGTCAGAGCCAAGCCTACCATTAGGTGAGGTGGGTGAGATAACTCTCCTCAGATTCCGGGGCAGATTCTGGAGTGTCGTTATAGAGCAGTGCATTGTCAGTTTCTTCAATGTATTGCATTTTTACCACCGAGGAGGTGGCATTTGGATTATTTGCCTCAATCACGAAAATATCTTGAGCTGCCTCAGTCCTAAGTTTATATAAGACTCGGGTATGTGTGGGCTTCAAAAGTGAAGGCTATTAATTGGCATTAAGGCGCTTTGAAATATAATAAAAGATGAAATAATAACCTGGCTGAGAGCCACCAATCCAAGCTGGGCACTAAGTCGTGCAAGACTTAGTGGTTTCGTTAAGTTGTTCATCTCTCATTATGGAGTAAAGAAGCCAAGAAAAATCCTTCCTGACATGTTCTCTGGAAATTTCTCTCCTGCTCCCACTTATCCCACCTCAACACCCTCAAGTGATATCTCCCCCCACCCCCTGTCAACACACACACTTGTTCTAAAGCCTGTTGGTGAAAGAGAAAAGTCTCCAAAAGTAGCAGGTGTCCTTAAGAACTGTCAAAACACATCAAGGCTGCAGCTGGAGCACGGCTGGCCCTCAGCACTCAACCTGACCCTTGCGTCCAGCAGTGCCAACCTAGTCCCTGCGGCCCTGAGGTAATTAGGGCTTGGATGTGAAGTGGAAGGGAGTTAGGAATTTGTAGTGTCTCAACTAGTTCAAAATGTTGTATCCCCCTATCCAGTAACCAATATCACTGAACTTAATCTTTCTCCATCCCAATCTCTTGTGCATATTGTTGAGCATGTCCACAATGGCAAATATTTCATGTGTGGTGTGGGGGGTATAGTGTTATATATACTGCTGGTAGATTAGGTGATCATTCCTAATTCTATGGCATCTCAATACAGAACTGTTTTGAGTTGTAAGGCACCCAGAAATGAGGTACCATCTTTGAGGTACAAAGTCCCTCAGTGCTGACAACCTTTATTTAGAGGAATGGTGCACAACTCCTGACTATAGCTCCACCTTTCTTTTCCACTTTATGAGATTTCTGGATCTCTCAGCAGCTTTTAATACCATCAACATGGTATCCCTCTAACATAAGAATAGCCCTACTGGATCAGGCTCAAGGTCTATCTAGGCCAGCATCCTGTTTCCCACGGTGGCCTACCAGATGCCTCTGAGATGTCCACAGGCAAATGATGAAGGCATGCCTTCTCTCCTGATGTTTTTTCCCTGCAACACCCTTTCTGGATCGTCTGAGGGGTTTGGGGATAGTAGGCACTGCTTTCTCTTGGGGTAAGTTCCATATAGTAGCATTCAAAATCTGTTATATGGAGTACCTCAGGTCTCCATTCTGTCATGAAAGTTTTTTAACATCTATATGAAACCTCAAGGTGAGGTCATCAGGAAATTTGGTGCTGGGTGTTATGCTGATGTCACCCAACTCTATCTCTCCATGTCATCATTATCAGGAATGGCATTATCTCCCTAAATGCCTGCCTACAAGCAGTCATGGGCTGGATGTTACCAGTTGCAAGGGAGTAATGGCAGGAGAGAGGGCATGCCCTCAACTCCTGCCTGTGGCTTCCAGCAGCATCTGGTGTGCCACTGTGCGAAACAGGATGCTGGACAAGATGGGCCTTGGGCCTGATCCAGCAGGGCTGTTCTTATGTTCTTCTTATGTTAAATCCAAGCAAGACAGAGGCACTCATTGAAGGGTCATAATCTGGAGGATGGGATAGAATTTCCTGTTCTGGATAGGGATGTGCGAACAGGTTCGACATTCGACGTGTTTGACGTTGAACCTGTTTGGTTCGAAGGTTCAGGGTTGAACCGAAACATCCCCTGTTCGGTCCAACCCTGGACCAAACACCCCTGACTGTTCAGGGGTTTGCAGACCTTTATTTTAAAACTTTTTTTTAAAAAAAAAGTTACCTTATGCCCTTTGGGGGAGTTGTTGGAGGCTGTGGGGGGCGGGGGGGTCCACAGAGGTACCCCCTCTCCCCGCCGGTCTCCATTGCAGCCCAAACTGGCTCGGGCCTCCCCCCGCCGATGTGGTGGCCATTTTGAAGGTCTCTGCATGGCCTGGGTTACGCAGAGGTCAACTGCAGGGGGAAGGCCCGAACTGGTCGAAGGGCTGGCCTCGAACCGGGCCAGCTAGTTCTGTGCACACCCCTAGTTCTGGATGGGGTTACACTCCCGCAGAAAGAACAGGTATATAGTTTGGGAGTGCTCTTGGATTTTGGTCTCACCCTGGTGTCTCAGGTTGAGGATATGGCCAAGAGTGCTTTTTATCAGCTCCGGCTGATATGACAGCTCCGCCTGTTCCTTGAAGGGAATGACTTCCAAACAGTTTTGCATCAGCTGATAGCCTCCAGGTTGGACTACTGAAATTCACTCTATGTAGGACTAACTTTGTATGTAGTCCAGAAACTTCAGTTAGTCCAAAATGCAGCAGTTAGACTGGTCTCTGGGGTAGCCCAGAGAGACCATATTATGCCTATTTAATTGCACAGTTGCACTGGCTGCCTACATTACTAGGCAAAATATAAGGTGCTGGTTATTACTTTTAATCACTGAACAGCTAAGGCCTGGGTTACCTGAGAGAGAGAGAGAGAGAGAGAGAGAGAGAGAGAGAGAGAGAGAGAGAGATTGACTCTGCAAGATCCCCACCACTCATTAAGATGATCAGGAGAGGTCCATCTTTGGGTGCCATCAGTTCATCTGATGGCAACTTGGGATCAGGCCTTCTCAGTCGCTGCCCTGGGTTGTGGAACACACTCCCCTTGGATCTAAGAAGGTTAGCATCCCTGGAGGCCCTCAAGAGAGCCAGAGACTCAGCCTAGCTCTTAATATTTAATTGGTTTTAATAGTTTTTAATGAGTTTTATTTTAAATATTTTAATTGTTTTATTTTATGTTAATATTTTAAATGGTTTAAATTTTTATTGTAAACTGCCCTGAGCTAATTGTGGATGGGGTATAGAAATTTTATATATATATATATATATATATAGAGAGAGAGAGAGAGAGAGAGAGAGAGAGAGAGAGAGAGAGAGAGAGAGAGAGAGATATCCTTGCCGTGGCATCTTCTGAAAGCTACATTTTGCCACCTTGCTATGTGTAAGAGTGTATAAAGGGGTTTTCCAATGTGTATTAACCATGATAGCTAAAGGAAACCTCCATGTAAAGATGCAGTATATCTCTGAATAGTAGAAGCTTTGGGACAGACAGATAAAAGGGGATGGCCATCACTTCTTACCCTACTTGTGAGCACCCACAGGTATCTGGACAAAGTTGAATTGGATACTGAGCAAGATGGATTTTTGTTTGATCCAGCAAGGCATTTTCTATTTCACAGAATATGTTTCTGAGTATATCCAAGCAGGAGAATCTCTTACAGGAGGCATCAACCCATTTCTGGAAGATGTTAACCTGCTAGCTGGCCAAAAGACTTTATTATACATGCTGCTAGTTGAACATGTTGTGTGAAGGTTCAGTAATAATAGGATATGGGTCAATTGCTTCAAGAAAGTGTTTTTGAATATTTATTATTAATAGCAAACCTGTAATATACATCTCAGAGATCCTGTATAAAGACCTTTCTTTCATGTAAGACTAACAGAGTTTTTGCATACTCATTTGATCAGTCCATGAGCAAGACCTGTAACATTCCATCAGCTTCAGGAAAATATTTCATCTCAATGGCAGTAAAGGGCAATGACTCACGTAGAAATAACATGGGAGCTGTTATCTTGGACTTGACCCATGCTTCGTCTGTTAGCAACCAGCAGCAGATGTTTCAGAAAGGAAGTAATGATCTTTGCAGTAGGCAAATGCTGTACAAACTTTGCTGAAAGCTTCATCTGAATACAGTAACAGCACGGCAGTAATCCTTTTACTGACATCGAGCCAAACTGTACACATAGGCATCCCTCCTCTGGCTTTTCTGTTTATTTTCTATTTTGTTGTTTTAAATTATCTACATCCCCTCCATGCTAGCATCTGGTCATGCTAGCATCTGGTTGTACATTCCTGACTCCTAGACGATAGCGGGTGGTATGACCTGTGCTCCTGTAACCAGACACATTTCCTTTTGGGGTTCAGCTCCTGCTACCATACCTGCACTGTCTCAACATAGATGAAGGATGAGAACAACCGCCCTCTACACCTCTGAACTTGTTTTCAGGGCTGTGAGTTCGGTCCAGTCCCCTCCTAAAGGCAAAGCCAGCCTTCAGGAGGGGTCTGGAGTCTTATACTAAGCAAGGCCCTGATGGCACAAATGTAATTTGAGCCAAACGTTAAATGTGTGGAGCCATCCCTGGGCCTCGACTCTGGTTGAACCTGCTTCTAGGCATAGGATGGCATTCAAGATACATCTAGGCACCTGAAATATGGCACGAGGGAATCTAGACTGGACCACTTCCATAGGTTTGAAATTACAGGTGAAACAGATCTGGACCCCATAGAGTATTTGTGCCAACATTTTGGCCGGGTACACCTTAATAGTCACTGAGAAAAAATGCCCCCCTTTAGTGTGGAGAAAATATTAATATAGCAGATGCGCTCCTCTGAGCACTTGCTGCAGCATGTTCGCATTGTGCACCCCATGTCCCATTTGCATGAAAAACGAAACCTAAGTACTTATAGGTCCTAACCTGCTCAACCCTACTCCCATTAATTTGCCATTTGTGTTCTTTCAGTCTTTTAGCAAACACCATAACCTTAGTCTTTGGGGTATTTATAATTAGCGACTCGTCTTCACAAAACTGTGTGAGTCTTTGTAATGCCCTCCTTATGCCAACTAATGTTCTCAATAGTATAGCCACATCATCGGCATAAAGTAGGATCGAGATGGATCTGCCCGCTAGCTTAGGTGGATGGAGGTCAGGATTCTCCAGAAGGGGAATTAAAAAATTAATATAAAAAATAAACAAGAAGGGAGCAAGTCTACATCCTTACCCCTTCTGCATGGCTACCAGTTTGGACAGATGACCTTTGTTATTGCACTTAACTCTCAGTGAGGTGTTTTCATATAACATATGGATAAGGAGCAGTTGTGGATTTATACATGTTTTGGCCAGCTTGCTCCAAATTCACAATCTAGGAATGGAGTCAAAGGCAGCTTTAAAGTCAATAAATGCCACAAGGAGGAGGGTTTGCCAGAATAACTTTCCATTAAATGCCGTAAAACCAAAGCCTGTCTAGTGTGGATCGACCGACTCAGAACCCAGCCTGTTTGTCCCTAAGGATATTCTCTTGTTCCGTCCAATCAATAAGCTTGTTACAAAGATGCCTGGCATACATTTTGCTAATTATGCTCAGCAAACTTATTGGGTGATAATGAAGTGCACATATAAGGAAGCTCTGTGAGGAAGTGCCAGGAGCCCACTGACCCTCAGTGATGTGTTTCCAAGCTTAAAGATTCTTCAGGAGCATGAGCAGCACTCAAAAGTCATAGGAACATAGGAAGCTGCCTTATACCAAGTCAGACCATTGGTCCACCTATCTCAGTATTGTCTAGACTCTAGACCAGGGATTTTCAGCGTGTGGGTCCCCAGATGTAATTGGACTTCATCTCCCATAATTCCCAACCAAAGGCCACTGGGGCTGGGGATTATGGGAGTTGAAGTCCAATAACATCTGGGGACCCACACGTTGAGAAACCCTGCTCTAGACAGACTGGTAGTGGCTTCTCCAAGGCTGCAAGCAGGAGTTTCTCTCAGGAGTTTCTCCCTATTTTGGAGATGCCAGGGAAGGAATCTGGAACCTTCTTCATGCAATCATACTACAAATTCCTTTGTGATGGAAGCACAAATGATCCATCTCAATTCTGCAGAGAGTGAGAGATATGTGCTACCAACGGCTTGCAGTACGACAGTTCACTCTGGGTTCTGCAAAACCAGTACCAAATCCACTACCGACATTTGCTTTTCAGCAGATTAAGGCACTGGACTAGGCAGGACTTAGGTCTGATCCAGCAAGGCTGTTCTTATGTTCTTAAAAATAAATAGAGCCCAGGCATTTAAAACAATTAGCCAAGCTGGTCAAAAACAAGCCACGTGGCAACCCTGAAACTGAACTGGTCTTGAGCCCAAACCCCGCTGGTTGCTCACTGTTCCTATACCTGAAAGCTTTGCACAAATACAGTTGCGATAACATTTATGAAATCATGGGGGAAGCCAAGGACTCCACAGTCCACTGGTAGCTGTATGAATATCAAAGCCTTCAGCTTATTGACTTTTTGAGTTTCTGAAGATGGAACATGCTGATTTTCTCCCCCTCAAACCCCTGCAGTAGAGTCAGCTTGACAATGAATGGATCATTTCATGAGAATTTGATTCATGTAAGTACACTGCTGACCTCACCATGAATCTAATTTGAGTCGGACACAGAGGAACATACCTTGAGGAGTGAGCCCAGTCACCCCTTCTAAGACAGATGTATCAACTTTCAAAAATGTATCAAACCTGGTAACAACTATTATTTCTCTTTCAAGGAGAAGCCAGCTATGCAGTCTTCATTGGCTGGCCCCAGTGACAGTCACAGAACCGTCTATCTTCTGCCTCTCCATCCAGCTGCACAGAGTGCTGATTGACTGACCCCTGTGACAACCACAAAGCAACCCCTTGCCTAAAACAATATTTTAAGAAAACCTTTGGCTTTAGCAGGGGAAAGAGCAAACACACACTGAAATGGATAAACATGCCAGTGAGGCAAAAATCTGCACTGGGGTAGTGGATAAATTTATCAGTAGAGGAGTGAAGCAAGTGGAAGCCATAGCAGAAAAACCTACATCTGCTCCTAGAGAGGGATTTGCCTCTTTCTTTGGGGCTTAAGTGCCTATTCACGCAACCATAATTTACATAGTAGATAGGGCTGTGTAGTTATGTCAGTTTGATGAGAATGTTGGAACCAGTGTGCCCTCTGTCGGGCATTATCGGAAGGAGTTCTGCCATGACAGGAGGGACCCCAAGAGTCAGAACTCCAACTAAAATCCCTTCTGTCATGGCGGAATTCTATCACAGTTCTGACATGCCAGTCGGACCAACTGCTTCTCAGCTGAAAGGAGGCTTCTCTTTCACCCAGTTGGGATTTAAAAGTTAAAGGTGAGCCCCCTTTAACG
The DNA here is from genome assembly GCF_027244095.1 of Hemicordylus capensis. NCBI lineage: Eukaryota > Metazoa > Chordata > Lepidosauria > Squamata > Cordylidae > Hemicordylus > Hemicordylus capensis. The sequence goes on along the minus strand of NC_069660.1, from coordinate 36,553,199 downwards.
TTTAAATCCAGACAGAGTGTTGGAAAACTGTCAGATTTCTGATCCAATCTGACCTTACAGTTTGGGGTGGGGGCAAGTCAGCCCTTCCGACAATTTCTGTTTCAAGTCAGTATTGGATCTGACATTTTTTGCCATGCACAGGCCAAACAGCAAACTCACTGAGATGACATTTTCCAATAGAATTTGACATGCTGAACCAGGAGTGTGAATGGTGCAGAGAGTACAGTTCACCAATATCCTGATTCGAGCTCTTTTTCAAACATTTTGCAGGACATGGCAAGTTGAAATCTGGATACAGAGCACACACTGGACAGAGAGTATTCAAGATGCCCAGGTCTGCTGCAAAAACCATCTCATGGTGTCTTTGAAATGTAAAGCCTATCAAGTGAGGTCAAGTGGGTCTGAAGTTTGGAATGTTTATGTTCCAAACTATAAAACCAGGAGCTGTCAGACCTGGATCCTCTCAGGCCGTGGAGAGGCAAAAAAAGGTCATTCACGGGAATACAATAGCAGCATCTACTTCCCACTTGTATCAGACTTAGAACATTTTATGAGAGTCAGGGAGTAACATATGGTGCACTCCATCTTATTTTCTGAAAAGTTTTCTTTGCTGGTTTCTTTGTAGTTCCCTCTTAGTTGGGTGGTGGCACACAAGCTGAACTCCTCCCTGACATCCCTCAGGTCTCCCGTAGGATCAAATCTTACTCTAGCTCTGATAGTGACACATGATGAACCCACACTGCCCCCTAGTGAGTTACATTTTTGAAGTCCATCGCTTTCTACCGGGCTAAATGGCATATTCCTTAAAAAGCAGGAATTTCTGGGAACCTTAGATGCAGCACAAGAACGCATGTTTTCTCCTGTGAAGAAGCTTCAATCAGGTTTTTCTTAAATCCATCTATAAACATAAAATCTACATCAGTGAGACTGTATTACTTTTTTTCTTTTCTTTTGGTGTTATAACCTGCCCTAATTACATGACATTCACATGTTGCAGAAATAGTATACAAAACGCTTTTGGGGTGACTCCTGCGAAAACAGTCTGTGATCTGTATAAGACAGAGAGAGTGTTCATTTCTTGAATTTAACTAGACAGAAGCCAAAGTGTATAAACCAAATTTTGCTACTCTAGTGTGGATCCCCATTACACCACCGTAAATCCTGAACAGTTCCTTTGACATCAAGGAGTAATTCTGGGTTTCTGCCGACATAGCTGAGTCCCCAGGGCCCTATGAAATATTTGCAATCAAATCTAAGATGACATAAAGCGCACAAAACTCAACTAGTTTTGGATTTCATTTCAGCCCAGGCTCTCAGATCAGCCTCATCAAAAGATTCTTTCAGGTTCATGAACCTTTCAGTCAAACCTTGGCCTAGTTTCAAGTCAGCCTTGCTCTGATTTACAGTTTTGTATTGGAATAATGTGCTGTCCGTGGCTTTGGCTCATTGTGATGCAAAACGTGTCAGTTTCAGCTGTGTTTAACTTTGAGATTGAGAGGGCCCAGAGGGTTAACCTGAAATTGAAAACCAAATTCATGGATGGGGTGGCATGAGAAACTGCACTGGTTAAAACTAAATAAAATAGAGGCACAAAAGTTGAATTTTGAGTTCTGCTCAGCTTTATAGACTATGACCCCACCAGGAACCCCAATCAAAAAGACTCAAAGCACATTTTTAATGTGAGCCTTGATAGAATCCTTTGGCCAGTCCCTCCAATCCATGCTTGAGAAGTAAGCAAAAATTCAATTGCATCTGACTTGGCCAAAGAGACACTTAGGATCACTTGCATCTTCTGTTTGTTGACACGTGTGATGATACATTAGTATTATAATTCTCTCTGGAAAAAATGGCAATTTATCCCCCCTGAATATTATGATGAAAATGTTTTTCTTTTAAAAAATCAGTTTTCAACAACCTCCTTTTTAAACATTGAAAAGTAATACTTTTAATAAACATGGATCACATTTCCAAAATTGCTTTTCTTTCAAAATGAAATCAAGTCGTATTAGCATAGTATTGAATATACACCTAGCTAGAACCTGAACCATGTACAGCACTCCAATATATTGGGATGCATAAAAACTGTGATCCAAACACTCCAGTCACACAAGTACTCCATCCTGTCCAAAATGAAAGATTTGGACTCACCGAATTTGTATTGAGTATTGAACCACCTGGAGATGTCAGGGAATGAAACTGGGACCTTCTGCATGCAAGTAGATACTCTTCCACTGAGCTATGGCCTCACCACCTAAGAGTAATATCCTACAGCACTCACATATAATCACCCATTCAAATGCAAACCAAGGCAGAACCTGCTTAGCAAAGGGGACAATTCATGCTCACTACTGCAAGATCAGCTCTCTTCCCCATGTTGTGCCAAAAAACCCCCACAACTTCATGGAAAAGGTGTGTTTGAAGAAGGGATTGGAAGGAAATAAGAGAGGAGACATCACACACAAGTGTTCCAGAAGGCAGACCCAAGAACAAGGGGCAGCGAAAGAGAAAGAGCAAAGATGTTGAAGGGAGTGGGAGGTTTTCAGACAGCTGAGGGATGGATATGTAGCAGCACGTGAGTGTAACAGGATATGAGATCTGAGAGACAGGGAGGGTCAAGGCTATGGAGGGCTTTGGAAGTAATGACCAGGAGCTTGAGCTGGGTCCAGAAGCAGAAGAAGCCAATGGAGGGATTTAAAGTGGGCAGGGCATGCTTGGAGTAACAAGACAGATGAACATATTGGCATTGGTGTGCTGGATGGTGATGAAAGAACTGCGATAAACCAATGGCAAAATAGCAAGGATTAGGATGCCATCGTCAAGGGGAGAGATGGCAAGGGTATGAACTAGAGTTTTTTTGCAAAGGAGCCCGAGAGGAAGGGTCATATTCTTGTGAGATTGTCAATAGAGAAGCGACATGATTTGTCGAAAGACAAAATGTGGAATAAAGGCAAGAGAGGTGTCAAACATAAAGACATGGCTTTGGGCCTGTTCGGCCGGGTGGATGGCATTGGCAACCTACAGATGTTTACCACTTGGTCACATCTTAGAAGTTTAGCTGTGTTACACAAGGGAAACTGCATGGTTCTGATGCGATTTGGGATGTAGCAGATAAATGGATTTAATTATCAAGAGTTTATATGCTGCTTTTCTGTCAAAGCTGCTAAAGCAGCTCACAACATAAAACCATAAAATAATTAATAAAACAGGAACAAGCTCAATATCAATAGCGTACATAGGGACATCTGTTCCCACCCTGTTAAGTTATAGCTACTGACTATAACTTCAGTTGTACCCTTGCGAGTACTTTTTTTTTTCCAGCACATAGCAGAAGGAAAGAGCACCTACCTGGACACTCCTCCACCACACAAAGAGGAATGTCTCCACAGATAAAGAAGTTTTCTAGATGGCAGTAAAAGACTCTATAAAACGGAGCTTGCAAATAAACAGAAGACAAGAGCTTGCAGAGAATCCAGTCCCTCTTGCAGATTGTCACTGTCTTTTCTTCCAGGATCTGACAAGAAGATCATTTTGAAAGAAGGCTCCTGGCCCGATTTACATTTGCCCCTGCTGAGGGCTCTTGATCTTTGCGGTTAACTCATTTCACCAGAAAAGAAATTTGAAAGGCAGTGGGTTACTCATTGGTTGATCACAAAAAGCAAGAGCCAGGACATTTTTTCACACAGGGCTTTTGGCTCACAGCTCCTCTGGAATGGAGCGTGTGTGTTAACATATCTGCCAGATTTACTCTCTGTGAGCTACTGGGGAGCACTTCACACGTGATTCGGGTTTTTCATTGTGTGTTAGAATCTAGCCCAAATTTATATCCAAGATTAATAAATCCACTTTTTGCGTCGGTTTTGTGGGGCATCTACTCGAAGTAAAGCCTCACAGTAACTACTCAAAGTAAAGCCTCGCAGTAAACTCACAGTAAAGTCTACTGTTCAAAAAATGCCCAAGAGTGTAGGGGTGTGCACAAAATTGGCTAGCCCGGTTCGATATAGTAGGGATGTGCACGGAACTGGCTGGCCCGGTTCGGTTTGCTTGCGAACTGCACCCGAACCTGACTGGGCCAGTTCGGTCCAATACCCCCCGAATCCCTCCCAGTTCAGTTCAGTCAGGGGAGGGTGAGTCACGAATTATTATTATTTTCTAATTAAAAATAATAAATTTTTACCTGTAGCCCCTTGTGGGGGGGACTTCCCAAAGGCCGGGGGGGTCTGGCTGAAAAGGTTTTCCCTCCCCCCCCCCGCTGGCCTTTTAAGTCACCACCGCAGCGCGTCCTGGGCTGATTTTTGGCGTGTTCGGGCTTGCAAATATCGGCACGGTGGCCATTTTAGAGGCTGATGCACATGCTCAAATGGCCTCTGTGAGACCTGGCAAGGCCTAGGGCCTTGCAGGGACCATTTGAGCATGCGCAGCGGCAATTTTTTAAAAAAATTTTTTAACAAAATGGCTGCCGAGAACAAAATGGTCATCGCATATGCTCAAATGGCCTCTGCAAGGCATGGCATGGCCTAGGGCCTCACAGAGGCCATTTGAGCATGCACGGTGGCCATTTTGTTCTCAGCAGCCATTTTGTTAAAAAAAATATTTTTAAAAATGGCCGTCGTGCATGCTCAAATGGTCCCTGCAAGGCCCTAGGCCTTGCCAGGTCTCACAGAGGCCATTTGAGCATATGCGGTGGCCATTTTGTTTTTGTGGCCATTAAGAGGCCGGTGGGGGGAGGGAGAACCTTTGCAGACCCCCCCCCCCCGAGCCTTTAGGCAGCCTCCCAAAGGAGCTATGGGTTAATAATAATATATATTTTTTTAAAATCACGAACTCGGGAGAGGGGTTCAATCTGGTCTGGCTGGACTGGGGGGGGTCAGTTCTAACCCAAACTCAAGCCCCCAAACCAGTTCACACATCCCTGCAATACAGGTCTGAAGCAGACCCAAACTGGACCAGGCCAGTTCGGTTCTGCACCCCCTAAAAAAACCTGCCTCCATTCAGTTCGGAGGGGGGTCACAATCTTTTAAAAAAAATTGTACTCACCCCCTCCAGTTGACTTCTCCGAGACCACGGGGAGGGGTCCTCCAGAGGTTCGCCCTTCCTTTGCTGGCCTCCATTATGCGGCAAATCGCCCTGTTTGGATGGTCTTCAGTCTTTCCGGGCCATTTCAGTGGCCGCCACACATGCCCAGTGGACTTCTGCATGGCCAGGTAGAAGTCCATTGGGCATGCACGGCAGCCTCCAAAATGGCCACTGTGACAAGGGTGAGGCCCGGAATGGGCCAAAGACTGCCCAAACAGGGCTATTTGCCACATAATGGAGGCCAGCAGAGGGAGGGCAAACTTCTGGAGGACCCCATCCCCCATGGGCTTGGAGGGGTTGAGTACAATTTTTTTCAATTACCAAACCAAATGGGCTAGGTGGGTGGGTTCAGTTCAATATCAGACCATCAAACTGAATAGGTTCTATGTCAAACCTGTTTGACATCAAACCTGTGTGCACATCCCTTTGGACAGTATTTGGACAGTAATTGTATTTGGACAGTAATTATTACAAATGAAGGATTGTTAGATCTGTTGATCCAATAGGGATGACAGAAATAAGGAATTCATTTTCTATTAGCTGGCAGTGGCTATGCATATTCTCTGCTAGGTTTTTGTTCGCACGAGGAGGGCTGTGTGAAAATGAAGACTGTTAGATTTTAGAAGGATTAATTTCCTGCTTCCTTTCTCCAAACTATTTGGAAACTCATAAATCTCATTACATCCAGAAGCGATTACAAGTTTGTAAGCCAGTTCAGGATTGTGGCCTTTGGGACACTGACAAGGTGGAAAATAGATCAGAGGTTATTCACTAAGAAAGATCACAAATATATTACGGCTTAATCTTTAGACAGAGATGAGGATTTAGCAAAAGACCTTTTTTCCCCATGATGTTCTTCTGTCTATTCTAGTTTACAGTTTGGAAATCCATCAGTGTGTAATGGAAGGATAGTAATATGTTATATTAGTTACAGGCTAGATTAAGGTTATTGTGTTATTAATCCTGTCTGTCACTATCTTTGACTAGAGAAAATCATATTTGTTATTTAGAAGCTGACCTTCCGTTCCCCTTCCACTCTGTACACACAAACTAGCCAGCTGTGCTCCATTCACTCTGAAGTGCCCTCTTAGTTCTCCAGGTAAGAGATGAAGTTGATCTTCTGTTCAAACTAATTAGTGGAAAATTAATTCTCTCTGACAACCCCCATCTCAAGATAGTTTGGAATCCTGCCTTCACATGTCCTAAAAGCCCCTAGGTTGCTTTTCCTGTTATTGGCATTATGACTTGCAAAACTCCAACTGGACTGAATTGCAGTGGGTGACTGTGGAGGCGGTGGGGGGGAACCATCCCCAGTCCTGAAGTGTCTTTCCTTTTAAAAGATGGGACTCGGAGCCAAACTTGATGAGACACTGGAGTTCTGAGATTGGACCTCCAGTCTTTTTTAAATTTCACTTAAAAGCAACTGGGGGAGAGGGGAGAAAAATCAATGGGGGCCACAGCATTGGGAAGGTTAACAGTTTCCCCCATGGCATTTTCCTGATCTAAATCTGCTCTCCCCACCCCAAATACTACGTGCCCTGAAGCAATATCTTGGGCCTCAAGTTTATTTGCTTCAGGGTACAAAGTAGCTCGAAAGAACAATTTCGCTTGGGGAAATGGAGCGGGGGGGGGGAAGGGTTAAACTCCTTTCCCCCAGCATGGCTGTTCTTGCTCCAGCTTGGGACCACTACAGCTGCCATTAAAAGAATTCACAGGTCTCCTGTTAACCGAGCAAAGAGGCACCTTTAAAAGTGCTGATTCTCTTCTATTTAGCATGGGGAGAGCAACTGTCCCTGTACAACCGCAGCATAGCATTTCTCCAGTGGTTGTTGCTGGTGTCTATCCTATCTTTCTTTTTAGAAGCACAGCACATTTGAGACAGCGGACAGCACATTTGGGACAGGGGATCCATTGATTTGGACCATGAGCTACTCGGGGCAAGGAGTTGTCCTCTTATATTCAGGGTAAACTGGGGTATACATGGATGGTACAATATTTATTATTATTATTTTACACAGTCAGACAGGTGTTATTGACTGGTTTGTTTTATCCAGACATCAAGTCCTTCCCAAGGACCTGGGATGACAGAATTTTATTGTCAATGTTGTTGCTGTTGTTATAGGTATCGTCGCAGAATATAGGCTGTTCCCAGTAAAGCTGCTTTTTGTAATTGGCTGATGGTGATTTCTGTGGCCCTATGGTGTTGAGGTGCCCTTCAAGGTCTTTTGGAACTGCACCCAGGGCGCCAATTACCGCTGGGATTATTTTGGTCTTTTTCTGCCATAGCCTTTCAATTTCAATTTGTAGATCTTTGTATTTGGTGATTTTTTCTATTTCTTTTTCTTCTACTCTGCTATCCCCTGGTATTGCTATGTCGGTTATTTTCACTTGTTTTTCTTTCTTCTCAACTACAGTTATATCTGGTGTATTGTGTGGCAGATGTTTGTCTGTTTGTAGTCGGAAGTCCCATAATATTTTTAAATCTTCATTTTCATCAACTTTTTCAATTTTATGGTCCCACCAATTTTTGGCTACAGGTAGCTTGTATTTTTTGCAGATGTTCCAGTGTATCACCCTGCTACTTTGTCATGCATATGTTTGTAGTCAGTCTGTGCGATCTTTTTACAACAGCTGATTAGGTGGTCCACAGTTTCATCTGCTTCTTTACTTCTTTACTTTTTCTGCTCGGTTCTTGACTTGTTCTTTCTTGTAGGCCTGCTTTCTTTCATTGGTGTTGAATAGTTTCACATTATTGACCATTTGAAGTGCATCTTCTTCACTGTCCTTTATATATTCTTCAAGGCCTCTTTTCTCCTCCTCTACTGTTTGATGGACTTGCAGCATTCCTCCTCCACCTGAGCTGCGAGGGAGGTAGAGCCTATCTACATCACTGCAAGGGTGCAGAGCATGATTGATGGTCATGATTTTCCAGGTCTTACAACCTAGCGTCTCTAGCTCAGCTTGGGTCCAGTCTATTATTCCTGCAGTGTATCTGATAACAGGTATAGCCCAGGTGTTTATGGCTTGTATGGTGTTCCCGCCATTGAGTTTGGACTTGAGGATTTTTCTAACTCTCCTGATGTATTCACTTCAATTTTTTCTTTTAACTTCAGTGTGTGCAATGTTATCAGCCTGGAGAATGCCCAGGTATTTGTAATGTTCTTTCTCTTCCAGGTTCTTGATCTTGCTTCCATTGGGCAGTTCTATTCCTTCTGTTTTTGTTATTTTCCCTCTGTTCATTATTAATGCAGCACACTTGTCTAGTCCAAACTCCATTGCTATATCACTACTGAATATACGGACAGTGTTTAGCTGTGATTCGATTTCTGACTGGGACTTTCCATACAACTTCAGATCGTCCATGTACAGCAGATGGTTGATTTTACTTGATGTTTGAGATGTTTGGTATCCGTGGCCTGTTTTGTTTAGTATTTGTGAAATTGGGTTCATGGTGATTACAAACAACAGAGGGGACAGTGAGTCCCCTTGGAAAATACCTCTTCTAATGCTAACCTGTCCAAGTGTCTCGCCATTGATTGTTAACTGTGTACTCCACATGCTCATTGCTTTTTTTATAAATATCTGAATGTTTTTGCTGACACCAGTTGTTTCTAAACATTTTAGTATCCATGTGTGAGGCAATGAGTTGAAGGCTTTCTTGTAGTCAATCCATGCAACACTTAGATTTGTTTTTCTTCTCTTGCAATTTTCTAAAATCATTTTGTCAATCAGCAGCTGGTCTTTTGTGCCTCTGGTGTTCGGGCAATTTCCTTTCTGTTCAACTGGAAGCTGCTTATTAGTTAATAAATGTTGCATGACTTCATCTGCTATTATTCCAGTTAATAATTTGAACATGGTTGGCAGGCAGGTTATCGGTCTATAATTACTTGGAACTGCACCTTTTGCTGGGTCTTTCATGATGAGATGAGTTTTCCCAGTTGTTAGCCATTGTTCAATATCACCTCCTTGCAAAATATGATTGAGCTGTTTTGATAGTTGTTTATGAAGGCTTGTTAGGTGTTTAAGCCAAAAGCCATGCAGTTCATCGTCGCCTCGAGCAGTCCAATTTTTAATTTTCTTTGCTCTTTCACTTATTAATTCTGGTGTTATTATTAGATCTTGCATTTGTTGGTTACATTTTTCGACCTCTTTCATCCAGCCTGCTTTTTTATTATAATCTATTGGATTGTCCCATAATTTCCCCCAGAATTGCACTGTTTCTTCTTTATTTGGTGTTTCTACGTTTCTTGCAGTTTTTCCTTCTATGCTTTGGTAGAAACGTCTCTGATTCGACTGGAATTGGAGATTCTGCCTGTGTTGTGTAGTTCTGGCTTCATATCTGCTAATCTTCTTTGACTGCTGTTATTTGCTGCTTTATTATTTCCAGGACTTCTCTAATTTTCCTTGAATCTAGGTGGTATTTTTGGATCAGATACTGTTTGGTGTTTTCATTCTTCAGTTTCTTGTCTTTCATATCTTTCAATTTACTAGCATCTGATCTGAGCCTGGAGATTTTATTTTTTAATCAAATCTTCCATTTAGGTGATGTACTGCTTTCTTTTTTTACAGGTCCACTGATCTTATATCCAAGCTCTTGTGTTGTTATTGTTGCTGCACTGTACATTAGCTGGTTTGTTTCTTGCAAATTATTGGTTGTTATTTCTGCAAGTACAGCATTGCCATCTTTTAATGCCTGAGTAAGTTGTTTTTTGGCAACTGTTTTTAGAGCTGGAAGTTGAACCCTGGTGGTTGTTTGGTTCATGTGCTCAGTTATTTTTTGCTTTAGTTCTTGTTGCTTTTCTGTTAAACGGCATTTGGGTTTTTGAGGTGAAGGCAAAGGGGAGGTTGCCTGGTTTTGATTTTGAAACAGTTCAGCAACAGTGGCATCCTCTATTTCCAACACCTCCTCCACCTGCGCCTGAGCAACTGCTTCAGTTGGTGGTAATTCTTCTTCCATATCTTGAGCCTGTGTTGCTCTTTGCAGTTCTTCCAGCTCAACTCCTGTGAATACTTTATTTCTTATTATGAATCTTCTCTGGTCTGCTAACCTTTGTTCTGTGATTTCTGTATCTGGATGCTTCTCTTTCCAAATTTGGTACATTATTTTTAAATAACCTCTTCTAGTTGGACTAGACTTGTAATAGCAGATCATCATTTCCTTGTTGGCATTTTTCGTATATTTTTTTCGGTTAAGCGACTTTTCTTCCAGTAACTTTGCTGTCTTCAGCCCTGGTTGCTCAACTGAAGATCCTGAGTCCTGTTGCCCACTTGCCACCAGATGTCCAGGGACTCCAGCACCTGGCGTGGTCCTTGTTGACCCAGGCGACAACCGATCCGGTATAGATTTATTAAAGTTACGTCTCACCATATTGTTGATGGGAGAGGCACTCTTTGTCTGGCTCCTCTGGTGAGACCTGTCCAGTATGGTTGGACCTCTGGCATAGCTCTCACCTTCCTCAGAGCACGCAAGCCCCACAACCATGCCAAGGTAGTGCCTCACTGGGGGCATTATTAGTCTTTGAATGAATTTTGCAACATTTGAGATGTATCTAAGTAGGCCCTATTCAGACATGATGTTGAACACTCATACAAGTGTATGGTGTAGACAGTTACAGATATCTACACAGGTACAATTATTCAAACATTATGCTGAAAACAGACACAGCACTACAGTCCAATCTGTAACATGCATTTGAGGGGCTGTACCCAGGTTTCACTTTTAAAATCAATGCATTTACAGTCATTCACACAAAAACATGTACAAGTTTACAGACAAGTTTACTCGTACAACATAATGTTGAGCCGCTTTCAGACCTTATAAAATCACCCCGCAGTAGCTGTGTACAGTGGGGTGAAAGGAGAGGAAGAAGTCCCACCCCCGCTGAGTCAATCAGCAGTGAATCCCGCTACTCTATATGGAACAGGGAGCAGGTTTTTCCATTGCTTTGTATAGTATGAAAAGCTGTGATTGTCTAATTTTAAGTATCTAATTGGATGGTGATTCTGAAGATCTTTGGTGAATTGTCCTATGGAGCATCCACTCCCCCTCCTCCTCCTCTTTCTTTTTTTCTTTTTTTGCTGATTATTCTCTTGCTGAACATTTTTGTTATTAGCTCAGCTGTTTGATAGAACAAGTAATCTATTGTATTTTTCATGATGGCTAATTTGAAGTTTGGTTGGTTATTGGCTCTTAAGCTAACTGAAAGCATCTGCCAGCACAGAGCTGTTTCATAGCTTCACTGGACCATCAGTCGCCTTTTGTCTTGAACCTTTTGCTGCCTGGTTTCAGATTACTTAAGGCAGGCAAGATCATGAGCTAGGAGGGCCAAGGTCATGCAAAAGCCAAGGTCAGAGAACCAGGATGGATCAAGAGCAAGATGAGCAGAGGAGAACCAAAACAAAGCAATAAACATGCTCAGAATCAGGGAACGGCAATGAGATGCATCAGGGAGGAAAACAGGATAAAAGCAGTAATAAGTGCTCCGCCTTCCTATAGAGCTGAAGATTATTCACTTTGAAAAGCTTCATATCAATTAACTTATGACCATCCTTACACAGGGCTAGCCTGTCCACCAGGCCGACTTGGGCGGTCACCAAGGGCACCAGTTCTTGGGAGGCACATAAACTGTGCCAGAATATAGCACTGCCAATTATTATTTCTCTCCCTCTAGTATTGCACCCCAAAGTACTGTGCTGTGGTATAAGAATGTAAGATGTAATACTGCACCCTGATCCCCAAAGAGCCTGCACATTCTGCACCTTCTTTGCTCATTGCACCTCATCCCCCAACAAACAGCTAGTCTCCTAAGCTGCGCCCCCTCTCTTGTACGTGAATTGCTTACCTCAGCATTCATTTACAAAAAGAAATGGTCTCGGACTGGATTTCCAAATGAACAGCAACATCTTTTCACCTTTGTTTGCCCCCATAATCAACTGGGAGCTCTCTCCCACTTTATCCTCAAACCAGCATGGGCCAATCATTCACTAGCGATCCACACAGGTTGGCCATCCACACGGGCTGGCCAGAGAATGAGCAGCATGTGCAGCTCAAGTTAAAGCTGGGACTCTGCACTTCTCAGGTGTGTGTGTGTGTGTGTGTGTGTGTGTGTGTGTGTGTGTGCGTGTGCCAAAGTCAAACCGCATTTAGGGCACCAAAACCCCTATGACTGGCCCTATCTCTACAACATTCCTGCATGTAGATCAAAATGTATATTTATTTTAGAGTTGCCATGCCTCCCAGAATTTTGGGTTTCACCCAGATTTTAAGCATCTCACCTAGATTGCTTAGCCCACCCAGATTCGCCCAGATTTCAGCTTTCTTTTCTTTTCTTTTTTTTAAAGCTAAGCTCTAGCCCTTGTAGAAGCGGAGTTATGGAGCAAACGTCACTATTCTGCTCTAAAATTATTTTCAAGCCAGTTTACATAATATGCAAATTAGGCACCTGGATTTGGAAAGCCAGAATATAGCAACCCTAATTTATTTGCTGCCTCACAACACAAAAAAAGTGCTCAAAGCAGTTTACATGGGTGGGGGTGGGGGGGATCTAAACAAACAGAAGGTAGACCCAAGCAGCAATAGGCACTAGAGTGATGCTGTCCTGGGATAAACAGGGACAGTTGTTTCCCCCCTGCTAAATAGAAGAGAGCCACCAGTTAGTGACTCTTCACCCAGTTTTCAGGGGTGTGCAAACCAGTTTAAATGTGATGCATTTAAACTCCATGGAACTCAATACAGGTAAAATTTTTGAAACTTGTCCAAAATCATGTTTAAGCCAGGCCCAAGGATTTCAAACTGGGGAAGAGGCTGGAGGAATCACCTAGATGATAGAGAAAACGTAAAACATTTTTTTATCAGATTTATAACAAACAAGCTCCCACTACAACTGGTTTGGTATTATTTCAGATTATTAGCAATGCTCTCTTATATTCTCCAACATTTCGCTGATGAAAATAGGGACATCCCTATTTTGAATATGCAGGAGGCGTTGCCTGCAATCTAAGAGGGGTGGCATATAATTCTGACTGCAAGCACAATACAAATGGAAAGCATATAATAAAGTGCATGCAGAGCACACGATTGAAAATTACCAAAGCAGATGAGCCATGCTCTCCAAAAGTTCACAGACATAATAGGCATACTCTTTTTAACAACAAGTTCTCATACCAAGAATTACTGCTCAAACCGTTTACTTTCTGTTACATAGTGCTGGATTGCACTCACTATATGCTGTGTACTATGTAGTATCTTAATACTGCACACATATTTACATGCAGGTGCACTAGAGACACGATGCATCTACCCACCCACATCAATTTCTATGTGCAGGACTCTGGGGAGGGAGCTGAATCCTGAAGAATGACAGGAGAGGAGAGTTGGTCTTGTGGTAGCAAGCATGACTTGTCCCCTTAGCCAAGCAGGGTCCACCCTGGTTGCATATGAATGGGAGACTAGAAGTGTGTAAGATATTCCCCTCAGAGGATGGAGCCACTCTGGGAAGAGCAGAAGGTTTCAAGTTCCCTCCCTGGCTTCTCTAAGATAGGGCTGAGAGAAATTCCTGCCTGCAACCTTGGAGAAGCCTCTGCTAGTCTGTGTAGACAATACTGAGCTAGATGGACCTATGGTCTGATTCAGTATATGGCAGCTTCCGATGTTCATATGTCCTTACTTATACCCCTCTCCACTTGCCCCCTCCACTGTGGACATTTCATTGTTGTTGGCAATGTGTCTCCTCTTCTGGTCTTGCTTTGCTCCCAAATTATCCGTTTATGAGCATCAATCCCTCACCAGCTGATAACTTCAAACTATCAAGCATACTCCCAGAGCAGAAAAATAATTGTCTTATTTGTTGGCATGCTATGCATAGAACATCACCTCTGGGAGGGGGAAAAAGCCCTTTTTTGCTGGAAAAGATTAACCTATTTCTGAAAAACTCTCCCCAGTTGTAGCTCAGTGTTGTAAGCTCTGGAACAGATCTTTGCTGACCTTGGTTTTGTTTCCATTGAATTCCTCACTCTCTGTCCCTCTGGGAGATAAAGCAAGAGCATCTTAGGTTTAGAAACAGGTATGATGGCAGCTTAGAGTTAGGCCTAAAAGCAGACACTGGAAAGGGGATTAGGGAATCCTGGCAGAAAATTACTACTGAAAATCTAATAATCATCCCAATGTATGTTTTCATTGGCTTTAGTATTTTCATTGGCCATTGTGCTCCTTTGTTTTAGGCCAAGACCTAGCTTAGATTTTTTTTTCTCCCTGAAGTGCTTCCCACCCCCTTCCCCACAGTATAACATTAGACAGTCTTTTTGGACAGCCAAGGAAGTACAATGATGTAATGAAGGACATGCTCATGACAATTTATTTATGACATTTGTATCCTGTCCTTCCACCAAGGAGTTCCGGGGGGTGTACATGGTGTAAGGGAAGGCCCATAGCTCTTTGGAAAGGCATCTGCTTTGCATGCGGAAGATCTCAGGTTCAATCCCTGGCACTAGGGGTGTGCGAGCCGGCTTGGTTCGAGCCAGGCTCGATGTCGAGCCAGCCCGGTTCAACAGGTTCAGGGTCCAACCAGACTGGTCCGAGTTTGAACTGAACCAGGCCTCGTTTGAAATGAGCTCTACTGGTAAAGGGGAATCCAGTAAGGATTCCCCTTTAGCAGTAAAGGGTCAGAAGCAGGGGCTTCCCTAAACCTAGAGCGGGTGGGAGGGGAGTAATTTAGTACTTGCAGTGCAAGCTGCAGCTGTGGCAGAGGCTGGGGGGGGTAGGGGGCAGCAGCAACTCCCATCCCACCCCCATTGGCCTCCCCCAGAGTACCCTGGGTCGGCAGCAGCCCAGTTTGGGCCTCTGCACACATGTGGGAGCAATTTTAGTGATCTCTGCACATGTGCCGAGGCCACTTGCGTGACCACATGTATGTGTCCCCATGGCCCAACTCTCTCATGGGAGAAGGTCTTTCATCACACATTATTAGTGATTCTGTCTGATCTCCCTCGTCCTCCTCCCCGAGGTTCTTCTCATGAGTTGTGAAGGGATATCTCCATGGCCTTCCACTCTCATGAGAGAGCAGTTGACTCAGGAGCAGCATCTGCCATCCATCATCATCACACAGGTAGAATCACTTCTTTCACTGGAGGCAATGCTGATCCTGCTGCCCGGCCCTTCTCATAAGTAAGCTTAGGGACCACATGCATTAGCCCAAATGGAAGGAGCTGGACCCCTGTTCCCCAACATCACTGTACATAAAATAGACGAGAGCCATTCAAAAATTCCTGGGTGGGTTTATGTTGCCACCTGGCGGCTGCTGCAGGCATGGAGTGGGTGCAATCCTGGGCAGTTCTAGGCTGTCCTTTCTATGATAATGGTTCAAGAAAGAGTATGAAACTGCAGTTATAGCAGCGTCCACATTCGGACATAACACTGCAGCTCCAGTTGGGGTGGTAAAACTCACTACAAACCAAAGGTTAAACTTGGAGTTTGGCAAGGGAAACAGCAAGTCACTTTTGCCGTGAAACTGCGGTTTCACGCATTTAGATGTACACAAATCCTAACCTCTGCCCCATTTAACTGCGGTTTTGTGTTATGTGTGAATGCGGCCATAGTCTGCGACTGTAAGAAATAATTTCATGAGGATAAAGGAAAACCTGCCTTCCTGTTAAGGGCTATCAAATAAATAGTTTGCTGACAAGATAGGATATTTGTCCTGAAGTGGTCTCTATCAAGGGTGCAGCTACCAGCAGTGGCGGAAGTGTCTCAGCTAATAAAGATAATGGGGTGCATGGATGTGGGGAGAAGGTGGATGAGGGTAGGGTATGGCTCCCTTCCTTGGGAAGGGAACAGTAGTGAAGGCTGAAGAGTGGCTGTGAGAACAGGTGCAAGAGCAAACTCCATCAATCTCACTCTGCTGACTTATCAAGCAGAGTGTCTTGACTCTGGTCACCTTTATATTCCCAACTTCTTCCATGAAACTTAAGGTACATGGGTGTCAAGTCCTTACCCCCTGGAAGTAGACAGAGCTGCCAGCGACAAACCTAGAGAGGTGACAAGGAGTTTGGGAAGCCAGACAAGGGAGAAACAAAAAGCAGAGACAGCCGACATCGTAGTCCAAGAAGGGCCTGGAGCTGCACACCTCAGCCCTCCCACATCTGAGGACCCCGTGCATCTTCAGGCTGTGCCAGATGATGAGTGGGATGGAGTGCCAACAGGGCCAGGTGCAGGACATTTCAGGAAGGGGAAGACTAGGGAAAGCCCCAGAGGGGGGGTTAATAAATGTTTGGGAGGGCAGGAAGGGTGGGGCTCAAACAGGAAGCCCAACTTGTGTCTCCCAGTTTAAGTAGGTGCTGGCCAATGATGAGGTAGAGAGGACTGAGAAGAAGCCTGAGTCCTCTGGAGAGAGGCCAAGCACAACGACAAGGGCAGTCTGGTAGTGGGTGGCATTAACCCTGCTAGTGAGGCCAGCCCCTGAGTAGGAAACATGGCTGTTTGTTGCAATGAGATGGAGATCTACCATCCAGCCAACCCAAACTCCTTAGCTTCAGCAAGTTTGCTGCATCATGTGTCCTTAGTCTGGGACCAAATGTTTCGAGCTGAAATGTACAGCAGGACAGAGGAAAAAGTGGGTGCACAGGTTGCAGCCAGCAAGGTAGAAATGGGTAGGCATGACCTGTGCAGTTTTCCCAAACCAAGGTGCTCTTGAATTGCAAAGAGGAAGGATCTGACAGGGCCAATCTGGCTCTGTGAAGAGTCTGCAAGCTATTAGTGTGCACCCTCTGCCTCCCTCCCTCCCTCCCTCTCTTTCCAAAAGGCAGGATGGCCTGGCAGCTCTCTGGGTGATATGTGAAGTGTTGACTGGAGCTAGTGCCAGCTGACAAGACCCCAGGGAGACACTCGAATTAGCTTGTTTATGGCTCACGTTCTCCTTTATTTCATCTGGCCCTTGTAAAACATTCCCAAAGACAACACATCAGAGCGTGCATCCCACTTCGTTTCCTGTTTATCTGAAGAGTGGGGCCCTGGCTCGGCTGGACGGCTGGAGAGGGGAGCATCACTGATGGTGTCTTTGTTGAGATGGCTTTCAGTTGCTCCCAGTGCCAGCATTCCTGGGCTGCTTCGCCAGAGTGTCTCACACAACAATTGTTGTTTTTACTACTATTATTTATTAATTCTATAAAGCACCAACTGGGTCTGGCTCTTGGCACAAACAAAAAGGAGGCCATCACTTCACCAAAAACAATAATGGCCTACAGCTTTTCCATGATCCAAGCATGCCACAACTGCATTTAAGCCTTTGTGTGATATTCCCATGAGACTCCATTGAATAACAATAGACAGAATGGATGGCTGTGCTGCATAGTGAGGGGGGGGGCGGTTGTTGTGGCCGCATTCAAGTTCCTGTCTTGAAAAAATAAAATAAAACCTGGCCAAATGTGTGCTGTCTATGAAGGGAAGCAGACACCCTCCCAAGAATGTTTATTATCTTTTTTTAAAAAACCTGGATAATATGGTGGAATATTGCTGCTTTTTGTACGTGTGAGTGTGTCTGTATTTCTGCATGTAAGGGGAGGGAGTAACCTTGCTGACAAGCAAATCAAGCTTTTAAAAAGCAAGATGGATTTTAAACAGGGAAGGGCACAACTGCACAGTCTGAAAAAATAAACCTTTTTTAAAAAATGAACAAATGGCCCAAACAGGAGAGTTTTGTTGAACATATAAAGCTGCCACTCTCATGCCATGAGTTCATCTAGCTCAGGATTGCCTACTGGCAGTGGGTCAACAGGGGGTTTCTCAGCCTTACCTGGAGACAACAGAGATTGATCCTGGGAGCATCTGTATGGAAAGCATGTGCTCTACTCTGGTGATGGCAGGGGGCAGAAAACAAGCCACAGATGCAGCTCGTTCCCACTCTTCGTCCCCACCTCAACTGCCTCACTCTCCCTTTCCTCATACTGCGGCTGTGTTAATCCCAGGTGTATGGTCAATTGCCGGACTGAGAACTGGGAGAATGACAGCCATGTTCCTCTGGGGAGCCCACAGGCAAGAGGTATGTGCATGACCTCTCTCCTGCTGTTGCTCCCCTGCAACTGGTATTGAGAGGCATCATGCCTCTGAGGATGGAGGTGGCCCACAGCCACCACACTAGTAGCTATTGATAGACCTGTCCTCCATGAATCTGTCTAAGCCCTTTTTAAAGCCATCCAAGCTGGTGGCCATCACCACATCCCATGGCAAAGAATTCCATAGATTAATTATGTGCTGTGTGAAAAAGTACTTCCTCTTGTTGGTCCTAAATTTCCCAACCTTCAGTTTCATGGGGTGACCCCTGGTTCTAGTGTTGTGAGCGAGGGAGAAAACTTTCTCTCTGTCCACCCTCTCCACTCCATGCATAATTTTATACACTTTGATCATGTCTCCCCTTAGTCACCTCTTTTCCAAGGTAAAGAGCCCCAGATGCTGTAGACTAGCCTCATAAGGAAGGTGCTCCAGGCCCCTGATCATTTTGGTTGCCCTCTTCTGCACCTTTTCCAGTTCTACAATATCCTCCTTAAGATACGGTGACCAAAGCTAAATGTAGTACTCCAGATGTGGCCACACCATTGATTTGTATAAGAGAGGAGAGCTGGTCTTGTGGTAGCAAGCCTGACTTGTTCCCTTAGCTAAGCAGGGTCTGTCCTGGTTGCATATGAATGGGAGACTTGATGTGTGAGCACTGTAAGTTATTCCCCTTAGGGGATGGAAGTGCTCTGGGAAGAGCAGAAGGTTCTAACTTCCCTCCCTGGCATCTCCAAGATAGGGCTGAGAGAGATTCCTGTCTGCAACCTTGGAGAAGCTGCTGCCAGTCTGTGTAGACAATACTGAGCGAGATGGACCTATGGTCTGACTCAGTATATGGCAGCTTCCTGTGTTCCTGTGTACAATATCCTTCTCAAGATATGGTGACCAAAGCTAAATGTAGTACTCCAGATGTGATCACACCATTGATTTGTATAAGGGCATTATAATATTAGCATTTTTATTTTCAATCCCCTTCCTAATGATTCCTAGCATGGAATTAGCCTTTTTTTTTTTTTTTTTGCAACTGCCACGCATTGAGACAACACTTTCAATGAGCTGTCCACCATGACCCCAAGATCTCTCCCCTGGTCAGTCACTGACAGCTCAGTTCCCATCAGCATCTATGTGAAGTTGGTGGTTTTTGCCCCAATGTGCATCACTTTACACTTGCTTACATTGAACCACATTCACCATTTTGTCGCCCCGTCCCCCAGTTAGGAGAGATCTTTTTGGAGCTTCTCACAATCCATTGTGGATTTCACTACCCTAAATAGTTTAGTGTCATCTGCAAATTTGCCCACTTTGCTGCTCACTCCAACTTCTCGATTGTTTATGAACAAGTGAAAAGGAATGGTCCCAGTACCGATCCCTGGGGGACCCCACTTCCTACCTACTACCTCCATTGTGAAAACTGTGCATTTATTCCTACTCTCTGTTTCCTGTCCTTCAACCAGTTACTGATCCACACATGAACTTATTCCATGACTGCTACATTTACTCAAGAGCCTTTGGTGGGGAACTTTGTCAAAAGTTTTTTGGAAGTCCAAGTATACTGTGTCAACCAGATCACCTTTATCCACATGCCTGTTGACACTCTCAAAGAACTCCAAAAGGTTAGTGAGGCAAGACTTTCCCTTGCAGAAGCCATGCTGGTTCTCCTTCAATAAGGCCTGTTCTTCTATATGCGTAACAATTTTGTCCTTAAGTATGCTTTCCATCAATTTGCCCAGCACCAAAGTTAAGCTGACCGGCCTGTCATTTCCCAGATCCCTCCGGATCCCTTTTTGAAAATCGGAGTCACATTGGTGACTCCCTCCCCTTCTGTTCCCTCTTTCTCTTTCCATTTCTCCTTTCTTTTCTCATCTCCCCAAAACCAGTGCTGAATTAGGAAGGGAAGGTCAGGCTCAGAGGCGGGAGGGGGGATGGACTGGGAAAGATGTTTATAAAATACAAAATGTCAAAAAGATATTAAAGAAAAAAGAAAAGTGGAACAAGCCACACCTGCAGCTCATTTTCCACCCCACCCCACCTAGACAGGCTGCTACTGGTTGGGTGATGGCCCCTCCCCGTTCATCAGTCATGCCATGGGAGGATCCAGGACAGTTTACAGCAAGGATCAGTTTCCTTGGGAGGATAGAGAAGACAGGTTATTTAAGATGCTTCTATAATATCCATTCACTGGCAAACATATCTTTGGTTTTTGCTTCTCTTTTTGATAACTGTCACGTTTTAACTGCCGCTGATTAAATGCATTATTTTGATGGATTGTATTTTTATTGTATTTTATTGCTTTTTAAAATTTTTGTAAGCCACTTTAAATTTACTGGGTGAAAACTCTAGCAGGATCATTTTTAAAAAATAAATAAATGCATAAATAAAATATAAGTTGAGGAGTTAGGAAGCAAACAGGCATACACAGGAACTGCTATATCAAAGCAGTCCACAAAAGAAACAGTGCAACATGTTGAGTCCCAAGATTCAAAAGCTTAAAATGACTTTCTGCAGCCAAATTTAAAATGTTCCAGGTTGCTGACCAACACAATTTGGGCAAACCAGTGAAATAGCTTCTTTCCACT
Source organism: Hemicordylus capensis (assembly GCF_027244095.1). Lineage (NCBI taxonomy): Eukaryota > Metazoa > Chordata > Lepidosauria > Squamata > Cordylidae > Hemicordylus > Hemicordylus capensis. The sequence continues at coordinate 36,532,508 of NC_069660.1, read as the reverse complement.
CTGTAGGTGGATATGAGCTGACTGTCCAACATGGCCAAGAGTAATTTGCTGCCTCTATTGCACATAATTATTACTGACACGAGGGCATGCCAAATTAGGACTTTAAAAAACAGACGGTAGGCTTTATAATGTCCTGAGAGACACACCACCCACATACCACACAGCAATCACAACAGCAATAAATGAGCTATTGGGGAAATCAGTGCTTTTCCCTGGAACAATGTAGAATGCATGCAATAAGTGAGAAAAAAATATGAATTTTTAAAAACCATATAGAATTTCCTGTATATAGTGCAAAAAATTGAGCATAGCTCTAGTATTTAAAGAAACAGTGAAGTAAAGCCAATTATTTTGCACGAAAATTATTATGTGAAAAAGCCCTAGGAGACAGGGCAATGGGACTAAAGAATAGTCAGCGAAGGAAAAGGCTTTCAAAGGCCTGTAGATGGATGGATGGATGGATGGATGATAGAAGCCCTCCTCAGTAGTCCTGAATGTAGATGCTGTACCCACACTGTACATTGGCATGCTCCGTTCCCACATGATATATAATTCCACCCCCTACAACATTTGTATGCAGAGACAAATGTATCCCAGGAGAAATTCTCCTTGTGGTTAAGAACACTGGACACCTAGTGTTCCCATTCAGGAACATTTTGCTTGTCTATCACAGATGAAAAATCCAGAAAAATCTGTTTAGTAGAGGCAAAAAAGGGGAGGCTGAGTGTACACACCATGGTTGCCTCCGGACATAATGGCAAACTGCCGGTCCAACAAACGGATAGTTTGCCTCCATTCCCCCGGCGTGCTCCCAGATGGTCGTGATCTGTGGTCTGGGAGGAACTGGAAGGCAAAGGGGGAGGAACTGGCTGTGCAGGCTTCCTCCTTTGCATGAAAAGTGAATTAAAAGGAAAGCTGCGGTAGCCAACTGAGTAGGGGACAGGGAGTTGCTGCACAGACTGGAGGACACAGTGGCAGAACCCAGACAACACAATTCCACCTTCAAACCTGAGGTTCTGGCAACAAAACTCAAAGCAAAATGAATGATCAAATTTAGGTTTGGGGGCTGAAAACTGACCCACGGTTTATTATTTATTGGTTTGATTTGATTTGATTTGATTTGTATACCACCCTTCCAAAATGGCTCAGGGCGGTTTACAATTAAAGCACACCACTAAAACAGTAATGAGCTAAAACAAATTTAAAAACAATATAACAATTAACAATTTAAAAACATTTTAAAACAACAATTAATCAATTACAGTGATTAAAAACCCTGAAATCGGGTTTTGAATTTTAAAATAAACCAGAAATTAAAACCCCCACAATTTAGGAAGGTGAAAAGAAGGGTTTTCAGGTGTTTTTTGGTTTGGTGATGAAACCATAGGTTCATGCATTCAGATGACCACAATCTTGAACCTCTGGCACAATCGCCTCCGGTTTGCCATTATGACCGATGGAGGCCCATGAGTAATGATCTCCTTTCAAACTGCTTTCAGCTTTCTGGGAGGAAACAACTGTTGCCAGTTTCCAACCTCAAGAGAGTTGAAATGTCAGGGCCAGTGTTCCCCTTAACAGGGTGTAGCGGATTTAACCCAGGCTTTGTCTTAGAGCAAGCTCATGTGAAGGGAAGAAAAATGCTGAATCATCCTCTCTCTTGCTTTCATCCACAAAAACTGCTCCCCCCAAACCTTCCTGATAGATAATACGCTGCCACTACTCCCACTTATCAAGAGCTTATTCTCCCCACCCGGCTTGGGTGAATTTCCAGGGAAACCCTCCTTCTCTTTACTATTGAAAAAGTACAAAAAAAACACAACCTTCCATGTGCAAGCCTATACGTGATGAGAAAACTTGGTAGAGTTGCTGAGAAGTGCGTTGCACCAGAGCAAGCCTTTTCCCAGCCCCATCTTTCCTGAGTTAAAAATCCACCCAGAGAGGCTTTGTAAAATTGCAAAGTGCAAAAACAAAAACCTTTATTCTAAATATTACAGACTGTTTCCATCTGAAGCTTTCTCAGCTTTAAGTTACAGGTAAAAGGAACACTCAATAGCTACAAGAATACTTCAAAAAGCACCCCCAGATGATATTGGGGTGGCACACCAGAGGTTATCAAGCCAGAGGTTGCCGGTTCGAATCCCTGCTGATATGTTTCCCAGACTATGGAAAACACCTATATCAGGCAGCAGCAATATAGGAAGATGCTGAAAGGCATCATCAAATACTGTGCAGAAGATGGCAATGGTAAACCCCTCCTCTGTTCTACCAAGGACAGCCACAGGGCTCTATGGTCACCAAGAGTCGACACCAACTCGTTGGCACACTTTAACCTAGAGGTATATAAGACTTCATTCTTCCTGTAGCTCTTGTTGGAGCAAGTGGTTCATGCAGAGCTCTCTGGGTTCTGCAACCCTGACTGCCTCTCTTCACTTCTTGTTGGGCCTCATGGCTTTTTGCATGCAGGGCATTTTCCAGATTACACACTGTTCAGCAGTAAAATGCTTCGGCTTGGCAGATCATTTTGAAAATGTAAATAGCTTACACAACTCTCCTACAACAGGAAATTACAGATTTTTTTGTGTGACGCACATGCAACATTTTAGGACTAAAAAGCAAGGATAAAATCCGAAAGAAGACGGTGAACGACACCGTGCTGAAAGTGCAGGGACTGTCATGTTGAAATACAGGCAGTACGGAAGCACACTTAGTGGACAGTAGTGATGCTGTTGTGGTGTGCAATCTGGAAAGCGGAAAAGCACTCAGGATAGAACATTGATATGAAAGCAGCTTAAAAGAGATATCACGGCTGCTGGTGTCTATACTCAATCCACCTTTGCTAAACAGGCTTTGCGGGTTCTTTTATTGTTTCAAAAACATACAAAACCTGTTTTTTGATCAGAGGTAACAGTGGAACTAAATAAATGTGTGTGTCCATACAAAATAAAGTGTCTCAAAAGCCACTTCCAACTCTCTTAAAAATGATTTTCTGTCGCCAACTGTTGTAAGTGTGTGAGGGAGAGAGGAAGGGATTGGTGGGCTGTTTTCTCCTTGGAAATACATGTGAAAATTATTACAGCGAAGTACAAAAATAACATGGATTTGCCAGGAAAAATCCACGAACAGGATCTTTAAGTTCCTGTCTGCTGCTCACAAATCTTCCCTGAATTATCTTGGATTTTGCATTCTGTCAAATATTTAGAGCTCTCAGCCATTTTTTCATTCATAGATCATCTACATTTTAACAAATTAATTAAATTATCAGTGAAATTATTACAATATATTTGCATTTTACCAAAGCCTCAGAGTAGGTGCCTTTTCGAGATATTGGGAAAAACAGCAACTTAATTTTTTTTAAAGCTACAATTAATTGTTAAAAGGAAAGTCCCTCTTTCATATTTCCTTTGTCATTCCTTCTAAGAATAACACCATGCACTGGGGCAAATCTACTTTATTCCCCTATAAGCTGCTAAATGTTATGTTTCACAGCTTTGTCTGGACTGGAGAGGCTCAGAATGATTTAATACACTGATCTTTCAGCGTATTAAGGGAAACTTAAAGGCTGTAGGGCAGGGGCACTTTCTTATGTAACAAGAAACAACCACATGCTGACTGACTCATGCTATTAATTTATGGTTTCCCCCTCCAACTTGAGTAACTTTTCTAGAAACATTTCGGTTGATAGTTTGTTGCAGGTGGAAAACAGCATGTATATGTAATTGCCATACACAATTGCATTTAAAGGACTTGGTGTACGCATAACTGCAGAATTCAAACTAAGGAAATCACCTACCTGTAGGTAGTCACTGCTTGTCCCCTTATACTCTTATGAGTGTAACTTACAATAGACTATACTGCACTTTCAGTTATCTGAGCATTTTGGCATACGATCTATTTGAATGCCACGGAAGTCTGGCATTCGATGGGTTGCATGTCATCTGTGTAAAACATCATTTGTGTAAAAATAAATGCATGCAAGAGGGACCAGGATCATGCCCACTGACTTCACTATCCTCCATTCATATGCTCAGAAGTTGTACATAGAAGCTACAGCTGTACAACCTGCATTCATGCAGTCTGTCTCTGGAGAAACCTGCATTTTGCAGGGTCCCTGATTATGGTCTAATTCAGACGTAGCACAAAACTGGAGGTTGGCGAGCCCATGGTTTCAATTGTAAACTTTAAATCGCACCACATATGTTCTTCCAACTGCAGTCCGCCAACCTCCAGTTAGGGGTGTGCACGGAACCGGCTGGCCCGGTTTGGTTTGAGTCTGGACTGGGCTCGAACCTGACTGGCAAGTTCAGTCCGGCCCCCATCGAACTCCGCCCCCCACCCGCCCCGCAGTCCGGTCCGGGGGGGTTGAAAATTTTTTTAAAAAATAAAATAAAATAAAATTTAAAATACCTCTAGCCCCTTTGGGAGGCTTCCTGTAGGCTGCGGGGTGTGTGTGTGTGTGTGTGTGTGTGTGTTTGTGTCCACAAAGATTTTTAGATTGTGAGCTTTTTCGGGGACAGGGAACCATATTCTTATTCTTACTCTTTTTTCTCTGTAAATTGCTTTGAAAGCTTTTTTTTATTAAAAAGCAATACATAAACTAATAATATAGAAACATATATTGTAGTGGCTGACATGATGAAGATTACTCACAATCATCCCACTGAAATTGAAAGGACAAGTTAGGCATTGTCTCATTATCCTCATCATGTCAACCAGCATTTTTTAGTTTGGCTGGGGACTCATGATTAACACAGTCATGCCAACACCACCAGCCCTGTTTACAGCTTGGAGTAGCTGGCAGCTTAGAATCTGTTTCCAGGCAGTAGCATTCTGAGACTTGCACATTCCTTTGCTACCTGTATTCCTCTCCCCTCCCACCTTCCATGTTCATCACGAAAATTAAACTATTTGACCTTTCAAGCTACACATTTGGTTTAGCTGAATTTCCCTGTTGGGGAGCCCCGAGGGGAGACTGACAGACAAGAACTACTCAATTTGCTCTTGCATAACAAGAGAATGTGTCCTACAGGTAAAGGTGAAGGTTATGGCAGGGGAAGGAGAGTAGCTTTCATGGAAGACGTCTTTGGTCTTTTTAAAACATGAAAGGTTCTGTCATCTCATCCTTTCATGCATAGATTTTTGTCTTCAATTTAACAAGCAAAAGGTGGTGAGTGAGTGTTAAGGAGGCTGTTTCAACAGGGAGTCCTAGATGGCCATGAGTGGCAGCATTTTTAGAGGTTTCTCTCCCACCTCAGCACCTTGAGATAAGAAGCTCTTTTTCTTCCCACTTTCACAGGTGAAGGAGGTGATGGTAATATGTGGAGAAGAACAGGATAATATTGCAGTTTAATTTGGTCTGGGGCTTTCAAAAAGCTCAGTTCTAGCACCTGAGAGTTCAGTTTTAAAATCTATTTTGAATGCCAGGATTCAACTCTGAATCAGGTGAGGTGCTTTTGGGGTGTCCAGAGGTTTTATCAGCTGTTGAGCAAATGTTATTAGAAAATGTCGATACAATTTCTAGATTCCAAGTATGGTCAGTTAATATGCCTGCTCAGTCTAAATTATCAATCTGAAATCAGGTCCAGAATAAAAAGGTTACCAGTGTTCAAAAGTATTTGGATGTATATATAACTAACTCAGACCTTTTTAAGGCCCTCTATGGGAGAAGCTGGAGTAAACAAAGCTTTTCCAAATCATGACTGAACGCAGCTTTGCTACACTTAGGCAGGGTGGGGGAGTTCATACGAGGGAACCATTTACAGCAATGTCAGGATGGCGACAGAAGATGCCATTCATATAGCCAGTGGCATTATTCAGCTTTGATCCTGATGATTCACAGTTACCTTGCATTATATGCGTTCAAACAAAGCAGCACTCTGGTGCAATGCTCAAAATGGCTTAACTTCCTGACACAATAAAGCTGCCCATCTGGGAAAGCTCCAGGTAAGAAATAGCCTTAGGATTCTCTCTGGGACACAGACCATGCCAATTCTACATTCACAACAATGCCTACCACTCTGTTTAATAGAGCAATGTTTAATACAACAATGTCTACCACTCTTCAATAAAATTATTTTGAATTGTATTAAAGGTAAAGTGTGCCGTTGAGTCAGTGTCGACTCCTGGCGACCACAGAGCCATGTGGTTTTCTTTGGTAGAATACAGGAGGGCTTTACCATTGCCATCATCTCCCGCGCACCATGAGATTATGCCTTTCAGCATCTTCTTATATTGCTGCTGCCCGATATATTGTATTAGCAGTATATTAATCCTTTCCTGCTCTCTCTCTATTTGTTCTGCCATCTCTTCACTATTTATTTCAGTTATTTTTTCTTTGCTCGTTTGTTGAGCACAGGCTGTCAGGAAGTTCTCCTGGGGGCATCAAAGGAGGAAGACAAATGGGGTGTGCAACACCAGAGATCAGTTAAAGATAAAAGAACTAGGTAGACTGAATTCTTAATGTTTTTGCATGTAGTTCCTCTTGTCTTGGAAAATGCCTGCAGAGACAGTGCAATCAGAATGCCTTAGAAGACAAGAGGATTTTGAACTGTAGATGACATGAACATGTTTCAGAAGGAAGTGAACAGCTACAGTGATCCGCTTGTTTATTATAACTGGGTTTTCGGCCGTATTTGAGAGAGCTAAATGGAAGAGGAAGGAGGCAGTGAGAAAGAAAGGAGGAAGAATGGAGAGCAGAGGCATATCTAGGGAAAATAGCACCTAGGGCAAGCACTGAAATTGCACCCCCTGTCCAAACCTCTGACACCCAACTTTCAGATAACTTTACTGAAAAATACAAGTCAAGCTCGTTAATCTTTTAATATTTCAAAAACTATTTAGCAGTGGACGCAGCCAGACCAAAACATGCTGGAAAACTACAAATTCCAGTATGCTGAGGCTCATGAAATACTCTATGTGGAGGTGTACTTGGAAAACTAAACAGAAGTGCCTGTCTATGCACTTCTACTATGCACTTCTCTACTATGCATTGTAGCATCACTATTACATAAGTTTTAAAAATAAATGGAGATTTGGACTTTTCCCAGATACTCTGAAAATAATTAAAGGATATGCAGAGTAAACTGTGTCACTGCTTGGAATATATTCTAGTATTTCAGAAAGAGAGTTAAAATGAGAAAAAGAGAGCAAGAAACTCCCAGTGGACCTTAATACTAAGGATTTCACACTGATTCAAAGACAAACTCACCATTAATAGCCATCTTATTAAGACATCACATTTAAGTCACTTATCACAAGAAGCAAAGTAAGAGCAAATGAATACAATCCTAGCTCATAAGCTTCAGCTCAGTATTCACAAGCCTTGATTCACTGTACATAGTGCCAAACTAAATATGTGTACAGTGACTTATATTAATTAAATTTTTTTTTACCTGTAGCCCCTTTGGGGGGCTTCCTAAAGGCTGTGGGGGTCTGCAAAGGTTCCCCCTCCCCCCACTGGCCTCTAGGGCCTCACAGGGACCATTTGAGCATGTGCCGTGGCCATTTTTTAAAATAAATTTTCTTTTTTTAAAATGGTAGCTGAAAACAAAATGGCCACCGTGCATGCTCAAATGGCCTCTGAGAAGCCTGGCATGGCCTAGGGCCTCACAGAGGCCATTTGAGCATGCGCGGTGGCCTTTTTTCCCCTGTGGCCATTTAAAAAAAATTTTAATTTTAAAAAATGGCACCCCCTCTTCAAGTGGTGCCCGGGGCACATGCCCTGCCTGCCCTACCCTAGATATGCCCCTGATGGAGAGGCAGAAGGCCAAACAAATAAGGAAGACAAATTTGCTTCTCAAAATTTTGGGGCTTTGGGGGGGCATTGCTGGTTGCCAGGTGACCAGCGGAGCATGGTAGGACATTTTATTTGGCCTATATTTGTGTGTGTGTGTGTGTGTGTGTTTTGGTGTCTTTTTTTAAAAGTCTGGGAACCTAACCCCCACATTCCCATAGACTCAGTGACTCATTATCCCTGGTTTTGTTATCCATGGTAATATGTGGGAACGGAACCCTCGCAGCTAATGAGGTCCATCTGTACTCAGTTTTAAGATTGCTATAAGCTGCAGACTTCCCCCATGCCCAGCCACCACCTTTCCCCTGTCATTTTGCTTTAGAAACACAGCAAGCTGCCTTATACTGAATCAGGCCATGACTTCATCCACTCAGTACTGCCCATACTGACTGTCAGCAGCAATGCAAGGTTTCAGGCAGGAGTCTTTCCCAGCCCTACTTGGAGATGCCAGGGAATGACTCTGGGACTGGCATGTAAGCAAATGCTCTTTACTGAGCTACTAAATATTCCCTCCTAAAGGGAATAGCTTACCACAGACAGTGCTCATAAGTAGTCACCCATCCAAATGCAAATGAAGGTGAACCCTGCTTAGCAATGGAAACATTTCACGCTTACCACCACAAGACCAGCTCTCTGTCCCATAAGGCAATGGGAGTTTGTGGTATGTCTAGACTGAAGCAGAAGGCCCGTGGACTTGGCTATGATACAGAGCCACACCTATACTTCTGCTCTCCAGTGCTATGCTGTGCCTGGGACCCAGCCCAACAGCAGACTAGAGGCAACACCATCTTAAGGCAAGCTGCTTATGTACTGCAGTGTGACTGGGGTGGCACGTTCCTCATTTGGCTTTATGTTAGGGCACACTGGTCAAAATCTTTGGCTACTATACTAGTAAATTTGACAGGCAGAAATTCAACAGGTAACTATTTCATTAACATAGAGATGCAGAGGAAAGGGTCATTACTTTTTTTTGCATTTTAAATTTTTTTATTGGTTTTTACAATATCTTAACAATCAAATTATATTTAATTAAGTAAATATTGACTTCCCGCTCACCACTCTGCGTGGTTCATATTAGCTCTACAAATCTACCATTGCTATAATAATTCAAAACACATATAGTCCACATTGCAAACTCGATTTTACCCTACCCAACCAGCTGTTATTACTAAATTTCAAATCCTGCTGAAAGGTCCATATTTGAAAAATAGTTCTTTAAATAAAGTAAGAATGGCTCCCAATCTTCTTTAAAACATTCCAAGTTTTCATCCCTTATGAGTGCTGTAAGTTTTGCCATCTCAGCGTATTCCAAAATTTTTATCAACCAATCTTCTTTTGAGGGCATTTTATTATCTTTCAATTTCTGCGCATATACTATTCTAGCCGCCGTGGTTGCATACATAAAAAATGTCAAGTTTCTTCTGGAGAACTCTCCTTGCGTTATTCCCAGCAGGAAGGATTCTGGCCTCTTAGGAAATATCATTTAAAATTTTTTCTTCTACTCATTATATATCATATCCCAAAAGGCTTTTGCCTTCCCGCATGACCACCACATATGAAAAAAAGTTCCTTCACATTGTCCACATTTCCAACATTGGTTTGGAACATTTTTATGCATTAATGCTATTTTTTTCGGTGTAAAATACCACCTGTACATCATCTTATAATAATTTTCTTTTAGAATATAACATGCAGTGAACTTTAAATCAGTTAGAAAAGGGTCATTACTGAATGTCTGGCTCCCAAACAAAGTTAAAGGCACAGGAGCACTGCCAGAAAAATCTAGTGGCTTCTCTTCCTTCATGTGGGCATATCTTTGCATGTGAAGAGAGGAAAAGGCCCTAGACTGGAGAAGCAAAATCCTTTTTAGCCGGGTTTGCTGGGAAAGCAAGAGCAAATAAATGAAATGATTCTAAGCTTCTGAAAAGCAAGACGAATAAAAACAGAAAGGATGCAGAGTGCTTGCCAATGTCTTTTTAAATTAGTAGGATGGTTTGGAAGCAGGTTATTTGTCTGCACTGCCATCTGGTGGTAGGTCGGTTATCACACCATGTACCTCGTTATTCCTTCTAGACACTTCTGAAAGAAATGCTGGTAATAATTCTCTTTCATGTTACATCTATGTTCACAACATGCATATTAACACACAGAGGTGCACACATGGACCATGGAGATTTGGTCTGTGGCCTCCTGTCTTCTGGGGGGACCTCCAAATGTCCTGGGGGGCCTCCCCAGAGCCCTGTCGCTGCCCCAAGCCCATCAAGCAAGTCAAATCTTTTTAAAACTTGTTTTAAGCGCTGCTGCGGGACGGGACGGGGGCTGCCAGCTGGTGTGTGGGCACTCAAGGGAGGGAGGTGGCAGCAAGAGCTCCGTCTCTTAGGGGTGTGCACGGAACCGCCAACTGTGGTCCGGCACTGGGGTTGGGGGTAGCTTTAAGAGCGGCGGGAGGGTTTACTTACCCCTCCTGCCGCTTTCCCCGCTCTGGCGCCGTAATCTTAAGAGTAATTGGGGCGGCAGGATACCTCCCTGCCGCCCGTTCCCTGAGGTTGCTTGCAAAACCTCCCAGCAGTCCTTTGCGCGCGCACACACACGTCACAGAGACATGACCGCTCGTCTCTGTGACATGCGCGCGCGCAAAGGACTGCTGGGAGGTTTTGCAAGCAACGTCAGGGAACAGGCGGCAGGGAGGTATCCTGCCGCCCCAATTACTCTTAAGATTACGGCGCCAGAGCGGGAAGGCGGCAGGAGGGGTAAGTCAACCCTCCCGCCGCTCTTAAAGCTACCCCCAACCCCAAACCGAACCACCCAGGTCCGGACCGGTCCGGACCGGTCTGGAGGCCTTTTCAATGGCCTCCGGACCAGTCTGGGCCCATCCGTACCATCTCTGAGCCCGCCTGCGCGCACATGCCTGCACAGAGAGTCCCTAAATGGGCCGAAAACAGCCCAATCTGTCATTTGGGAGGCAGGCGTACTCAGAGAAGGAGCTCTTGCTGCCACCTCCCTCCCCCAAGTGCCTGCATACCTGCTGGCAGCTCCCATTCTCACTGTGCAGCGGAGATAGGACAAGATTTATTTATTTTTAATAGGACAAGGTTTTTTTTTAATTGAACCAACAAGCTACCAAAGTATACAGTACGTTGCCAAAGCACAATTATATACAAAGTGGTTGTTTGTACATGATATACCTGAGAGAGATTCCTGCCTGTAACCTTGGAGAAGCTGCTGCCAGTCTGTGAAGACAATACTGAGCAAGATGGACCAATGGTCTCACTCAGTATATGGCAGCTTCCTGTGTTCCTATGTTTTTTAAAAGGATTTGACTTGCCCACAACCCCAACCCCTAGCCCTCAAACGGCGGTGGCAGTGGCGAGGGGGGGGGTATCCAAAGCCCTTCAGGTCCAGGCTCCAGAATTACCTACATGCATCTTTATTCACATAAACATATATATGCAGCTAGCAAATCAATGAAAGGGGTAGATTGCTAGCCCAACTGGAGGTGAGAAGACATCAGCATTTGCAATGTGAGGGATACACACACACTGCCCACACACTGAGTGACTGTGTGAGTGGGAGATGGGTTGTGCTTATTGGCCACTACCCATTATGTCAGCATACTAAGTGGCCATGCATTGGAAAGGAAAGAACCTGCAAACATTTAAATGTTGGTTTGATAACAACTGGAACTTGCTGGTTCAGAATACGCTCTCTTCCCAACTAAAGGCATCTGCTCATCCTAACTGTGTTTCTTTATAAATTATAGTGTCTGACATAACGCACAGCCATTAGAGTTACAGCGGGTTCTTTTTCACACATAAAGTGCTGTAGCTGTGAGTGGCAAGATCTGGGGGTTGGGTGAGGGACAGCAGCAGGGCGGGAATTCCTATCCACTTTCAGCACTGTAACAGTGAATGCCACTGCACTCAATAACATGTGAAGAGGGCCAAGGACATAACTATACACATTGCGTTAAACACAGGCACACTTCCATCATCATGTTCTGTACCATGCCATGGATAGACCTGTACCCAGGTTCACTTTTAAAATGAACACAAGTACAGTCATTCACCAAAAAAAACCCAAAAAACAAAAAAAACCATGTGAATGAGGAATATGATCTTCCTCATATTCAAATTTACTTGATTCAAATTTACCATATATGGTCATTATTCAATAAAATGAATAATGTTTTGAGTTAGAATCCTACAGATTTCAAACTGTCCTCTTGCTTCCCTTTTGCAAGCACATTAATGAAAAATTATATTACATACATTTAATTTCTTGAACTTTCCTAAAAGTGTAATCTACACAAAATGACTTTGCCTGGACAACGACGACCTTGAGTGTGTGTGTGTGTGTGTGTGTGTGCGTGTGTGTAGACACACACAAACACACACACAGCTTTTCAACAAAACAATACAAGAAGGAGTTTACATAGAAAAAGAAATAGGATGTACAGATATCTGTGCACTCATACAACATAATGTCTGAATAGGGCTATGGTGAATGGATCTTCCAGAGCCGAGCACCTCCTGTGTAGATAGCAAAGAGCCTGGACACCATGTTGAGCTGAAACAGAAACTCTTGCCAAACCTTTCCCTTCTCCCCACACAGTGCCACGTATTGGCCCTGAACTATATACAACTATTGCCACATCCCCCTCTCTAAGTTGGGATAACATCCCAAAACTACATTTTTTTTTCATTTAAATGAAAATACAGAATACTGTAAAGTCCTGTGAGGCCAGTGTAGACTACCTGAAACCTTAGCGTCCTGTCAGGGATTATTCTGCCCTATAGACAGCCTCTAATCCTGAATATGCTGGGGGCTTCCAGATGTTACACAGTCTCTTTGAAAACCTAGAGGCTGTCTCTTCCTGTCTGGATACCTCCTCACAGGGGAAGGGGCTGAAGCATCAGCTAGAGGTATGTCCTGGGTAGCATTTTCTGCAGGTTGTGCTTCAGTGATGTCTTCTGGAGATACTGTTGAATCTCCTGCCAAGACAAGGTTGCAACGAATAATACCAGTTTGCTTGAGACAGCAACCAAATAGGATCAAGGAGTCAGCATTTCCACGTACTGTCGCTTTTTCATGGGAGTCCTTCACCCATACTAAATCTCACTGCTGGTAGGGATTTAGTGCTGGTAGGGATTCAGTATTGGGTTCAGTGCTGGTAGGGATTTAGCTTTGTGGCATTTGTCATAGGCTCTCTTTTGGGAAGCTTTGTATCGTTCATCTTGTTCTTGGAGGCTGTGAAAATCAGGCCACCTGGGAGTTAGCTGAGAAGAAAAAGCGGGAACTGTGGAAAGAGGTTTTCGGCCCATGGGCAGCTCTGCAGGCTGAAACCATTAGCCAATGGCGTTGAACAACAGGCCAGCAAGGGAAGGGTCAGGAGCCTTGGACAATAGGTGTCCTGACTGTGCTGCCCTTTCAGCTTTGCCATTGCTCTAAGGAATCTCAGAGGCTGCCACAAGCCCTCCCTTAAAATATTTTCTCACCATCTTCAGACGGGACTTGCACTTAAACCACAGGTCTGCACCCTCCTGCCTGTCCCTTTCTTGATTCATTTGTAAGATTACTGGTCTGCAAACTGGAGTGCTCCAGGCCGCCAAGTTTAGCCTTAGCTTGTAAGCGGCGATTTCGAGAAAGCGGCAGAAGCCCCACAAAAACCCCAATTTCCCACGCAAAAGCAAGCCCGCATCCCCGTCCGGTCTCCCCATTTAACCATGCTCGCCTCCCCACGAGAAAGCTTGATTTCCCTTACTTCCTCCTCCTTTCCTTTGCAGCCCCCTTCCCTCCTCTCCTCCTCCTCCTTCCCCTCACTCAGGGGGCAGCAGCAGAACAAGCAGCCCGACCCGATCCACAGAGCCGCTACTCAGCAGAGCTAGTGTGCCGTCACTGCTGCTGCCACAGCGCATGTAAGCAGTCCTCGCTCTCCCTTGCAGCCTGGGTGCCTGGGTGCGAGAGGCAAGGGGGAAACGGCGGCTGAACCGAGCGACCAGCATCGCTACGAGAGGTGTGGGTAGATGCGGGAAGCAGCCCTTCTTCCTCTTTCCCTAGCCCGGCTTCCCTTTGTGAGCCAGTGGACTCTGAGCGAGGGTGAGCCACCCTCTTCAGTTCCATTCCCCACAATAGCAAATGACTGCCTCCAGCTACAGCCACCCCTTACTTTCTTACTCCCACTACTCCACCCACCCTTGGCTGCACACATGGCGACTACAATGACAAAGATCGGCACGGGCGCCAGGCAACAGCAGGGTGGTCGCAGGGTGGTGTCAGAAAGCCCCCCAGGACATTTGGAGCCCCCCCTGAACACAGGAGGCCATGGACCAGAGCACCAAGGTCTGGGGGTAAGAGCGCCTCTATGGGAGCCAATGGGATATGCCCAAATCCTGACTGGGCATCCAGTTTGGAGGAAAATTTAGCATCACCATGTTGTCCTAAGATGTGTTGCACACAAGGGAGGACATGCTGTTCACGGTGGACACTTTTGTTGAGTCTGGTAAGATCAACACAGATCCATACTTTCCCATTTAGTTTTGGTACCACCACCATGCCTGCACACCAGTCAGTTGGGATGTCTACTCTTGAAATGACACCCAGCTTTTGCATGCATTCCAGTTTGTTCTTCACTCTGGGAAATAAGGGCAGAGAAACTCTGTGTGGTGTTGCTAGGGCAAAGGGCTTCGCAAGGGCTCCAAGTTCAATCTTATAGTTGCCCTCCAGTTTGCCTCGGCCCTAGAATAGTTTGGGGAATTTTCTCTTGATGTCTGCAGCTGGGTCAGTTGTAATGCACTATCCTCTTCATCAGGCCTAGAGCCTTGATTGTTGGGTGGCCCAGGAGAGGCATGCAGAGGCCATCCACTATGTATATCTCTTGGGACATAGTTTCTTGGCCATGTTTGAGGATAGTTTAAAAATTTTCCCTTCACATCTGGCAGAGACTGTCCCGGCCCTTTCAATATCTTGTGGAGTTCTTGAACTGTCGGTGCTTGTAAGTTCCTATATATTAGGAGGGGGATCACGTGAATCAATTTTAAATTCTACTTTGAGGCCTCCTGTAGTAACTATGGTGGCTCATGCTGGTTCTGTTGGAGTGTCTCTGTCAGTGGAGCCCAGGAAAGCTATTTCCATGTCGCTCAAGTCCTTTTCTTGTGATACTGTGGCAAGCATAGTTTTGGAGCAGCATACTGCAGAGTAATGCCCTATTTTTCCTTCCTGCATATTGTATCACATACAGGTCACTCTCTCCTCCTGTGGGGCGACTTGCCACATCATAGGCAGTCCTTTGTATCCCTGGCTTGCAGATACCCTTGGAGCCCCATCCCTGCTGGCAAATTGGGAGAAAGAAAGAAAGAAAGAAAGAAAGAAAGAAAGAAAGAAAGAAAGAAAGAAAGAAAGAGAATCTGAGTTTGATATTTGTATGTGGCATCTGGGATGACTACCTGCTACCCTCTATGGCTTCAACTGTGGTCTCCTGTTTGAAATCATTCCAGAGGAGAGTCTGTTGGTCTTTTATGTAGGAAGCCTGAAGGGCCTTAGCTTTGGCTGTCACTAGGGTGAGATTTGGGTCATTTCGTAGTGTCTCTGACAAGTGGCTGTCTCTAAGTCCTACCACCAACCTCTCCCTGATGAGTTCTTCACTCATTGCTCCATATCCACAATGCTGGATCAGGACATATAGAGCTATGATAAAATCAGATACAGATTCCCCAGGCTCTTGCTTGCATGAATGAAAGCAGGCCCATTCAAAAATATTACACCGGAGTAAGAAGCATTTGTCCAGTGCCCCCTTTACTACATTAAATTGATTCATCTAGGCATCTGTGAGTCCCCTAGAAATGATTATGCTCTCTGTAGCTGGGCCCATAGCGTACAAAAGGGTATTCACTTGTTGCTTTTCAGGCTGTTATTCCAGGCCAAAGGTTTGGGCAATCCTCTGAAATCTATTTATCTAAAGAGGCTGGGATTCAGGATGTTTAAAATCCAATTCTTCAGGGGGGTGGGGGGTACTTGGAAACAGGGTGGGGTGGCCATGATTACAGCTCAGAGTAGCATAAGCTGGGTTGCACTCACCCTTGGAAGTCCTTGCAGGACAAACCTTTTCAGCTGTAGGCTTCTGTTCTCAGGTGGCTGGAGCTGTACTATGTGGAAACAGGAGAAGTAGCTGGTTGTTCTACAGGGTTAGTACACTTGATTCTGTGTCTTCCTGTTTCCATAATAAAGTTTGCAGTGCCCTGCAAACAGTTATTTCCCACTCTGACCCCATATGGAGATAGCAAACAGCCTGGACACCATGTTGAGCTGAAACAGAAACTAACTTTAATCTTCCCTTTCCAAACCTTCCCTTTCTCCCCACACAGTGCCACCTAGTAGCCCTGAACTATATACAACTATTATACAACTAGCACCACAACTCTAGTTGGACCACCAAGATCTGTGTTCAAATCCTTGCTCAGCTTGTTTGATGGCCTTAGGTAAGTTGTTATTTGCCTGCCTGCCTATCTACCTCTCTGGGTAGTGGTATGAATAAAACAGGGATATGTTTCCATATGTGCTGCCGTTGCGGGGAAGCTGGGCTGGTGGTTAAAAATAGCTTGGATTTAGCATAGCATATTGAAGCAACCCTTTAAAAACTTTGTTCTTCCAGCCAATTCTTTGTGGTGCATTTATCAGTTACTGGTATATATTTTATGTACAGCCTAAGGGTCAATAGACTAAGCTTTTAAACTATGCATCTTGAGACCTGTTTTAAGCAAAACAGAGAAAACAAAATTATTCTGTTCAAAAAACATAATTGGGAGGGATTTTCAGTGGGTTGTGCAAGTTTATAGCCAGTAATAATCTTTGGAGGCATGCAGGCTTGGGCAAAGGTAATCAAAACCTTGGCTTGGGATTAAGAAGCAATGTGAGTTTCAAAACAATGGGGATTTTTTAAAAAAACATTCCAAAGTTCAGACTTTCATTATTAGGCCATTATAATGGAGTCAATTACCATACCAGACAAATGCAAGTCAGTTTTTGCATTCCAGCATCTTCAACCAAGAGTCTGATATGTACCAGTCTCTATACAAAGGTGGTGTGTGGGAAACTCTTTAGGAATAGATTTAAACAGGAAATCTATCCATTATTCTGCAGTCTTTTGCTCCTGAATACTCTTCTGTGAAATTTATGCAAAGTCAAAATCTGAATAGTTGAACTATACAGTGCTGGGTGGTTTATTTGGGATAAATTATCTCTGTCTCTCCTTGTCACCGGATACTAGGGAGGCGGTGGATGTCCTGAATCGGGGATTGGAGGCTGTGATGGGCTGGATGTGGGCTAATAAACTGAGACTGAATCCAGACAAGATGGAGGTAATGTTGGTCAGTAGGAGAGCCAATTGGGATGAGGAGATTTTACTGATTCTGGGTGGGGTTGCACTCCCCTTGAAGGAGCAAGTACGCAGCTTGGGGGTACTACTGGACCCGGCTCTGCTTTTGGAAGCTCAGCTGGAGACAGTGGCCAGGGGTGCCTTTGCAAAGCTTCGGCTAGTGCGCCAGCTGCTTCCCTTTCTCGAGAAGGCAGATCTGGCCACAGTTACCCATGCCTTAGTCACGACATGGCTGGATTACTGCAGTGCACTCTAGGTGGGGCTGCCCTTGAAGAATATCCGGAAACTGCAACTAGTGCAAAATGCGGCAGCTAGGGTTTTCTCTGGAGCTGCCTAGTGTGATCACATCACACCTATTTTGAAAGAGCTACACTGGTTACCAGTGTGTTTTGGGGTCCAATTCAAGGTGCTGGTTTTGACCTTTAAAGCCCTTAATGGTTTGGGCCCGGGATATCTGAGGGACCGCCTGCTCCCAAGGGTTTCTGCCCACTTGACGAGATCATCTGAGGGGGCTCTGCTCCGGGTGCAGACAATGAGGGAGGCTAGGTTGTCGTACACTCGGGACAGGGCCTTCTCTGTTGCTGCCCCCAGGTTTTGGAATGCTTTCCCAGTGGCCATTCGCTCCTCAGACTCCATCCCAGTTTTTAGAAAGCTGGTAAAATCTTGGCTTTTTATCCAGGCCTTTACATGATTGTTTTATTGCTGCTTCTGTGTGTTTTTATCCATGTATAATTTTCTGTATTTGTATATTATATATTTTAATATCAGATTGTTTTTATATTTTTTGCTAAATACTTTTAATTCATTTTTATTATGTGTTTTAACTTTTGTAAACCACCTTGAGATCGTTTTTAATGAAAGGCGGTATATAAATCTAACAATAAAATAAATAAATAAATAAATAAAATTGGCTCCCTCCTCTTTGTCTCAATGTATGTCTCAAACACCCAGTTAGCCCATGTTCCCAGCACATTATCTACATTATTATCTAGAAACAAGGGGAGGCCCCAACCAAATGCTTCCAATGTATGCACAGCTCTTAACAGGAATATTGTTATCCACCATTTGCATCCAGCAATGATTCCACAGACAAGATCCATGCAGTTGACCTTGCCCATGTGATTGCACAGTTGCACAGGATCCATTCTCATAAAAGCCACCCCAATGTGATCCCTATCCATGTGTTGAATCCAAAGCTAAATTGAGGAGTCAGACATCATTATGACTCAGGTGCTGATATGGACAAAATCAAGCATTCACAATTTAGGTAGTGTGCCCTCTCTCAAGGGAAAACATGATAAACTGCCTTATTTACAGGTCTTCACTTTTCCCATGCTGAGGCAGGGGTTTACAAAGTTAAGGATGCAGGCTATGCCGTCAGCATTTCTTGATGAGGGGTACTTTAAAATACCCCTGATAGCCTGAAAATGCATTTTTGGGACCATTAAGGATATCCTGTATTATCTGCTGTATTACAGGCTGTATGCTGACACCAGAAATAATTTATTGTCCCATTTATTCTAATATTGGTCTAGTTTTACAGAAGAAGATATGGTCCTCAATTGTTTTGGTAGATGAAAATCTTATCTTACTCAACAAGCTGCAAAGTTCATTCTGGCTGTTCAGAAATTACAAAGGTGATGAGCACAGTGATGTGTTCCATACATATACCATACGTCAGGGGTTTCCAACCTGTGGTACTCCAGATATTGCTGAACTACAACTCCCATCTTCTGCAGCTACTGTTTTTGTGGCTGGAGATGATGGGAGTTGTAGTTCTGCAACATCTGGAGTACCATAGGATGGGAACCCCTGACGTATGGTATACGTTCTGATCAATAGTTTCAGTTGGTCTGTACAAATGATTTTGCATTATTTTCTGTACACCTGTTCTCCATCTTTGTTGACTTGTGTATTTTATTATAATTGTGTCATTGGTTGTAATGGCCTTTGGTTATAGGCATAAAAATTATAGTTACATGAGCCCTATTCACTGTGTACACACGAAGTAGTAGTAGTTTATTTTCAGTCACTGACCAGAAAAATACAAATACATAAAATTAATAAAGACATTAAAAAGGAAAAAAGAAAGGAAAAACCTCAGCTCAGGTTGTAATAACTACCTTCAGTAGACGGTAGCATCCAACCATTCAACTACATAACATGGTCTTACGAATTCAACTAGCAATTAGGCAGAACTTGGTGACTACATAAGAAATCTTGTCATCATGATCCAATAAAAGATGATATACAGGAGAACCCCATTATTAATGGGGGTTCCGTACCGGGGGGGGGAGCACAGATAGCAAATCCGTGAATGATGGATTATGAGGGCTATGGGAATCAGGGAGGTTAGGTTCCCAGACCTCCCCAAATTGGCCAGAAATAGGTGGTCCCCCCCCCCATAACTCCCAAAAAACTCCCCAAAGTGCCTACCATGCTATCAAGTAGTCAAATAATCAGCTGAAAATAGCGGGTTTTGTGCCTTTTTGCTAAAATGAGCCATTAAATGGCTCCCGGAAATAAATGGCCTCCAAGGTTATTTCCAGACACCCCCGACCCATGGACATGCGGGGTTTAACCCTTTCCACCCATCCCCCCGCATATACCAAGGTTGGGTGCTAATTATCCGACCGCGAATACACAAAACCGCGAGTGCTGGACCTGCAAATAACAATGTCTTCCTGTATATACAAATCGTCAGAACAGCCTGGAAGATTTTATTAAGATTGGGTAATATACACACTGTGAATGTCCCTGTAAAAGCTACAAAATAATAACACATGCGTCGTTTTGATAGCTCCTGAGTTGGAGGGGCAGACTCTCTCTTCTTAAATCTACCTTCAAGCACAGCAGTGTGCAAGACATTGAAATATGCCTAGGTAAACACCCTGCAATACTTGACAATCATGATCTGGTTGAGGTATCTGGCAGGGCGTGTACTCAAGATTTGATTTCCAAAACTGCTTCTCTTGGGATAAGGCCTTGATCAGTCTGCCATTCTACATCCGAGACTCTTTGACAGAGCACCAACTTGGCCTGGTAAAGCTCATCGCTGTTAATGCTTGCGGTGATAGGCCATAAATAAGCAACTTCTGCTTAAGTGAATGTTCCCATTTAGAAGTGAATTCATCTACCAGCATCAGCAGTGTCAGCCCCGGAGATAAAGGTATGACTTGAGCCAGACTTAAAGATGGAAAGCCAAATAGATTCCACCCTGAGGAGCCCAGCCCCCAGTTGAAAGACTGCACTGAGGATGTCATGTGCTGTTTGGAATAACTTCCTAATGAATTTAGATTAGTGTGCCCATGTATAGATCTGTATACAGGTATGGTTATTCACATGTTATGTTCAATGCACATACAGTAGTACAATTCCTATATCTTCTGTGCATTTGAGGGGGTCTGTCAAAGGTTCACTTTTTAAATCCATGTATTACATCATCCACACAAAAACATGTACATGCATACAGACACCTGCACACACATACAATGTAATGTCTAAATAGGGCGATGGCTGTGGGTACATCCCCATAGTGAGCAGTAATCACAATAGCACCTCATAATTCTCCGAGACTCAGTTTCATATAAACAGGGTGGCACTGAAGAAAGTATATTTATATTTCATCTTTGCATCCCATCCTTCCTGCAAGGAGCTAAGGTTAACAATCATGGCACGGTCCGACTTTATCTTCACCTAACACTTCAAGACAGGGTGTTTGCCAGATAGCAATAAAAAGCGCTGGAGCAGCACTTTTCCCAAGGGTGATTTTATTCTCTTTCCACACACATCAGTGGGCTTCTGTTGTCCAAGCCTGCATGAATCAGTGCTTTGTCCAGACAGATAGCAGTATCCTAGCATGATTTTCTCAGCACCACCTGCTGGCCAGCAATTGCATTTCATAAAGAATCACCATTAACCATAAAAGTACAAGTCACTTGAAAATCATACTAGGACAGTGCTGTCCATCTGGACAAAGCATCAATATGTGCAGGCTTGGAAAAGAGAAGCCTCAGGGGCGTAACTATAATAGGGCAAGGGGAGACAGTTGTCTGGGAACCCACTGCCTTGCCCTCCCCCGGGCAAGTCACATGACTGACTTCCCCAGCCACACTCCCGCCCGGGCTTCCTTCAGTTGTATTCATCCTCCCAAACTGAGATGAGTGTTAAGACCTAGAGCTACCCGAACAGCATGTCTTTCTCTAGTACCATTAAATGACTTGCATCATCCACAATTTACAAAACCTTTAAAAAAATAGTTTAGGATGATGTTCTATTGTGGCACATAGGATATGCTAGCATGTATGGAAAGAAAGTAAAATCGTGCTTGGAAAAGCAATGTCCCTGCACTTTTTATTTGGAAAACCATAGTTCTGTCTGTTACCAGAACTGCCCTGAGGTGCTGGCTAGAGACCTCAACTATGCTTTTGACTTGAAATGGGGAAATTAGCTTGGCTTGAAGAGCAGTTTGGCTTCAACATGAATTTGAGCAGGTTTTGCTGTCTTGGAAAAGATGAGACAGAAATACAGTTCAACAAGTTTTATTAAGGGTATATGGGGGTAAATGTTCAGTTAGGCAAGGCAATAAATCTTAGCTGATAGGCAAGAGTATGGCTAGCAATAATTTACCTTGAGGTTCTAATTAAAGATTGATCGGCTTGGCTATGGTGCTTGGACCAGAGCCTGGCTTAAGGCTTGCTACGAAAAGTGCTTTGGATGCGGGGAGGGAGGCAGAGAAGGAAGAGAGGCGGCAAGGAAACTTAGAAAGGCAAGAGCTTAGTTTACCTATCCTTTCCAATTTGTTGCATGTTGATAGAAAGGCTTCCTCTTGAGGAACAGGCAGGAAAGTGAAGAAAAGGAGTGAGGAGCGGAGGGCTGAAACTCATGTTATGAGAGTCCGTAAGGTAGTGATCCAAGCAGATTCTGAAGTCATGTGCTTTGGCTAGAGGTATAAGACAATGAAATCTATTGCCACACAAACTTACTAACTCTGAGGGTAGCGTGCCCACAGAGGCACAGGTAAATTTACATAAATGTGTTGGACGTGTCGAATAGAGCTGCTGGACTGATTATCTGATGAACAGGATGCCTCACTCCAGGTGTATAGATTGCACATGTCCAATTCTGATGTGCTCTTTTCCCTAAGTCCTTGCAAGCTAAGTTGTTAATCCAAAGCAGGTTAGGAAATGCACTGATTATCTGTGTGCTTCTTGAGGGGTGCTTTACTGTTATTTTCCATGAAAGGGAGCATTCCTTTTTTGATTAATTCACTTTGGAAATGGAGTCTGCTCACCGGCTACTGCCTTCTCTTTGAAAGAGAGGGGTGGGGGCATCTCATTCAGTATTAGCTACTCTGACCTTGGGGCATGTTGCTCCATGCTTTGCTCATGATGAGCAACCTGCCAAACCCAGGCAGGTGGAAAGTTCACCATAGGGATTACAATTCCACAGTCTTGGGCTGTATAGCCTTCCCATGTAATATAGATAGAGGGGTGCTCTCTGGACTACCCCGAAATCGGGCTGTCTGGCAACAAGTCCAAGAGGCAGTAACCTATCCATTCAGCTTCTTGGCTGAGTAGGGATTTGAATTTAACTCTCCATTTCAAGCATAACCATCTATCTGGTTCCATTATTACATCCTCAGTGGACCATTAGCGGTGGTCATTGTGTTTTTAGAGGATAAGATGATGTATTAATGTTCAGGGCCTTTCAGAATGTTTATATTGGCCGAATTCTCACAAGTAGGGTTAAAGAGTTGATCATGATCAATGAATAGAGTGTGATGTGAGAACTCAGAATTTCTGGGCAGTCCCAGTCAAACAGCTGTGGTTAAACTACATTTAACTGGGAGACATAATTAGGATCAGATCCTAGTTATCTGTCTTGGTTCAATGTGGTTTAACCGCAGCAACTGAATAAGATTGCCTGAAAATTTCAAGTTATCTCATCACGCCCCACGGAAGCATGTGAGGCTTGGCCTTTGCATTCAACTCTTTAATCATACTCACTATGATCATGAGAACATGGACTTTCTGGTCTTAAGAAAGGCTGAGCATTGCTTAGGTCAGTGCAAGAACATATGTACTCCAAGGATCATACGAAACATTCCTACATATTTTTTCAAGCTGGCAGTATCTTAAATTCCAGTGGCAGCCTCCATTATTTCACTGGCTGCAGATCAGAGCATGCTTAATGGAAGCCAGAAACCAGCATTGGCCTTTGCTAGGAAAATTCTTGAGTGCCCCTCTAAATACAGAATCTCCAGGTGTGTGAATGTGTGTGTGTGAGAGCACACATCTGTGTAACACACAGCTCCAGTTTTATGAGCAGGAATGACCTGAGCAGGAAAAGAAGGCACTGCTGCTTTTTTTCATTGCTGCTTCTCTTCAGAATCCTACTGGGAAATTCCCTTTTATGTTTCTCAGAAGCACCTGTAGCCCTTTTCTTGCAACCGTGCTAAGCTGGTTTGCATTAATGTAGGCATCAGCTTTATGAGGCTGGAGAGTTGTTCAGAAAGTGAAGCAGAAATGTTGTGTGAAGATGGTTTATCTATGGCTACATGCTAGGACAGCTGTCAAGAATCCCTTACATAGGAACATAGGAAGCTGCCTTATAGCAAGTCAGAATTCAAATCACAACCCAACAGAGCCAATGATACAATGAAAGCAAAAAACACACGAGAAATGAAATATATTAACATTGAGTGTATTAAAATTCATAGAATCATATAGAAAAAGTAATAGTAATTGATTATACAAAGTAAAAATAATATGATAAAAATATGAGATACACTAAATAACATCCAATAAAAAAGAACTGTATAGTCCATAATATATGCCAAAGCGACAGCAACCCGGTGATAAACCACTTTACAATGACGAATATTTATATACCGCTCTTCAACCCAAGTTCCCAAAGAGATTTACATAGAAACATAAATAATACATAAATAAGAGGGTCCCCCGTCCGCAAAGGGCCCGCAGTCTAAAAGAAACATAAGGCAGATACCGGCAACAGCCATTGGAGGGATGCTGTGCTGGGGCTGGAGAGGGCCAGTTGCTCTCCCCCTGCTAAATATAAGATGATCACCACTTTAAAAAGTGTCTCTTTGTTCAGTTAGCAGGGGTCTTGAGTCACGGTGACACTTTATCAAGTGTCCATGTATAAGTCTGCAATGTTTCTCATGAACATCAGCTTCTTCACTGTGACTCAAGAACCGTGTTGAAAAAACGTTAGAAGACATGGAACATAGGAAGGCTCCTTGAAGAACCAAAGCCCTCTTTCCATTGCTGGAGGGCCCTGCATCATGTAAGCCATTGATCTCCCTGACTTCTAGAAGTGCTCTGTACCTTCCAGAAACATGTCCTTGAGAGTTGTACAGCCGTGAGGGACATATTTCTGAAAGGCGCAGAGCACTTCTAGAAGCTGGAGAGATGAACAAAACTAGCTCCTCCCTCCTTGTTGGTGCTCACGTCCGGTCCACTGCTTAGAAAACCTTCATGGTTTCATTCAGAGCCGCCTCCAGCTGCGAGGACACAGCTCCTTCTGAAGCTTCGGTTCATTGATCTGGATGTCAATCAGTGTTTCCTCTGTAATGTCTGTATGGTATTTCTCATGTCCAGATCCATGAAGTGTCTCCAACATCCTAACCAAACACTATTCAGACATTGGTGGAACACTGATAAGTACTTCCATTGCAGATCTTTTTTCTTTAAATGGCTGAAAACAGCTGCAGAATAAATTAACTTGAAGATACATTTAGCTTGGGTGGAATTTTGTGAGGGATGACTCCAAGGGGTAGCGATGCTTCCCTCTAAAATATTCCCTGCTCCCCATTTTGCTCCCCCAGGCACCTAACTGGAACTTTACAGCAATATAGACAACATAGTTGGACAATATCATTATTTATCCTATACGTTGAATTAATGATTTTCAAAGGCCTCTATTGTTTAAAGAAATCTCATTTATTCTCTCCCCTACCCCAGAAGAAGCTGCAGAAGCCAGTGCAGCCAGGTACATAAGAATCTCATTAATTGCCTTAATTACAATTACCTCCATAAATATTAAGTGAGGCTCTACACACAATTGGGCTCTGCGATCTTACCGGGCTTTGCAGGGAGAGCAGGCTTAGCCCATTCTCCCCACAGACAAGCAGGGAGCCATCCCTGGGCGGCTGGATTGGCCGCCCACACGACTACCGGATCTGTCACAGAGTCGGTAGAGGCAACGGGGATTGGGGGCCACATATGTGGGGCATCCCAGGGAGACCCCAGGGGCCAGGAGGCTTGTTGGAGCCTCCCAGTTGGGGGCGCCGGCATGGAGCCACACTGCCTTGTCTCACGATTGTGGAAATCTTGTTTAACAGGAGGGGTATTCAGCGGGGTTTGCTGCCAGGAACCACATGGCTCCCGTGGCAGCACTCGGCCACAGGGAAGTGGGCTGGGCTCCCTTAGCCCTATTCCCTGTGGTCGTGGGAATAGCCTCAATGTATAGTAAAATCATCACTCTCCTAATAATGTTCTTCACCCCCCCTTTGCTCCCCCAAACTAGTTGTTCTAGAGCAGGGCTGTTCAACTTTGGCCTTCCTGCAGATGTTGACCTACAACTCCCATAATTCCTAGCTATTAGCCACTGTAGCTGGGGGTTATGGGAGTTGTAGTCCAGAAACAGCTCGTGGGGGGCAAAGTTGAGCAGGGCTGTTCTAGAGTCACGCCTGAATTTTGCAACGCTGAAATCCCAAGGTTCATCCCGAATTTTCTTCTAAGCGATGCATCAGTTCACTTGGGATCATTTACACAATTGACAATGAAAGTTGTTGGAAGCCTTATCCTGAAAAGTGTTTAGTTGTTGGCCATAGTCCCTTTCCAGCTTCTCATTCCCCCAGCATGCGGCTGCCTTATATACTTATGTTTAGCAATCACACAAATAACACTTTCGAATGAATGAGTCTGAGGTCTGGTTTCTGTCTCACCGGGAAAGCAGTGGGTCTGGAGCACAACCAGAAACAATAAACATTTAAAGACGATTTGATGTGATTTAGGATTTTACAGCAAGGAGCTGGATTTATTAGCATAGGCGCCTCACCAAGGGAATGACTTTGATGAACTCTCCTTTCTCTCTT
This sequence comes from Hemicordylus capensis, assembly GCF_027244095.1. Classification (NCBI taxonomy): domain Eukaryota; kingdom Metazoa; phylum Chordata; class Lepidosauria; order Squamata; family Cordylidae; genus Hemicordylus; species Hemicordylus capensis. The sequence goes on along the minus strand of NC_069660.1, from coordinate 36,506,228 downwards.
TGGTGAACTTTTAAACAAACTTTCACACATTAACAAGTCTGCATCCCCTGTGGGGCAGCAGTCCTATGCCTGATTCTTTTTCCAAGGATCACTGATCCTCTTTAGGGGTCCTCTGGGTAAAAGAATCCTGCCGAGAGAGAGAGAGGTCAGGACATGTTCAGCCAATGAGGCAAACTGCAGCCACAAAAGATGTCATGTTATGTAGGCCCAAAGCTGAAAGACTGGTGGGAAAAGAACAAAGTAAGTGCATATTAGACTGCTACACACTCCAGCTAAAATCTGCTTCATTAGCAGAGTACCTGACAATAGTAATGTGCAAAAAAAAAAAAGGCAGACTCTCACTGAAAACAGTGAGGCTGTTCTCATGACCAAAGGGGCGTGGCTGGAGGGAAGGCAAGATCTTACCTTCCTGCTCCCAGACGACCAGAGCCTCCTTTAGGCTCTATAACCTGGGTGCCCAAACGAACACTGCAACAGCAGTCTCCAGAGCTGAAACCAAAAGCTGGGGCCTCCAATTATCCCACAATGCATTGCACAATCAGCAGAGAGGTAGCCCTCAGTACCAAAGCAGCTCTGCTCTGCCCAGCCCTGCTGTCCTCAAAACTCTTTGGTAAACATGGCTGTCAGCTCCCAGAAGCTCACAAATCCAGAGCGATGGCCCAGTAAACCAAATTCTGAGGTAAGATATTTCTGTCCTACCTCAGTTGGACAGCAAGTATTTCTGTCTTACCTCAGTTTAGCTCTGGGTTTAAAAGTTGGGCGACCCACCTAGACTGGGTAGGAGGGATTTCATTGGCTCCAGACAAGCATCTGTAGCCTGGTTTACCCTCCTCTACCAGAAATGGCTGGTTATGAAAAAAAGCTCAGTGGCCAACATGACGAGGAGCCCTCTGTCAATGTTAGGGATCCTCCAAGACTGCTGCACAGTTTGAAAGGCAGCCTGATGATATAGCACAATAGGGCTGCAGCAGAATGACTTAATTGTTTTTCACTGGAAACAATGAAACTGCCTGCAAGCAGTTTCAAGCCATTCTGCAACTGCCCCACTGCACTACAGTGCCAGAGCTGCCTTTCCAGTTGCATAGCAGCCCCGGTGGGTCCCTAACATTGACGTATGGCTGCCTATCATGTTGGTCACTGTTGGTAGTTCCAGAGCATTAGTGGCAGTAGCCCACTTCTGTATACAGTGCAAATTCCAATTACTAGTTGCTCTGCCATGCAACATTTTCTGATCCCCAATTTTGTTTTCGGCTCAATGAAGGTGGAACAAAAATGCCAAATCCTGAAAAATGCATTGGTCAATCAAAGGCTGCACATTGCCAACGTGGTGTAGTGGTTAGAGTGCTGGACTAGGACCGGGGAGACCTGAGTTCAAATCCCCATTCAGCCATGAAACTAGCTGGGTGATTCTGGGCCAGTCACTTCTCTCTCAGCCTAACTTACTTCACAGGGTTGTTGTGAGGAGAAACTTAAGTATGTGGTACACTGCTCTAGGCTCCTTGGAGGAAGAGCGGGATATAAATGTAAAAATAAAATAAAATAAAATAAAATGGATTTGGGTCCCTCCATTGCTTTCTTGGAAGTAAGATGCATTGGAATAAATGGAAGCAGACTGTACCCTGGAGTGATTTGCACAGCTGGTTAGATTGCAGGCACAATCGTGTTTGAAATTAAAACACATGCCTCACCTATACCACAAACATATACTGGTCTTATACTATTTTAATTGGCAAGCCTGATTGTGGAAGGTGCTGAGAATTCTCTATTAGCGAACCCTGGGCCTCCTCTATCACAGAATTACGATTTGCTGGATCTCCTGGAAAGTGGAGAGCTATGGGTCTGTGGCAAAACACATGTGCTGCATGCAGAGGATCCCAGGTTCAATCCTCGCCACTTCTGGGTAAGTCTGGGGAAACTGGTCTAGACCCAAGGGAGTTGCCATCAGTTGATGTCGCCTAGGTGGGGATAAGGCAACTTCATATGTTTATTCTTAAATAGTGTTTGCTCTGTGGCATACAAGCACATGAGGTGCTGTTTTAGCTACAGAACTGTCTCAGCATTTCACAATTATAAGGGCCTCTACCAGAAATGTGAGCCATCTGAAACCTTTCGCTGACCACAGATAATGAATGGCCCGCATATCTGAAGAAACTAGCCACAGAAGGATGGTTTTAAAAATGAAACAAACTGAACCATAGCAAACCTGGGATTTCCTCCAGGAACACATTAAATAAATCTCCCAGCAGGCGCATTCTGTCTACCATGATGTTATAGCTTGCTAGAGCGTGACAGAACAACATGGTTATCTGCTCCTCTGTGGAACTGGAAAGGGAGAGGCAGATATTCTAGTAATGAATGGGCGAGCTCCCGTGTACACAGTCCCCATGCAAGCATCTCAGGAGTCCGCAGGGACTGCTGGCAGGCTTGTGATTAAGCTCCACTGACAGCAAGGCCCTGTTTGCGAGAATCAGCACTTCCATGTGAGAGCAAGAAGTAAAGCCACTGGATTACATGTCCTGCAGTATCACACAGGCAGTGCGAGACCCACCTGTGCCACTGCGGGGCTCTAAAACAGGCAGCAGCACTGCTGTGCAAGAGGGTAGTACTGGGACTGCTAATGTGCACAATTGCATATCACATGCAACTTATATGATTCCCGATGGAAGTAATGCATGACATGCAATCTTCAAAGACTCAGCCATTCCAGCACTGCCTCCTTGCACAACAGCATCACTTCATGTTTTAGAGTCCAGCAGCAGTGCAGGCAGGTCTGGCACCACCCACCACCTGCATTATGCTGCAGGATATATATGTCGGGCTACTGGCCGACATCCAATGCAGCATTTTATATCTATCATGTTGTGCTGGGAGGCCACTGTGCCCTTCAAAAGCAGCATCAGAGCTGTGCAAAATGGGCAGTTGTGCGGATAGTTGTGCAACTATCCCCATTGGCCTGGCAGTGGGTTTTCCCCATTTGGGTCTGCTTGTGCAACAACCCTTTTTGTGCAGCCTCAATGGTGCATTTGAAGGGCACAGCAGCCCTCCAGCACAGCATTCTGGGTGTGTAATGCAGTGCTGGATGTCAGCCACCATGATTTTCTCAATGGTTGTGGTTCACCTTTGCCACAGGTGTGAACTAGAGCAATAGTACGTAAGGTTCAATTTTTGCTATCCTCAGCTAATGGCGATTTGAGAATGAACATATGCTCCAACTATCCTGATCCATCAGGGACAGTCCCAATTTCCAGTCTCTAGTAAATGACTGTCCCTATTCCATCCGTTTTTCCTTTTAACCAGGATGCCTTGTTAAAATCATGTGTGCAAGACAGTTGCTAACATTATCATACCAAAAGGTTCAGCTCCCTCCCCAGACTCTCTAGCAAAAAAGGGATATCTCCTGTCTCTTGCATAATGCACGTGAACACTAGATATTTGCAGTCTTTTAATTTTCATTTTCACTTTTTTGTTTGCTTCATCTTTGTTTTATTTTTATTTCGTCATTGTTTTAAATTGTTTCCCCATTTGTCTTTATTTTATTGTATCATATTCTTGACAAAAAGTATAAAATCATACTGTAGTTCCCAGCAAAAGCTTCAGTATGCAGCTGCCATATTTTAATCTTTGACAACCCTTGACAACGCTACATCCTGAGAATTATTGATAATAGAAATGGCCATCGCAAGGATTTGGCTGTGTATTAAAGCTCCTTCCAGGAGCTACAGTAATAAAACTGTACACTTTTAATAACCCTACACACACCAAAACAACCAACACCGATGGGAACAAATGGGGATTCTGGAAATTGACCCATTTGTTCTGCAGGACATTAATTTCAGAATGAATAGAGTCTGGTATGAATGGGCCCCGATCATGTGGACCACAATATTTCTGGTAGGTCTGTCCTAACTACTTATAACTTTCCATTCTGTTTTCAGTTCCCATTTTCTGCAGCATCATGGGAAAACAGAGGGTTACTTTAGGCTCATACCTCCAAGCTTATACACGGTTCAACACAGCTGTAGAAATGTGCTGTGTCTGAAAAGGCTGAATTATGAGGGGTTTGGGGAGTTATCCAGCTGTTGGTTACTGAACCTTAAGTGAAATACCATCAATTCCCACGCCCTTCTGTCCCTTCTTGATCACTCTCTGAGATCCTTACTATTATCTCTGCCTTTTGCTGAAGACATGGAAAGCAGTGGCTGGAGAGCTTACATTATATTTGGAAGCATTTGACAACTGAAAGACGTCTGCTTGGATTCTCCCAGGACAGAGTCAACAACTGGGGGTGGAAATTCAATTCATCAATAATGAGAAGTTGATCCCAGCTTATTTTCTTTCATGAATATTCTAATAGAGGGAGATTCCACATTCCATTGGTTCTTTGAGGCCTCTCTTGGAATGCCTGAGATTTTCATTACTTCATCCAACCAGAATCCAGATTTTCTAATTTATTCCAACATTCTTTCACATCATGCTGAGACACTGGGTCACTGCTGTCTCCATAGAGAGGAATGCCAGCTCATTACACAAAGTCATTGGAGGAATGTCATCATGATGTAACCCCTTCCATTTTTGAGTATCGCCTTTCATGTCCTCATGACTGTCAGGATTTATTCCTCGCTCAAGTTGATTTTGCTGTGCCTGAATCAAGCTTTATTTAGCCCAATTATTCCCAGAACTGCCTTGCTTCAGGATGGAATTAGTCATTATGAGAGACATAGAGATGCTGTTGCTATGTCTAGTTTAACAGAATATATCATGAGGTGTCATCATGATGGGTGTAATGAAGGACAAGCTTCCCTGGGACTGGTCACCCACCTGATCTTCCCATGCAATGTGCAGATGTAGGACAATGTTGGGTGTGTCCCTATTATTTGAACCCCGCTGAGAATATTCCAAGTGGAATGGAATATGAGCCCTGCCACCCACTGAGATCATCTGGAGAGGTCCATCTGCAGTTGCCACCAGTTCATCTGGTGGCTGCTCAGGGATGGCCCTTCTCTGTAACCACCCTGAGGCTTCGGAATGTACTCCCTGCCAAAATAAGAGCCTCCCATCTCTGAAATCTTTTTAAAAGACTCTCTAATGCAACTGCAGCTTCTGAAATTAGTAGATTTGAAACATTTATTAGATGTACCTAAGCCTGTAACCTCACTCTATCAGAAACTTAAGGACATTGATAAGACTGATATGATTATATCCGAGATCTTTAGAATAATGACCTTGAATATCCTCTTTTATTAAATCAATGGCAGGTCACATTGAATGAGATTATTCAAAACATACCTTTTTGATCTTAAAATGCAGCTAATACAGCAGAAACCTTTCCCCCCCATTCTATTGGACACCTCAGATAACATTTAATACGGGATGGTTGAAGACTGCTATGTGTTGGAGGTGTAATTTGTACGATGGTACACTTATGTATATGGTTTGGTCCTGTCTTGTTATCATACCGTTTTGGTTTGAAATGACATTGCAGTTATGATTTTCCGTTAAGGACATTCATGTCTTGTTGGGGTACATCCCCAGCATATGGAATTTAGCACTAAAGCAAGAACTGTGGATTCTTTGTGCTTGGGGTATTGCCAAAAGGATTATAATACAACACTGGAAGGACAAATTTATTCCTGAACTACAACTTTGGATTACTAATATGTGTTCTTTGTCTGTATTTGAACCGGGTTTTTGTTTTTGTTTTCATTGGGGGTTTTTTGTCACCAAGGTAAAAAAGAAGAATTCTTAGTGATTTGGTTGAAATTCAATGAACTGTGTATGCTTTGAAACATAAGTAAAATATCCTTGAAGATAGGGGTGTGCACAAAACCAGTTTGTCCAGTTTGGTTTGAGTCTCAAACGGAACCGGGCTAGTTCAGTTTTGTGCCCCTGAACAACCCCCACCCCGGCTCAGCTCAAACTTGAGCTGGTTCAGGTTCTAAAGTTTTTTTAAAATAAAAAACACTCACCACTGGGTCCGGCGGTCTTGGAGGAGGGGTGCTGCTGTGGGGGGATCTTTGCCATTTTGCCTCTCCCTCCACCGGTCTCCCCCGGGGTTTTCTAAGGGCTGTTTCTTTCTCAGGTGGTGGCAGCCACTTTAGAGGCCGCCACGCATGTGCCCTGGCCATTTATGTGGCCTGGGTCATGACCTGGCCAGGGCACTTGTGCGGTGGCCTCCACAATGGCTGCCACCACCAGAGAACAGGTCAGAATAGCCCCAAAATGGGTCAAAATGGCCCTTAGAAGTCCGGGGGAGAGGGAAATGGCAGAGACCCCTCCCGCAGCCACAGCAGCACCTCCCGAGGCTGCCAGACCTGGCCGTGTTTAAAAACTAGTGTTATTATTATTTTACTTTGGAACCCCCAAACTAGCTCTGAGCCAGCCCAGGTGGGTTGGCTTGACTTTGAGCTGATTTGCACATCCCACTTGAAGAAGGTGGTGGGTTGTTTGTTTGTTTGGTTGGTTGGTTGGTTTTTGTGGGATTTGCCTGCTAATTTGGCAAAGAGGCACTTTTTAATGTGGTGATTCTCGTTATTTAGCAGGGGGAGAGTAACTGGCCCTGTCCACCCCCAGCACAGTACCTCCAGTGACTGTTGCTGGTGTCTATCTTATCTTTCTTTTAGATTGTGAGCCCTTTGGGGACAGGGATCCATCTTATTTATTATTTCTCTGTGTAAACTGCCGTGAGCCATTTTTGGAAGGGCGATACAGAAATTGAATAAAATAAATAATACATATATTAAAAAAAATTATAACCCCTTCTTTTCCTTTCCTGCATTGGTTGTATTATGTTAAGACGTATTAAGGGATTTATTTTTATTTTTCTCCTTTTTTAAAAAGTTATAATAACATGTATTATTATCATCCTTTATTATGTCTATATACTGTAACCTTATTGCAATAAAGGAAAAATAAATAAATAAAAGACTCTTAATATGCTTTTATTCACACAAGCTTTTTAACATGAATGGTGGTTATAAACTATTTTATTGTTTTAATTTCTGTTTCAATTTGTTTAATATTTGTTGTAAACTGCCCAGAGATATGAGTTTGGGGTGGTGTATAAATATACTAAATAAAATAAAATAAAATAAAATAAAATAAAATAAAATAGATCCAGTTGAAGGTACTCCTTTTTGTTTTTAAACAAACTGCTCTTTGTCTTGGGTTCTTTACACACTTTCTCCTTTTGCCTTCTTCATTCTGCCAGTATTTTCCCCTTGATTAAACAGTAGGGCTGTTTTCATGGTTATTATTAGAGTAGGGGACACCTCCTACTCTAATAAGGGAGCTGGGCACGCTCCCAATTTTCAATCGTGTGTTAGATAAAAGCAAGGCCTTAGGCTTGGATCTTGCGTATCTGTCAAGCCGCAGCCGGGTAGGATGAGCACGCCATCCCCAGGTTCTGTCCCCAGCTTCGAAACAAGGTAGGAAGAAAAATCCTCCTATCCAGCTGGGGCTTGACAGATGAGCAAGCTCCCCACCTCCAACCTTGCTTTTATCTTACACACAATAAAATATTGGGAGTGCACACAGCTCCCAAACTATATAATTGTGAGAACAGCCTTATTTTTTATTATTATTATTATTATTATTATTATTATTATTATTATTATTATTATTACATTTATATCCCGCTCTTCCTCCAAGGAGCCCAGAGCGGTGTACTACATACTTGAGTTTCTCTTTCCATCCCTCCAGCATTGTTGGAGGGATGGATGTTTCCATCCCTCCAGCATTTTGGATGTTGGATGTTTGGATTTTGGTTGGATGTTTCCATCCCTCCAGCATTTTGCCATTGCAAGCACTTTTCCTTTTGAACTTGCTGCCACAAGAGTGCCACTCCGCTCCCTTCTTGCTCTTCTCCTGAGTCTTTGACCTCCACACTCTGCCTCCTCCCCACCCCCTTTCTCCTTTTGTGACCCTTTCCTTATTATATTGTCTTTCTAGATTGTAGCCTGCAGGCAGAGTGCCTAGCTCTTGAGGTGAAGTGTTATTGATATTAGATCTTAGCCCTAATTACACTTTGGCCACATTCACACGTAACGTGAATCCAGAGGTGAAGGGGCTTTCAGTTTCAGTTTCTGTACTTCTGAAAGCAGGCAACTGCAGTTTTGCCTGAAAATGGACCCATGGTTTCCCTCCACGGATTCCAATGTGTGTCTTCAATTTGTAGTGAGTTTTGCCACCTGTACTTCTGGTTCTGTGGTGCAAGCATTACATCTGAACACGGCACCACAGTCTTGTTGTCCAGCAACCAGAATTGAGGGAGGAAGCTCCCTCACTCCAGCTGCTATTGGCTGTTGAGGCTGTCCTTCAATCAAGAAGAAAGCCTGGGGAGCCAGTTCCCCCTCCTCTCTGCAGTCTCATTGACTGCAAAGAGGGAGCTCTCCGTGATGTCTAAATTCAAATGGGAGAGCAGGGGGAGCAGAACCGTGGGTCTACAGACCCGTGGTTCTGAATTACATGTGAATGCAGCCATTATGTCCAATGCACATACATTGCACTATACATCTCTGTATAGTGTATACACATACATTTATTCAAATATTGGCTGTCCTCCAGACCAATGACCTTCTGTTTCAAGCAATGCTGTGCTGATCCAGGGGTGTGTATTCGATTTTCATCAATCTCCTGTTCTCTCTGAAGCTGACTTTGAACCACTTCTCATGACCATATGGAGGTGGGCTGGAGAGAAGGCACGTTCCTACTTCATGCCTCCCAGATGACCAGACCTTCCTTTTGGCTCTGCAGCTTGTGTGCCCACAAGAACACTGCAGCAGCATTCTCCATTAATGATATCGGGAGCTGGGTCCTCCAGCTATCCCACAATGCACTGAGTGAGCAGCGGGGAGGGAGCCCTCAGTATTGCAGCAACTGTGCTCTGCCGGGCCCCACTTTCCACAGAACTCTATGGTAAACATGACTGCCAGAAGCTCGGGAACGGTTTAAATTGTGCCAGTGCTGCAGAAACCCAAACAGAAAGGTAGGCCGGCTGTCTACTACCACTACGAGTATTTATATATGGCTTTTCAACCAAAATTCTCAAGGTGGTTTACACAGAACAACAAACAAAGATGGCTCATAATCTAAAAAGAAACACAAGGTAGAGAGACCAGCAATGACCACTGGAGGAATGCTGTGCTGGGGTTGGATAGGGCCAGTTGCTCTCCCCTTGCTAAATATCAGAGAACCACCACTTTAAAAGGTGCCTCTTTGCTCAGTTAGCAGGGTGTCTTTGTCTCCTACCTCACTTTTAACCTGGATAGTGTATCTGGGCTACCCAGGTATGGAGATCCTAGGTTGGGAGGCCTCCTGGCCAGTGTTCCCTCTAAGGCATGTGCGCATGCTCACACATTTTAAAAAGTCCACTCAGTTAATTTTAGATCCCGCTCAGGTTTAATCAGGAAGGTCCCACTCTGAAGGCACGTGTGCACACACTACCTTGATACTGCCGCCCAGAACAAAACTCATTCCACACATAGATGAAAACAGAGAGAACTCTGCTCCCGATTCCCCAGACAACTATGGGTTCCTGGGTTAATCCTGCCCTACCCAGGAATCTGAGGGTGTGAGAACAGGCTCTTTGGCTCCCAAAAATATGCCCCTGAGAGTTCCACAAGCCTCAGGGACATATTTTCAGGGCTTACAGTTGGCTTCAGAGGAGATCAATAAGACTTGCCCCTTGCCCATAGCACATGGGCACAATTGTTGCATCAGCGTTTCATTAGTCTGGATGTCAGCTATTATGATTAAGGCACATACTGTAATGCATGTCCTGTCTGTACGCTGCATTTGTGGGAGCCTGTGCACAGGTTCACTTTTTAAACGAACACAATGTACAGCCATCCGCACAAGACATGCATACAGACACCTGTGTGCATGTACAAGCTCATGTCTGAATTGGGCTTTTGTCTTACAATAACAAAGTCTGTCTGTGCCTAACCTTGCCTTGTTATCGCCTGGATCTACTTAATGTTTGATCCTTCACTGTCTTGAGTCTTGTTCGATATTGAATGTATCGGGAGAGCCTGCAAAATGATTGGACCGGTGACATTTTGCAGTGCAAAGACGTAATCAGTGTCCAAGCCTACTCCTGCTGTGTGGCATTTTCCATATGGAAAAGCCATGCCACTGCTGTTTTGCTAATTGATTAAAGTTGGGGGGGGAAGAAGCACCTCCAGCAGACTGATTAGCATCAACAGAATAATTCTGAGCATCCCCAAGGCTGTCAAGAACTGCCTCAAACAAAATGCAAAGCAGACATGCTAGAAACCCCAGGGATCCCGCAGAGGAAAGCCAGCTACAAAACACATTTTGAGCTTCAGCTAGATTAGAAACCAGTGGCTACTGAGATCCAAAACTCTAACGGCCTGGAAAGCTCAAATGTAATAAACAGCTTTTTTAGAGAAAAACAAGACTAGAATAATTTATAGCACAATCTCTCTTTGGCTAAAGCTAGATGAGTTGCTTTGTAGCTTCATGAACACTCTGTTAATGGACAGCTACACACCCAATAACTTGCCTAGGGAGCAAGAGGTTGCTGGTTCAAATCCTCACTGGTAGATTTCCCAGACTATGGGAAACATCTATATCGGGCAGCAGCGATATAAGAAGATGCTGAAAGGCATCATCTCATACTGTGTGGGAGGAGGCAATGGTAAATCTCTCTTGTATTCTACCAAAGACAACCACAGGGCTCTGTGGGTGCCAGGAGTCGACACCGACTCGATGGCGCAACTTTACCTTACACATCCTTGATGGCTGCTGCCGTGTCAAACCTTCAGTCTCTGCTTGCCTAAGTTCTACAGGGTGGATTCACACGTTTTGGCTCATTTGGGGTTTTTTTTGTTTTTTGTTTTAGTGTGTACTGCAGGTGTTTGGATTGTACAAGTGAAAATGTAACACAGGGGTAGGCAACCTTGGCTCTCCATCTGTTGTTTATTTTATTTATTCATTCATTCAATTTATATACCTTCCTAAAGTGGCTCAGGGCTGAAAACACATAACAAAACACATTAAAACTGAAAACACATAACAAAATCAAAAACCATTTAAAAGCAGATTAAAATTAAAATTAGCTATCATTAAAAGCCAGGCTAAAAAGATGGGTCTTTAAGGCTCTCCTTAAGACCTTCAAGGAAGATAATGCTCTCATATCCACAGGGAGTATGTTCCACAACCCAGGGGCGACAACTGAGAAGGCCTGACCCCAGGTCCTTCAACTTAGTGTGGCTAAGGATGTTGGGAGTTCTAGTTAACAGCTGGAAAGCCCAGGTTGCCGGCCTCTGATGTAAATTACGAACAAAAGGGTATGCATTTATGATGACAAATCTTTCGTTTGCCATTTATCCTACTGTTGAGTTATTTTTATGCTTGTTTTATTATTTTTTTAATTTTTGCTTCATTGTGTTTTTACTGTAAGCCATCCCAAGCAGCAATATGCTGAATGGGCAGGACAGAAAAATTGGTTGACATGATGAGAGAAACTAATCAAAGCAGTCCCATTGGGATTAAAGGGACAAGATAGGCAATCCCTGCTCACTGAGCCAAGATGGGCCTTTTAAAATGGTGTTTCTCTTCTGTTTAGCAGTGGCCCTATCCAGACCCAACTCAACACCCCTTGAGTGACTGTTGCTGATGTCTGCCTTATGTATCTTTTTAGATTTCTAGCCCTTTGTGGGCCCATATTATCTGTTTTCTATGTAAACCACTTTGAGAACTCTGTTGAAGTTCTTAGTAGTAGAGGGAAAGTACTAATTTCCCTCATCATGTCAGCCATTTTAAATAAATAAATAAAATGGCCAACATCCACACTAACACTGTGCATGTGCAGCCTCAAAAACAAACAAACAAAAAAAAAAAAACCCCATGGCTACATGCCCTCCTCTTCTGATGTACTATGTGCATGTGAGCATGGGGAGGGGCGGGTTTCACTGATCTCCTTTTTCCCTGGAAGTTCTGTATGCAACCCACAATTATGTTCCTGAGGATTGTACAGAGAAGTGCTGATTCAACAGTGGTTGCACAATATGCTGGAGAAATTTCACCTACACATCCCTCCTTAACAAGAACAGCAGCTGGACATAGCCTTCACTGAAATGCACCATGTTGCATGGACTCAATGAGGCTCTCCACACGAGCAGTGTGGAGAGCTGAGAAGGGTTCTGCAGGGAGAGCAGGCTTGACCCACTCTCCCTGCAGACAATCCTGCACCTAGCCCTGGGTGGCTGAATTGGCAGCCCACACAGTTATCAGCTCTGTCATGGAGCCAGTAGGGGCGGCGAGGATTGGGGGCCACATGGCCCCCGAAAGTCCGAGGATGCCCTGCGTGAGTGCGTGGGGCATTCTGAGGAGACCTCCGAGGCCGGGAGGCTCATGGTAGCCTCCCAGTCAGAGGTCTCCTCGCAAGTCTACATGACACAAAACCTCACTGTGGCAACTCAAGATCAATCAAATGGGGTTAGCAGAGCACTTGCTCCGCTAACCTCATTTAATGGGGGGTGGGGGTGGCATTTAGCAGGGCTAGCAGCCGGGAGCTGCATGGCTCCTGGTGCTGCACACAACCGCACAAAACCGAGCTGGGCTCCCTCAGCCTGGTTTTGTGCGGTCGTGAAAATAGCCTCAGTGTATGTACTGTGGAAGTTGTCTACGTTCACAGTCTGCTTCTTGGCTGTACCCTCTGTACGCCAAGACTGAGTCGTGAAAGCATGCTAAGAACCCATTTCAAAAGCAAATAATGAATGAATTAATTACCCTCTTTCTCTTTAGCTAGCTGGGAGAGAAGGAATCAGGTTGTATTTTGTAGAGCCTCAAACCACTGGGTGGTTTAATATGACATATTTTTCAAATCCCTGACCCAAATCCTACAGATTTGTGCAGCAAATGCATAGGGCCCAGTGTCATCACACTTCACAAACATTCAGCTCTTGGATCCAAATAGCTCTGTTCCACTCACATATGCTTCCATCTACATACTCTGTCTTATAAACCTGGTTTGCATTTGCCATCCCACCCCCTTTCCTGCACATACCCTCCATTAACTGAACAATGGAAAACATTAATAACTATTTGTTGGGAGGGGAAAGATGGTTGTATGTGTTAAAAAATCCATTCTGGGCCTGTGATATTTCCTTTCCACTCCGCCTTCATCAGATCTATAAATAAAAGAAGTGGCCTCAGGGAGCCATTGGAGAAATGATTTAAAAGAATTAAAAGTGGGTTAATTTGAGGAGATTTGGCATGGAAGGAACGTTCTTACAGCTCCTTTCCAGAAATACCCCAAAGATAGATCCTAAACATATTGGGCCCATTCTCATGACCATTCTGAGGTGGATAGGAGCCCAGGCGATATGTTACCCAGTATGCAGCACACGATCACCATCTCTGCAAGTCCAGCAGGCAGACAGTCACAGCTGGTCGTGGGTCTGCTGCTGAAACTGATAGCTTCATCCCCGCCCCCTCCATGGAAGGTCTTCCAAGGGCCCAGATGCATTCCCTGCATCCCCTTCTCTGCCAGCAGACTAGAAAGGCTTCATGACATCAACAACTGCTCTCCCATTGACTACGAAGGATCAGAAGGCAGATGAAGTCCTGCTGAAGCTGCTCCAGCTTGGGGAGCATAGAGTTTACTTTGAAGGCTAGAGTGTCCATTGATGGCAGCCACTCTATGCACAGCTCTTGATGATTGCTGTGTAGGTGAGAGCATGATGTGTGCCAGTAGCCCAGGTAGGAGCAGTGTGCTGGTTCTGGCAACTGGATGGTCAGGGTAGAAGGGTGCTCTCCTCTACTCTTGTTACAATGCTGGGATAAACCGGAAAACTGATAGCCCTGCTGTGAGCAGCCTGGGCTGGAGGAGTGAGTGCAGGTTCCCTCACAGAAAATGTCACAGAAATCTAGGTAGCCCTCATTTCTAGGTAAAGGTAAAGTGTACTGTTGAGTCGCTGTCGACTCCTGGCGACCACAGAGCCCTGTGGTTGTCTTTGGTAGAATACAGGAGAGGTTTACCATTGCCATCTCATGCGCAGTAGGAGATTATGCCTCTTCCTATATCACTGCTGCCCGATATAGGTGTTTCAATCTGGGAAACATATCAGTGGGGATTTGAACTGGCAAAATCTGGCTTGCTAGTCAAGTCATTTCCCCACTTCACCATTAGGTGGCTAGCCCTCACTTCTAGAGTCACAAAAATCTAGGTAGCCCTCATCCTACCCCACTTTTAGTGGTCATGAGAACTTGTCCACTGATTTGCAAAAAAGACCCATTGAGTTCAGTGAGACATATTTCCAAGCAAATAAGCTTAGAAATGCAACCAATGCTAGATTCAGGTTCAAGGGCTGAGGGTTCCCTACCTTGGGTCTCCAGATGTTGGACTACAACCCATAATCCCAAGCCACAATGGACAACAAATTGCCAGATTTGATACTCACTCTTTAGATTTGGAAAGCTGCACCTGCAATGGATTCCCTACACACCCCATTGTGGCTGAGAATGATGGGAGCCATAGTCCAACATCAACTGGAAAACCAAAGCTGGGAACACCCTATTCTGGAGAATGCACTGGAAGAACCGGAAGTGTGGGTATCAGTTCTGGCAATTCTTGTGCCTTTAGCAGCAGCTTGACTTACACTGGGTATGAGATTAGTCATATTCAATTTCAGGAACTGGGAGAGCTCCCAATTTGCAGTCATGTGTTGGATAAAACCAAGGTAGGTGATGGGGAGCTTGATCACCTGTCAAGCCCCAGCTGGATGCAACAGGTGCACCCTACCTTTGTCAATCAGTCCCCACCTTCTTAACAAGGTAGGCAGAAAAATCATCCTACCTAGCTGGAGCTTAACAGACGAGCAAGCTTCCTGACTCCTATCTAGGTTTTATCTAATACACAATTGCAAAATGGGAGCATGCCCAGCTCCCAAAACTGGGTAGGGAGTTTTGGGACCCAGTTTGTTGTCATGTGAACTGCCCTATGATCTATCACCTGCTAAATTGCACATCAAGCTGCTATTAAAGGCATAACAGGGACATTGAAGAGTTGACAATCTGAGTGTGCTTGTGTGTGCACATGGGAAAGAGAGAGAGAGAGAGAGAGAGAGAGAGAGAGAGAGAGAGAGAGAGAGAGAGCATACACAGGAAAATTCCACAATTAGGTTAGTATTGGAAAGGGACCATAGCTCAGCGGTAGAGCATTGGCACAAAATCCCAGGTTTGATCCCTGCCATCTCTATTTTTATTTTTTTATTTTTTATTCAAAATATCAATACCCCACCCCTACAGTACATTGCTGCTTGGGGTGTTTTTTAAAAAACACTGAGGGAGGGAGCATGGTGAAGCTCTTAGGGGAGGGCTTTCCAGAGCTAAGGGGCCAGAGCCAAAAAGACCCTGTCTCTAGTCCCGACCAACTGGCTCTCTGTTAGTGGTGGGGCCATGAGCAGGACCTGAGATGATGAGCAGAGCGCCCTGGCAGGTTCATATGATCCTACAGTTACCCTGGCCCCAAGCCGTGTAGGCAGAGCTGAGAAAAATCCTGAAGCCTTCAAAAGTTGCTGCCAGTCAGAGTTGAAAATATTGAACTAGGTGGACCAGTAGTCTGATCTGGTAGACAACAGCTTCCTTTATCGATCATCCTTGTCCATACCTTTAGCTCTAAAGAGGAGATGCTTGAAATGTTTTCCCTTTTTGATGATAATCTGTACAATCATGAATCCTACCTGAAAAAAGTAGATTAACTACTTTGGATTCTTTGGTATTATAAGTTTAAAAGCCATTTTTTAGCTTATTCATTCATAGCAAAGAAGAGCTCCTTAAACCATTATAAACCTTTATGGTGTAAACAATGTAAATAAGCTCAATAAAGACTATGGCCTTATTTGCTCTTTGCCCCTTCCCTGATCCTCTGAAGTCACCAATCCAGGAATCATATTGTATTACCAAATCAACACACAAAGGAGGTGAAGGAAAATGCTGCAAAAGCTGGTTACAGTTTCACCTCCCCTGATGAGTCTTGGCAGCAGCCAGCTGGCTCCTGATGAATAGAGCAAGAGTGCAAATTCCTTAAGGAGTAGGAGTCATCCTCTCTATGGGGTGCCCTTTGCTTCCTTAGTTGTTGCAAGCCACGGAGAAAACAAGAACTGTCAATACTTCTCTGATCTGTCTACCTGTCACATGGGTGATTCCTCCTGGGTGACATGAAGGATGGCGTGTGGGGGGAGGGGAGCACAATGCACTCACATCACATAACTGTATCAGAATCATACACTCTGTTATTGTCCAGAATACAAACTTATCCCCCCAAAAAAACCCCAAAAAACCCTTAATGCTTAAGATTGACAATCATGATCTCCTAATGGGGTAAAGTTGTGCCCTCAAGTCAGTGTCGACTCCTGGTGCCCACAGAGCCCTGTGGTTTTCTTTGGTAGAATACAGGAGGGGTTTACCATTGCCATCTCCCACGCAGTATGAGATGATGCCTTTCAGCACCTTCCTATATCGCTGCTGCCTGATAGAGGTGTTTCCCATATTATGGGAAACATACCAGCGGGGATTCGAACCAACAACCTCTTGCTCACTAGTCGCTAGTGGCTAGAGTGCTGGACTAGGACCGGGGAGACCCGAGTTCAAATCCCCATTCAGCCATGATACTAGCTAGGTGACTCTGGGCCAGTCACTTCTCTCTCAGCCTAACCTACTTCACAGGGTTGTTGTGAGGAGAAACCTAAGTATGGAGTACACCACTCTGGGCTCCTTGGAGAAAGAGCAGGATATAAAATGTAAAAATAAAATAAAAAATAAGTCATTTCCCCGCTGTGCCATTAGGTACAGGCCTATTTTCCCCACTAGCATAGCTACTTCACTGGCTAGATTTCTTTTTGGCAGCTCTCAACACGGCTTCCACACCTCAAGATTCCATCCACACACACCTGCGTTCCCGCCTCTCTCCCTCCCTCCACAGCTACCTGCCTGCCTGCCTCCCCTCTCCACCAATGGCAAAGAGCCAGTGTGTGGGCTAATGACATCACTACCTGTTACGTGTCATCCTGCATGCTGGCTCTTTGTCACTACAGGAAGAGTGAAGGGAGGTGGGCACCTGCAGCATCAGGTGGTACATGGCTCCCCTGGCTGTGCTCCCATTGGGCAGACTGTGTTTGCTGCACACCGTTGCCCAATGGCTCAGAAACCCAGGTTTGTTTGCTCCTAATCATAGGATGTTAAAAATGGAAGGGACTTTAGAGGCCTTCTGGTCTCATCCCCTGCTCAGTGCACGAAACTGCGAACAGCATCCCTGACAAATGGCCGTCCAGTCTCTGAAAACCTCCAGCAAAGAAGAGCCCTCCCCTGCACCCAAAGTGCAATTGCATGCAGCATTTGTATGCTAACCGTTACAGAATAACCTCCATTTTATTCTATACAGATCCCAGGACTAGGCTCTGCAAGAAACCATGGGAGCAACTCTGTCTCCAAATCTTTTCAAGCAACACTGTTACAGGAAACAATCAGCCATACATCAGAGGCTCATTACTTGTGCATTCTCCAGTGTGATATATGCTGTCTCCTCCCAACAACGCCGTTCTGTTGCCTGTGTATGGCAAATAGGTCACTCTCTAAAATAAAATGCACGAGCACAAATATGGCATGAAAACTGACAACATTCCGAAACCAGTTAGATAATATTTCAGTCTCCCAGGGCTCTTCCAGATGGCAATAAACTGCAAGGACCTCACACAATTTTTGCAGCGCCACCTGCTGTTCAGCTCTTGCATTTTGAGAAGAATCTGTTCTTTCCCCCAGTCACCACAAACTTAGCGGGTGGGTTCTTCTCTGAATGCAAGACCAGGCTGGCAGATGGCACTGCAAAAATCACACAAGAAGAGATTCACATCACACTGTGCTTGGCTGCAGAGCAGAGAAAATGAGAGGTGGCCAACCAGAAGGCTAGCAAGCATTTGCATTCTTTACACACACACACACACACACACACACACACACACACACACACACACACACCTAAACATCTTGCCCAGCCTCACAGCAAGAGCTTTCCCCAACAGTGCCAGCTATATACAAATTTTGTCCCTGTCAGTGTAACTCACATATATCTTGCTCGAACTGTAACAAATGCATGAGGAGGTAAAATTGAAGTGCAGCCAGGAGCATAACTAAAATAGGGCAAGGGGAGACAGTTGTCTGGGGGCCCACTGCCTTGGGGGGGCCCCCCCGAGGCAAGTCACATGACTGACTCCCCCAGCCGCGCACCCGCCCAGGCTTCCTTCAGTTGTATTCATCCTCCAAAATTGATGTGAGTGTTAAGACCTGGAGCTACCAGAACAGCATGTCTTTCTCTAGGACCATTACATGACTTGCATTGTCCACAATTTACAAAATAATTTAGGATGATGTTCTATTGTGGCACATAGGTATGTATGTGTAAAATACATACAAAATAAAATTTACTATGCTTTTTCTTACCACTATTCAGCCTCATTTAAGATTTCTTTACTTCATGAGCTGAGCTTCAGTGAGTGGGGGGGCATTTTAAAATCTTGTCTCTGGGCCCACTCCAACCTTGCTACTCCCCTGGGTGCAGCAGCCCTGGAGTGAGTCTGTCCTGAAAGCCTGACCTGCAATACAGTAAATGTGGAAATCTTCTCTCTTAGTGCTCAGCTACTTTAGAGAGCTCTTATGACACTGTGGTGGAAAAAATAATGTGGAAAGATACCAGCAACACTTATATTTTCACATATTTTTGTTACAAAGTGGAACAATGACATTATTTACATCTTTTACATCTTGTTTTGTTTTGTTTTGTGTTCACAACTACGAACAAAATTGCTGTGTGTTTGCTATTCTTAGTCAGTATCTCCCGTTTCCACTCTAGGCTGGCATTTGCTCCTATGAAGGAGAACAGAAGGAGGAGGGAAATGTTAGAAGAAAACATTTTTTCTTCTTTGCTTCGTTTTTTGGAAGTTGTACACTCACATCCCCCAGTGGAAAAGCACATACCTGTCCCCTTTTAAAGATAAAAGTGGTTGAAGAACTATTTCTCACACAGCACTGTATCTACGGCACTGGAGGTCACACCATTTCTTTGCCCAGTATAAGCAAAACTGTAAAATGCTAGCATCGAAATGCACGCATGGAATTGTATTACTTTCTTTAATTAGAAGGAAGGACCAATGGTGTTATTGTTAAGCCAAATGAACTATGAATGTGCATGATCTCTGAACCCAGACATCCAGTGAGGCTGTTTTCACAACCAGCCTAACTCGTCTGGGGCAGCCCAGCTGGGATTCGGCTGGTCGGGAGAAGCAGCAGGATCCTCCCCTCCCACTTAACCTGGCTGTTAGCCAAGGCTAAGGATGTGCTTGCACCCTTACCCCAGCTACCAGGTATCGTGTGTCTCCTCGGGCTGAGTTCAGTCCAAGGAGACATAGAGACAGGCGCATAGAGTGCCCATCTGGCCCTGGATCCCTCCGTCCTGCTTTGTGCCTCAAGGAGCTGCATGAAGTAGAGCTGTCTGCAAGGGCATAGCTAGCAGAGAGGGGGCCTGTGTTAATCCCCCTCTGTGGCGGCCCCCCAGAGTGAGGGAGATAATGAAAAAAATAGGGAGGAGTGGAGCTGGAGGGCCCTCAGGAGCTGGGGGCCCGTGTTCTTTGAACCCTTTTGCTCAATTATAGCTACACCTCTGGCTGTCTGTGTGGCCCTAGATTCCTCTGCCTCACGGAGCAGGGCTGCCCATGTAGGTATGCAGGAGGCATGCCGAAGACGGACAGTTTAGTCATCCGGGGTGGGGGGAGGTAGGTTAAGAGCAGCCTTCCCCCCACACCCTCCCAGCCCACCCCTGGTGATCATGAGAATCACCTCATTAGATGGGAGAGAAGTAAAGAGTGTACTTGAGGATGCAATTGGAAGGGATGCTGAACCTCTCCTGGTGATCGCAGGATCTTGGTTTCCCGCCCTCTCAACTGTGTAGCCACATTACCATAATCCAGATCCAATGTGAGGCTGCCCTTGAGGCTGGTTCAGAAGCTTCAGCCTAAAGGATGCTTGTGGGTATTATTTGCTTGATGAGCATTATACCCATCCTGCACCTGCAGCAGCTTTCTTGGTGGCCAGTTTGCTTCTGAGCTAGATTCAAAGTGCTGCCTTAGACCTTTGAAGCCAGCATGGTGTAGCAGTTAGAGTGTTGGAGTAGGACTATGGTGACCTGAGTTCCAATCCCCATTCAGTCATGGAACTCACTGGGTGACTACCTCACATGGTTGTTGCGAGGAGAAACAGAACCATGTATGGGTTCCTTGGAGGAACAGCAGGATATAAGTGAATGTAAATACATATACATATAGACATACATGGCTTGGAGGAGGGGTATCTGTTGAGCCACATTCATCCACAGAAATCTGCCAGAGACCTCCATTCTGCATCACAGCTCCTGCTCATTGACTGGGATTTGGTTGGTGGGGACCAAGGACAGGGCCTTTTTGACCACTGGCCCTTGGCTTTGGAATGCCCTCCCAGAGAGGCTTCACCAGGTTCCCTCTCCTAGGATTTATGAAAAAGGATTTAAAGACTCTCTTCTTTAGAGGGGCTTTTGGGTATTTTGACCAGCTGCCTGTACCATTCTGATCTTTGGGTTTTAAATTTGCTCTTAACTGGATTTCTGATTTTTACCCAGTGTTTAACCCTATTTTTTTACACTGCTTTGCTTTGTTTATGCTTATTTTTATGCTTTATGCTTTGCTTTGTTAATGCTTATTTTTATGTGGTTTCATTGTGATATATTGTTGTGAGCTGCCCCATAAATAGCAGGGGGAGAGTAACTGGCCCTATCCACCCCCAGCACAGTACCTCCAGTGACTGTTGCTGGCGTCTATCTTGTGTTTCTTTTTAGATTGTGAGCCTTTTGGGGACAGGGATCCATCTTATCTTATTTATTTATTATTTCTCTGTGTAAACCACCCTGAGCCATTTTTTGAAGGGTGGTGTAGCAATCGAATTCATCATCATCATCATCATCATCATCATCTAGGAGAGACCATATTACTCCTGTGTTGAAAGAACTACACTGGCTGCCGATAAGTTTCCGGGCAAAATACAAGGTGCTGGTTATTACCTATAAAGCCCTAAACATCTTAGGCCCTGGGTACTAAAGAGAACGTCTTCTTCAACATGAGCCCCACTGCCCATTAAGATCATCTGGAGAGGTTCATCTGTGGGTGCCGCCAACTCGTCTGGCAGCTACCCGGGAACGGGCCTTCTCTGTTGTAGCCCCTGGGCTTTGGAATGCGCTCCTTGTTGAAATAAGAGCCTCCCTATCTCTGGCAACTTTTAAAAAGGCACTGAGGACGCTTTTTTTCACCCTGGCTTTTAATTAGATCTATGGTTCATATATATATAACTGGGTTTTTAATGTTTTATCATTTTTAATATTTTAAATGATTTTAATTGTTAAGTGATTTGATGTTTTAAATGATTTTAATTGTAAACCGCGCAGAGATGCAAGTTTTGGGTGGTATAGGAACGTAATAAATAAATGAATGAATGAATGGCAAAGCAGCTTCTTTCAGGCAAGGGTCATAGTTCAGAGGCAGTATGCCAGTAAAGTAAAGCAAAGTTGTGCCGTTGAGTCGGTGTCGACTCCTGGCAACCACAGAGCCATGTGGTTTTCTTTGGTAGAATACAGGAGGGGTTTATCATTGCCATCATTCTCCTGTGCAGTATGAGATGATGCCGAAGAAGAACGGTACACTCCTTCTAACTGGGATGGCCGTCCTCTTCCATCGAGCGTGCAGCTTTGGGAAGGATGCACATGGAGCAGTTAGGGAGGAAGGGGACACCCGCCTAGGCAGCCAGATCAGCCAAATCAACCCTGGTCGTCAATGGAGCGACAGATGTTGCAACCAGATTGCCCTCACATCCGATGATGCCTTTTCAGCATCTTCCTATATCGCTGCATCCCAATATAGGTGTTTTCCATAGTCTGGGAAACATACCAGAAGGGATTCGAACCAGCAACCTCTTGCACCCTAGGCAAGTTACTTCCCCACTGCATCATTAGGTGGCAGTACTGAATGCAAAAGGTGCCAGAGTGCATACCGATGCACATCGTTTGAGTGGTAAGCCTTCAAGTGGATTTACACTCACACCTTTTTGGTCAGGCATACAACCTTTCTTAGCATTGATCCTACTACACATCTTCAGGCAACACTTTCAGGAAAATGGCAGGTTTGAGCTCATCCCCCATGCCACTCACTCACCTCTGCTGCAGCTGACAGCATTACAAATATGAATACGACAAATATTTATATGCTGCTTTTCAACAAAAAGTTCCCAAAGCAGTTTACATAGATATAAATAAATATATAAAATGGCTTCCTGTCCCCAAAGAGCTCACGATCTAAAAAAGGAAACTAAGATAGAGACTAGCAATAGCCACTAGAGAGATGCTGTGCTGGGGACGGATAGGGCCAGTTGCTCTCTCCCTGCGAAATAAAGAGAATCACCACCTTTCAAAGGTGCCTCTTTGCTCAGTTAGCAGGGGCACCATATCATAGATCTACAGATCATTGACACCACTCTAGCCAGCCCAGCCCTATGGGTAGTATCACTCTAGCCCAACTCTATGGGCAGAAATCCCTCTTCTCCTCCCTGCCTTTCCCATTCCCACCCCTTCCTCTGTGGCTACTTCTGCTGCTGGACACAGCAGCATTCTCACTCTCCACCAACCCAGCCATGAAGAGCAGAGGCAGTGCAGCAGGAAAAGCCGGTAAGGGGCAAGTGTGCCTATTGTGGGGAGAGAATGTGGGAGGCCTTTAATGCCGCATTTCAGGTGCCCAAATGTCTTGGGTTTGCTGTGAACCTTCCACAGAGAATTATGCCAGGAACAACTGTTTCTTCCTATTTTCCATAGAAGGCAGCTGTGTATGCACTACCATGAGAGTCTCATGGGTTTAGGATGCATGAAAGTAGGAAAAGCATAAATGATTGTTGTGTGGGTTGAGCCCAGGGATAACCATGTGGCCCTCCAGCTGTTGTTGAACTACAACTCCCATCATCACCAGGCACAGTTTATTGTGGGTGGGAGTGATGAGTGTTGTAGTTCAACAACAGCTGGAGGGCCACATTTGCCCACCCCTGGTCCTACAAGTATATGTAGTTCTCTAGAGTTTTTAGTCTGTATGCCATAGAATTATCCAGATGCAGGGGCAGCCCTTTCATGTGGCAAGATGAGATGGTTGCCTCAGGCAGCAGATTATTGGAGTGGTGGCAGGGTGGCAAGATGTCCGTCCTACTCCACACTGCCATCAGAGCAGCCCTTTGGGACCAATTTAACCCTTGCAAGCTTAGCAAGTAGTGCTTCTCCACACGTTCCTTGCAAAGCTTGCAGGAAGCACATGGAGAGAAGAGGAGGTTGCTGGGAACCCTTCCCTACTCCCATGCCATTTTCAGCACCACTTTCAGTCTAGAAAAGTGGTTGACCCTCACCAGGGTGTGGGCAAGGCAGTATTTGGCACCTTGTTTCAGGCGCTGCAGTACCTTGGGCCAACCCTGGTGCAATGGAACATTTGGAACTGACAAAACAGAAAAGCGAGATGAAAACAGCTGAGCAATTTTGTTCTGTATGCTTGGAAGAGCTACAGAAATTAATAAGAATAAATGAAGCCTTTCTGAAAAAACAAACAAGTGTAAAGCTTTGGCCCACAGGACAATGGATGATCTTCCTCTGAAACCTTCCAGCCTCCCCTGAACCCCACCAGATGGGGCTGAGTTTGCTTTCTCTTTGATCACTGCAAGAACTTTTTCTTTTTCTCTTTGGTATTTCTATATATTTCCAGCCAGCCTTTTTCCCCCTTCCAGATTTTTTCACAAAGCATCCAAGGAAGAGGCTGCCAAAGGGCCTCTGGCTTGGTGCAGAGCATCAGAACAGGAGCCCTTCAAAAAGCAGGCCTGGCTGAACGAGTCCTACCTGCTGTTTGCAGGGTCCCTTTCATCTCAGAAGGCCATCAGGGCATGCCAAGTGCATTTGGCCATATGAAGCACCAGCGGTTGGGGAAAGGCTGCTTCATGTGGGCAGCTTTCCTGTAAAAGCCCAAGCTTCCCCACTTTCATCTATGCCACATTTCATTAACCCATGATGCAGATGTACAGCAGATGTTCCCAGGTTATCAGAAAGGCAGTGATGATGTACAATAAACTGGGTGATGGTTATTGGGAGGGAAACCCTTTGAAGAGGGAGAGAGTCTTCACGCGAATAAAGGAGCTGCATTCTTGCCTGTCGCACACGATTTCCCTTTTCGACCGCATGTTCAAAGCAGAGGGCTTGGCCAGAAATTTGAGGCTGACTGTAATATGGCGCTCTAGTCTTTGTATGAGCCGGTGCAGACATTACCACAGCTGGCAAACCCTGCAAATAAATGCTTGCATAAGCCATCTATCCGCACGAACTGTGTAGCATCACAAAAGTGAAGTTCTGTTATTCAAGAGAACTCATGTTGGTGTAGCTTAGTGCAAATGCAACCTCTAGGTATTTAGAACCAAGCCATGTTCTCAAGTGTTGCAGATTGCACTGGCACAGCTATCATAGACAGGTAGAGGCCTGGTTGGGGTGGAGGTCAGGATCAGTGTTGTAAGCAGTGTTCCCTCTAACAGGGATTCCCAGGTGTTGTTGACTACAACTCCCAGAATCCCCAGCTGCAATGGCTTTTGCTTGGGAATTCTGGGAGTTGTAATCAGCAACAACTGAGAATCCCTATTAGAAGGAACACTGGTCAGGATGCCCTGTGGCCTGCAGGGAGGGACCATATATTTTAGGAGGAAACTGAAGACTGTCCTTTTTTATCCAGGCTTTTGGCTGAGTTGCCCTCTCCTCTCTTTTTAAATTGCAGCTGTTTGTTTTATTTTCAGGTCGTTTTTATTGAAATTTTATGATTGTTTTTATCTTCTTGTTAACCGCCCTGGGGTCTTAGGATGCAGGTTGGTATAAGGATATAAATATAAATAAATAAAATGTTATATAACAGTAACTGGCCCTATCCACCCCCAGCACAGTACCTCCAGTGACTGTTGCTGACATTTATCTTATGTTTCTTTTTAGATGGTGAGCCCTTTAGGGACAGGGATCCATCTTATTTATTTATTATTTCTCTTTGTAAACCGCCCTGAGCCATTTTTGGAAGGGCGGTATAGAAATTGAATGAATGAATGAATGAATGAATGAATGAATGAATGAATAAATAAATAAATAATGTGCCCTAATCACATGCTATACTCAATGTACATACAGTTCTGTACACACAGACAGCTATTCTAGAAATTGAATGAATGAATGAATGAATGAATGAATGAATAAAGTGCCCTAATCACATGCTACACTCAATGTACATACAGTTCTGTACACACAGACAGCTATTCACATACTGGCCGCCATCTTGACACTGCAGAAGTGCAAGCAAACAAAGCACACGTGCAGCTGCTGTGTTCCATAGTAAAGCATCACAGGCACTCACACAGGGGTGTGCGTGAAATGTTTACTAGTCTCCCCTTCCCTTTGAAGCGCTGTGTGCCACTCGAAAATCGGTCCCTGAAGGCTGGACAACCATCAGAGATATATTTTCAGATGGGCGCAAATTGCCCCGCTGTGCAAGTGTGCCCATGCTACTTTACTCTAGGATGCAGCAGCTGCACAAATGCTTCTTTTGCTGCATGTATTCAGTGTTGTAACATTGGACTTTATGTTCAATGCACATACTAGTAGCACACTTCCTATCTGTACCCTGAATTTGTGGGGGCCTCTACTCAAGCTCACTTTTAAAATGAGTGCCTGTACAGTCATTCGCACAAAAGCATGCACATGTGTACAGGTACCTGTATGCACATATAGCATACCCCTGCTAACTGAGCTAAGAGGCACCTTTTTAAAGTGGTGATTCTCTTTATTTTGCAGGGGGGAGAGCAACTGGCCCTATCAATCCCCAGCACTGCATCCCTCCAGTGGCTGTTGCTGTGTCTATCTTATGTTTCTTGTTTAGATTGCAAGCCCTTTTGGGACAGGTAGCGATTTTTATGTATTTATGTAAACCGCTTTGGGAACTTTTGTTGAAAAGTGGTATATAAATACTTGTCCTTGTCATTGTATAGTGTAATGTCTGAATAAGGCTATATCCATTGCCTTAGCAGATGGGATTGTTTCCGGCTCCTTTCTGTGGCAGCCTCCAGCAAAGGCAATCTAGCAGATTGTTCCAAGGGTGGACAAATACATCCTTCCCAATGATCAGCCTACATGATCAGCCTATAATGACTAGCCACCTCCAGTCCAGAAGCTTCTAGTGTGCCTGGTTTGTTGAAACATCTCATTTACCACATGGTCAAGCAACCGATGAAAGATCTACCAAGATTTTCTGAAATATTAAAGCAGTTGGGAGCTTGTAGTTCCCTTTACTGGTGTGCTTTGCATATTACGCAGAAGGATTTAATACATCTTTTCTTTAATTCCGCCCATTCACGTGCTTTGAATTGCACAGAAAGATCTCTGCGGTGAGCAACAGGAAAATGAGCTATGATCTTTGCCATCTTCAGTCCTCCCTATGCCTATCTTTGGGATCATAAACAAAGACAGAAAAGCACTGGGAAACTCAAACAAATGGGATTGATTTGTTCTGTTCCCACTGCAAGTATGGAATCACCTTCCCTACCTCTCAACAACAACAACAACAACGTTCAATATCAAATCTGAGAGACCAGTTGTGCATTTTTGCTCATTCACCTCCCGCCCTCAGAGATTCACAAAGAACATAATGACTCCTGTAATAAGGTTGAGCCCGGCCAAGGTTAAAACTGGGAAGCTACAGCCTCCCCCACCCACTTTTATTACAATGAGATTACAGTACATAAACATGATCAAGGATAATAACAGTTTGATATACAGCTGGTCTGGACCATATGATGAACCACCAAAACTGCATGCTAGGTTGAACACAGGAACAGCAGGTACACTTCCTATCTCTACTACACATTTGAAGGGCATGAATTCTGGTGTACTTTTAAAATGAATGCTGTTGGCATATTCAGATGTTGTGTTCGACACTTGTACAATGAGTGTATGGTGTACACAGATACAGTTATCCCCACGTTATGTTCAATGCAGCTGCAGGCACAAGCAGTACATATCCTATCGACACCCTGCGTCTGCAAGAGAGGATGTGTCCAGGTCCACTTTTTAAATGAACGCAGGCGTAGTCACTCACACAAACACACAAGAGTGTACAGACATCTGAATGTGAGTACAACATAATGTCTGAATAGGGCTAAAGTTTCTCACGGCAGAATCAAGAAACAATGAATGGTGGACCCTCTATTCACTGTAAGGGCCAAAGGAGCAAATGTTAAGACCAGTCTGGTAAATTTATTAGGAGTTCAGGGCTTTTTGGCCTGACATGTGGAACATATAAATGGACGTCTCTTCCTGCCTATTGATTAGGTGCTAAGTTCTTTTCCTGGCTATCACTGCTTGCAAAGCTAGAGTCAGTTTTGCTCATAGCAAGGTAGTGCTGATGTCCTAATTAGTTGCTTTTCTGCTCACATACAAAGAGGTGCTTGACTTTTTCTTTCTTTCTTTCTTTCTTTTAAAAAAAGCAGAATTAAACAGTATTGCCTCTTAGCAAAAGAAATCTTATATGAAAATGCACGTGCAAAAATACTCCCAGTGACATTCCTGAGGACACAACAGGGTCCAAAGCAGGCTCAGACTGGGTTCAGGGAAAAGGCAGGGTATTTCCCAACCTGTAGGCAATGGGAGAATATTTATTTCTAACCCACTTGTATGAAATAAAGCAAGATCTGAAACCCACTTGAAATAAGAGTTAGTTTGACTCTGAGAAACAGCTTTAAAGTCATCCTTTTTTTAGCACAACTGGGAGAAATAAGTGGAACGCCATTTGTTAGGAATGTATGAAACTGCCTTATACTGAGTCAGAACATTAATCCATCTAGCATTGTCTAATCTCACTAGCAGCATCTCTTCAAGGTCACAGGCAGAGATCTTTCCCTGCTATGCTATCCTTTTATCTGGAATTCATGGGGGTTGAACCGAGGGCCATGTGCATGCAAACATATTCCCAGGAAGATCAGCCTGATCCCCTCCCTGATGACTTTCTGGTGTCACCTTTTTGTTCCGTTAGACATTTGACTTGCCCAATGTATGCTATGCTTTATTGTTAGTCTACTTTCCAAGGGAAAGAAGGCTTATGAGATCACCATGTATGCATGTGTGTGTCGCAGGATGCATTGTGGGATACCCGGAGGCCGGGATGCATTGTCCTGGCCTTTATTGCTCTGCACTGCCTGCTCATCTGGGAGCAGGGTCCACATTCCCAACAACATTTGAAGGATCATCTGGGGAGAAGGTAAGGTTTTGCAGAATCCCCTGCCCCCCACCTGCCCTCCTGAACAGTCGTGTGAATAGCACCCATGTCTCTGTGTGTGCCCCTCTAATAACCTTTGTGTTTACAGTCTGAAACAAACTAAATTTGAGAACATGGGAAGAGAGCCTAGCAGACTGTGATGTGGGTATTGTTTTACAGATTTACTATGTTGTTTCCAGATGGCAGCGACTCAAATATAGACAAGACCCCTTGTAACCCATGTGCTGACAGCTGGATACAAACTAAAACAGCATATGACTGGGCATCCTAGGTAAGATTCACTATGTTAAAATAAGCAAAATGTAGGTGCCATTAGTTCTACTTAGATCAACCTATTCTGTACCTGGTTTTATAGAATGGACAATTTCTGTTGCTTTGATTATTGTACTCTGTGATGGGATTGACTTTCAGATACTGGCCAGGATCCAGACTAATGAAGTGCTGGTGCAATAACTCTGTGCTGGTGTTTACAGGGGAGGGCCAATTTTCATCAGTCGCGCCTCCACTCTACAGCCAACTGTAACTCCTGAAAACATGTCTCTGAGGACTACTTGACTGTCAGGGACATATTTTCAGTTGGCTTCAGAGGGAAAAGAGAGATCAACAAAAATTACCCCTTCTTTGTAGTAGCAGCTCAGCATTAGCAGCACCAGCACTTCATTACTCTGGATCTGATATTATATAAAATATCTGTTTATGGTATTTTATTTTTACAAGACACCTTTGGCATCTTTAAATGGAAAGAAGGGATGGTGAAGATGACAGCAAACATCCTGATTAACACTGTACTTGCAAAACAAACAACATGTAAAGGTAAAGTGTGCCGTCGAGTTGATGTCGACTTCTGGCGACCACAGAGCCCTGTGGCTTTCTTTGGTAGACTACAGCAGGGGTTTGCCATTGTCATCTCCCATGCAGTATGAGATGATGCCTTTCAGCATGATCCTATATCGCTGCTGCCCAATATATGTGTTTTCCATAGTCTGGGAAACATACCAGTAGGGATTGGAACCGGCAACCTCTGGCTTGCTAATCAAGTCATTTCCCCGCTGCGCCATTAGGTGGCTACAAACAATGTGTAGCTGTGTGAAATCACAGAGAGGATTGAAACTGCACTCTTGCACAAAGGTTCCCCACAAAACATATGAGGTGTGCCACAGGTGTGTACCTGGTTGTGCAAGCATAGATTTCTTTGCATTAGTGCAATGCTAATCTGGAATGCAAGCACCAGACTTGCAACTAGCTAGCGCAAGTCTGCTCAACTTTGTCCCTCCTGCAGCTGTTGGCCTACAATTCCCACAATCCCTGGCTATTGGCCACTCTGGCTAGGGATTATGGGAGTTGTAGTCCAAAAACAGCTGGGGGGGGCAAAGTTGAGCAGGCCTCGCCTGATGCTAGCACAACAGCCTTGCACACGTACTATGTCCTTGCAGAAGCACAGCTTTAGTCAGGATATTGGCCATTAACAACGGGCAGCTCTGCCACAGAGCCATGGCCCCTCCCTCCTAAGCTGGACCTTCTGCAGTCAGCAGTCCTAGTCTCTTTTCCACTGGAAGGGAAATACCAGCTTTTTTACATTTTTCAAAGCAAATAATCTAACACACACACACACACACAAGTCTTCCAGCTGCAATTCATCTCTACAAGCTTTCTGAGTATAATAAGGAAAGCAGATTCAGGCCAGTGCTGTAAAAAAAAGTTTCTTTTGGCGGCAGAAAAGGTACACTGCCTTACCCAGGCAGGCAGGGTTAATAACAAACTACTTCGGGCCTGTTGGAACAAAAGGTGTCTTTTATAACCTCTTGCATTACAGGAGGGTGGGGAGAGTGAGAATGAGAGAGAGAGAGAGAGTTTCTTCTTCCTTTCCAGGCAGCTGTTTAGGAGACTGAAAATACATTGAGGAAGGCCACTGAAGAACTGTTCCTGCAAATTCCACATGAGAAGCACCTTGGAAAAAGTGGCAAGGAGGGGAGGGGGGTGGTAAAAAGAGGAAGCAGTCTTGAAAATCCATTTGAAAGCAGCCTGAGAATTTACTTTAGCATTTCAAAGAGCGTAGCTTGTGGAAACCCATCAGCTGCTGTTGCGGCAGCAATGTCAGGGGAAGTCTGCAGTTCTGTGTTTTGTGTTTTTCATAGCTCCATTAATGCTTGGAAGGATGTCAAGTGAGGAGGGGGAGAGGAGGCCAACACTCCTCCTAGAACTAGCCGTATTGGTCCTAAAAAGGGCATTGTTAGAGAGTTTTTTACCAAACAAGGAATGCTGTGTGACCCACCACAGAGGGGGGACAGGGACGATGAGGAAGGGAGTCATAAAACCAACCAGATGCAAAATATCCCTGAGACAAATCCTGCTATTCATTCTAGAAGACCAAATGGTGTGTTAGGGTTAGGTATTTCTCTGGTGCTGTAACGCTCTGTATATAATAGAGATATCTGGAGGGATAACAGGCGGCAGGGTGAGAGATGGAGACAGATGGAGACAGATGAACGGGCAAGTGGGGAAAGCCAGGAAGAAATGCCAAGAGGCCACCCAGTGAGAAGCAGCCGCTGCCAGTCTGTATAGACAATACTGAGCTAAACAGACCAATGGTCTGACTCAGTACAAGGCAGCTTCCCGTGTTTCTATAAGCTGAATGGCTGGTGCAAGTGTGTCCCCAATTTAATTCTGCCAATAACAGCCCTGTTCAGACATTATATTGTACTAGTTGATCCAGGCACAGAGCATCTACCCCCCTAGTTCTCCCTTCCTCCCCCTCCATTTCAGGGTTCAGCAAGTTCTCCTCCCATCCCTTCAGCCAGTCTCCCTCACCGCCCTCGGCTCTGCGCCAGCAGCTTTCATCCTCCTTGCAAGAAAGCTGGTGGCCCCGTTTTCGCTGCCTGCTCGGCTGCTCACAGTGGTGCCTCCTCCTCCTCCTCAACCTCCCTCCACCTCCCCCAGCTCTCATCCTCCTCGCAAGGAGCCTGGCGGCCCATTTTTGTCAGCTGCTCAGCCGCTCGCAGTGGTGCTGCCTCCCTCGTGAGGAGGGCAGTGGCCCCATTTTCGCTGTCTGCTCGACCCAACCATCCTTGGCAGCTTGCAATGGCGCTACCGCCTCCTCTTCCTCCTCAATCTCCCTCCCTCCTCGCCAGCTCTCGCAAATCCCAGCAGCTGCTTGCGAACTCTCACGAGTGCTGCCACACATGGGATTAGCCATGGGTACACCTTAGAGAATTATATATATAGACAGATGGATGAACACAAGTCTTTACACTTTGGACACATTATGCGAAAGCCCAGCTCCCTTGATAAGTCCATGATGCTAGGAACAGTTGAAGGAAAGAGAAGAAGAAGACGACCAGCAGCAAGGTGGATGGACTCAATTATGACAATAATGAATGCACCACTGAGAGACCTTAAAGGCCAAGTTGAAGACAGGTCATCCTAATCTATCTTTGTGGTCGCTAAGAGTTGACACCAACTTGATGGCACTTAATCAATCAATCAGGCAAGGAGTGCCTTTGACATGCACACAATGTTTAACATAGCAAAAGAATGAGAAAATCGTTTCTTCGCCCAAAAGGGCTCACAGTCAAAAAAGAAACACAAGGAGATACCAGCAACAGGCACTGGACAGATGCTGCACTGGGTTGAATATGGACAGTTGCTCTCCCCAGATGACTATAAGAGAGTCACCATTTTAAAAGGGTGTCTCTTTGTCCAGTTAGCCAAGAAT
This sequence comes from Hemicordylus capensis, assembly GCF_027244095.1. Classification (NCBI taxonomy): domain Eukaryota; kingdom Metazoa; phylum Chordata; class Lepidosauria; order Squamata; family Cordylidae; genus Hemicordylus; species Hemicordylus capensis. Next base: position 36,474,104 of record NC_069660.1, on the reverse strand, counting down.
AATGCTATACAATATGGGAATTGGGGGAAGGAAATAAATTGGGAAACCTGCTACAGTTGCCAGATGGTTGAATGTGTGCTGAGATACAATATGCAGTCAGAGCATAGTGGCTGACATACCGCACAACGTTCATGCAGCTGCTCAACAGTGCTCTTGGACAAGTGCAAAAAATGCGCAAATGCAGTTGTGTGGCAATACAGCCATTGTTTCCATCAGCCATACTATTGCACAACTCTGCAATGTTTGTATTTGCACACGAGCACTGTTGCACAACTGAATGTTGTGTTGCAACACACATACCATTGTACGGTATGTTAGCCAGTGGAAGCAAATAGACTCCAATAACAGGCAGGCCAACAGTTAACAGACTGCCAGAGAGTAACTAGGTGTACCATCATAGCAGACCCCGTCCCACCACAGTGCCATCAGTCCAGGTAACCACTAGTTTGAAAGTTCCCGACTGTTTGACTCTCTCTAGTCTCGTCTCATTTCATCATGTCATAGTGTGAAAGGGGCCCTACTTACTACAGGGAATATGTGAATGGGAAAGCGAGCGAGCAGAACATCTGTTTCTGCCATTGCCAAACTGCCATTGCATTGTTTATCTGCCCTTCCTATTAGTCCAAGGGAGTCACTTTCCAAAAGGTGGAGAGATTTCCAGCCATCAGGAAACTTCTGTGTTCTTTTGTCAAAGTCTCTGACCACCCATTTGTTGCCCAATGACTGGGTCATTTGTTGCAATCAAGACATGAGTTATGAGTTTGGCAAACATCAGTTACAGCATGTTAAATAAAGTGTGCCGCCAAGTCGATTTCGACTCCTGGTGTCCACAGAGCCCTGTGGTTGTCTTTGGTAGAATACAGGAAGGGTTTACCATTGCCATCTCCCGCGCAGTATGAGATGATGCCTTTCAGCATCTTCCTATATTGCTGCTGCCTGATATACTACCAGCGGGGATTCGAACCGTCAACCTTCTGCTTGTTAGTCAAGCATTTCCCCACTTCTCCACTTAAGGTGACTACAGCATGTTAGGAGCTAATTTTCCATGTTAACTGATTTCACAGGCACCACAAACATTCAAGTTCAGATGTATGTGTAGGAATCAAACTTAGGAAGGTATCCCCTAATCCCAGGAATTTGTGCAGCAAGGGATACAAATAGAATTAGTCTCAAGTGACTAGACCACCCCACATCTTGGATAGAATTATGAGAGCATGAGACTGAAAAAAAGGCAAATGGCAAAATGGTTTATCACCCCTGATTCTTCGAGCGGTACAAAACCCATCTTCTCTCCCATGCCCACTGCATGAAGAAAACGTACTGCCATTTTGAGATGGGATTTAAATATGAGTAAATATCCAAGCCCATGTGGTTTACTCAATGTTATTGACATTACATCATTAGAGGCCAATGAGAAAAATTGATCTCCATACAGGGCTCATATGGTGTTTTAGCAGTTGGTAATAGGATACAGATCAGGCACACGTAGTTACAAAAGCTTAGTAAATAAGGTTTTAACTGTCATCTGGCACTTATTTTATATGCTATAAGCAACCCTTTAAAAATAAATTAAAGTTCTACAACCAAGGCATTTAACAGCACCAGCGGCTTTCTGGCTTTCACCCTCTCATCTAATGAAAAAACCCTTTTCAGCTGTGATGGGCAGGCGAACTTAAGTTGGTGGGGCGAGGGAGGGGCAGAGAAATTGGATCAGTGTTTTAATTTGACCAAAAGCAGAAGTATTATATGGGACTTTAAGGGCCGACAGTGAAATAAAGTCAGTCCTCCAATGCTTCCAACTACAACAGTGTTATCTTGAGTATGGAAGCTCTATCAAAATCAAAACATAATAAACTATATGAAGAAGATCACTGGTTGCAAAATGCCTTTAAATCCCATGGCTGTACTATTCAACATTTTCTAACCCAGGAAAATCTCTCATATTAGAAAAGTCTTAATCACTCAGTTGTTAACAGCTATCAAGACACAAATTGCAAAGGCACAGAAATGTAGAAAAACGCCATGGATTCAAGTGTAGTATGAGAAGTAGTGATAATTATAATGGATACGTTTTCCTCCCAACTAAGGAGACCTATCCCTGACCACTCCCTGCACTCTGGACAGAGTCCAAAGACTCTTGTGCAACTGCAACTGCACAGGTAGAGTTGCATGTCTGCTCCCATTGTGCACCCCACCCCTCACTCACCCCAGCCCCTAGAAATGCGAGCACTTCCTTAGGATATCTGCCACTGTCTTCAGGGACAAAGGGGGAGCATCAGAAACATATCAAGCCTCCTGCAGAGGGCATTCCAGATACACTCTGTTTGGTCATCACCCTTAACTTCAGAACATGGTGGGGGGACATGTAGGAAGATCTCTGAAGATGACTGAAGGGTTTAGGAAGCCTCATGTAGAAAGAGGAGTTCACTGAAGTAGCCAGGCCCAAAGAGATGCTACAAGACCATCATACTACCAAAAAGTGTGAGAAGGCATATGAGATACTGCCTCCCTCTTCAACAGTAGCTTTGGAGCCCGTTTAGTGTCAGAACCATGGCTTCCTTATTACACAACACTCAGCTCTGGGTGAGTCTCTGATGACTGAAACTGGCAGCACATAACATTACAACATCTTTTCAGTCTGACTCTTCCACAGTAAAAATGCTACAATGGACAACAACTAGATCCCCAGATTTGAGGAAACTATTTAATTATGACAAGATTACCCTAAACCAATAACTACTTTTTATGTTTCAAATCTGAATATGTAAGTAGCTTGGCCTGCATTTATTGTATTTTACTGTAGTGATGCAAGCCTTTTCAAAATAAAAATATTTATGGAACTGGCATGTTCCCCATCAGCAGCTTTGCAGTTACAGGCACAGCAAGAAATGCATGATTCCGTCACCCTCTTCAGGGCAGATAGAGAATTACGACGTGTTCCCTTCCTTTATAAAAAAAATGAGACAGAAGCAAGGATTTCAAAACTTCATGTATTGCTGGGATGTTTTAACAAGGTGATATTCTAATTTTTGTAACGTTATCATTTTTAAAGCATTGTTATGCACTTTGAGGCTTTGTTTGGCCCTGATAGTCTCTGGATTTCCCCTAGGAAATATGTTCAGGCTTGCAACCAAGCTAAAAATCTAAGCCACAAGCCTGAACATATTTCTTAGGGGAAATCCAGAGACTATCAGGGCCAAACAGAACACCATATTTGAAGCTCTTTATGTCTTTTTATTTCTCAAAAAGCAGTTGTTGTGGGGATCCATTTAGATGGGAGCTGAGGCTCAGGAGAAAGGATTTAACCCTTTCGCCCTGCCAGTTCTCTGTTTCAGAGTCCTCTTCCCATTGCTATTAGCCATGGAAAGGAACACTTACGGGCATAATTTCTAGCCTGGCACAGCGCATACCATACTTAAACCAATTGCAAGAGATTACATGTAAAATAGAAGGTGGGTTCAAAAGTAACAGGAAACCATGGTTTCCCCTACACCAGGTGTCCACAACCTGTGGTACTCCAGATGTTGCTGAACTACAACTCCCATTCTCCCTAGCTACAATAAATTGTAGATGGAGATGATAAGAGTTGTAGTTGAGAAACATCAGGAGTACCACAGGTTTGGGAACGCTGCCCTACAAGAATGAACCATGCCCTCACACACATAGCTCCCACTCTTTTGTGTACAAGAAGAGGAGAGTAAAATATTTTCCTTTCAGTTTGACATCAACGGCACTTTCAAATATGGAGAAACTGTAGTTTACTCCAAAACAGTCTAATAAAACAAACCAAGATCAAATTGGTTTCTTTAATTAAACCACAGTTCCCTGGGTTCATGCCTAATAAAGAACTTAGCTCACTTCAAACTGGAAGGAAAAACTTTCACTCTCCATCCCTCACATGTGAAAGAAAAGGAGAGTGCAAGCTCACAGCTCTCCAAGGCTCATTTTCAGAGCGAGAAACCGTGCTTTCTATTACAACAGAACCTGCCCAGATTTAATGACTCTTACAACAATACAAAAATAATAAGGTGTATATTTAATATCATAGGAATAGCTCTGCTGCATCACACCAAAGGTCTATAATCTAGTTCATCATCCTGCTTACTACACCAGGCAATCAAACGGTGTGGCCCAAAGTATTGTGGTGCCTGAGCCAAGGGGGCAAATTGGCCCATGCCCCGGTGAAGGCCAGCCTCCTTTCAAAACGGATCCTTGGAAGCTGAATATACATGGGGGACAGGGAGGAAGGAAGGTTGCTAGTGACCTTGTCTTCTCTTCTCATGCTTCTTGCAAGCTTTGCAGAGAGGTGAAAAGAGGCACTCCTTTACGAAACCTGCAAAGGTCAGATCAGTACCCAAAAGCTGTTCTGACGGGGGTGGGTATCTCGCTGCCTAGCTCTGCTTCCTGAGGAAACTGCCTCACCTTGCCTCGTGAAATGACCTTCCCAGCGGCCAGATGTTTTTGGAAGCCCACAAAGGTAATAGCCCTCCCCTAGAGTTGCTCCGCAGAAACTGGTATTGAGTGGCATATTGCCTCTGAAAATGAGAATTCCATATAGACAACATGACTAAGACATGGATAGACTTAGTCTTCATGATCTACTTTTAAAGCAGAGCTGCACAATTTTGGACTTCCAGCTGCTGTTGGACTACAACTCCTATCATCCCCAGCCACAATGGTCCGTTGTCAGGGTGATATACTCCAACATCTGCGGGAGGGTCAAAATTGTGTGGCCCTGTTTTAAGGCCATCATTACAACTTGTGGCAATCAGTCAGTTACGTGTTGTGTGAAAATGCATTTTCCTTGTTCTGTTCTGACTCTTCTGCCAATAAATTTCGTTGGGTCACCCCAAAAGAGGAAGAAACTTTGTCATCACTATGCATAATTTCATAAATCTCTAACATATATTTCCCAGTCACCTTTTAAAAAAACAAACCAAAAAGCCACAAATGATTTAGCTTTTCATCAGAGGAAAAGTGCTTCAACTCCCTGACCATCATTTATTACCACTACAAATATTTATATACCACTCTTCAACCAAAGTTCTCAAAGTGGTTTACATAGAAAAATAAATAATACATAAATAATACATATTACACTGCTGAAATAAAGTGTAAAATATATATATATACTGTATACCAAAGACCATATCGTTAAACGAACTGCATTTATTTCTGTTGATCAGTTGTCTCTGTCACAGTTTTTTAAAAAGTTGCCTTTCCATTTTCAGTATAAAGATTGGAAGGCCAATTATACTGCTGTCTTGAGGAACATTACCTCATGAATGAACCAGGGAATTTTGCTATTACTCACTAAATATTGATTTAAAGCCAGGACATTAATAACAGGTGTCCTGGAAATATTTCCTTTTCATTGACATTACAGGAGCCCCTAAGGCGAACAATTTGTGTGGTATTTTTATAGGCTGAGCATATATAAATTGGTTACATTAGCCACAAACAATATTATTGCTTTGCTTTAAAAATAAAAAGAATTCACTCCAAAATGTAACTGGATACCACTACAAACGTGGAATGTTTGACTAATAGTAACCAACTGACAAATACAGCAACCCCAAGGAATTCCAGAGTTCAGGCTGATGATCTAATGTGACGTTCCAGCCTTAACAACCCCATGGTGTGGAGCGAAACGAAGGCCACAAAGTTACCTCAGAATAAATTAATTGGCAGTTCAATTAAATTTTTTTAGTTTTAGCTCCCAGTTCCAAATATGTGAAAAGTCTCATCAAACCACACCAAGAAAAAAGGTGTCCCATAATTTTCTGAATGGATTTGTGTTTACTACTAGCAAAAAGAAAGCCATGTGGGAACCTGATACCCTATAAATGGCCTCATATGCTGAAGTAATCTTACACTGCTAATACTGATTCAGCCTTGTAGGTCAACACAGGTCCTGCTCACATTCCCAGTCTGCCTAGGACCACCAACCACTGAATGCTTTTCAGCCTTTGATATGGATTTGTTTCACATGTTGAAGGGGTGAATTGGAGGTTGACATTAGCTGAAAGAGGGTCAGAGAATCATAGAGCTGGATGGCCCTTGTGGGCCAGCCAGTTCAAGCCCTTACTTGATGCAGGAAATCAGAGCTAGAGAGCATTTCCAACAGATGGATATCCAGTCTTTGCTAAATAACCCTGGCGAGGGAGAGACCAGCACCGACCTAGGTAATTGGTTCCATTGTCAGACTGTTCACACCGATAAGCAATTTCTCCTAAAATTCATCCAGAATCTACCCTACTGTACCTTAGGCCCATTAAGTCCAGTGGGGAAGCAGGAACCAATCTTTGTCCTTTCCCTTTGAAAAAGGCAAGATCAGGGCAGTACCAAATTTAGGACCAAGCAAAGTAAGCTACAGTTTAGGGTCTCACATTGTGAGGGGCCTCTGAATACAAACAAGAAGTTCTGGTAAGAACTAATCTGCCTATTTTCCTTTCATTACAATCTTAGGCTTGTGCATGAAGTTGCTTCGGCACCGGTGGGGGTAGCCCTTTAAGGGCGGGGGGAGGGTGCACTCATCCCTCCCGCCGCATTTTCCCCGCCAGCACTCCATTACCTGGACTTCCAGAAAGCTTTCAACAAAGTTTTTCATCAAAGACTCCTGAGGAAACTTAGCAGTCATGGGATAAGGGGACAAGTACATGTGTGGATTGCTAACTGGTTGAAGGACAGAAAACAGAGGGTAGGTATAAATGGAGAGTTTTCACAATGGAGGGAAGTAAGAAGGGGGTCCCCCAGGGATCTGTACTGGGCCCGGTGCTTTTTAATTTATTCATAAATGATCTAGAAGCAGGGGTAAGCAGCGATGTGGCCAGATTTGCAGATGATACCAAACTCTTCCAGGTAGTGAAATCCAAAACGGATTGTGAGCAGCTCCAAAAGGATCTCTCCAAACTGGGGGAGTGGGTGACAAAGTGGCAAAGGCAGTTCAATGTTGGCAAGTGTAAAGTGATGCACATTGGGATGAAAAACCCCAACTTCAAGTATACGCTGATGGGATCTGAGCTGTCGGTGACTGACCAGGAGAGGGATCGTGGGGTTGTGGTGGACAACTCGTTGAAAGTGTCAACTCAATGTGCGGCAGCTGTGAAAATGGCCAGTTCCATGATAGGGATCATTAGGAAGGGGACTGAAAATAAAACAGCTAATATTATAATGCCCTTATACAAAACTATGGTGCGGTCACACCTGGAGTACTGCGTACAATTCTGATCACCAAATCTAAAAAAGGACATTGTAGAACTGGAAAAGGTGCAGAAGCGGGCAACCAAGATGATCAGGGGCCTAGAGCACCTTTCTTATGAGGCAAGACTACAACACCTGGGGCTATTTAGTTTAGAAAAAATACGACTGTGGGGAGACATGATAGAGGTCTATAAAATCATGCATGGTGTGGAGAAAGTGGAGAGAGAGAAAGTCTTCTCCCTCTCACATCCAAATTCAGCCTATAATTCCATTAGATATACTAATTCTGAAGCTACTTACCCTAAGAGGGGGGGTATATTGGGATATATTTAGTTATTTCTTGTTAGGTCCTGTAGAGGTTGCTGTAGATTCTTTCAGTCTCGTTGTTCTGTACAGGATAATGACAATAAAGATTTATCGTATCGTATCGTAAGACTAAAAAGATATAACCTATTTGTTTAAAGAGGGTCATCTTAAATTCAGGATTATCTTCTATTCAGGTAAGTCTCCCTCCACCAGATCTAGCTACCACAATCAGTGGCCTGCTTGGGCCTCACTCTTGCCCCATGTGGACTAAGGGACAAACTACATGTTATGTTAAACATCTCATTGGCCCCAACATGTTCAGCCCTATCTTGGGGAGGCCAGAGAGGGAACTTGGAAGCTTCTGCTCTTCCCGGAGCGCCTCCATCCCCTGAGGGGAATATCTTACAATGCTCACACTTCTAGTCTCCCTTTCATATGCAACCAGGGCAGACCCTGCTTAGCTAAGGGGACAAGTCATGCTTGCTACCACAAGAACAGCACTCCTCTCCTGTTCAAATTTCCCAAAAAGTGCTCGAACCATGATTTGAGCTGTGGTTCGTGCACTTCCCTAGCTTCTTGCACTGCTGCAGACTCCATTAGCCATGTGGCTTCTCTCTCTCTCTCTCTCTCTCTCTCTCCCTTCTCTATACTATGAAGATAGAAAGCTCAGACATACCGGCATTCTATCCAGGAATGTAACTTCCCCAATAAAGCTTGTTTTTGGATCTTAAACAACTGTCTCAAGCTACTCTATGATGGGCTCAACATTTACTGCTCACTGGCTCTGTTATCATTCGAGTTTATTCTCCTTTCCTCCAACACTCCATAGCTGCTACTTGCCTCTGAAGGGAAGCCATCAGCTTTGCTGGGGGGGCAAAAGGTTAAAAGCATCCTCCCCTCATGCTGCAAGCCTGCAGCCTCAGTCTGGATTCAACCCGCACTTCTCCAACTGTGTCTGCTACAATTTCCATTCACCACCCACCTCACCTCTGAAGGTGGTGGAACCTGAGGAAGAGCCTCTGAGGATAATCTTAAGGTCTGGGGAGGTTCATGGAAGTAAAGAAGATCCTTTAAGTACCATGGTCCCAAGCCATTTAGCAGCAACATTTACCAGGGCATTTCCAGAAACTGATTTATATCTTTTTAAAAGCTCCCATTTTAGTTATTGAGGAGCTCTCATGCAGGCTCTAGACATGTGGGTCTGCTTCCGAAGAAACTTGTGTCTCTGCGACGTTTGGTGCTTCCTCCTCCTGCTGCCGGTGCTTACCTGTCTGACTGAAGTGCCGGAAATGGCATAGAGAGGTGAAGTTCTGCAGAAGCAGACCAGGGCATCTGGAGCCTGCATACGAGCTCATTGTTAACTAAGATGGGAGCTTTGATCTATAGCAACTTTTTAAATGTCTGGAAATGACCCTGTTCTCACCCAATAGTAATCAATATATTGATTGGTTCAATATATTTTGAACCAACTGCAGTGTCCAAGCAGTCTTCAAGGGCAGCCCTACTTCTAGCATACTGGAATCATGCAAATAGGATGTTGTGAGAGCATGGATAAGCATGGCCATCCAGGAGGGTTACAGCTGTTTCATGCCACTTCATGAAACAGAAGCCATTTTGCCCTCCAAAGTTATGGACAGATCAAATAGCATCCCCAAGTACTGGAAGTGGTCTTTTAAGGGGAATGCAACCCCAGCCCGAACAAGATGAGTACCACCCCCACCCCACAAAGAAGACAGACTACCCATCTATCTATCTAATTCTCTAAGGCATATCTGTGGCTAGTCCTATGTGTGGCAGCTCTCGCGAGAGTTTGCGAGCAGAAGCACCTGATTGGGCAGTGGAGATTCCATATGCAGATAGGGAGGACGAGCCTTTGAGAGCAGAAGCACTATGGTGATTGGGCAGTGGGGATTCCATATGCAGATAGGGAGGACGAGCCTTTGAGAGCAGAAGCACTATGGTGATTGGGCAGTGGGGATTCCATATGCAGATAGGGAGTAGGAGACTGTGATGGTTAAGGTCAGTTGGAATGCAACTGTTACTGGTCAGAAGATGTTCTTGATTGTAGAGGAGGTGAATCTCTCTTGATATATAAGGATAGTGCGCAGGGGTCTGCGAAGAAAGGGGTCATGAGGGAGGAAAGAGCCCCTTCAGGAGAAGGAGGCTGCTGTTGTGTGAATTAAATGAGGAAACAAAATGAACAAGATCTGTTAACTCAGGAAGGGAGAGGGAGAGAGAGAGAGAGAGAGAGAGAGAGAGAGAGGGCGGGGAGGCGAAGAAAGACAGAGGGGAAGAGCAAGTGGAGGAGAGAGAAAAAGAAAGGAGGGGAAGAGAAGGGCAAGGGCCTGTCAGCAACCTGAGAGGAACGAGTGGCCATGGTGGCAAGGAAGCAGCAAGGAAGGGCCCAGTCAACCACTGCTGCTGTTGGGACTACTGAGGCCATTGGCAGAGGTAGGCAGGCAGGTAAGGGACAGGCCTGGGCCTGTCAGTGGTCTGAGGGGAATGAGCAGCCATGGCGGTGGTGGCAGCAAGGAAGAGCCCGGTCAACCGCTGCTGCTCCTGTGAGGAACAGGAGTGGGGCTTGGGTGAGGAGGTCTCTGGGGATAGGGGGCTGCAGCGTGGCCAATAGGCACCAGCAACGCTGCAGCCACAACCAAGAGGGTTGACCAAGAGGAGTGAGGTGATGGAAGCAATGGGATGGAGGAGGTGGAGCAGGAGTGCAGCTCAGGTGAGGGTGGAGAGATCTCTGAGGTGAGTGGGGCTGGAGGGTGAGGGGAGCAATCAAGTACTAGTGCACAGATGCTCTGCGTGGGTAAAGCTAGTCAACAGTATTTCCACTTTACTTCGATTGAGCTTACTGATCTGTTCATTAAGGAACCTCAACATTTCCTTGAACACAGCTGAAAAACCAATGGTAGGTGTGTGTGTGTGTGTGTGTGTGTGTGTGTGTGTGTGTGAATGCAGGGTTGTACTCCAGTGGGTGAAATTCAAGGCCATAGGAAGTTGCCTTATGACAAGTCGGACCACAGGTCCATCTAGCTCAGAATTCTCTGCACTGATTATCAGCAGCACTTCTAGGTTTCAGGTTCTACCTGGAGATGCCAGGGATTGAACCTGACCCCTTCTGCATGAAAAGCAGAGACTTTACACAAGGATGGAAGCAGTCCCGACTTAATTCAATGTAGTCATATTTTATTTAAGCTTCCTGGGGATTCTTCTGGATCACAAGATGGGATACAAATGAAATCAAGCCAAGGACTTGGACATGGACATATGGAGCTGCCTTATATGGAGTCCAAGCATAGGGCCAAGTAATACCTAAGTCCGTATTGAGAGGAGAGCAGAGCTGGTCAGGAGAGGAGAGCTGGTCTTGTGGTAGAAAGCATGACTTGTCCCCATAGCTAAGCAGGGTCTGCCCTGGTTGCATCTGAATGGGAGACTTGATGTGTGAGCACTGCAAGATATACCCCTCAAAGGATGAAGCCCCTCTGAGAAGAGCAGAAGGTTTCAAGTTCCCTCTCTGACTTCTCCAAGATAGGGCTAAGAGAGATTCCTGCCTGCAACCTTGGAGAAGCCACTGCCAGTCTGTGAAGACAATACTGAGCTAGATAGACCAATGGTCTGACTCAGTATATGGCTCTCCAGGTTTTAGCCCTCCCTGGAGATGCCAGAGCATGAACCTATCTACTAGGATCTTCTGCATGCAAAGCACGAGTCCCACTACAGGACTACAGCTCCATCCCCAAATGACCTTAGATTGTTATGTTGGATTAATTTACAACGTTCTGGATTTTGTAAATACCCATAAATTATTTGCTCCTTTAAGAGAAGGAGGAGAAGCTTGCTCGCCCAGATTCTTATATCCTAACCCTCAAAAGAAGTCTCATCCCTATTGTCAAAGCATCCAGGAGTGATCCACAGAATTCAAGTTGGAACAACCACACCTCCGCCCCATGCAGCCTCTTTGAATCTACCTCTCAACATATGAATGAGTCGCCTCCCAGCCAATCAGCGGAGCACACATCCTTCCCCCCACGAGCTCCACCCTTCACCAGAAGCCGCCGGACTGGGACGTACCACTCGAATTCACTGGCGAGGGGGAGCTCAATAGGAGCACAGCTCTCGCGCTCACCGCAGGTTTATATCCCTATGGCTGCTCTGCTGTTTTCTGTGCGGGAAGGTCAAGTTGGTCTACCTCCCCGGGTACTGGGCTTTTCCTTAGAGGCCAGTATTGCACCGGGTCGAGTGGTACGTTCCGGTGCTCCGGGCGGAAGTGTGCTCTTCTTCCCGTAGTGCAGAAGAGGCGAAGGGGAAAATGGCGGCTCTGGGTAAGGAGCAGAGTGAGGTGGCGATAAGGGGCGCGCGGGGGGCGGGGGAGAAGGAATTGCAACCCGCCAAGGGGCTGTTCTTATCCTGTCATTTGTGGGGATGGACGGGCGCGGGGTTCCTCCTAGGTGAAGACTGGAGGCGGGCTCGGGATACCCCTCGGAGAGATTAAGGAAGATGCCTCATTCATTGTAGCCAGAATGGCCTGAAAGTCCTTTCCTGTACGGTGTAGAAATCAAACTGCAAGATCTTTTTCCATGTGTGTCCCTTGAGCTGGGCTTGTGGTAGCAAGCATGAATTGTCTCCTCTGCTAAGCAGAGTCCACGCTGGTTTGCATTTGAATGGGAGACTACATGTGAGCACTGTAAAATATTCCCCTCAGGGGATGGAGCTGCTCTGGGAAGAGCAGAAGGTTCCAAGTTCCCTTCCTGGCATCTCCAAGATAGGGCTGAGAAAGACTCCTGCCTGCAACCTTGGAGAAGCCGCTGCCAGGCTGTGTAGACCAGGGATTCTCAATGTTGGGTCTCCAGATGTTGGACCAACTCCCATAATCCCCAGGCCCAGTGGCTTTTGGCTGGGGATTATGGGAGTTGAAGTCCAAGAACATCTGGGGACCCAACATTGAGAATCCCTGGTGTAGACAATACTGAGCTGGGTGGTCTGACTCAGTATGAGCAGACTAATTTCTTCTTGATCACAGAGCTCTTGGAATAGGGCAATAAGGTTTCTTCCTTTTTCTTGTGAGGGCTCCTGGGCCTTTATATGGCAAGCAGACATGCAGCAGGTGAAGCCTTCCCTAGATGAGGAAGAGTGGGGTGATAATTGAATGTTTGCCTGTCAGGCAACTGTTGGAAACACAGGAGCTGCCATTTTTTTTTTTTTTTAAGTAGCTGGCATAGATTTAAATACTTGGGGAGGTTTTACTTGTTAAGATTATTTGCAGTTATATGTATTTGACTATCCAAACGTGCTATACTTTGAGCTATTACTTGTGGAACAACTGTTGTGAAAGGCATATACATGCAGTCTAATCCTATGCATGTTTACTCTAATGTAAGTCCATCTGTGTTCAATGGACTGCAAGCCTTAGTACAAATGCAGTTCTAGTTTAATTTAATACCCTGATCCTATAAATAATACCTATTTACTTGGAAGTGACCCCTTTGAAATTGGGGCAGTCAAAAAAGTTATCTCTTGCAATTTAAGGCAGATTATTACTGAATCCGCTTTAGCTACCTTGCCATGCATGTTGTCAGTCCCTTTATAGTAAAAGAGGACTAAAAGGGTTGGTTTGTCTCCCCGCTTAAATTTATATTTGTAAGTGATTATCAATTTCAATCTGTATAGAATATTGTGAATATGAAATCAAAGGGGGAGAGATGGTGATGTTTGTCCTGGATTAATGTGGAATGCAAAAGCATGATCCTGTGCATAGAGCAAAAGAATGCTCTCTCTCTTTAATAATGAGAAGCATGGATGCTGCTTCAGACTTTGTGACAAACATCTTTAGTGTCACTTGAATCTAGCCTTGAATCCTGGGATGTCAGTTTCATATTTCATGCCTGAAGGCTGCCAGGTAAACAAGTTGTCCTATTTGGAGCCAATTGTATTATTTTCTGGCCCCAGAGTAGGTGCTTTGTTTGCGTTATGTAACTGAGAGTAAACTAGCATAAATATTTGCTTAAATGGTGCTATTTAGAAGGCTTTCTAAGGAGACATTCAAAGAGCATTTATTCAGATTTCTTTCCCCCTTTTTTATTTCCAGGATGTCTCACACTTTTCATCTTAGCTTTAATATTTGTGGCCAACATCCGAGCTCTGACTCCTAGCCATTATCTCACAAAACACGATGTCGAGAGGCTACGAGCTTCCTTGGAGCGTCCATTCTCTGATTTGGAGGGGAGTTATTACTCCATTGTAGGACTCAACAAATTAGGAGGGCAAGTGGCTGACCAGAAGGTGAGGATGTATCATAGTAAAGTATGGTGTATTATCAGGTCATGAAGAATTGAGTTCCATCTGTGTGCATCACTGACTTTTTAAAATCAATCTGCAATTTTCTGCTAGCCTTGGAGAGACATATTTACCTTGGGGTGATCAATCAAGTGCTAAAATGTCCAAGACCTCCTTTCTACTGCTTATTTGTTTGCAGTGCTGAATCCCTGTTCACTGACTGAGAAACATAACACAATGCTCTGCCTTGAGGTGAGTGTGTGTGTGTGTGTGTGTGTGTGTGTGTGTAAGAGAGAGAGAGAGTTGAGACTAGAGCTGCCTGTACATTATTTGCCTTCTCTCGTCTCCAGCAGAGAGAGGAAGAACCATAACCAACAGCTGTCTCAGTGTTGCACTGGAAACTCCATTTGGTTCTATGGCAGCTGCTAATCCTGGCTTGTGTGCACACACTCTCTCTCAGAGTGGGGAGGCAGAGGAAAAGCATATGTAATGGTTCTAGATACGCATGGTATATAGATAATTTGATGGAAGATTGAGGAGACGACACGTGATGGGGTGTGTGCATTCATGCAGTAGACAAAGCAATAAAATCCCAAATCATCGTTCCTACGTGGCAGTCTTTAACAGTTATTTACACACACAATTGTATTGAAATAACAGGCAGAATAATTTGGTGTTAAAGCAGAGCATTACGTAAAGTTCAAGAAATACAGAAGAAATGTGGTTAGATAATACTTTGCTATCGTAATCAATGTGAGCAACTTTATCTATTTATTTTTACATTTATATCCTGCTCTTCCTCCAAGGAGCCAAGAGTACATGGTTATGTTTATCCTCACAACAACCCTGTGAGTTAGGTTAGGCTGAGAGATACATAACTGGCCCAGAGTCACCCAGTGAGCTTCAAGGCTGAATAGGGATTTGAACTTGTTTCTTTCCAGTCCTCATCCAACACTCTAATGACTACGCCATGCTATAACCAAACTTAATCTGGAGTATGGCAGCTTTTTGTGACTGGTATATGTTTTACTAATCTAGCTCATTGCTACATATTCCTTCCCATATTTATTTCTCATAGGGGATAATCCAGTTTTATTGGCAGAATAAATTTATTCATTTTATTTTCTACATCCTGATATGGGAAGCCTTTTTCTTTTTTCCTTTTCCTCCTCCCTGTTCTTGCAATTTTTCCAGGTAGAGAAAAGCATCCCTGTGGATCAGAAATCAGACTCGTGCACAATGATATTATAATTTGATATCAGAGCATATGCTTGTGGTCAAGGACTGGACACAAGCAGGGGATGCAGAAGGATCAAGAGATAGGAGTACAGGAGCAAAGCTAAGTTGCAGCATATTGGTCTTTCCAAAGCAAGTGGGAGGAAGAATTAGAATTAGCCTTTTTTTCTTTTTTTAACAGCCTAAACTCGAGACTTTGACAAAGCTGTTTTGAATTGGGTTGTGTGTTGTTAATCCTATTTCTGGCCATTTATTACGGTAATAGACACTTTAGCTTTTTGCTCTTGAAATTCTCTTGTTACTTCTCAAAATATCTTTCAAACCAAGTCATTATACTTTTTTTTTTAAGTGACTGATCTGCATCACATCTATATATTTAATTCTCTTACAGCCAACTGAATAGGGAGCTGCTTGGGGATGTGGGAATGCATCTGGATGCCTGATGGTGGAACTCTCGCGAGGGTTCCAACCATTGCCTTGGGATGGAACGGCAGCCAGGGAGGCAGGCAGGAGAGAGGAGGAAGAAGCAGAATTGAAGGGGAATCGGCAGAGTCAGGGGGAAGGAGGAAGAAAGTTGGAAACCGGACCCATTGCTTTGGGAGGGAATGGCATTGAAGGTGGCGAGACACCAGGCATCCGCCATTAAGACGCCCGACAGGAAGTATGGCCGCTTTGGGAGTGGCGTGGGCGGGAGAGAAATAATAGTGGTGGCGGTGGCGAGAAAGCAGAGGAGACTGGGGCAGAAGGGGGCGGAGGGGAGAGGAGACTGGGGCAGAAGGGGGCGGAGGGGAGAGGAGACTGGGGCGGAGGGGAGAGGAGACTGGGGCAGAAGGGGCAGGGGGAGAGGAGACTGGGGCAGAAGGGGGTGGGCGGGGTGTGCCTCTGCACAGATGCTCTGTGCCGGTTCAGCTAGTTGTTAAATATTTCATTAGTATGTTCTATATTATTTTTAGATGTTGTATTAGAGTTCCTCCAATAGATGGAGCCAATGTGCAACCTTCTCCCTAGTAGGTTGGGTTGGCCTGTGTGTGTGTGTGTGTGTGTGTACACACACACACACACACACACGCACACACACACACGAAGGCCAACCCCTAATAGGGAGAAGGTTATACATTGGCATATATGGCATATAGTTATGTAGTTAAAACACATTGATTTAGGATTTTCTACCCCTTGTGTTGTGTCTGCTCATAGCAAATATCACAAAACATGGAGGAGCAGGCTCACACCAGGAAAGAGTGATCTCTCTCATCTGTTCTACCACCTCTGAGCATGGCAAAGCATGCAGGGAAAAGATATAGCAGGCTGTTGGGTCTTTATTATCTTTACTTCTACTGCTCCACCTGTAATGGCTCTGCATTTGGTCTTTATGTAGTATTATTGAGTATTGCCGATATGTAATAAGTGGGGAGGATGCACATAAAGAAGGCATTATACGAGAGGGAAATGTGAATTTCTGTAGATTTTTCTTTGTACTATTGATTGGTGAAAATCTGTGAATCCACAGCATGTTATGGAAACCTGAAAAAATTGTTTGAAATTGGGTTATTTTTTAATTAAACTAATCTAAATCAAACTTCTGATTTAGACTTTTAAATAAGCCATGTTCCTCTCCTAGTTCTCAGAGACTATTGAATATGTAAAGTAACATAAATAGTATGTGCAATCTGCCTTTTAATCACCTAGTTCTAATCTTCAGTGTCGTACTGTGTTTCTCCTTGCCCCGCCAATCTGGGATTAGGAAGCAGTCTTCCAGTAGGCTTAAGTCTCGGCATCCTTTTACAGATTAAGCACTGCTCTTCGGTCTCAGTGCTAACAAACCACCTATAAAAGGGGTAAGCACACAGCACAAATAACATTGGCAACCCACCAGAATTCAGTCCTTTTGGCCCATCGTCAAAGCTGCAGGTGCAAACTTAAAAAGCATAGTCCTGAATAGAACCATTCCATTTCTCTTAATGTGGTAACTCTTACCTAAGACCCATTCCCATATGCTGTGAATTTGGTATCTGACCGTCAGCACATGGATTACAAAGGGGTGTTGTCTATATTTTGAATGGCCACCATTTTGAAAAATGATGTATGAGTAAAAAATATATATACCCTATCAGGGTCCCCTAGGACCACCTCCTATGTGCGTAAACTTGGTTGCATTGGAATGTAAACACAAAACCTGTTTGCAGGGTGGGACACAGACATGCATGGACATGGTGCTCTTCAGAAAGCAGGCTAAAAATATTCCACCAAGCTGTTCTTGCTGTTGGTACATATACATGTATAAGTGTTGTGTGTAAATCATTTTCTGTAATAGGGAATTACAGTATAGGGATGGTGACTGCATTTGTAGTGTAGTGTGCTTATGTCCTGAATGCAAATATGTAAACATGATTTCGCTGTGTATAGCTCTGTCCATTCCATTATGGAGGTGACTGGCATCATTTTGCATGCTGCTTTTCACAAGACCGTTGCTGTACTCTGCCTAGAATATACTCTGCCTCAGTGGCCCTACAGAGGCTGAGCATCCCACCATCTCAGGCAGACTCTGTTGAAGAAGCTAGGGATATGGGTATGACATTTTTCTTCTCTCTTTCCAAATCCCCCATATCTATTTTTTAAAAAATCTTCTGATGTTATAATCTGTAGCAATGGAAATAATATATATTATACACTGGTGAATTGGCAGCAGATTCTGGTTTGCAGACTTAGACCTTCATTGCATGACAATCTAGTGGCAAGCGAAATAACTGTACCTTTTCTTTTTGCACAGGCTGCTTGTACCTTCATCAAATCTAAGCTGGACCCTAATAGTATTGATTCCCTCTTCTATGCTGCACAAGCCAGCCAGGCATTGTCTGGATGCGAGGTGAGTTCAACCCTTGCAGAGGACATTGTTATAGGAGTCTCCTATTGCTCAAATCTTTCCTCTGGCTTACATGGCATGTGTGTGTTGTATGACAGAAGCTACCTTGAAGGCAATTGTTCAACTATTAAAATAAGGAGTTTCAGGATATATGATAGCTATCTTCAGATATTTGAAGAGCTGTCTAGACATCAGGGTTAAGAGCTGTTCGAGAATGGAACAGTCTGCCTTATGCAGTGGTGGGCTCTCCTTCACAGGAGGTTTTCAAGCAGAGGCTAGGCAGACATCTGTCAGGGCTGCTGCAGCAGATTCTTGCACTGAGCAGAGCTTGGACTAGAAGACCTCCAAGGTCTCTTCAAGCTCTAAAGGTCTGCGGTTCTATGAACTGCGCTAAATTAAGGCAGTCACTGGCACTTTTGCCAGTCTGATCCGAGTGATGTGACATTGAATGCTAAACGGGCTAGGCTTCAGAATAAAGTTAGGCTAAGTTTCTATTATACTCTCTTATTAATATTTATTTATTATTTGTAGCAGTGGCTGATGAGGCAGTTCACTTGGCAACATTAGCAACATCCCCTACATAGGAGGAGAGTTCTTACCCTTATCTTTAAGCGTTGGCCTAAAGATAGGAACATAGGAAGCTGCCTTCTACCGAGTCAGACCTTTGGTCCATCTAGCTCAGTATTGTCTATACAGACTGGCATCAGCTTCTCTAAGGTTTCAGCAGGAGTCTCTCTCAGGCCTATCATGGAGATGCCAAGGAGGGAACCAGTTGCTCTTCCCAGAGTAGCCCCATCCTCTAAGGAGAATATCATGCATTCAAATGCAAACCAGGGCAGACCCTGCTTAGCGAAGAAGACAATTCATGCTTGCTACCACAAGACCAGCTCTCCTCCTGATGGCAGGGGGCACCTCAGTCAGCAGTGTACAAGTGCAGAGTTGATCAGATAGTTTGCCCCTGCTGACCACAGCAGCCTGCCCCAGGGAAGCTATCCAGTTTGCAACTGCAGCAGTGCAGACTGAGGTGCTTCCTTCTGGTGCTTAAAATTAGGCATTAGGATTTCCTCTCCAAAGCTGATAGCCATACAGCAGCCAGTGACAATTTTGCATCGCAGATAGTCTCACCAGCAGCAATTACACTCATACCTCACTCTTCCTGCAAAGAGCTCAGAACTTGTTCCAGTTGGTCTCCCATACAGGCAAAGATGCTTGACTTCAGCAGTGGAGCTGCATCATGTACCCTCAGTCCATTCATTGGGCCTTTCTCTGTAGTCCCTGGTTTGTTTGTTTTCCCCATGAGTAGTATTATCTTCCAGTTAATTAAGGTAATGGTTCCCTGCATTTCCTCCATATTTCTTCCTTGAGCTGTACTCTTGAGAACTTCCTGAACACACTGTTAGCCTTAGAGTGGTACTCGGATCTTCCATAGGCTACACATCATATCTGTAAGCTACAGAATGCCACAATTAGGGTATGTCTTATATTTAGTGATATTTCCCATTATTCAGCCAGTTTCTTTTATTTCTCCATACTGTAACCTCTGCTTGGTCCTTTTCCTCTCAAGGCCTTGATCAATGACCAATACATCCCAGATCTTGGAGGCTCATAGAGCTGTGAAAAAGTTTTTCCCCCTGTACAAATTTGGCATCTCCCATTCTTCCCCGTCCCCAGTCATTAAGTCAGGGTTTCTCAGACTTGGGTACCCAGATTAGTGTTCCCTGTAACAGGGATTTATAGATGTAAGAACAGCCCTGCTGGATCAGGCTCAAGGCCTGTCGAGTCCAGCATCCTGTTTCACACAGTGGCCCACCAGATGCCTCTGAGAAGCCCACAGGCAAGAGGTGAGGGCACACCCTCTCTTGCTTTTGTCCCCTGTAACTGATATTTAGAAGCATCTTGTCTCTGAGGCTGGAGGTGGCCTATAGCCCCCAGTCTGGTAGATAGTTCTGTCCTCTATGAATCTGTCTAAGCCCCTTTTTAAAGCGGTAGCCATCACCACATCCCATGGCAGAGAATTCCATAGATTAATTATGTACTGTGTGAAAAAGTACTTCCTCTTGTCAGTCCTAAATTTCCTGGCCTTCAGTTTCATGGGATGACCCCTAGTTCTAGTGTTGTGAGAGAGGGAGAAAATTCTCTCTCTGTCCACTCTCTCTACTCCATGTATAACTTTATACATCTCTGTCATGTCTCCCATAGTCACCTCTTTTCCAAACTAAAAAGCCCCAAATGCTCTAGCCTTATAAGGAACAGGGGTGTGCACAAACCGTTTGATGTAGAACCGGTTCATATCTAACCCGGCTGGTTTGGCAGTTCAATCGCAGACTAAACCAGGGCCAGTATAGTCGGCGATCGAGCTGAACCAAGCCCAGTTCAAACAGACTGGTTCTGTGTCGAAGAGTGGCAGGGGGTTGTGAGAAAAGTAATGTAAGTACTCCTTACCAGCCAGCACGGCTGCCAGTGCCACCACTCACCTACTCTCCAACGCTGTCCAAGTGCTTAGAGGCTGGTATTTACCAAGCCACCTGCATGGCAGCGCAGTTGTGGCCTCCACGCATGCCTGGTGGCTATTTGTGTTGCTTCCAAGCGTGGAGGCAACACAAATTGCCTCTGGGCATGCGCAAAGGCTGCTACCGCCATGTAGGAAGCTTGGTAAATACAGACCTCCCTGTGCTAAGTTGGGCAGCGCCAGGGAGGGGGTGAGCGGCAGCGCCGGCAGCCGTGCCCACTAGTAAGAAGTATTTACATTACTTTTATCGTGCCCCCATGCCTCTTTATAGATTTCCCCATTCCCTCCCCACTTGCTTGTAAGGGGGAATCCTCACCGGATTCTCCTTTCCAAGCATAGCCGAACTGCCCAACCAGTTCAGTCAAATGGACCAGCTAGTTGGTTCCACCAAACCAGTTCAGCAGCACGCAGTTTGGTTCAAATTTGGTTGTCCAGCTGTCCACCACGACCCCAAGATCACTGGACAGTCACTGAGACTCCGTCAGGGTCTATGTGAAGTTGTATTCTACCCCCACCCCCCCTATGCATCACTTTACACTTGCTTACATTGAACTGCATTTTCTTTTGGAGCACCTCACAATCAGTTTTGGATTTAACTACCCTAAATAGTTTAGTGTCATCTGCAAATTTGGCCACTTCGCTGCTTACCCCAACTTCTAGACCATTTATGAACAAGTTAAAGAGCACTGATCCCAGTACAGATCCCTTGGGGACCCCACTCCTTACTTCCCTCCAGTGTGAAAACTGCCCATTCATTCCTACCCTCAGCTTCCCATCCTTCAACCAGTTACCAGTCCATGCATGCACCTGTCCCCTTATCCCATGACCACTAAGTCTACTCAAGACCCTTTGGTGGGGAATTTTGTCAAAAGCTTTTTAGAAGTCCAGGTATACTATGTCAACCAGATCACCTTGATCCACGTGCCTGTTGGCATAGTATACCATGTTGTTGCCTACAATTCCCATAATCCCCAGCCAAAGGCACTATAGCTGGGCATGATGGGAGTTGTAGTCAACATCTGGGAACTTTTGTTACAGGGAACACTGCCCCAGATGTGAGACTGCAACATCTGGAGACCCAAGTTCGAGAATAAGGAACACTCAGCTCGCTTGGTCTCTGGATTGGAACCAATATGTAGTCAGCAGAGAAGAGTTTGTGTCTCAAACATTTTGTGAGATGGCCTTCTTCATTCTTCTCAAACGGTAGTCACTTATTTCTAGATGTTGAGAGCCTTTCCCTCTTTCATCAGATAGCAGATGAAATGCTGAAGATCTCTGACCAGAGTTCATGGAAACCGCGACTAGACATGAAAGAAAGTGGTTTGTCTCAACTTCTGTGTTTTCTTTTCTAGATTGCCATTTCAAATGAGACCAGAGAGCTCCTGCTTGCCGCTGTGAGTGAGGACTCCACCGTCACTCAGATCTACCATGCTGTGGGAGCCTTGAGTGGCTTTGGGCTCCCTCTCGCCTCCCAAGAAGCCCTGAGTGCCCTCACTTCTCGTCTTAGCAAGGAAGAGAATGTCCTGGCGTAAGTGTTACAGAAAACAAAATGGATGGACCTGGTTCTCCCCAAATTGTTTCTGTTGTTCCACTTGTATTCAACCACTCTTGTTTTATTTGTCATTCAGTTGTAAAAGTTTTTGTGATGTAGTGGTTAGAGTGTTGGACTGGGGGAAGACTTGGCTTCAAATCCCTGCTCTGCCGCCACAGTGCTTACTAGGTGGCTTTTTCTCTCAGCCTAACCTACCTCACAGGGTTGTTGGGAGGACACAAGGGAGTATCTCGTCACCATCCGGAACACCTTAGAGGATGGATGAGATGCCAGTGCCAGTAATAAATGAATGTTGACAGTATACTTTTTGTGGATCAGCTGATGCACTATACTGTCTTTTCTTTGAATGGGTAAATTCTTTTTAGGGCAAGGGTGGGTGGAAGCAATTGGGTTTTCTTAGTGTTTTAAATATCAACATTCTGTTAAAAGCACTGCAGTTTCACGCCAGAACTATTTCTAGAATTAGGGGCTTGATGTAGCCTTACAGTCATAAGTAACTGCCATGCATAGGATATTTCCATTGTAGGAACAGCAACCCTATTGGCACAATGCTAGGCACTCTTGATAGCCATTAAAGCCAAAGGGATGGCAAATGTGCATCACCTCCACATTTGAAGTAGGGAACATTTTGGGATTTGGGTTTCATCTTAAGCATAGGGAATCACTGTGGCTCTAATGGTGTGTTTCCTGCATTCCCTTTCCTGCAGACACCTCTATTCCCTGAATCAACAGACAAGGATTGCTAGTGTCTCCTCACTTATATTTCAGGTCTATGCAAGCCTTTAAACACTATTCCTGATAAAATCACATGTTACATGTTTATCCACTCACTTTCTATTTTCTATTTCAGAACAATTCAGGCGTTGCAGACAGCATCATACTTATCCCAGCAGGCAGACTTGAGAGGCATTGTAGAAGAGATAGAGGTATGTATTTATTTGATAAATGACTCCCCCTCCCCCATCAGCGCAGAGAGTCAGAAAGTGGCTACAATATAGCCATTAAAAGTGATGCTTTTAAAAAGTCAAAAACATTAAAATGTCCACAGAATTCTAAATACTGCAGCAAGGAAGATCAGATTCCACCTCTATTTCCCAAAGTGGAAGAAAAAGGCTTTTATCTGCTTTCTAAAGCTAAAATGGATATAGCCTCTTGAGGGAGGACATTTTATAACAGAGGGACTACTACAGAAAAGGCTCTTAATAGCATGCTCCTAGTAAATGACAATTGAACTTCCACAAATGCTCTAATTTGGAGCATTGCATCAGATTATCTCACTACACAGGAATGCGAGTCATGCTAGAACATTATTCGGGCTATTATTATTTTTAAAAATTACACCACTCTTCAGCAACACAAAATCTCAGTGGTTTGCATACCAAAAGTATGGGGAAATTGTTCCCTGTACCAAAAGAGCTCACAATTAAAACAGCTAAAAACACACTCTCTCTATCTCTTACTCACACACTATCAGCAACCACCACCACCAGAGAGACTCTATCCTGAGCTGAATAGGAACAGTTGATTTCCCCTGCTAAATATGAGAGGGCCACCACTTTAAAAGGTGCTTCTTTGCACAGTTAACAAGGTTATTGAACTAACACATGTATACAAGTAGGAATGTGCACAAACCTTTTCAGAGGCCCTTAAAAGGGCCTCCGAACCAGTTCGAATGACTGGCTGTTCGGCCGGTTCGAAGGAAGGGGGTATATCTTTAAAGGTTGGGGAGGGTGCCCTTACTCCTCCCTCTGCATTTCGCCCGCTAGCGCTCCATTTTAAAAGTGTCCGTCGGGGCACCAGCATAACTCCCTGCCACGCCATGTCCTCTTCATCCGGAAGTAACAGGAAGTACCCCTGCCCTTAAAGGTATCCCCTCCCCCCGCCTTCAAGTCACACCCCACTGGTTCTGTGCACATCCCTATATACAAGATGTCTTAAATGTTAATCACCACCTTCCCTTATACTGCCTCACCAGTATACACTTAAAATGTTCATTTAAGTGACCCAGCAATAGCCGTGCCCCTATAAAGTAATTATATTATACAGTATGGGTGGAACCAGGAGCAGAGTGTGCTTGATTAACAGTTGGTCACTAATGCACAGTTGTTTTCCTACTAAAAATATTCCTCTACTCATAAGGAAGTGTGGGGTTTTTATAGTTTCAAAACATTAAACATTTTTAAATGTTGTTCAGCATGTCCTGAGGCACCAATGTTTTCTGTTGCACAAAAGGGGAGGAGCAGTTTTCAGCAATCTCCCCTTCTCTTCAGCTGCCTGTGCCTCCTGAAACTATCTGCCAGAGGGTGGCACAACTCTCAGGGACATAATTTCGGAAGGCACAGGTGGCTGCAGAGGAAAGGGGGGATAGTCAAAACGGAAAACCCTGGCCCATGAGCCCAGGTTTAGTCTGGATCTCAGCCAGCAGACCCCATAATATTGATCGGACTAGTCCCATGCTGGTTAATGTTTCAGTTCCTCCTTTGTTTCTACAAGACAGATCTTTGACTATTTTAATAAATAATTTAACTTCTAAAACTGGACCAAAGAATAAGGTACAGTTTCTCCATGAATCTATGCTGATTAGATGGACATGGTGACTTTCATTCTGCTCATGCAAGGTTCTTCCTTATAGCCTCATTTACTCCTCCAATTGATCCTAGGATCTTGTTGCCCGACTGGATGACCTAGGAGGAGTTTATCTGCAGTTTGAAGAAGGACTTGAGACAACTGCATTGTTTGTGGCTGCTACATATGGATTGTCTGACCATGTAGGGACAGAACCAGCAATGAAAGAGGTATCTGTTGGATGTTGCTTGTTTACCTGATCTATAATATTGTAGTGGATAAATACTTACAAAGAAAAAATTGTCAAAATTGTTGATAAGGAATAATTAGCAATGGTAATAGAAAATCTAAAGCAGAAATTGGGCTATAATGAGGGATGAATAAATCCGATAATGCATTTAGGGGTGTGAACAAATAGATGTTTGCTATTTGAGCTTGAATCAAACCACAAAAACCTGAATTGATTTGTCAAACAGTCGGCTTGGCCAGCTGCCTCTGAATTAGCCTCAAATTGATTTAAGCGCCATTTTGAGGCCTGTTTTTCCAGGGAGAGCTAAGAAAACAGTCCCCAGAATGGTGCTGTTTTTCCGGGGAGAGCTGGTCTACCAATTGGGGTTGGCAGGTACACCAGCCTTCTGCTCTGGACTTAGCGTGTCAGCCTGCCTTGGAGGACTGGTCTACCTGTGTAGACCGGTTCTCTGAGGCAGGCTGACATGCTAAGTCTGGAGCAGAGGGCTTGTCTACCCGCCAGCCCCAATTGGTAGACCAGCTCTTCCTGAAAAAAGGCGCTCAAATCACCTGAATCAATTCAGGTTGAATTGGGGGTGATTCTCCTCTACTCCGAATTGGGCTTTCTATTTTGAAGGCAGTTTGATTTGAGGTTGAGCCCCTGATTCTACCTGAATTGGTTTGACGTTGAATCGATTGCACATCCCTAGTAAGAACTTATAGCAACTGAGAAGGCAAAAACAGTTGTCTAAAAATTCCATCCATTTTGGTGGTGTGCAGCCTGTTTTGGATGGGGTTGTCCTCCCTATGAAGGACCATGTTCACAGACTGACTACTTGCTCAGGTGACACCAACTGCTTAGAGCAGTTTTGACCAGCTGTGACTTTCACAACTGCAACCCTACATAAAAAGCCCCGTCTGGACTTGGTTACACATGCAATAGTCTCATGTAATCTGGATTGTTGTGAAACTTCTTTAAAGATGCTTCAGAAACTTCAGTGGGTGTAAAATGCCACACAGATACTTGTGGTGGCAAGCCATCAAAATCGTATATCACCAATCTTATACCAGCTGCATTCGTTGCCAGTTTGTTTCTGGGCCCAATTTGAAATGTTGGTCTTGAACCTTTAAAGCCCTATACAGCCTGGAACTTGGCTACTTTAAGGTTTCACCCAGGTGAGCCTTACAGGTTAAGGTTTCACCCAGGTGAGCCTTACAGGGCCCTTTGATTGGCCTCACAAGTCGGCCTCTGACTGTGATGCAAATTTAGTTGGTAGGTACTAGAGGCAGGGTTTTCTCAGTGGTGGCACCTCCTCTTTGGAACTCTTTCACCAAAGATCTCTGCCAAGCCACTCCATCCCTCTCTGCTTTTAAGCAGACCCTCCTCTCTTAAAGGGCTTTTAATGGTTGGTTTTTGGCTAGTGTTCTGACTGCTGTTCTTTTGTGTTTACTGTTTGAAATGCGGTATATAAATATTCCTCACATTCATATACGCATACTATGATTATTATTTTTTTTTTGTGATTGTGGTTTTTGATTGTTAACTTTCCTAAGAAGACTGTTTCTAAAAGGCAGGGTATAACTATCATTATATAATGCCATTGTGAGCCCTTTGGGGACAGGGTTCCATCTTATTTGTTTGTTATTTCTCTGTGTAAACTGCCCTGAGCCATTTTTGGAAGGGCGGTATAAAAATCGAATTAATCATCATCATCATCAACTACAGTCATCCCTCTCCAACCGTGAGGGTTCTGTTCCGGGGAAACCTTGCAGTTGGTGAATTCGTGGTAGACGAGCCATTGAAATCAATGGCAAACAGGGTATGGGGAATTATGGTCACGAAAGGACTGCAAAATACAGTATAAATTAGGAAAAAATTCCCCCACATCACCAGGAGTGAGTAAGAAGAGTGAAGGGGACCCCCAAAGATGACCCCCTGGCCCGCTAAAATCACCCCCAAACCCCCCAAAATTGAAAAAGAATCTTGCCAAACCGTGGATACTCGGGTCGTGGTTGGCATGACCAGTCACAATTTCCCAGTCGCGGATACTCAAATCCGCGATTGGGAAACCCACGGTTGGTGACAGATGACTATACTCTACTAGTTAGGTGTCAGAAGACTCCGTCTTTAGTCATTCAAAAAGAAAATGTCAGCATAACTCTGTTTTAGAGTAGCTGTGTGGGTCTGTAATAGCAAGAGGAGCTAAAGCACACTATCACCTTACCAGTTATGGGCTCATCTGCACTTTGGCTGTGAAAATGTATATCTTCTGCTACTCCTATGGATATTTATATCCCGCTCTTCAACCAAAGTTCTCAAAGCGGTTTACATAGAAAAATAAATAATACATAAATAAGATGGTCCCCTGTCCCCAGAGAGGCTCACAATCTAAAATGAAACATAAGACTGACCCTAGCAACAGCCACCAGAGGGATGCTATGCTGGGGCTGGATAGGGATTCTCTCTAAACAAAGAGAATCACAACTTTAAAAAGATGCTGCTTTGCTCAGTTAGCAGGGGTTATCTGCAGCACACATGATCCGCTCAGTGCACATGTAGTAGGGATTGCGTTCCCCATAGGCCCCGTTACAGTCCCTAAAGGAGAAAGTGGAATAGAAACCCTCAAAACTGTGTACCAGTATTTTAATAAATGTAATGAGTACAACAGAGAATTTTGGGGATAAAGACTCTAGATTAATGATTGCACCCTATGGGCATGATCCATTCATACTATTAGTACAGCATCCTCGCACATAGGGGTAAAAGAGAGCCCTGCTTTCTCCTCCTGCCTGTGTGCCTGAATGGATATATGCCTAAGCCTCACAATGGAAGGTTTGCCCCATTGTGTGCTCTCTCTCCCTCTCCAGGCTGCTTGTTAGGGATGTGCAAACCAGTTCGTCAGTTCGGGGTTGAGCCAAACCATCCCTGGTTCAGCTCGACCCCAGACCAAATGCCCACAGGCATTTTTTGATAAAACTTTAATATATGTTTTAAAGTACTTACCTCTCCGGGGGGTGGGGGGTGTTCTCCAAGGCCAAAGGGGAGTCCGTGGGGGTTCCCTCTCCCCCCATCAGCCTCCGTTTTGCCAAAAACTGCCCGGTTCGGGTGTTCTTCAGTCCGTTCTGGGCCTTTGCCCTGTTGCGGTGGCCATTTTGGAGGCTGCCACGCATGCTCAATGGGCCTCTGCGTGGCCTGGGTCATGACGAGCAGTTCTTGGCAAAACAGAGGCCAGCGGGGGAAGGGCGAACCTCTGCTGACCCCTTCCTGTGGCTTCAGAGAAGCCCCCGGAGGGGGTAAGTACTGAAAATTGTTGTTGTTTTTTTTAAATAAAAAATTGCTCACAACACCCCCTCCCACCCAAACTGCACCCCCTGGGTGGGGTGATGGGGGACAAAACCAAACCGGGGCAGCTGATTTTGTGCACACCCCCTACTACTCATGCGCTTAGGGGAAGAGAAGGGAAGAAACTGATTTCTTTGGAGCCCTATTGGAATTCTCCATGCATGGATCCTGCACCTGGAGATTCCTGTTCCCAATCTTGTACAGCCCTCCCTGAGTGCAGGGAGCACTCTGTATGTTAAGGACTCTGGCGCAACAGGGTGCATGCAGGGGGGCTGAAGGAGTTGCCCGAGGGCTCCTAGCCCACCCCTGCAGTCCCTTGAGTGTGCCTGCTTCACTGGGCCAGGGTGTCAGCCAGTGGTCTTCGTAAAAGGGAGGCTTCTGGTAAAAACCAATGCCTTGCAATGGCTAAAATTTGATGACCTGATATTCTGTAGTTATTCATAGAACAAGTCCAGCTAGGAATATTTGCAGGTCATTTTCCGGGTCACTTTTTCTCCCTGTCGGTGAAGGTTCTAATTTCCAAGCTGTATTTTTCTGAACCAAAGATATAATTAATGCCTAACATCTCTAATGAGTAGTAGAAATTATGATGAACGGGAAAGACACTAAGATATGAAATTGAAGTTCAATATGACCCTTTTAAAGAGTTTTGCTGCAAAACAAATAATGCCGGAACATTTTTCATCCCATAGTTTTTGACAGAGTCATTCTGCTGGATCTAATGTGACACATTATAGGTCACCAGGCATCAGTGGTGTGTGTGCGTCTGTGTGTATATAAAGAGAGAATCACCTGAGTGTTCCAATTAAGATAATTATATTGTCAGGAACTATGAATTTTTTTAAAACTTGTTTTCAGCTGAATGAGATGATGCCTTTTTAGCAGCATAACATTTCTGAGTTAACTTTAACAATGACAGCCAAATGAGGTTCCCATTAGGTGCCCGGCTGCCCCATGTCTTGACACCTTGTGTTTTCCCCAGTCAAAAGCATTGGGGGCTACTGGCAAATGGGGGCAGATACAGTTTTTGGCTGCCCATAAGCATAAAGGCTTTTGCCACCCTTTTACTGTTATGTTTTTTAAAGGACGCTCCCGGCAGCAGTAGCTGCAGGGAGGGGGGAGTTTCCCCTTATGCCCCCTAAAGAACACCACTGCCAGCAGCGGGGTGGGGCACAACGGAGGTGGCTGCAGGGAAGTAAGAAGGGGGGGCCAGGAGGGGAGAGTTTCCCCTTGACCTTTTACCTTTGGGACGCCACGGCTGCGCGGTGGGATGGGGGACAGGGCGGTGAGCTCCTTCCAGCTCCCCTCCTTGCAAGTGACTGCACAGCCTCTCTGCTGTGCAGGCCGTTCCCAGCCTTCCTCCACACGTGGAGAAAGTCTGAGAACGGGCTGCACAGCAGAGAGGCCATGCAGTCACTCCGGGAAGGGGAGCTGGAAGGAGCTTACTCGCCACCCCCACATCCCGCCGCCCAGCAGCGACATCTTCAAAGGTGAATGGGGGGATTCTCCCCTCCTCGCCCCCACCCTCCCTGCAGCCGCTGCCGCACCCCATCCCGCCGCTGGCAGCAGCGTTCTTTAGAGGGCAAAAGGGGAAACTCCCCTCGCCCCTCCTTGCAGCTACTGCTGCCTCTGGGAGCGGCGGCTTTTTAAAAATTAAGGTTAAGGGGGGGTGTTAACTTCACCTCCCCCCGCTGCCGCTCCCAAAGGGAGCAATTTGAGGGGCAGCAAAATGCCGCTCCTCAAATTTTCCCGCTGTAGACAAACTCCCACTCTGCCTCTTCTTCAATCTGCCACTGCTGGCAAAGGAGACACAGGGGCTGGCTTCACACATCGTGCTGAACCTGAGGTTACTGTAAGCTGCTGGGAATGCACACACGCCCATCTGTCCCTCACGTCAAGTCTAAGTTGCAGATGTCAGGCTCCATGCTGCAAATAGGGCAAGATATGCAAATATTGGGTGTGTCGTACAAACCCACCAATCTCAGGCATATCTTTACTAATATTGGAACACTCCTGGGGCTGCAGCAGCTTGTGGCAACCTCAGGTTCAGTGCTACGTGTAACTGTTGTACATCAGGACACGGGTAAGTATTCCTGTTATGAAGAGGGGAGTTAGACATGCAACCCAGTTTATGGTGGCAGCTGGGTGTTGTGGTGTAAAGTCCAGTTTGGCCCTTAGTGGCTTTACAGTTGTGCAAGTTGCTGCTGCTAGGCTTTATGCAACCTAGGACTCTCTTAGGGGCAGGGTTGAAGAATGATGGGAAGGTAAACTGAATGCAAGAATCTTCCTCAGGCATAAGTACTTGGCATATAAACTGAATTCAGTGTGTGCCGTATATGTTTAAGATGGGCTGGAAAATGTGGATTACACTTTGTTAATAAATTTCTCTTTCATCTGTTAGTTCTGCCATGTATGAAGGTTTCTGGGACTTGCCATTGCTTAAGTCAGCAAAGCCATTGTCCCTGCTGAAGGCAGTAGCAGCAGTCCCTAGGGAGACCAGAAAAAAGGGAGCAAAGGCTCACCTTTCCTAGAAAACACCCAAACAGGACCTACCTGAACACAGCCCTGATCAGACTCAAACCTTCAGCTTGGTGAGTTGCACCTAACTCGAGCAGCTCTGAGATGTCATCAGGTGGAATCATCATGGCCTCCAGAGCCCACAAACCACTGCTGGGGGAAGTTATCTCAGCATCTGGTCAGGTGGGGCATTGGCACTCTATATGAAAGGCCAAAGTGGTGAAGTCTATGGCCAAAGAACAATCCCATGGCATCCGAAACTGCTAGCTGGACCTCTGGAGCATGGCTACATGACCAGTACCCAAGGCCCTTATTCAGCAAGGCTTCTTGGCTTTGTGCTTTTCCTGAGGAGAGCTGGTCTTGTGGTAGCAAGCATGGCTTGTCCTCTTAACTAAGCAGAGTCCACCGTGGTTGCATATGAAAGGGAGACTAGAAGTGTGAGCCCTGTAAGATATTCCCCTTGGGATGGAACTGCTCTGGGAAGAGCAGAAGGTTTCAAGTTCCCTCCCTGGCTTCTCCAAGATAGGGCTGAGAGAGATTCCTGCCTGCAACCCTGGAGAAGCCGCTGCCAATCTGTGAAGACAATACTGAGCTAGATAGACTAATGGTCAGACTCAGTATATAGCAACTTCCTATGTTTCTGAAGGTGGAAAGACCAGTTAAAATCTTTACCTCTTCTCATAATTCTGCTGCTATTATGTGGTGTGGTCGTCTTCTTTTTATTTATTTTTTAATTTATTGTTAAATTTGTATACGGCCTTTCATTAAAACAATTCTAAGGCGGTTCACACAAAAATTAAAAAGACTCTTGATAAGAGAGGCTAACCTGGCCACTTAGAGCTATACATGTAGAATCTGGGTCTTTCTGTAAATTGACTTATATATACTTTGTCCTATACTTTTATTTATTTATTTTTAAGGATCAAATCATCCAGGTGGTGAATGCAATTTTCAGCAAGAAGAACTTTGAGGTTCTTTCTGAAGCCTTCAGTGTGGCTTGTGCCGCAGCTTCCCTTTCCCAGAATCATTACCACTTGCCAGTCATTGTCGTCCCTGCTGGGCCTGCTGCTGTGTCTCACCATCAACCCATACTTGGGGTGAGTTTGTAGATGGGGATCTCTCTGTTTGATCTGACTCCTCCTCCCAAAACTTGATCATTAAACTTGGTACATGTAAAGGGTAGTGCTGAAACTGATGATAAACCAGGGATAGCCTATCTGGTTTCGGGGGCAAGGGGTCCCTAATTAGGGATGTGCCAAAACGCTATTCAGAAGCTGAATCGCGGGACACCTCCCTTTTAAAATGAGGGCTTCCCCAGCCCCTTTAAAGCGGAAGAGAGCAGGTCAATACCTGTTCCTCCTCTGATCACCATCACCGTACTCCCGGCCCTCCCCCCCAGGATTAACTGCACTGATCACGCAAATGCCTGGTGCACAGAGATGATATGTGTGCCGGCATTGGGCACAGGGGCAGCTGGGAGATGCTCTGCCGGCACACGGTTAATCCTGGGGGAGCGCCGGGAGTACGGCGATCACAATTGGAGGAGGAGCAGGTATGGGCCTCCTCTTCTCAGCTTTAAAGGGGCTGAGGAAACCCTCTGTTTGATTGTTTGTTTGTTCTGTTTCTATACCACCCTTCCAAGAATGGCTCAGGGCAGTTTTTTTAAGGGGGATGCCCCTCAGCCGAATGGCGTTTCGTCACATCCCTATCCCTAATGTCCTGGCACTGACCTGAGGATTGGAAATGTATTTGGCTGCACAATTCAACTCCTATAGTGTTTGGAATAAAGTCCATACTATGTAGTAGTAATGATGTCACAGTATAGGTGCGTGTGAGTTGGGTCATTGCATGCAAAACAAATGTTACATCTTCAGGTTAAATCAATGAAGGTGTGCCCCACACCTTTGGAAAACCATGCTCTTTTCCTTATGGGTCAGCCCCATGTAAGCTATCTTGAGTTCTAGAATGGAAAAAAAGTATGATATACATGTAAAAAATATACATATAAATGCAAATAATTACATCATGTAAATCTTTCTCTTCCTTTAGCTCCAAGTGACCAATGTTATGTCGCAGCCACTGACTCAAGCTAGTGTAAACTTAGAGAATGCAAAATCTTCTGCTACTAAAGCTGCTGTCCTTCATCAGACTCCCTTTACCTTGTCTGGGTATGGAGAAGTATTTGGTTTTTGTTTTCCTTTAGCATTTTTCTGTTGGGATGTACAAAGAAAAAAACCTGTATATTCCAAAAAACATTTCATGTTTTTACTGGGAACTATCATCTTGCTGTAATCAAGTTTTATATGTTCATTGTTCACAGTATATTACCTTTTTCCATTGCCAAAAAAGTAGACTATTCTTAAATCCTGGATCATGAAAACAGTGGCTCACATCCTGACTAGTATTACACTTGCAGAAATATATTCAACTTGCACAAAGCAGGGGAGAGGTGATTTTTGTTAATCTCCCCTTCCTCTTCTGCCCCAGTAATGCCCATGAGGATTAAGGGACCTTCAGAGACACGTTTTCAAGGATCAGCTGAGAGAAGGGGGAATCGGCAAAAATCTACCCTCCATGTGAGCAGAACATACTTTCACAAGTGTGATATTAGCCAGGAAATTGTGTGTTAGATGTGTAATTGATTTGCCTTGTTTTGAATCTAGAATTTGGGGTTCCCTAGCAAGCATATGTAAAGCCTAGGAACAGGCTGAAAATAGGAACGCATATAGTCTCAGTCAAATATACTTAACTGGTGTGTCTGGCTTTTTAGAGTAGTCTTCAGAAAAAGTGTTTGAATCTGTGAAATTCTTCTTAAAGATACTTACCTACTTCTTTCTGTTGCTGGGCTGTTGAGGGTGATATGGTCCAGTATTAGAAGCTTAGCATCTAATGCCTTTTAGTAATTGTTGGGCACATGGACACTGATTTCCTGCTGTTTTTCACCTGTGCTTTTGTTAACAGAGATGCCTTTGAGCTGAACTTCATGAATGTTAAACCTGCCAGCGGCTATTACGATTTTGCGATCAGTGTTAATGGGGACAGTCGATTTATTGCAAACAAAGTTGAGGTGGGTATGTGTTTTGATCACACTTTGACTCTGTGAATTCATTGTTCATTGGAACCACATTGGTTATTATTAGCTGAAAATATGGTCCCTTACATTGAATCCATGTACTAAGTGTGAGTACACGTTGTGGCCATGCTTCAGGACCTGTACTCAGGACTGAGAGCCTGGAGACATTATTCCAAAGTCTGGGCAACTACTGAATTGCTCAGACCAATGGAGGAGTGACATTTATCAGGTCAGGGACAGTTAGGAGCCTAACCATGACTTGATACATACAAGACTAAAAATAGACTGTTCCTAATGACAGCTGTGGCGTGTTAACTCAAGCGTACAAGGGCTGATGATCAAGATGCACCCCCCTGCCACCATGACCACTATTTTAAGTGTGAAGTACAACAACAACAACTGATGTTCTTGGTGTAATGTGTAGTTTTGGCCCTTGCACGTCTGAAAGTATGTTCACTAACATCCAGATTGTTGTATGTGCCAAAAAAAATTCATGCACACAGTGACGGGGGGAGGCAATTTTTACCAATCTCCCCTTCTGCCTCTCAAAGATGTGTCCCAGAGGATTGTGGGACCTTCAGGGCCATATTTTTGGGAAGCACAATGGGCTACAGAGGAAAAGGGAGATCTGCTAAAATCACCGCTCCCCAATATATCTTTCAGCACACACAGCTTCATTCTGGATGCCAACCATTGTGTGTTGCTCTGTCTCCAAACAAGTGACCTCTCACTTCCTTACTTTTGTCCTCTAATGGCTCAGGATATGAAATCCTGCTCCCTGAGGGTTTAGTCAGTTATCTCTGCGTTCTGTACAGCACCTAGCACACTGTTCTACAAACAAGTTGGAGCAGGCTAACTCAGGATTATGATAGTTTCTTACTTGCTGGAAAATGTCCTGCTAAGGATCTATAGAACAAAGCTGATTGGCATCATGCAGAATAGAAAGTGGCCATCTGTTCAGTACTCTGTAGTATACAGAGCGGATGAAAAAAACCTATTTAAAACATTTTATTTCCTATTCAGGTTTTCGCAATGTAGGTATTCTGAACAAAAAAAGTGTGTTTAAAATTAAAACGACAAGCAGCTCTTTTTCTTGACCTACCAAGCAGAGGTGCATCCTGTGTTCCTCTATTTTGGATTTGATTATTTTCCTTCCCAAAGTCACAGCAGTGATGGAAACTGCTCTTTACTCTGAATGTTAGTTTTTTGCGTTTAATTACCTGTTTACTTGAAAAAATTAGCATTGAAGATTTGCTTCTCCATCAGTGTGAAGCAGCTAGAAGAAGGCACTTATATACAAGTGCTCCCCTTTGCCACACATATCAAAATAAATGTAGTAATTGGGGCAGTAATCTTTCTTAGAGCATCGGAAGGGGGTTGATGGTGCCGCTTAAACACTCTGGAAGCATGAGCAAGCACTTGCAGCCCTGCATTAATGCTGATGGCTTTGTATGAGCAGAGCCTTATAATGAGCTTCATTGTTACCGGGGAAAGCTGTCAGAGGAGCTGCTCTTTAGAGGCTGTCATTAGCATTAAGTCTACTTAGTGCCCCAGAATTTTTGACAGTAATGAACCAAACTAGAGGTTAGTGCGCTAAGCAGGAAGACTGTATTTCCTGACATTCGAGTGTAGGAGAAAGAGATGGACAGATGCATTTCAGAACATGAGGGGGAAGAGGCACATGCCTTCCAGAAAAGGAAGTTGTTTGGTCTAGCAAGAGAAGGCTTTCATTGCGCTCTAAGCCGGAAGTGGTTCACGTCTTGAATGGCTCAAATGCAGGGCGATGCCAGCAGAATGCAGATTCTACACAGCCGTCTCCTCTTTTGTAGACAGCCCCTGAACTTCCTGTAAAGCCCTTGCTGGAGTCAGTGGACCCTCAGCAATGCCTGACATAGGCTGAGAGCCCTGAAACCCGTGTTCCCACCCAGCTCTCTCCCCTCCCCTTGTATCTGCCAACACCAAGGCCCATGGCTACAACCTGGGAGCCCTCAATCCTGAGTAAAGGCTTATTGGGATGCTCTGGAGGCTGTCCAGAGATGAAGCAATGCCTGCACAGACTCTGCATTCCATAGAGAGTTGCTCTGTACACGAACCATTGTTCTGTCTCCTGTTGACTTTAACTGGATGTTACATTATAAGCATCTGTGTCTGTATTCAGTTTTTTTGCCATTCTCCAAACTGACATGGAATGCGCTCATACCATAGCTTGACGTTTCCCTGTCGATACACTGCTCTTGTAGTCATTCAAGAGAAGAAAGTTTGTTGGCTTATTTTTGTTTGTTTGTGTATCTTCTTTTTGTTCTTCTCCTAAGAACAGGGGCTCTCAAACTTGGGTCCCCTGGTGTTGTTGAATTACAACTCCCATCATCCCCAGCTGAAGGCCATTGTGCCTGCGGATGATGGGAATTGTAGTCCAACAGCAGCTGAGGATCGTGTGCATGGTTCTGCCTCCCCACACCAAGCTTTAATGTCCATAGTCTTGCTTTTCAATCACTACCAGCCCATATTGACTACATCAAATTGACACAACTTGCTTTCGGGGACTGAACAGATGCTTTTAAAATGTAAGGGCCATAGTTCCTTTGGATGGCTGATGGTACACAGGGAATCTATAATCTGTATAACTGTAGTCACGTCATTAAGTCCCAGCTGCTGATTTCTATGGATTAAAATGTCTCACAAAAGGAAGAGGGAAACAGTTTCCATTACCAAAAAGAAATTATTATATAAATAATATAAAATTATGAATTCATCCTAAAATGATGATGATACAAGTATGATTGATAAAATCACTATTCTGTAGCTTATGGATTGATTTTACTGATCATGCTTCTCAAATATATGAATTGTTGTTAACAGTGACTGACGTTCTTGCTAATGAAGCTTTGATGCTTGCGTGGTTGGGGTGTGATTTAAGCCAATCCCACCCCGCTCCTGCAACCCTCAGGAACCTATTCCCAGGAGAGGCGGGATCAGCAAAATCCCCACCCCAGTAAACATCCTCACTTCAGAAGCAGGGCTGCTAGGTATGGATGTGTGTGTTTTTTCTACTGCACAAGTGTGCGCACACATCATTAGTGAGAAGGTCAGTGAGTGTGAATTATAATTTAAATAGATTTTTACACCCTAAAGCTTCTTCTGGTGAACTTTGATTCTTGTAGATTGTCTTTGTTCTGTTTTGGCTTTTGCAGAATCCTGTCTTCAACTTTTTAAAACATTTATTTTCCTTAAGAAAAGGAACAAGTGTCTAGATCTTACATTTGTACATGAGAAAAATATTAAAATGTGTTAGTACAAGACTATTTGTTTGGTGATTTTGTCACAGAGAGCTAGTTTGTGATATAGTTGTTGGAATTACTTTTGGAATTAGATTGAGGAGACCTGGTTCCAATTCCCCACTCAGCTATGAAGCTTACTGGATGGCCCTGGGCTAGTCACTGTCTCTCAGCCTAGCCTACCTCACAGGGTTCGGGGGAAGATGATGGAGGGGAGAACCATGTGTGCTGCCCTGAGCTCTTTGGAGGAAGGATGGGATACAAATATTATTCCCAGCAGCATTCAGCACCTGACCGTGTGTGCAACTGATGACATATACTGTATTGATTATATCTTGTGTTTAACTGCAGTTGAAAGTCAAAGTCTCAACAGAAGTTGGCATTACAAATGTGGATCTATTTACTGTGGATAAAGATCAGAGCATTGCACCAAAAACGACCAGGTATAGCAAACGATGCAAAGGGAGAGCACTGTGAACGCTGGCTGCTTACCACTTTAGATGAAGACAGAATTGCTCTTGAGGGGGTGTTTTGACAGTGAGGCTTCTTCATGTTGACAGTACTGTTGGACACACATGCATACCACAGTTGGTGTAGCAGTTCATAATATTAGATGTAACCAGCCCTGTACAATTCCTGGTTCTCGGCTGCCTCTGGCAACTTCAGCCTGGCAAAGGACATTCAGTCTACTGAAGAGCTATAGCTTCCATTCCTCCCATCTGCCTACCATTCGCTTTCCTCCTTCCCAAATGTTCAAAGTGGAAGGGTCAGGCCTACCTACTGAATACCACAGGAGAGGCCTCCTACAGATTGACCAGGAAGAGGACACATCCTTGTCCTCTCTTGGGCAGTGTCAGAAGCCCTGTGCTCATATGATTTCTCCC
Source organism: Hemicordylus capensis (assembly GCF_027244095.1). Lineage (NCBI taxonomy): Eukaryota > Metazoa > Chordata > Lepidosauria > Squamata > Cordylidae > Hemicordylus > Hemicordylus capensis. The sequence goes on along the minus strand of NC_069660.1, from coordinate 36,436,271 downwards.
CATGTGCACTGGAAAACACATGTCTTACTTAAGACAGATTCTCACATCCTCTTGCTTCCCATTGCAAGTTAGTTATTTGCAGTCCCTGTGGGAACAGATCCACATGGCAGGTAGGTCAGAAGGCACCCAACATTCATTGGGCTTCACCACCACCACCACCACCTCTCCAGCACGTCAGGATTGCAGGTATACAGCAATAGACAAGATATATATATATATATATATATATATATATATATATATATATATATATATATATATATATACACACACACACACACACACACACACACACACACACACACACACACACACCCATAAGACTACTTTTCATGTCCCTGTGATCCATCGGCTCATGGTAGAAGGAGAACAATTGTATCAGTCCATATTCAGAATCTTAAATCTCTTAGTTTTCCCTCCAGAGGAACCGTTAAAGAGCAGTTTGCTTTTCTCTCCCTTTCTTTCAGGGTAGCTTACCCAGCTAAAGCCAAAGGATCCTTCACTGCTGACAGCCATCAGAATTTTGCCTTGTCCTTCCAGCTGGTGGATGTGAACACTGGAGCAGAACTCATCCCCCACCAGGTTAGTGAGCTCATGTCATTATCTTGTCACTTGGTTGCTACCCATGGAAAAATTGTTGGCAGTATACCATTTGGAAGGAATTTGGTGAGCATTTACAAACCATCAAATCACTTTATTCAGTACTGGATGGCGACAGAAAGCCTAGAGATGGTACTTGACATTGAGGCTAAAGTACTGAATAGTAGCAGTAAGATGGACTAAATTTCAGTAGGACTACTCAGGAGCAATTTTGTCTTGATGTCAGCCAGTGTCCCCAAAGTATTTGGGGGGTGGTACTGTAGCTCAGTGGTAGAGCATCTGTTTTGCATGTGGAAATTATCAGGTTCAGTCCCTGGCATTTCTAGGTAGGGCTGGGAAAGATTCCTGCCTTTCCCAAACTGGTGTCAGTCAGAGTAAGCAATTCTACACTACATGGACCAATGGCTTGACTCTATATAAGGCAGCTTCCTATTTTCCTGTGTTTTGGGTAGGAGGTATAATTTAATGTACTTTTGAGATAAAAATGGACAGTTAGTGGAAATGTGGGGCCTTGGGGTCCATTCAGAGCTCTAAAAGAAATGGTTATCATTTCACCTTGAGCAACAAATTGTATACCACATCTCTTCTTTTGTGAACCGCCTCGAGCCTTTGGAGTCAGGCAGGATAAAAATTATAAATTTACACCAGCTGATTTTTTTAAGTGTGTTACTACTGTGATTAAGAAGGATTGCCTTTTCCTTCAGACCTTTGTACGGCTTCACAATCAGAAGACGGGGCAGGAGGTGGTCTTTGTGGCAGAACCAGACAGTAAAAACATCTACAAGTTTGAACTGGACACTTCAGAGAGAAAAACAGAGTTTGACTCAGCCTCTGGGACCTATGCTCTTTATTTGATCATTGGTGATGCTACTCTGGAAAATCCAGTCCTCTGGAATGTGGTATGTTATTTCAGCTACATCATGCTGTGCCTTCAGAATTGGGGATGGACAAAGAGAAATGACTACAGTCACTGGTGGTGAGATTCCCATGTTGAGGATCGTGGCAAGGAACCAATTTGACTCAAGGCCAAATACACTGGAGCAGACTTTCTCTAATAAGAGACCGGAGAGCAGGAACAATGTTGTTCTTTTCCTATTGGGATCTATCGCATGAGGGATGTGCTAAGCAATGTTGTGAGATAGCATTAGGTTTCTCTGCTGCAAATGTCATCTTCTCTCTCATCCTTTTATCCCTTTAAATTGACCATGGTCATAGTTACTAAAATAAAAAAAAATAGCTCATGTTTTGTGTGCAAAGAAATCTATTCTGTGTTGTTTTTGTGTTTACCACTCTTTAGCCTACTTGGATATAAATGTTTGGCTTATTAGTCTACTGATAGGTTGGTAATGATTGAAGTATTGCCCCTCTGTAGGCATTTAGCATGGGCATATTTTGAATCTTGTAAATCTATATGGCTTATGTAGCACCTGGAAGCAGAGTTCAGTGAATGCAATAATCACTTTTTCATTACTATGAAAAAGTTGTTGTTAAGATGTGGAGGAGTGTATCTTACAGGAGGATGGACTGCTTTCATTCTGGAGGGGCTGCGGTGCATTTTTTTCATTATCAGCCTTGAAGTGCTTTGGCATGAAAAGCACGCATACGTATTCCAATGTTCCCTCTAACAGGGATTCCCAGACGTTGTTGACTACAACTCCCATAATCCCCAGCCAATGGCCACTGCAGCTGGGGATGCTGGGAGTTGTAGTAAGAAACATCTGGGAATCCCTGTTAGAGGGAACAGTGATGTATTCTAATCATAATATATTCTCTACTCAGGAATGTTTGTATCAGCCAGGTGTAAATGACCTATGTACACATAGCAGTATGTAATTACTTGTGATATTCATTTCAGGCTGATGTTGTTATCAAATTCCCAGAGGAAGATGCTCCATCCACAGTTCAATCAAAGAGCCTTTTCACTCCCAAGCCAGAGATACAGGTAACAGCCCAGATGGTGAAACGGCTGTATTTCTTTACATTTGAATTTACCATTTTTGTGGCAGCTATTTTAGACAGCCTTTGCTCCTAAGAGGCATTTGCCACTTTTGTTCTGTAAAGTTTCCCAATCGGCATCATATTGTTGTGTTGAATCCCCCACCTCATCCTTAGTCTGCACAGATGCTCAGATAGCTTCATGGCTGAGTAATCGGCATACCTGCTGATTGCTTCCAGCACAGTCTGTCTTTCGTCTGACATGTAGATACACAAGAAAATTACCTTATACCTAAACGTGTCTTAAATGCCCACTCCTTTCTGGACAACTTCCTAGATTAGCACTGATTGTATGTAGGAAGATACCGAGTAATTCTCTAAATGTGACATGTATAGAAAAGCCATTGCAGCAAAAGAAGCTGTTAGGCTGAATGGCTGCTAAGGCATCTCTGTTGAACATTAAAACTTGGGTGTTTTACAATATATGGTGGCTGGATGTGTAGCTGTGATCGAACTGATGGGTATTGGATATCCTGACCCAGAGGTGGTGGTGGTGTTTTTTAACTGCCTGATGAAATGGGTTATCCTTCTGATAAGTTTCTCCTGAAACCCGTTTTTGTATAGCACCTGTTCAGGGAACCGGAGAAGAGGCCTCCCACTGTTGTATCCAACACATTCACAGCCTTGATACTTTCTCCTCTGCTTTTGCTCTTCATTCTGGTAAGTGTCTCTTAAACAAACAGGCTCTGGGACGGTGCTGATATCGGAATATTCTGAGGGCTTCATAGCTTCTAAAGACCAAACTATCCTAAGGTACAGTGCCGCAGTATGGCCTGATTTTAGAGGGACTGCACCAGTGTTTACTGCAATATGGCCCAGCTGCCACTGCACCACAAAATCTAACCCCTTCTCCCCCCCTCCCTTAAATTCCTGTCGCTGTAAATGAGCCTGGTTTTAAATGACCTCCCGGGCAACATGGGTCGGTGTGACTTGTCTTTGGTAGTTCTCTGGCCTTTTTGTCTCACGTATGTTTTGTAACCTTCCAGTGGATAAAGATCGGGGCTAACATCTCCAACTTCAGCTTTGCTCCCAGCACTATTATCTTTCATCTTGGTCATGCAGGTAAGTGCCAGAGAAATCCCTTCCCATTCATCTTTTTCATGTGAGCTTTGCAGGCAAAAGCCAGATGATAAATGGTCTCACAACCTATTAGCTATAATGGCCATAATAACACTGCATTCCTCTTGTTGCTGGATTCCCCCCCCCCCCCCTTCCATCTTTCAGAATTATTCCTACGCTACTAAACATGTGTTACCCATAGCTTTAACAGCTGTCATTATCCTGGGCTTCTGTTGCTTTCCATTTAGATACATTTGTTAGTACACAGTGTTCAAAATTTACACTTCGGTTTGTTGTTTTTGTATATACAGTACCACACTTCTGAAGAGAAGTGGGTTTCTGGGATTCCTCCTTCTGCCTCTTATTTACCACATTTGGAGATGTTACGTTGTCAAGCTCCCGGTTCAGTACCTAGATTTGGGTTTCACTGCAGCCAATTTGTGTAATTGCTAATTTGGCAAAAGGCAGCTATTATCTCTTAGTGCTTCCTGATATTTATTTGGGGCTTTTACCTTGTCTCTGCAGTACTAAATTATCCAACAGAGAAAGTACTTGGCATCCTGAGAGGCAACCTCTGTGAAATTGGGGGTGAGGGGGACGGGGACTAATCATAGCTTCATATTTTCCTGATGAAATGGGAAGCCAGTGTCACTGTTGTTGATAGATAGTAAAATAATAATTTGAAAAACATACCCTTTAGCCAGCCAGTGTTGCATTTGAACCTTCTAAGGAGTTTTTATTTGTCCAATATAGATAGAAAAATGTTGAAAATAGAAATAAAGTTCTGTGGGAAGTTTTGACTTTCAGTGTAGGGCATTCTGATTCTTTAATGTCCAAGTGGGGCTGTTGGTCATTTTGAGAAATACAGGGGATTGTGTAGACAGGCTATAATACTGATTCAGTTGGAGCCAACATCATAGTCCGGATGTTGGAGTGGCTGGACAGTGAGCAGTGCAGCATTGACATGGAAGAAATTACTCCTATCTTTTCTCTGAAGAACAACTCGGTAAGGTTCAAATGTCCAACACACCAGAATAGGTAGCTTGTCCAGTGGAAGAGAATGTTTCTACCTGCCCTGTGTGGTTTTGTAGATCTTTTTAAGTTGCCCACTCCTGACCTACTATGAATTATCACAAGTTTGGAGTTGTCTTGCCATTTGTCCTTGATGTATAACTTGTCTTCATTTCCTGGTCCAGAAAATGACAAGAAATGGTCATTGGGCATTATTATGCATAGATTCTGCACTGTTCATTCCTATGAATTTCATTATGTTCATCCTTTTCACAAATCCGGCTTTACCAACCATGACTTGTCTCTTTATAGCAATGTTGGGGCTCATGTATGTCTACTGGACTCAGCTCAACATGTTTCAGACCCTGAAGTACCTGGCCATTCTGGGCAGTCTCACCTTCCTAGCAGGCAACAGAATGTTGGCTCACAAAGCAGTGAAAAGGTAAGAGGACAAAGGTGACTGTTGCAGTAGGAACTGTGCTTGAAGAGAGCAGATGGGAAGCAGCAGGTCAGGCTTTAAACATGATATTAGAAAAAAGTCCAGTGCAGAACATCCAGCTGACCTTTCCTGATTCTTCTGGTGTGACTCGTGTTAAAGGATAGGCATTTCAGATCCTCATTCTTTCTGCCATTGCTGACTTGCATTCTTTCTTTAATGGAGGGTTCTGGCTGTTGCAGAGATCAAACAAAATAAGTTCCTTTTCTAGTACGCTGATGCATGTGGGACTCCATTGAACAGTGGTGAGAACCCAGCAGCTCAGGCTGGTGTCTGTAGGGGCATTTGGAACCTTGCTCACTCCTGCAAGCTGCTTGGTGTTTGAGGCTCCTAAAGATGTAAATTTTGTCCGGATGTTCTGAAAGTGAACTCGCAATCAAGTCCTTATTTGGAAGAGCTGCATGTTGCAACAGAGCAGATGTCCTGAAGCTTAGTACTCTGTGGTAAACTCTGAGGGCACAGCTTGATAAGGACTGCTTTCATTAGTAGTTTATTCTTGGTGTGAAAGTCCTGGAAAAAACTCTCTCATCTAGATAGGGATGTTGCTCTGCCTGTGTTGAGTCAATTTAGTTTTCACTGACAATGGACAATCGTGGTTGGTGCTTACCAAAGCTAAGAGATCTGCCACAATATTTTAAGATTGTGTTTTCTGTGTGCAATTTCCCCTCCATTTTCATACAACTGTAGCGAACGTACACTTCAGATAAGCTAGTGACTCGACGTAAAGTCCCTAGACACGTTCCACTGGTTACCTAGCTGTTGCCAAGACTTATTGTCCATTACTCTGGGCAGCCTTCCTACTCATAGTATCTACTGTAGGGATTTGCAAAAAGGTCCCCAGATGTTGTTGGACTACAACTCCCATCATCCTCAGCCACAACAGTATCTGTGGACCCAAGTTTGAGGAGCCCTGATCTACTGCATAGGCAACACCTCCAATCCTGTCATTAGATATTTAACGGGATCAATAGACCTTCACTCCAACTTAGTCTTTTTCCAATATGGAGTTTGTCAATTCTGTTAGTGTCACTTCAGTGTAATGATTCTCATACATGCATGAGTAGAAGTCATTACTGTTGTAACTCAAGTAGAGTTCATTTGCGTGGCTACTTGCAGGTCAGACAAGAGGAAGCCAAGAATCTATGGCTGTGTCTTATCTGCAATTAAATACCTGCATACATACATCCCCAATTACTGTTTGTCAAGGAAGTAATTTGAAAGAGCAGTCCTAACACTGAACTTTGTAACATGGACAGCAACCCTTAGATGTGTCTCTGGCTCTAAAGTAATGTTTTCTATCTCCCAAGTCTACTTGAGGTATCCTAATGAGTTGACTGATGCCTTTTCGAAAGTGAAAGAAGTGTACCAAAAACTGCTACTTTAACTTGTAAGTGCTCCATGTTTCTTAATTTAGAAAAACAGAGATAAAATTCATTGTGAGATGAGATGTGGAGCTGACTAGAAACTTCTGGAAGGATACCCATCGTGTGTTCCACCTTGCCATGCAGATGAAATGTGCTTCCATGTTGCTACCAGACATTTCTGGTGGTGGTGTAGAGGCAAACCAGATAGTTGTAGCAACCACTGTGTGGAGATAATTTTAGGTAGCCTCTGTAAGGTAGTGGTAAGATGAGAAGCACTCTTAAGTATCTTACTTTCAGTTCTACCAGGGCTTCTAGTAGCATACACATAATCAGAATGTTTCTTGCTGCTATCAGTGGTGCATCAGGGTTTGCAATTTAAAGGCCAACCTTAAAGTTGCGCGCACATTTTTTAGATGAGACACATGATTTATTCTCTAACTTGTAAAAGACAACAATACTAATGCAGCTTTGGCATTGCCATTGAGCCATTGGCTTTGAATCCAGGCTCTCTGGTGGTGTAAATTCTATTTGAACATGTTGTGGAAAAGCAGTCCTTGATGCGCACTCCTATTTCAGTTGAGTTTCTGGAAGGCCTGGTTTTGCTATTTGCTGTTTGTTTTCTATTCTGTGTGTGTCCAGTTCCTGGAGCAACGTTGCTCTCCACCTTACTGTCGTCTCTGAACCTTTATCCCTCTCTCCTTTTGGCAGGATCGCTGCAGAACAGAGCAGTAGGTTGGCAAAGTATAGGACGCTGCGATAAAAGGGGTTGTACTAGTGACCAGCTCTTCCTAGAAGTAAGGGTCTTTTGGATGTTGCCTTTCCTGGGCATGCCGGCTGCTTCATTTCATGCTTCTCGTTCGCCTCTTCCTGACCCAAACTTAGTGGAAGCCAAAGGGTACATGGTTTAAAGTCTAGTTAGTTAGTTTATGTCATCTTGCCTGTCAAATTGCCTCCATGATGCTTTTACTCTGTTCCAAGCCTGGGTAATGTATTAATGGGCAGCACATGCATCCTTGCTTACTAGGGCTGTCCACCAATTAAAACATTATTAGTTGTTTCATCACTTGCCTTTTAACTGATTAATCAACTACACTTAAATAATTTGCATCTTAACAAAACCTCAATGTTAAGTGCCTTTTCTCAGATGATGATGATGACTACGATGATTATCCCTCCTTTCTTCTGTGGAACTCAGGGCAACAAACATGGGGTTCCCAGGTTGTCTCCCATCTAGGCACTGATCAGACTGAGCTTGGCTTCAGTAAGGTGGCTGCATCATATGCGCTCAGCCAATGCCCTGGGCCCTGAAGGAAATGTGTGAGAACTTGTGAGAACTTGCAATTGAATAAACAAAGGCTACACTTAAAGACACAGACATGATGGTGGTGCATGCATGTTCCTTTCGCATGACTACCCTGCTTGCATATTAAGTGGTAGGGTTTGTCTTTAACAGTCAAATGAGTGTGCAGGAGAGGAGCACTGAACACACACATGTGCATGCACCTTATTTCCCCTTACTCCATTACCCCTTGGTCCATTACAGTGTTCAGCACTCACTTGTAGTATTGGATCAGAGATGGCAGCAATTTTCTTGGGAGATAAGGTATGATAGGAGGAAGTCTTTGCAACCTTCTCCTGTGCACTCCTCTGCACAGTGTCAGAGAGAGACATGCTTTGTGTGTGAATGAGGCAGATACATGCATGATGGCCCCATCATGTTTTCTTCAGCCCTCATTGATAACCAAGTCTATTTTTCATAGTTTCTCTCTCATTTCTTTTTACAGTAAGATGCCCGAACCAAAATAGCTTCAGAAACAAATCTGCTCTTCATTCATAGCCCCACTGATTAAACAACCCAAGTTCTTGGAGACCGATCAGCTAATTAATGGTTGCAACCCCATTGTGTACAGAGTGGTTGTGTCTGATGTGGGACAAAATAAATGGGAAACACTCCACTGTGCGTTTTCCCTGTGCCAAGGGTGTTTTGGCTAGAGGGGAACATAGTGAAAGCTTTTATTGCACAAGCTTGCTTTAATGTGGCTCTATCAATGTTGCTTTCCTGATCTGCCCTGTCTCGGCTGGCTCTCTAACCAGACATCTCGGGAAGAGAATGGGGAGACTCGAGTGGTCTAGAGAAGGAGGAACCCAGCCTAGACCTTTTGGTCTCAGTTGGGTGTAAAGCGAAGTGTTGCAGCATCATTGCTGTCGGCAACACAGGAATGTATCCTGTGTTTTATTTATATCTATCTATGCAAACCACTTTGGAAACTTTTGAAAAGCGGAATATAAATGTCCATCGTTGTATTCGTTGTATCCGAAGTCAGGGCTACAGAACAAAATAGCTTTTCTGTTTGCTTCAGAGTAACAATTGTAGTTTCGTTTTTGCTTTTCAAAGCCTTGTCTTTCATTTCTGCTGTGAGTTGGTAATCTGACAAGTTTCATTTTACATGGGATTCAGGACTCCACAATTCTACACTACAGAAAGAAATTTTTGATTCTGCATGTTTACCGATAAACGACTGGAATTTTTTTGTTGTTGTTGCTCCAGTTAATTCTTGGACCCCTCCTCTGACCTTGTTCTCATGCTTTTACACAACTGCTGCCCCTGCCCAGTATCCAATGTGCTGCTTTCCCCTCCACTTTTTCCAGTCAGACTGATATCATGTTAATTTTTGAAGGAGTAAAAATGTTCATAATATTTATTTAGACTGCAAAATCCTAGGTTTTGAAAAGCTGAGGCTCTTGGGAATTTAGTAGGAACATGATTCTGAATTTAAAACAAGGCTCTGCAGTTCAGGAACATGTTGATTGGCCGATATGCCCATGTGTGCCCTGGAATGCTCCATGACATGGACTGCCTGGCACACTGGGGGCGGGGGGGTGTATGCGCACGTGCGTTAATTTCTCTGCATGCAATAGCTTCATATCTCATGCATTACCGTGCATTCTTCCTGGTTTGGAAAAGGAGTTTGGAAAAATTGTGAAGCATTTTCAGGCAGCCTAAACTTTTGAAGTTTAAGTATCTCTGAGACCACTGAAAGCATTGTCCCTGGTTCGTTTCAGTGCTCTAACCAACTGTTCACATGTTTTTTCTGTGCAGCTACCAGGACTAGACACTTACTGCTTTTAAAATGAAAGCTGAGACTTTTCCAGGATGTCAAATTTAGTATTGCATCTCAGGTCCTGCACTTGTGCAGTCATCCCATTAGATACAGAGAGTATGTGCAATCTTGCGCATACTAGCATGGATAAAATCCAGTCTAGATTATGGATATAAAACTTGAGATTGCGCAGCTCATTTAGTCTTGTGTACTTTAGGATATAAACATTCATTCTTGTAAGTCCTGGGTATTTAATCTTAGAATATTCACTATGAGAGCACAGTTGCTCAAGAGAAGAACTTCTTGTTGCAAATTTCAAAGAAGTTAATCCTTCCTGGAAATTTCCAGAAGCACACATTTGTCTGTTTCATACATAATCATGAGTGATTGACAAGTGATCTAGTTTGGAGCTGATGTAATATAATAATAATACTCCTTAACCACCAGGATGTTTTCAGGATTGCAGAGATAAATAAATAATGTGAGTATAGTTTTTACTGATGCTGCTTTGTGTGTTACTGTTTTATATAGGCTTTTAAACTCTTAATAGAGATTTTTATATTTAATATCTGTACTTTTGTATAGTAATTGTGCATTGTTCTAATTGCAAACTGCTTTGGGGTTATTTTAATGAAAAGTGGTATAGAAATCAAACAATAAATATAAATAAAATAATGTTTAAGAATTTGAGCTGTGAAGTTAATTATGAATAGTCATGCACTCATTAGTTAACCTTAGACAAGCTGCAGTCTCTCCTCTTCAGCCTTCCATGTATAATATGGGAATAATAATACTTAACAAGGTTGTTGTAAAAATTGGAGATAATGAGGCGCTTCACACAAGCAGTGTAAAGTGCCTAGAGGCAGTTTGCAGGGAGAGCGGGTTTGACGTGCTCTCCCTGCAGACAAGCGCTCACCCATCGCTGAGCAGGTGGATCGCCTGCCCAGGCAAGCAGTGGCTTGTCTCTGGTGCTCCCGCTAGGGATGTGTGAACCAGTTTGGGTCTTCGATGGTTCGGGGTTGAACCAAGCACACACACACACACACACACACACACACACGGTTCTGTCTGGACCAGGACTAACCCCCCACCCCCACCCTGTGCGCCAGTTCACTTTTAAAAATAAATAAATTAAATTAAAATTGTTTACCTCTAGCCCCTTTGGGGGGCTTTCTCTAGGCTGCAGGGTGGGGGGGTCCGCGAAGGTTCCTCCTCCCCCTGCCAGCTTTGTTTATCACTGCTGTGGCCCATTTTAAGCCCTTTCTCGGCCCATCTGGGCCTTGGTAAAATGGCTGGGCAGCCATGTTGCCCACTGCCGCACATGTGCAAATGGCCTCTGCGAGCCTGGCATGGCATGTGCATGTACGGCAGCCATTTTTTAAAAAATTAAGCGGGGGGGCTAGAGGTTTAAAAAAAATTAGGTGTTTTGTTTTGTTTGGGGGGGGGAAATATTCGCGGGACACCCCGCCCCCCCAGACCAGACTGGGGTGCGTTCAAAGGGGGGCCGGACCGAACTGGTCCAGTCAGGTTCGAATGCAGTTCGCAATCAAACCAAACCGGGCCAGCCAGTTCCGTGCACACCTCTAGCTCCCACGCCCGGCCACCGCTCACCTAGCAGCTCCGGGGGTCGGGTGCAGGGAAGTGCCACTGCACAATGCCCCACCCCCTGGAGCACCAACTAGCGTGGTACATTACTGGGAAACCCCCACCCCCACCCCCGTGTGTTTACCCAGACTCATGGTCTGTTAACCTGGTGTTTGGGCGCACTTGTGTCCAGAACCTAGGATAAGCAGCAGGCTACCTAAGAGGGCTCACCGCCAGGCGCCACAAATTCAGCTCCTAGTGGTTCGCACATGCAGCAGAAACCAAGCTGGGCTCCCCTAGCCCGGTTTCTGCTGCATGTGGGAATAGCCTCATTGTGTATGAAGTGCTATATAACTGCTGAGTGTTCCTGCTGGATAAGTTTAGAGCAATACCCATCTCTTTCCAAAGAAAATGTCTGGATATCCTGTGAAAGACATCCTAATGTAATACAATGTATAAGAAACAGTTGCTACCTGTACTTTACACCAGGCCATATTTTTGTTTGGGGTTTCCCCCTTACCAGCAAAACCGCAGTGTGATAAGAATGTGTCTATATGTGTGCCATGTACATTTCGTTTGGGTTTGGGTTCAGGTTGTTGAATGTTGGATCTGCTACCAGCCCATGAGATTTTGCTGCTTGTAACACTTTATAACAGAAATTGCACCCCCTTCCTCGCTCTTTCTGTTAAAATTATAACCTATACATCCATTCTTTATCTCTTCCCCCTTCCTAATAGAAAGGGAAGGAAAGTAAGGTGCCATTTTGCCTTCATTCCCCTGCAGGGCCATCAATGGGGAGGGTGCTGGGCGGGCTGCCATGCCACCCTTGAGAACTGGCCTGCAGTCTACCACCTGAAGTGACCTACCTCATGGGAGGGTTGGCCCTGCTTGGATGTCAAGAGTTTAGATCCTTGCTGTTGCATAAACCCTCATCTTTTTGATTTAGATGTTTTGTATGCACTTTGACACTCTTGATCGTTATTGTAATGTTCACTTCATGTTGACAACAAAACAACTTTTAAGTTTTACCACAGTCACTTTAACCAGCTTAAAGCAATAGGTAAGTTTTGATTATCAAACGAACCTTGTTTTAAATTGTTCACTAACAACCTTTTAGTCCATGTCCTCTGTATTCACGTTTGTCCATCTCTGAATCAGATGTTATAACAGGGTGTTAGAATTTTATGGTAAGAATGAAAATATATAAATATATATTCTCTTAACATGAAGAGTTGATTCTCTGCATTCAAAAATTTAATTTTGAAGGGGATTTCTTTGTCTCCTTCCAGAACACACTAATGCCAGAAGAAAGGAAGAACTGAAAGAAAATCAATCTGAGTTTCAAGGGAGAGGAGCCAAGAAAGAGTTAAAGGGCCATAAACTGAAATGTGGAAAAGAGTTGCCTGTAATATTGAAAAAGGTCCTTCTTGTTATACTTTTTTTTACAAAAAAAGAAATTGAAATACTGTTTAGTTGAATGTCTAAGCGCATTGAGCGGCATTAACACCTTGCCTACCACCAAGGATTTTAGAAACCAGAGGATTCCAATACTATAATTTGAGACTTGTTTTTACTTGTCTCCTTTGTGGAATAAAGAGGATGAGAAGAAAAGAGTCGTCGTTGTGTGTTTTGCAGCTGCCTCCAAATAAATGCTTATCTTCTGATGCCTGTATTTTGGATAAGAACAGATGCATGTCCTGCTTAGTAAGCCACTTGGGGGAATATCAACAGTAGGAGAAAGAGGGAGGGAGTTTTCAGAAGTGATTTATGACAGGGATGGGCAGATAAGGCTAAGGCTTTCTGGGAGCTACCAACACAAAGTAGCAGCTTGGGGAGGCAGAGTCACGAAATAGCAGTTTGTATAAACATTTACACTGGTAGAATAACTTAATTTTGGGGGGGGGGGCTGTCCATGGTCCTGAAATCACTTATTGGAATACATCCCATTAAACCCAAGGATCAACTTACAATTCATGAGCAGGTGCCCCTGTGCAATTTCAGCTGTAATCATAGTGAAACTTTTATTTCACTTTATAAATAAGGGCAGCATCCAGACTCATTAGTCATGGCAAAGCACCAGTGAAATCAATGAGACATGACTAATAAGTCCTGTTAGTTTCAATGGGATTTAGTTTGGGTACTGCCCTTATATATGAAAGGGATCTGTTGTTCAGGTACTGGTGACTCTTGTCATGGATCAACTTTGAGAAGGATCTTGAAGGAAACTGTGTATGTTGAATCTCATATTGGTCAGCACAGCTTGTGGGAACACAAGAGCCCTCCTGGATCAGACCAAAGGCCCCTCTACCATCCTGTTTCCCCCAGTGGGCAACCAGAAAACCCACAGGAAGGGATTGAAGACAACAGCCCTCTCACATTGATACTCCCCAGCATCTGCTGTTCAGTAGCATACTGTCTCTGCATCTGGAGGTTTCATAGCCATTATGATTAACAGCCATTGATAGAGCCATTCTCCATGAATCTGTATCCTTTCAAAGGAATCTAAGGCAGTGGTTACCACTATTTCTTGTAGCAGTGAATTTCATGAACTTAATTATGCACTGCATCTATTGTCTGTTCTGACTCTACTGCCAATCGGTTTCATTGGTTGACCTTCCCCTCTATCTACTCTTGCCTCACCATCAATTCATAGTGCAGAGGGGGGATTTTCAGAGGTTGGCATGAACAGCATGCCTGCTGTACTTGGAAGTACTTGGTTCAGAAAAAATCTGTTCCAAATATTAACCGCTGGCAAATATTAAACCTTTGTATCTGTTAAATTCCTGAAACAGAAGAATAGGTAAAGCAAAAGAGAGAATATTTTGCTATTGAACAGATTTATTCAGTACAGATTTCTTCTGCAAACTTGACAAAGCACACTCCATGCTAGCTTGTTGCATGGGACAGACAAATGTTTTCCAGTTGCAGTGCTTAGTGATTCGGGCTCCTGATCTTGGCAGTACAATTTTCTTCACTATCAACAAAAACGAGAACAGAGGAGAACATTGGAGCCATGGAAGAATAAAATGAATTAAGTGTAGTGAAGCATTTTATAGGTATAACCCTAACTATGCAATAAGCAAATAATTTTAGCATTAGCATGTTGATGTTCCTCCAAATGGCTAGTTTCACACACAAAACTTGAGCATCAAACATTTAATTGCTCACTGAATCCCAATTTGTGTAGAAACACAAACTTCTCAGAAGAACAGAGTTCAAATTTGATCATTTTTCTTCAGTTTGTCAATCAGGCATGTGGATGGTTAAAAATAAGCTTCTGTATTTCTACTTTATTAATATTCTGAGTATTGGCAATCTAGCCGTAGTAAAAATATGGGAAATATAAGTTCCATTAGGTTTGTTTCTGTTTTCCTAATCACTGTCTGCCATAAGGGATGGCATTCTAGACTGTATTTGGTGCATGCCAGTTTGTTTCATTATACTGCTTCAAAGACAGAAGGGCCTGCAAAGCTGAACACTGGGAGAATGGTACCAACCAGAGCACAGTGGAAAGAAGGGGTGCTTATTTACAGTTCCATGAGCTTGGACAGGACACTGACAAAATTATCTAAATGGTGGCTGTTGACATCTTGAGGTCTGGAGGAAAAAATGAGAAACACAAGGTCTTCATGTAGCAAAACCATTTCTATTTTCATTGGGGACAGATGGATGTAGGGCAATGCTTTTGGGGACAAGGCACCAAATTACAGTGCATTGTGACAATGCACTGCAGAGGCTATGCAGAGTGATTTCAAGATCTGATGATACAACTGAGAAATCGTTCTGACACAAACTACTAACACTGAATTAGGTTATGTTAAAAGTTCGAGAACCCCATGGTGACAGGGAGGCTTCTCACATTACAATGTTCCTACCTGGAATATCTGTTGAAGCAGCCACTGAGGGCCGTTTAACACATTACACAGTGTTTGTCATAGCAAATACTCAACAGGGAGCTGCAGCCAATAATGGCTCCCTGATAAGCGTACCTGCATGATACACATTCACACGTCACATGTTTATGTGTACATTTCACCTGAACATGTAATCTTCAGAATCATACAGCCTTAATGTTCTCCTATTAACCTTTGGTTCTGCAACATAGCTCCCAGGAAATTTTTCAGTACCATCTGCTGCTGGTAGCGACTGTCCATAAGGATGCTGTCAGATTGGCGCCTGGTCAAGAATCCATGTTCCTCATCTCTTGGGCTTCCTGCCCTGCAAAATAAGGAAGTCTGTTTAATGTAAGGGGTAGACATGGGCCAAAGAGATCTCTGGGTTCACATTGCTGCTCTGCCCTAAAGTGCACAAGACAGCCTTGGACAAGTCACTTGCAGCCTACCCTTCCACCTTGTGAGGACAGAAATGGGGATGACTGCAGGTACTCTGTCCTAAGCTACTTGAAGAAAGATACGATACAGCATACCAGGTAAACAGAAAGTTCTGTGGTTTCGAACTAGAAGTGCTTTAAAGGAAAAGTGAGGCAATGTCTTCCTCTAATGGCTAAAGATGGGGAATAGTGTAATCGGCATATTGGGATGTCTCCATCATCTGATCGTGGGAGGAAAATTAAAACTTTTGAAAGAAGTATACCAATGTAAAGAGGTTTGTTTTTTTAATTATTATTTAAAACATTTATATACTTCTAATTTTTATAAATTAAAACCCTTGAATACCCCAGGGAATTTCTTTTTTTAGGTCTTTGGTTGGCACTGGCAGGATAACCATGTAGATGAGTAATCTTAAAGTTCTATATTTTTTTTCTATCAAAGTACACACCTAGATTTTTGTGAATGAATGTGAGAGTTGTGATGCTGATCTCTTAACTTTCTTTGAATTCAACTTTCCCTACTGAATAATTGAGCACTGCTTGAAATACAGTAGCTGACATCCTGACTAATGAAGCAGGGGTGTGCCAGGCCCCTTGAGCATGTGCTATTGCACCAGACCCCTTAGAGTTCAGTGCACCCCGCCCCCATATTCCAGAAGTGCTCTGTCTGATTG
Source organism: Hemicordylus capensis (assembly GCF_027244095.1). Lineage (NCBI taxonomy): Eukaryota > Metazoa > Chordata > Lepidosauria > Squamata > Cordylidae > Hemicordylus > Hemicordylus capensis. Next base: position 36,420,057 of record NC_069660.1, on the reverse strand, counting down.
GAAGCAGTCTTGACCCTAAGCAATGTGTTTCAGATCTGGCAGTGTTTCTGGAGCATGGGAGAGCTCCAGAATCAAAGGACTCTGGCATAGCAGCACAAATGCAGGGGATTGGCACAGTTGCACAAGGGCTCCTGGTATGTCGCTGCAATAACATGAATAGCATTAACCTTGTTATGATGTCTGCCACTCTGCTATTGTAATACAGCTGCCTCTGCCCTTTTGCTGACTGCCTTTCTAGAGAACAAATGTACAGGAGTTTCCCATGACCTGGTTCAACATGAAATTTGTTTTTACATGTATATCTCACTCTTCTCCTGAAGAGCCCAGAGAGTTGTGTGTGAGGTAGGTTAAGCTGAGAGATAACTGAATGGCCCAGAATTACTCAGTGAATCACTCCATGGCTGAATGGAGATTTGAACTCTGTTCTCCCAGGTCCTAGTCCTAAGTCCAGCACTCTAACCATTATACCACACTGGCTCTCAGAACAGTAGGCCGTCATACCTGGGGCTTATGTTTTGGAAGCCCTGCTTTAAGCAAATGTAGAGGCATAATACTACTATAGTCATAATAATGGGTAGCAAAGCTCCACTTACCCAAGTCTTTTTCCATAAATGCCCTGCAAGATCTTCTGAGCGGAGAGAACTTTCCGATAATGATCCGTGAATATAGCATCTGCATGACGCTGCATCCTATAAGATATAGATAGATATATGTACCCATCAGTGTTCTCTCTAATTTTTTCCATCTGTGTGCAGAATGAGTTTTGTTCTGGGAGGCAGTATCAAGGCAGTGTGCACGCACATGCATTCAGAGTGGGACCTTCTTGCAGAACCTAAGCAGGATCTAAAATTAACTGAGTGGACGTAAAATATGTGAGGGCACGCACATGCCCTCTGCCTTAGAGGGAATACTGGTACCCATCCTGGTTCGGGGGCCTTTTGTACACTTGAGAGTCCTTTTGGGGAACAAATACCCCCCCCCACTCTCATTCAAAAGAATTGGGAAGTCTGATTGAACAGGAGCCCTAGACGTGCTTTGGAGTATTGGTGAATTATGTTCAGGTGTATTCCAATCCTTTCTACCCCACTTGCCAATCTAACAAATAAAAACAATAACAAAACCTGAACCATCACCAAATGCAATCACAAATATTTACATCAACAGCAAGATAAAATAAATCATCAGGAAATAGCAGAGCCACTCACTGTCTGCCTATCCGCACTAATGGAAAGGCAAGTTAATGGAACCACATGAGAAATCTACTTTCTCCCTGTGAAGAGGGCAACCAGAAGGCTCTTAGTCATCTTGCCTTTTATTGTAATTTTCACAATGGAAATGAAAAGAAGTTCTGATCTTTCCACTACTTAGTACAGGGTTCCCAGTGTTGTGTCCCCAAATGATGGACTACAGCTCCCATCATCTCCAACCACAATGGCTGGGGGTGATGGGAGTTGTAGTCCATTATTGTTGGGGGATCCAAGCTTGGAAACCACTGGCCTGGTAGGTCAACTGCTATTCTGCTAAGACATTGTATGAAGGGAGATGAAGAGTAAGTATATTGTAAGAAAAGCAGACCTTTTTTCCCCTTGCCTAGGCCATTAAGTCAAGAACCGAAAAGATCTTAGATTCGTTGGGAGTGCTAACATCCTTGGAGTGATGGTTAGATTATTTCATAATTTTGTATGTAAAGACTTTGAGAGGTAACTTGAATATGTGCTGTGCTTGGATTTTTTTCTTTTTAATTGGCCATGAAATAACATTCCTTCGTTTTCCCACCGTAATCGGAGCCCAGAGCCACCACCTTTGACTGCTGGATGTGGTGCAGCTCTGTACCCACCTTTTCTCTGCAGAGTCAGTGAGGAAGTTCCCCTCCTCCTGTTCTTCGACCGAGAGATTATGGCTCTGTACTGGCCCACTTTCTTGGAGCTGGAAACTCACCACCTTGCCAGTGATGGGTAGTGGACTATACCTAAAACAACAAGCCAAACAAGATGGAAAACATGCAGAACACCTTAAGCACTTACTAGGGCTGTCCTCCCAATCAGAACTAGGGTAGGAAAAGCTTCCTAACCTAGTTAGGGAGCTGTGCATGGTCCTGTTTTGCGATCATGAGTTATAAAAGCAAGGTTGGAGACAGGGATCTTGCTCAGCTGTCAAACCCAAGCTGGGTAGGATGAGCACATCCTACCCAGATTCCATCCTCAGGTTCTGAACAAGATGGGGGGGATTCTCCTACCAGCTTGGGCTTGACAGAAGAGCCAGCTCCCTTCCTCCAACGTTGCTTTTAACTAACGCACACATGCAAAATGGGAGCACACACAGCTCCCAAACTAGGGTATGAGGCTTGTCCTACCCTAGTTCCAATTGTGAGGATGGCCCTACTGACTTTATTACACAGCCAGATCCTATTCAGAGGTAGGTATACCTAGATGTGACATGCTTTTACACTGCAGAAAGATGCAATCTTTCTGTTTTGCCAATAGACAGCAAAATGTCAATTATTTTGTTTGTTACCCTGGCAGGCCACCATTTAGATTTTCTGCCTCAGGCACCAAAATGTCATGGGCCATCTGAAGAGGCAAAGAATCCATCAGTTTGAACTTGGGCAATGGGTAAAAACTAATAGGCTCGGAAGACTGCAAGGGTGTGTTGCTGCTTCAGGAAGGCTGATGAGGCTTTAGGACTGGCATGGTCTGCTTGTGCAAGATCTACAAATCCACTTGCCAGCTCACCAGTGGTGAATGCCCCCAGCCCTCTGGAGAGCAGGACACCCAGCACTACACAGAACTCACTAGTGGTCTAATTTCCACTGCCATTTTCAAGAAGGTAAGAAACAGCAGGAATCCTTTCTGAGCAGTAGGAGAAGGCTCCCACAGTTTCTTACCATCTCCATATCCCAGTACAAATTACAGAAGACCCACTTCTCTTCTCAGCCCTTTGCCTGTATGTCAGAAAAGCACCAGAGGGAAAAGAGGGAATTAGTAGCAACCACATATAATGAGGCTCTCCACATGAGCAGTGTGAAGAGCTGAAGAGGGTTCTGTGGGGAGAGCAGGCGTGGCCCACTCTCCCCACAGCCGACCTTGCGCCTTGCCCTGGGCAGCTGGATCGGCTGCTCACATGATTACCGGCACCATAACGGAGCCCGTAGGGGTAGCAGGGATCGGGGGTTTGTTGAGGCCTCCTTGTTGGGGGTCTCTTCATGAGTCACTGCGGTGTAGAGCCGCAGCGTGGTGAATCGCGATCAAAAACCCAGGGCTAGCGGAGCACTTGCTCCACTAACCTTGTTTAAAGGTGGGGCATTTCCCTTAGCCCGGTTCCTGCTGCTCGTGAGAATAGCCTCAATGTCTGGCTAGTGAGCTAGACCTATATTTGTGGATCGGCGTGCTTCTGTGCCTGCTTGCTCCTTCCCTTGCCTCCATCCGAACTTTAATTTGCATCAGGTAAATGGATATTACAGAAAGTTCGCACATATCCAGCTCTGTTTCCTCGCAAGGAATATAATCGTGTAAAGCTGCTCTTGGATATCCTATAACAAGGAAAGAGGGAGCTCAAGACAATATTTTGAATAGGCAGGAAGGTAAGGGGGAAGGTCTCCCACCTGAGTGCTGGATAAAGAGGAGAAGAGAGGGAACACATGACAAAATGGAGGAACAGGAGGAAAATAGCTCTGTCCAGCATTCTTCAGCCTTCTGGGGCAATCTGAAGGGAAAAAAAACACCCCAAACAGAAATTGGAGTTTAGTACAGACACAAAAGCAACCTACTCACAGTATTAGAGCTGTGCAGCACTAGTCAGGAAGTGCTTTTGCAGTTTATCAGGGCTCTGAAAATATTCCATATAACTTCATACGTTAAGTCAGACCACAGGTCCAGTATTGTCTCTCTCAGTATTGTGACAGCCACTTTCCAGAGTTTCAGAAGGAGGTCTTTCCCAGCCCTAGCTGGAGATGCCAGGGATTGAATCTGGGCCTTTCTCCCTGCAAAGTAGGCGGTTGCTCTAGCACCGAGCTACAGCCTCTTCCTTTTAAAACTCCTAAGCCCAAGTATTGCTTTTCCTGGATTTAGTGATCCAGTGGGCAGTTACTGAGCACTGGAATTCTTTCTGCTTTTCAGCCCTGCTATATGAAGAAGGAATCAAACCTCTGTATCCTCAAAATAAGATACCTAATAGAAGCCTGTTTCGGAAGCACACAAATATTACTGCAAAAATACACAAGTTCTCCAGTTTGTTGTCTAGTTTATCTCAGTACAGCTGGAACTCTGTCAGCTAACCCACCTTATGCAAGATCTCCATCTGGTCTTCAAGGACTACAGCAAATTGTTACTATCACTAACTATGAATAAAGAAAAGGAAATTTATTTATTTAACAAATGGTTCTCTGACTGGGAGATGCTGAACCCATGCTGTCTGAAGCAGGTCCACTGAGCTGTTTTGATCCTTCAGATTATGTGGCTTGAGACATGCAACATCAGATGATGAAACTGTTTTGAACATGGCATCCCTTCATTCTCATTCTTCGTTAAGTACTGTTTTTTAAAAAAGTAGCTGAGTCAATAATTTGGGAGCACCAACTCCTATACCTCTAGTGATACTAAGGTAGTGTGGACCAGATAGGTGTCTAAACGAGAGACCAATAAGAGTCCATACAAAGCCTCTCTGAGATTTCTAAAGGGAGAACAAGACAGACATAAAAACATTGAGACGAGTCTCATGATCAGTGAGACTCGCTGAGAGCGGATTAGCGGGGAGAGCAAGCTTAGCCCACTCTCCCCACAGACGATCATTCAGGCAGCCTGGGCAGCCGGATCGGCTGCCCACACGACTGCTGGCTCCATCATGGAGCCGGTGGGGGCTGCGACGATCAGGGGCTATTTGGCCCCCAGAAGGTGTGCAATCCTGGAGCAACCCCCAGGGTCGGGAGGCTTGTTTCAGTCTCCTTGCAGGGGTCTCCTCATGTGTGGCTGTGGTGCGGTAATATATGATCAAATAAGATGGGCTTGGAGAAACTGGCCTTGGCTGCAAGCCCAGTGGTTCTCACGCTCGGCTGCAATCGGGCTAGGCTCCCTTAGCCCGATTTGGGCTGATTGTGAGAATCACCTCAGTCACTTCTTATTTATCTCAGTCTGCTCTGTTGGAGCACAAAGACTGAGTTCAAATATCCTGATATTTCAGAGGATAAAGGAAACAATTTTCAAGTTTTTCTCCCTACACAAGAGTGAATTGACAGCCCTGTAAAATTGTATTTTTGTTTCTGAAAATGAAGATGCAAATCATTGTTTTCATCTTGGCTTCCTAGAGAGGAAAATATGCAGTGTGTGGTGGGCGGGAGAAAAAATCCCCTTTCAAAGTAAAAGAATTTTGTCTAATCCTAAAAGACAAATTCATTTCTAGCTGGTAGCACTTCTGAAATGAGTCTCCAAACCAACGAGATATAGCTGCAGAGATAATGATGAGATGACAGGCAAAGAAACAGATGGGCAGATACACTTCTGTTTACTATGTCATGGATTTTTTGACTAATCAAGTTGGGAAAATAGTGCAAAAAGGATAGGATTAAGTTCTGTTAAGCACTCCTTTATCTTTGTAGATAGATCTGGGATTTTTGTGCTAGGCATAGATGATGCCACATGAATCTTTTTGCCTAAAGAAACACTCTGAAACTTTTGAAAGTTTACACAATTGGATGAAAGTTAATTAGGTGAAAAAGCCTCTCACAGATTTATTTCAGAAATAAAGAACCAGACATCTCTACAACTTATTTTATTTGTCCCATCAGCAGATTTGTAACTAAAACAGAATTATAAATATCTACTTACTCTATAAATGAAAATAAAATTTCAACAAGATAATTTTTATATCACCAAAAGAAGACCAACACCTTTAGACCAAATTGGGGTAATTAGACTAATAAACATCTAGGACATTAGACATACACTGAAATTATGAATACTGACTGTAATTTATAATCCAATCCTATGCATATTTACTCAAAAGTAAATCCCACTAAATTCAGGGAGATTTATTTCCAAGTAAATCTGCATAGGACTGATGTCTTTATCTACAAAGTTTATTGAAAGCAAGGAAAAATAATTTGTGTCCCCTTTCCCATGATGAAGCTGTTATCAGTTATCCAATTTATTTAAAAAAACAAACATGCATTGCATCAAACTTACAGTTCTCTTCAGTAACAATGTCTTTTCTGTCCTGCAAACTCTGTCTTGCTGTTCAGAATTTTCTGTCAGTGTGTCCCAGGAAATTGAGAAAATGCTATTCAGCTTCTCCAAACTAGAGTGTCTCTCTAGCTGTTATGGGTACTGCAGTCCCTTCTTTTATACCTTCACTCTCTCAGGAAACCTGCAAGCTTCTGAACGTCAGAGGGTCAATTACTTTCCTGTCACTCAAAGGGCTGTGTTTAGAATCCCCTGCCTTGCAATGGAAGGTGCGCAGGCTCAAGAGGGAAACTGAGTGCAGCTGACATGCAAATCATCATCATCATTACGATAATTGGGCAGAGCAAAAGCCAAATTTGCTTTGTTAGGTAAACTTCGCATTTCTTTAAAACGGCCATTTTTAACATGCAAGCCAACAATGGGGGAAGTTAACCATTAATATCACCTCCTGTCTCTTGTGAAAAGGTACGTTTCCCTAACATGTTATTTTCCTCCCAATTATCAGTGTTTCCCTCTTTTGCCTTTGTTGCTCAAAGCTGGGCACTTCATGCTTCAGTCCTTTGCAAACATTGGCAGCCACATGGCAGGCAACGGAAACACCTAGAGAGCCTTACTTTGAGCACATATCCATGGACACATCAAGAGCCATGCTCTGTTGGTTGTAAAGGTTGTAAACATTTCTACAAAATAGCAGGCTGGTTCACATGATGATTAAAGTCAGGGTAGGAGGTGAGCTACCTGCATTTGTATGGTCGTCAGAACTCATGATCTCCCTCCAGCCCAGGTTGCTCCTGGCAGAGCTACCTAGCTTTTGTATCCAGGTTTTCAGAGGCCTCTTCTCTCCTCCATCCTTGGTTAAAACTTTTAACCAATTGTGGAAGAGAGAAGAGGCCTCCTACTATGTTTTCCCAGCTGTAAGAACCTTTGCACCTCTTCTACCCAGCGATTGGCACTCAGCACACCCTCCTCCACACAGAAAACATAGAAAGCTGTGGCTACTGCGGCTGCCATCAACAGACATGCTATCCAGCAAAGCAGACTCTATGATCCTGAGGCTGCAGCAGCTTTGGCAGGCAGGGCAGCATGTATCTCCTGCTCTTTCCAGGCTGTTGACAGCACAAAGCATGCTGGGTCAACAAGGAGGACTTTCCATGGAGGGGTGAGGCCTGCAGCTGCTGAGTTCAACAATGGAGCTCTTTGCAGACCCAAATGGAGGGGTGGCTCGTGCGTTACTGACAATGGAGGAGCTCACTTGGACTCCTACTCACCCTCCAAATGGGCATGTCAATTTGCCTAGTGGGTTTCAAAGAGGCTATACATCCCAAGGGGAATTTTCCAAGGTCATGAAACTGTAAGTTTAACACATCGTTGTTATTCATTATTCCTATTTGTTTTTCAGGGAGGAAGTACTCTCCTACTTTGGGATAGCCCAAGCCACTACTTTCCAAGAAGCTGCAATACAGTGTCAATAGCTGGACTGTGCTTAGTTCAGGCACCAGCACAGCCTGGAATAGTTCTCCACAGTCCATGCAGCAAGATGTCCAGACTTCAGATTAGCTCTGACTCAAGAGCTTTTGCTTTTAGCATCTAATATCAATGCTAGTCTGTGTTTGGCTTTGTGTTGGTAGTATCAATCAATCAATATCAATCATCCAACTAATACATTAGTCTACAGACCTTAATACAATAACCAACTAAGACATTAACAAAAATACAATTAGTGACATAAAAAATCCACCTTGACCCCTTACAATTTATACTATTGCTTAAGCTCTAGGATTTGTCGTCTTCTAATAGTAACAGCAACAAGGTATTTGGCTGTACTTATTGTTACTTCTTTATTGAATCCAGTGAGAAGATAAGCAACATAAAAACCTCTGTCCCTCCCCTGAAGTGGAGTCAACAGAGATTTCACAAATTTACTTCTAATGTCATCATTTACTTCTAATGCCAGATCCTCTCTTACAGAAGGGGGGGTCGGCTTTGAAGGAATTGGGTGGAGTGTACCTGCCCATTCCCGAGCCAGGGTGTGTCACCCAGTAGGGCGCTGGGTAGGATTTCAGAGTTCTGACCTGCTTCTATTGGCCCGCACTGTTCTCTAAGGGTGATTAATCACCTGGTGTTCCAGTCTGCCATGCTTTGTGTAATAGTTAACAAAGTTGTGGCCCTTTTCTTCCATACTAAGTCTAGATGTTTTCTTGAGCTGGGGTCTGGGGACAATGTTGAATTTTTGTTTTAAAATGTTTTTAAAGTGTTAGTTGTTGTTTTATTGTTTTTAATTTGTTTTAGCTTTTCATTGTTATATAAGTTGTTTTAATTGTAAACCGCCCTGAGCCATTTTGGAAGGGTGGTATATAAATCAAATAAATAAATAATAAATAAATCATAGTATACACATTCTAACAAAACATGCTCAACAGTTTCAACATACCCTTGCCCACAAGAACACAATCTCAGATCAAAAGGGATTTTTTTGAAACAGCTCTCCGACAGCAGTAGGTAAACAATTGAATGGAGCAGTCATAAAAACTTTCCTACATTTGGGCAAATTCAGGAAATATAGAGGACAACCTTATGTCCTGTGCTTCACCCCATTCCAGGGGAGAACAACCATGTTTTGCCCTTGCAGAGGTTTGTTGATAGTCTATATCCAACAATCTCTCCTATATCTGTCTTCTCGCCTCCAGATAATCATATCTACGTAATTGTAGCCCAAACAGCCCTATGAGATTAATTTTAGAGTCTGCCATGAACTAAAAAAAATGAGTCCATCATTAAGGCTAAAAAACTATTAGGAGCTACAGTATGTTATGTTGTAATTTGATCCAAAAATTCGAGGAGAGAATCCAAGCCCTGGTAACTATTAAGGGAAACTCTACTTCTATCTTTAAGGCCAGATGTATTAAAAAAATTAACGCATCTGGGCAAACTCAGAATATACCTCAACAAATTTTAACTGAACTCTTTCCATACTTTTGTCCATACCTAAATACCAGACTTGTATACCATATAATAACTTGGAAATTACTTTAGCCCTATAAACAATTAGGGCCGCGGGAATATATTTCCCTCCTTTTGTGAAATAAAACTGCACTATACTATCTAAAAGGAAGGCCGCTGCATTTTGAAGCGCACAAGCCCTATGTTTAGCCCAACTAAGGGACGCTGAAATACAATTCCCAGATTGTTAAAGTCTTTTACTTGTTCAGTTATATGGTTATCCATTAACCATTTGTATCTTTTATTGCCTCCACAGAATACTAAAACCTTTGTTTTCTCATAATTTATTGACAACATCTCACTAGAACATTACTTTGAGAACTGTATCAATACAATATCAATCTATTTAACCCCACTCTAGATTGAGATGATAAGACTGCATCATCTGCATATAACAACAGGGGGATTTCTTTCCCCGCTAAGTTTGGAAGATGGTACTTTGAAGCATATAGGGTAGAGGTTAGATTATTCAAGTATAAGTTAAATAGGTAGGGTGCCAAGACACGACCCTGCTGGATTCCCTTTGTCATTATAATTGCCTTAGTTAAGTCCCCAGCAAGAGAGCATTGTACTTTTGAAGATGTGTCAGTATATAGGCGTTGTATTAGGAACAGCAACCTCTTATCTATCATAGATCTGCCCAATTTTTCCCATAGACGCCTTCTCAATATTGAGTTGAATGCTGACTTTAAATCAATAAAGCTTACATATAACTTTCTTTTAAGGTGTTCAGAATGTAATATAGAACAGCAACATGATGCATGGGTGAACAACCCTTCCTAAACCAAATCTGCTCTACTCCTAATACATTCTCTGCCTCCATCCAATCTAGAAGCTTGGTTTTTAGATACATCACATAAAGCTTCCTGATTATAGACAACAAGCTTATTGGATGGTAATTTGCTGGATCCGATTTTGCCCCCTTTTAATAAATAGGAACTAATACTGTTTCTTTCCAACTTAGGGGAACCTGCCCTGTGTTATCTATATGGGAGACCAGTGATGCCAATGGAGTAGCCCACCATTCAGCATTTGCTTTCAGCATCTCAGCTGAGATGAGTTCAGGCCCGGGGGGCCTTCCCCAACTTCAACTGTCCTATAAGACTAAACACTTCCGATTCCATCACTGGATCCCATGGTGGCAAGTCATTTCCTGCTTGTGTCAGGGTTATTCCTACAGCCTCATTTGCCAGTGAATTAAAAATGGAGAAAAAAATAACACACCCAAGTGGTAGCCAAAATATAGCAGTCATTAACTCCTTACACATGTTTCCCTTTCCTTGTAACAATTTACCAAAATCTTCTATTGTCCTCCCTATATGAAGCTTCTATTAACTGAGAACAAATTTCCTTTTCTTTGGCCTTCCTCTTTGTTACTATTAATAATTTATATTCCTTTTTCAGATGAACATATAATTTTGACAATTCCACTGTTTTTTGTTCCCTATACTGGCCATAACATTCCTTCAACTCTGTCTTTTCCTGAAAACATTCTCTAACATACCAAGAATTACCACTGATGTTACCACTTCCCGACCTTAATTTTACCTCCTCAGACAGGGAACCCTGTAGTATTAAAATTAAATTGTCATAAGCATCCAATGACTCACAAGATGGACCAGATTCCATCTGGGCTTTAAGCTCTTTACACTCCGGCTTATTTAATATATTACAAATTTCTTTACTCAGCTCAAGAGTCCATTTAAGTTGTTTCCTCCCATCGCACCTAATTGATCTTAAAATGGGAGCGCAATTGGGTGGATGTCAAATACATCTTTGCCATAAGAGGCTGATGGTCACTAGAGCACTGAGCTCCAATCTGGAACTCTGAAACCTTCTCACAAAGTGAATTGGAAATCATCATATAATTGTCACGAGCTCACTCAACAGAAGATGCTGGCCAGAAATATATGACACAATAGCCAGTAGCTCAAGTTTCAGTTTTACTGCTAAATAGTCAGGTTTAACAGTCTCACCAAGAATACAGAAGTGAGAAGCCCAAATTCCAAAGTCACAATCTCTCTGAGAAAAGCTCCAAGCCGATTTGACGTGTTGTTTCCAGCCGTTTGTTCAAGGCACAGGCTGCCAGATTTATAGTCAGCAGCCACGTGCACTTAATCAACACTCCACCCCCGCCAGCTGCCATAGATCAATCTGGCTTCTCACCAGCTGATTACTCCTTCATAATTCCCTCAACTGCGGCTGACATTTCCCCTGTCTGCATTCTCAAGGAGATCGTGGCCGTTCAAACTCTGACTCAGATCCTGACCCTTCTCTCCAAAGATGACCTGGCCCTGCTGGACCTTCCTGCTCCAAACACTCGCCCTGGCCTGTCTCAATTACCTCCCCATTCAAATTACCGGCCGGCTTCTCCTCAGGGGCCTCTCTACTTTCTAGTAAGTCACCTGCCTCCCACTCCTCTCCAATGTCCTCGAGTGGGGGCATGACACTAATCAATCACACTACTCCCTTTTGTAGTATTAAAGGTGAATTCCCCTTCCTTATCTCCCTCATACAGCCCATTTAAAATGGTCAATCCAACCTTTTGTGTGAATCTAATTGATTTAGCTCCTGCATGATTTACAGTCTTATCCTTGGATTCCCTGCTACTAATAGATCCCATTACTTCATCTTCATCTAATATCCAGAACTTAGAGGAGGAGAAGGCTTGGTCCTTCTTCCCAACTCTCGCACTGAAATCACCAGCCACCACAAAATGAGCTGAAGGATAGGAAGTCATCAGTTCAAAGGCATAATTTCCCAGATCTTCCCAAAATTTGTCAATTTGTTTCCTGCCTTTGCCCAGAGGTAAATAAACATTTATCAACAATAATTTGGTATTCTGCATCTGGAGAAGAATTGCTATTGCAAATGAGCTCAAGGAAGGGAGATGAACAATTTCTACATTTAGTGTGAAGCTATCATACAAGCTAAACCTGCTCTAGATCTTCTTTTCTTATAACACTTCACTGCCTCTACTGAATAACAGAAATGCCCAGGAAATTTAACTTCCTCCTTCGCCCATGTCTCTTGGAATAACCGTATATCAAACTGTTTAATATAGTCCCTGAAATCATCATCCAAAATTTTGCTGTTCCAGCCAGCAATATTCCAACTAAGCAATTTTAGAGGATGTCCCTTACTATTAATACTTTTACTTTTACATGCCCGGAACGCTGATGGTCAGTCCAAATCCTCAGTCATATTCAATTCTCCCTCGTATCTATGAACACTACTCCATTAGCCATTGGGGGGGACCCGTATTGTATCTGTGGATGATTTCTCATCTGATGATGCTGTAACAATTATAGCACCCTCCAACTCAGCAGCTTCTAGGTACCTAGTATAAACCCATTCTGCACTGGATAATGGATTATTTATAGGTTTAGCCATCTCAGATTCCTCAAGGGAAAGAAGCCTCCTTGACAATCCATTATTTACCTCCTTGTACTCATCAAGTTTCACACACACACCCTGTTCTGCAAGCATGGATATTTCAATCCCCTCAGCCTTTTTATTGCCAAGTATTGGAGTATTAGTGGCATTGTGCATGTATAGAAAGCAAGATTTTCTGCAAAAGTGACAAATGATCAATTAATTCATCCTGAACCAACCCAGGAAAAGTAGCAAAGTGTTTGCTCTTCTGAAAGAAAACCCTCAGTTAGAGTTGTTGGCCATACTGTCTGAGATTATAACCTCTCAGATCTGGGGACTAGCCTCAGATATAGGAAGATAGTTCACAATGCAAACTTTTATTTTCTTTCTATCTTTAAATTAAAAATTCTTATTTGGGGAAAAAAGAAGGAAGATAGTTCACTTTTAAATCAATAAGGACACCCACACCACTATCACTGTGGCCAGGGCCTGAAACATCATTAATACCTTGCTCCAAAGCTCTACTCAGCAAGGATATGGGGGGAGCCTTGTTCTTGAATAATCTAAAAACCTGTAGCCCTATGTTCATAAACTTGTACTTGGCATTATAAGTTCTACAATTCAAGAACTCTATATGCACAATATCTGTAGTTGTAAATGTCCTAGAAAAAATTGAATCCAGGACAGAAATCAATTGTAACTTACATTCTGACTGGTACCTCATTTCACTGAATCTAGGATAATTATCAAAGACTAATTTATGGTTTGCCAGGACTACATTCAATTTCCCATCTCTCTTCACACCCCCTGCAGTTATTCTATGGGTTAGCACTTCCTGAGATTGCCCTTGCCCAAGCACATATAACCAGGGATCTTGCAGATCAATCAATTTGCCATTATTTACAGGGGGTAAGGAACTACAGTCTATGGATGGAGGATTCACTGAGTCTTTTAAATGGAATTTCCCATTTTCCTTCTTAATATCCTCATCTATCAACTGAGATGATAAGAAGAAGATCTAAAACCTACATCCTCCTCCTCACTTCCCAATCCAGGCAAAAATTGTTTACTGGACCGTAAGCCTACTTCCCCCAATCTGGTGGCTGTAATGTTTTTTTTTTATTAAACTTAGTCTCCACATCCAGTAATCTAAACAATTTCTGGAATTCATCTTTCCTCTCACAGGGTTAGATCTCTGCCCTATCTTTATATTTTTAATATTCTTATTCTTTTTGGGTTTTGCACTAATCTTTCAAGGCCTTCAGATTTTATAAGGCTCCTTTCCCTTGCCAGGCAGATCATCAGTCAACTCACTCCCCAAACCCCTACATTTGCACTCAAGGACCCCAGGCTTCATATACTCTACAATAGTTACCAGCAGGCTAAAACATTAGGAAAGAAATGTCTTCATGGAGCTCTGTTCTTCGATAATTTTACTCAACTCCTTCCTTATTGCTTCAAATTCCCCCTTAGAGCCCATTCTAGCCTCCAACTCAACTACTTCCCTGCTAGACGCACTCACTGATCGAGCAAAAAGATCGATCTCTCGTGCCATTTTTTCTTCCATCACTTTTTGATTCTCCAACTTGCTCAACCAGTCCATGTCCTCAACAAGAGCTATTTCAGAAGCTAAATCTATGCCTCCATCCTCCAACAAGGGATTAGCTAAGGCCGACTTAAAATCCAGTGACCAATCTAAAGCAGACCTACAGGGGCATGCAGTTACCCCCTCCTGTGACCCACAGGAGATTCAGACACCTCTTCCTGTAACCTACAAGGGGGTTCAGCCACCTCTTCCTGTATTCCTCGATGCGTAGCCTCCTTCCTCTTAAGTGGAATAAAAAATGATGGCTTTGCGCAGTGGCAGTATCGTAGCCAATGAGGCGTTGGTAGTATGTGTTCCACTGAGCTCAGTCAGAATCTAGCCATTTCATTTCATGTTCCAGATGCTGTTCCAGACCAGAGTCTAAAATGTTGTGAATTGCTCTATTAACTCAACTGGAGTGATGCCATCTGTGTCCTAAACTTAGCAGCTGGAGACCTCAGTTGCTGGAGCTACGGTTGCTTACATAAGTAATTGCACTTGGCTCGGGTGTTAGACAGATAGCTAGACAAGACATCCCATTGCCAATTATATCAGTACCACAGATAGAAATCCAGGAAATCCTCTTTTAGTTCCCCAGATCTGTCAGCCTAGTCACCTTCTCTTGTATCAGTTATACACTCAAGTCAATCTAAACACAAATTGCTCAGCTTTATAAGGAATGCTGATAACCACAATATGATTATCATAGTGTTTCAATCTAGAAGGCAATAAATATTTTCAACTCCTCACTTCTATCTCTGGCAACAACAGCCAAATCCCAACAAATCTTCTCAACTGGATTCTTCCGCTTCAGCAGCCACATCACAATATATGTATTTCCCCTGCCTGTATCCATGAAGTCTTTTCACTAACTGGCCTTCAGCCATGGTGGCTGGTGGCGATGGGAGTTGTAGTCCAGGAACATCTGGGGGCCCAAGGTTGGGAACCCCTGAAAAACCACTTCCACACCTTCCACCTGATAAGGGTGCTTAGAACGGCTTACAATGTAGTGCAACAAAAAACAGACAATCAAATCAAACAAATCAGTAACATCATTTTAAAATTTTCTAGCAGGCAAAAGAAATGTCCAATAAGCAGCACCATGAAAAGCAAGTTCAAGTAGCTCAATTTTGCCTGGCTGTCTGAATATGCTCAGAGACATAGCTGAGCAGACTTAACTGGGTAATAGACAGCAAGCAATGCTGAAAGGCAAGGTTCCACCCACCATTTCACCAGTGGGTCCACGCCTTCTGCCAGGTACTTCGGTAGCACTTGCCCATTTCACAGTTGCTGGTACTGCAATTCTGTTCCAGGTCAGAAATATTGCCACAAACCAGATTATTAAAGTGGAAGAGAACGCAGGGATAGAGAACACAGTTGGGAAGTGATTCTGGGTTTTCTGTAACAGCTGAGCAGATACTCCTCAGCATTGTATAACAATATGCAGAGCATACTATCTTGCTGTAATCCTAACAACAACCCTTTGTCGTAGGTAAGTATTTTTACTCCTAGATTGAAGCTGAGGCAGAGGCTGGCTTGCATAAGGCCCCCTAGTGAGTTCATGCAAAGGTGAGATTTGAACTAGGAAAGCCCCAGTGTGCACCTCAGTCTTCTAGACACTATGCTGCAGCAGCAAGAAAGCCAAATAAAATGACCAGTGTGCAGGCAAACTTGGTTAGCCTGGCCCAGGCTACCTCATGGAAGTAATGTAATGTATCTTACGAAGTAAAAGGTATTGCATTTACTAGGGTTATTTATTGAATTGCTGTTTTGAATGTTGTTGCCTGCCCCAAGTCTTTTTTCATAGGGTGGATTGGAAATTAAATATACGAAACTAATAAATAATCTTATGGTACCTTAAGGACTAACAGATTTATTGTGGCATAGGTTTTTATGGCAAGAGCCCAGTTTGGGGGTTTCCAAATTGCAATAAAGTGCAGGATCTGCAAAGCTTTGGGGCAAGTTTGAAATGTGATCTTACTTGCTGTAATACTTCCGCAGGCCTCGGTGCTCTCTCCTACTGCAATCTTATCCTCAGTACACACAGTGAACAGGAAGCTTGTGTGATTTTCAGAGCATCACCTGCTGGTCAGGTTTTCCATTCCAAGAAAACCCACTCTTTTCCCCAGTGGCCACAAAACTAGTAATGAAAAAGGATAGGTTATTCTCAGAATGCAAGAGCTGGCCAGCAGATGGAGCTGCAAAGATTGCACAAGGTCTTTTCTTGGCATGTATATAGAGGGTAAGATCACACTAGGAAGAAATACGGAAGTCTGCAGGAGTGTCTGTACAGTGAGTAAGATCATGCTTGGAACTTGTGCATAAGCTTTGCATATCCCACACTTTACTGCTGTCTGGAAACCCCCTTTATCTAACTGGGGACAGGGGATCAGTGATGAGCATCGTCTGAAACAGTGTTCCTGTGAACAAATGAAAGGCCAAACTGTTCACCAGCAGATGTCACTGTTTAACAGTCCATTTACTTGAGGTATTTCTGTTGTACTACCAACATGCCAGGGTTGAGAGTTGCAACTGTGCTTTTAGCATGCAGGTCAAGTGGTTATGTGACATCATGTACAGTGGCACTTTTATCCCTGGACTCCGAAGTCCAGGGCCTCCACACCCCCTGGAGGCCCCCAAATCCTCCACACCCCCTGGAGGCCCCCAAATCTAGCTCAGATGGTGGGCTCACCGCTGGCCTGCATTGCGCCAGGCAGCCGAGTGTGGCTATGACCTGTGCCGAGTGCTTTAGAGACAGAGAGGAGGGGGGGAAATAAAAATGTGGGATGGGACTATGTTAAGTTGTATGTTAAAATGTTTCTGCTAATGCATATTTGCATAAATATACCACTCGTGTTAAAAATACTGTGTTTGTCATGGTGTGTGTATGTGGGGGGGGATGATGCTTAACTTGCAGTGGAAGGTGGGGCCACAAGGGAGAGAGGGCCTCCAAAGACCTTTAGGTCCAGGCTCCAATATTTCCTAATTGTACCTCTGATCATTTCTCTTCTTATCTGTTCATTCGTGTCCAACTCTTGGTCACTCTATGGATCAATGCACTCCATGCCATCCTATCTCGTACAGCTTCCTTTAATTCCACCATGGTCATTCCAGTGTCATTTTTAATAATACCCAGCCACTGAGTACGGCCGTCCCCGTCTCCTTCTTCTGCTGATCATTCCCAGCATAATTGTCTTTTCGAGTGAATCAGCTCACATGACATGACCAAAATATGTCAGTCTTTGTTTAGTAATCTTGGCTTCTAGCGATATTATTGGTTTAACTCGATCTAAAACTTCCTTATTTGTGATTCTCGCTGTCCATGGGATACACAACAGTCGCCTCCAACACCACATCTCGAAAGCATCCATCCTTCTCCTATCTGCCTTCTTCAAAGTCCAAGTTTCACAGCCATATGTAGCTATTGGAAATATTATTGCATTGACTAATCTGCATTTGATTGGAAGACTAATATCTTTGCTCTTCCAAATTTTGCTCATGCTGATCATTGCAGTTCTTCCAAGTGCTATGTGCCTTCTGATCATGTACCTCCTTGGATTTCCATTAGGGCACAACATCTCTGCCCCATGACTGCAGGCCTAAAACTTACTATCACTAACCTCCTCATGTTTGCACCCTGTTTCTTACATCCTTCTTGCAGCTTCCGAAAAGCTACAAAATAGCACCAAAACAAATAGGATTACTATTTAGGATTACTGCCCCCTCCCCACATATCCCAAATGATCCACAGAACTGTCCAATGCCAGTCTGCTCCACCATTAATTCATTGCTAACTTTAAATTGTCTATTCTCTCCCATTGAGACTAAGCTAAATATATGACCAATCAGACCAATTTAAAAGTGGATAGATAGAAACCTGATGTTATGCTGCCTCCTGTTTCCCCACTTCCCTGAGTGGTGAGAAGTTCCAGTAGCTCACAGAGAGCTTTGGATTCTGGTTTCCTTTGGAAGGAGGGTTTCTGCAGATTGGTGGTGTCTTTGTAATATTTGGTTTATTTATACAACCCTACATGTTCCCATGACTCTATCCCAGAAGGCACAATATATGTATCTTTGTCACATTTCTCAGTGGGATGGGAGCCATGTAGAGTAGTTAATAAAACATCCTCTGGGTCTCTTCATCCATTACCCAGTGATCAACTGACAAAAGAATAGCCGGTCAGCTAATTACTCAAACTCAGAAGACTAGTAATTGCCAAACATCCATTGGCAACACCCTTTGTCACTCAAGTCCAGCTGACCAAGGTGGCAAAGACACTACACAATACACTGTGTGTGCATCTATGTTCATGCATGTTAGAGAGCCAGCGTGGTGTAGTAGCTAGAGTGATGGACTAGGACCGGGGAGACCCAAGTTCAAATCCCCATTCAGCCATGAGACTTGCTGGGTGACTCTGGGCCAGTCACTTCTCTCTCAGCCTAACCTACGTCACAGGGTTGTTGTGAGGAGAAACTTAAGTATGTAGTACACCGCTCTGGGCTCCTTGGAGGAAGAGCGGGATATAAATGTAAATAATAATGATGATAAATAATTAATCGGGATAAATCCCGAACCTCCATAACCTTAGGTATGTGAAAACAGAAATTATCCAAAACAACAAACATACCAGCAAATACAGAAGATAAAATGATTCTGACTGACTCTGACTTCAAGGCTCATTTCTAGAACTATCTAATAAGACCCATCACAACTTGCAACATGCCATCTCTAGAAATGCATTTTCACTCAAATTTGTTTCAAAATATGCCCCACAACTATGAGCTTTTCTAATTTCATTATCCGCATTTCTGGATTTACTTGTAACATGCATGTACACTGAGTTAGATCAGCCCTGATCAGCTGTTGCAGACAATACACAGCAACAACTGGAAAAATACCAGCACTGCACTCCTCAGCAGGTGAATATGTTCAGATGGATAGTATCATTTACGATCCTGGTTACTGAGGGTACTTTTCTCAGACTTGATGTTCCATCTTAATATACATTTTAAAATACATGTAATTGATTCAAAGGGCTGAACACTACTTGAAGTGACATGTCTTTAAGATGATATTTGCCAAGAAAGCAATCCTGAACAGATTTGGGACATAAACCTACTGCTCTGTGCAAGAAGGAATCTGTCTTCTAAAGACCAGAAATGTGATGTTACATGAAACAGATTATCTGCTGTGCCTAAAGGAAAATCACATATGGCTTATGTTGCTTAGTACTAATCAAGCCAATTTCAGAAATAAGTTTAGCTGAGAAGGACAATTGAAATTCTGCTCTGAGTTGCATGTGTATGAGATCATTGGTTTCAAAGTTTGACTCTCCAGTTTACAGCCTCGATATTTTCGTGAGAAGAAGGACCAAAGGGCAGAAGAAGGCTCAAAAACAAAGTGACAGAATGAGCCTATATGGTTTCTCAATGCAACAAATAGCATGTCTAGTGGGCAATTCAGACTGGGGAAATAGTGTGGGGAAGAATGGTTAACCCCTTCCTCTGTGCCCTCAACCCAAATTGTGCCCCCTGCACTTGCTATTTTTTTTTACTTATGATTTGGCCATTGCAATGCACTATAATTAAATAATGTCTTCCTGTCGCCATGCCTGTATCTGAAGCAAGATGTAAAAGAGAAAAGATGCTCTGGTTCCAGTGTGGTCTTAAATGCTGACGGAATTTCTGCTTTTGTCATTTTATTGGAGTCTCTTTATTCAAGATGCAGGGGAGGGAACCCTTCACACATCACATGCAAAGTGGCTCTCAGCTGCACTTGGAACAGTACAGTCTACTTCATCCAATGTATGATATGTATTGGCTTTACAAATTTTAGCTTTCCAAAGTTCATACCAGGCAATGAGGCTTGGGGGAAAACAATGCCATGTTACTTGAAGGGTGAAGATGCATATTTCACAATGACTGTAAGGGATAACTGTAGTAGGTGTAGGAGAAATCACCAACTAGGGTTGATTATAGGCAGAGGCCGCACCGTTCCATTAGATTCAAAGCTTTATTGATCGAGATACCGGGTCTCCATCAATCACCAGGGTGAGAGAAGACACATAAAATGGTGGTTACAGATTATATACCAAAGCCTTAACATTATGCAAATACATTTGGTCAGAATTGTTGGAAATTCTCTGTGGTGAGAGAATCCCTTTCTCATTATAGCAGAGTGCACAGAGGCACAGCACACAGCGGATTTAGTTAGGCATGCGTATGTGCTGAGAGTAAAGTAACTTGGAGCCAATTCATAGTTTCAAATTAATATAAAAGGACATTCTAGATAGGAAAGTGAGGATTTAGGATCTCTAATCTATCTATCTATCTGGATGCAGATGGATTCTGCATCCTCTCTGCACATATGGTGCAGGGAGAGGAACTTGCCATGTTGCAAGGTAGGCGGGCAGGTAGCAAGAGAGAGAAGGAGGAAGGAAGTTTGAATCCCCTAAGATTAGCAATCTACACATCAAAGGGATAGCATCAGAGCAGTGGAGAAGTGATGACAAATGTCTTGACCCTCTAGCCCTCTGACTTACTAGTCTGTCCTCCACTGTCTGAGGCAAAGAGACAGCGCAAAGTCCTTTAACTTCCAACAAGAATAAGTACCCATACATTGTACATCTTCAGACCAGCAATGACCAGTCACAGTACTCTAGGCTAGATACATTTCCTCTTGCTACTGCGCATGTCCGACCTTCAAGCCACAGAGAGGCCATTGTTTATTGTTTTGCACTCACAAACCGTGATGGCACTGCTGCCCTCCTAAGAGCCCTGCATCTAAATAGTTCTGCACAAGCACGACTTTGGGGGTGTTGGGGGAGAGGTATTTCCCTGTTACCCAGGAAAAGGAAGAGAATATACCCCTGCTAACTTCGCAAAGGGGCACCTTTTAATGTGGTGATTCTCTTTATTTAGCAGGGGGAGAACAAGTGGCCCTCTCCACCCCCAGCAAAATACTTCCAGTGACTGTTGCTGCAATGGCGGAGCGGGACCGCCGGCAACCTGTGTGCGGCTGCCGCAGCCGGCCCACTGACCCCACCCCCGTGTCTGACGTCAGACGCTGGGGCTAGCCACGCCCCTGCATCTGATGTCAGATGCAGGGGCGTGGTCTGGCTGAACTGAGCCTTGAGGTTCCGTTCAGCCCAGGACAGGAGAGTTGCCCTTTAACTGCCAAAGGGGCCGCGTGGCCCCTTCGGCAGTTAAACGAAGGCTAGTGCTGCTTTCACAGCACAGCCCAGGAGCGGCTCTTCTCTGCAGGGAAGATCTGCTCCTGGGCTGTGCTGTGAAAGCAGCGCCAGCCCTTTAACTCCCGAAGGGGCCGCGCGGCAGTTAAGTCAAGGCTGATGCTGCTTTCGCAGCACAGCCCAGGAGCGGCTCTTCCCTTCCTTTTTCAGAGAAAAGCCGCTCCTGGCTGGTGCTGCGAACGCAGCGCCAGCCTTTGTTTAGCTTCCGAAGGGGCCACACGGCCCCCGCTCAGGAGCTAAACTAGCCTCCCCATGTCTGATGTCAGACGTGGGGAGCGTGTCAGGGCCACAAGACGTGGCCCCTGATTGGTCGGCGGCCCGGGTTCTTTGAACTCGTTGGCCCAATGGTGGCTCTGCCCCTGTGTTGCTGGTGTCTTTCTTATTTTTCTTTTAGATTGTGAGCCCTTTGGGGACAGGGACCCATCTTATTTATTTATTTATTATTTCGCCCTGAGCCATTTTTTGAAGGGCAGTATAGAAATCGAAGGAAGGAAGGAAGGAAGGAAGGAAGGAAGGAAGGAAGGAAGGAGAGAGAGCTGGTCTTGTGGTAGCAAGCATGACTTGTCCCCATAGCTAAGCAGGGTCTGCCCTGGTTGCATTTGAATGGGAGACTTGATGTGTGAGCACTGTAAGATATTCCCCTCAGGGGATGGAGGCGCTCTGGGAAGAGCAGAAGGTTTCAAGTTCCCTCCCTGGCTTCTCCAAGATAGGGCTGAGAGAGATTCCTGCCTGCAACCTTGGAGAAGTGGCTGCCAGTCTGTGAAGACAATACTGAGCTAGATAGACCAATGGTCTGACTCAGTATATGGCAGTTTCCTATGTTCCTATCTTCCGAAGGAAGGAAGGAAGGAAGGAAGGAAGGAAGGAAGGAAGGAAGGAAGGAAGGAAGGAAGTTAGTTAGTTAATTCTAGGCTAGCTACTCCCAGCCAGGGTACCATAGAGCTGGCTACTGAGTGAAATACAGCTATCGTTCTAGCGTGGCGGGGAGATTTATTCCTCTCTTGAATCGGGCGGGAGTATTTATCTCTCTTCTTGAGGTAATAGGTACAATGAAAGTGTTGATGTCCCTTCAGGTTGAGGGACTTTGATTCCCCCAGGTGCATATTTCCTGGAAATTCCCTGGCAGGAACTTCAGGGCCAGGTCACCACAGATCCAGTACCATCCCACAAGATCAGTTTGGGCCCAGTACTCTTGGAAGGAGGCCAACTCACTCCCGCACACCTTTCTTCACCTGGGTAAGCCTCTTAGTGAAGGCTTGGAACATCTGTAAGCTGTTACCACAGTTCCCAAGAGGTGGGTAGCAACTAGAATCTCAGTGTTATTTTCACAGAGTATAGTATCATTTGTGCTCATCTCAACATTGTCCATCACCTACACTAGGCCCAACTGCCAGGCCTGCATCTCCCACCTAGGACAAAAGGTAGAATTAGTAACATTTGCTCCATTCAGTATGATAGTTCCAAAGACTGTAGGTAACAGTACTCAGACAGTGACATGTGTAACCCACCTGTGAATATGACTCCCCCAGAGTCCCAATAGTTCTGAACACAAAGGAAAGGTCTGCCTTGCACCCTGATCGAGCTGGCTGACAGGGGCCGGGATCCAAGGGAATGTTCCACCCCGGACTTCAGTAAGGATGAAGAGTTCTCGTACTGCCACTGATGTTCTTGTGCCACCACACCCAAAGTGACTGGCTACCGTCCCACATCCAGGGATATGGTTGCACACCCAGCAATCAGAGAGATTGGCAGCAGCAGCAGTCACGTTCACAGTAGCCACCCCAAAGGTTAGCCTCCCACCTGACTGACATAGGTCTCACCACAGTCCGGGCCAAAACAGCAAGGCCAATAGCAGTACTCCCATCGCCAACATCAGGAAAACTCCACCAAGCCACTCTCCCAACTGGAACCATTGTGGGGCCTTCACCTGTGGAAATACACTTGCTCTAGCCGAAACTGAGCCAACAGCTTACGCCGGGGGTAGCTCAACAGATGGGCAGGTTGTCAGCACAGGACCTGGTGGCCGTGTCAGTGGGGTTTTCTGGGTGGGCTGTAGCTATCAGTTAACGCGACCAGCTAAGCCATCGACCCATTTTCTGGGAATGGGGCTGACCCCCTTGGAGGATCCTCTCGGGTCACTTTTCTGCAGTGAAACGTATGGATCCAGGCATTCTTTTCCTCACACTTGACTGCCGTTTGGTTCACCAACAAAATCTGGAAAGGACCCGTCTTTCTTGGGGAAAGACAGTTCTTCCTCCCAAAACTCTTTGATGAGGACCCAATGTCCGGGCTGGACTGGAGGGCGTGACAGGCTCCAATTGCAGGTCCAGACTGGGCCGCCTTCACACGCCTGTTAAGAGACTCAAACACATTAGTGAGGGTCACACAATATTGAACTATGTCAGTGTCCAGTTGCACCAGACTTTCCCTGATAGGTTTGGTGGGAGGCTCCATTCCCACCCTCACTGGCCCTCACAGGTTCCCCCTCACTGGCCCGTGAGGAGTATGCCCATTTCTCTCCTCCCTCGAGCCATTTCTGCCATTTCTGATAGACATCGGGACGCAGGGTAAGCCATCTGCAGAGGACAGTTTAGAGTCTCGCATCACTTTAGCCAGCATAGTCTTTAAGTCCAGGTACCCGAGGAAGTCCAAATCTTGGAGTAACAAGACTGGCAGATCTGCTGGGCTTAAATGCTTGCAAAAGGAGCCAACCAAAAAATTATACAAACCAAAAAGTATACAAATTACTCAATTACTAACAATCCCCCCTCACATGAACAAAACGTTTAGCCAGCTCCCAGGGGCCATAGGGCAGCCATCTGGGTGGTGCCAGACGGCTTGGGCATCCTGACTGCAGCCGGCTTGTAGGCAGAGTTCCCATTCCCCCTCCGAGGTTGCCTGCTGAAGGCTGGGTGAGTCCTCTTGAAGCAGGGGTGTTGGCCCTTGGGGTTTATGTGGTTTACATGAAGCAGCCAATCCAAATCAGTAGCAGAAGTGTGAGGGTGGCAAAGTACAATAGCCAGGGTTGTAAATAGAAGGATAGCCTGCAAACGTTCACAGATAATTTCAGCATGGGAGATCAGGGTCCCCTCCAAAGCAAGGAGTCCCCTTTCTCTCCAGAAGCAACCCCAAAAGCATAACGACTGTCAGTGTCTGAAAAAGCATAACGACTGACAGATGCACAATAGTGCATCTGTCAACAGCAAGTGTGCAAGCACAGGTAAAAACTATCAGCTAGGCAGTTGGGGTGCTCATATGAGTGGATAAAGAAAAAACCTCAAGCACAGAGAAATAATTAGACAGCTTAACCAGTACACAACGCGCCTCGTTCATCACAGAGACAGGAACCATCAACATAGAAGATCAGATCAGCCTTCTGCAAAGAGTAATCAATCAAGGCATTACTTAGAGATAAATAGTCATGAGGCAGTTCATACCCCCCCCCGAGAGGGGAGAGGGAGAAGGGAAGCAGGGTTGAGGGGTTTGCAATGGATAATGATAACATTTGCTCTTCTATCTTAGATTTTCTGCAACATAGGATAGGAATAATCAATGAAGGGACAAGAACATACGAAGAGCTCTTCTGGATCAGACTAAGGGTCATTCTAGTTGAGCATCCCCGATTCCCACAGTGGTCAACCAGATGCCTCTAAGAAGCCCACAAGCAAGGCATGATTTGAAGGCATTAGCCCCTCCCACAATTGCTCAGCTAGGGTTGCCAGCCCTCCAGGATAGGCCTGGACTGGAGTCTCCAAGAATTGGCATCAATCTCCAGGTGACTGTTGAAAGCATTCATGAAGATTGCCTTGATATCATGAAAGGGGGGGGGGGGGGCTCAAGAATTGTTTCAGTCAATCCTAGCTGCTCCACAGCAACTGGTATTGAGATACTGAACTTGAACCTGCAGTTCAAGTTCAGTTCAAGTTCAGAGATACTGAACTTGAACCTGCAGTTTCTTCCATATAACCATGACTAGTAGCCATTGATAGATTTATCCTCCATGAATCTGCTATGTGCCATCGAATTCCATGGTCATCACTGCATCTGGTGGCAGCAAATTTAATAAATTATGTGCCATGCAAAAAAAGCCCAAAATTTCTTTTGTCTGTCCTGAATTACTGCAATCCAATCTACTGCCAACAGCCAAGTGGATGGTCCATCCCTCCCAACTTGTTGGTCCCTCCTGCAGAGAAGAAAGCTGACTTCATAGCATTGCTAGGTTTATGGATCTATCCAAAATGGTGTCCTCCTGTCCAGTTGCCACACACATACACATCACACACACACACACACACACACACACACACACACACACACATTATCTTGGTTTCTATTATACTTGCTTTTACTCCTCTGTGTGTCTGTGTATGAGAGATTCTGTATATGCTCCTTGCCCTTAGGTCCATTTTAAAAGACAGAAACTAGATCCCTTCACAAAGAAAAAGCAACTTGCACATCATCATAGGAACATAGGAAGCAGCTCAGCTTCTCCAAGATTACGGGCAGGAGCCTCTCCCAGTCCTACCTCAAGATGCCAAGGAGGGAACTCGGAACCTAGATATTTTCCCCAGAGCAGCCCAATTTTAGGTTGTGAGCCCTTTGGGAGACAAGACATCTTTTTTTAAAAAAAATTAAAATTTATCTGTGTAAACCCCTTTGGGCACTTTGGCTGAAAAGTATATAAATATCCATTGTATTCGTATTCATGTTGTCATCTATACACAGACTGGCAGCAGCTTTCCAAGTTTGCAGGCAGGAGTCTCTCGCAGCCTTATCTTGGAGATGCCAGGGAGGAAACCTGTAACCTGCTGCACAGAAATTAGAAACATGCAGACAGATACTCTTCCCAGAGTGGCCCCACGGTGCTCACACGTCTCCCATTCAAATGCAAACCAGGACGGACCCTGCTTAGCAAAGGGGACAATTCCTGCTTGCTACCACAAGTCCAGCTCTCCTCCCATAAGACCAGCTCCAATAAGACCAGCATTGAACATGTTGTGTGAATAGCCGTATGTGTGAACAATTCTGTACATGTGCACACTGTCCAACAACTGTAGGTGACTTTTTGGGTGACTTTTTAAATGGTCCTCATAAAAGCATCGTCCTATTGTTTCTCTTTGGGTTCCTTCTTCTAATGAACCAACGGAGCTAGCTGCACTTTCAGGGATGATGGGGAAGAATGCTCTCTGCGTGATTTGCCCAAAGGAGCTCGGCCCGCGTTGAAGCTAGCTGTTCAGCGAACAGAGCGGGAGGGAGGCGCGGCCTCCTTAGCAACGCCTGCTGGTGGCGGTTGCTAGGGCGCTGGAGCGGAAGTACTTCCCCAGCCGATCAGAAGCATTTCCAGGCGACGTAAACTGGGTTTGGCTGAAGGAGCGGAGAGGTAAGGGATGCATTAGGGTGGGGTAGAGCAGAGGGGTGGCAGTAAGGTATAAAGCTATCCTTTCCTAGACGCCTTAAAGTCTCTCCAGTGCAGGAATGAATGGGTGGATGCATCCAGCTTCACCCCTGTTTTTGATAGAGAACATGTTTTCCTTCTGCTCTTTTAGAAGACCAGCCTGTGCATGCATCGGGGTGCAAAGCGTGCAGCACACAGGCATTTTCACCTTGTACCTCTCTTAGAAATCGCCTCCAGGTTTCTTATTACTCTCCTTCTTCACGCCCCTCCACCCCGCCTTTCGCTCTCTTTCCCCAACTGCCTTTAAAATAACGCTTTGCCTCTCTGCGGTGTAACTAGCAATTAGTCTAACTCCTTCCCAAAGGGGGTGAGTTTAAGAAAGTGGATCAGGTAATGTTTGTTTGTTTGTTTGTTTTTTAAATTATTACTTTGGCATCAAAATGTAACCTCTGGAAATGGAAAACAGGTTTAGGAAAGTAGGAGCCAGCTCCTTCAGAAGAGCCCTCTTGGATCAGATCAAAGGAGAGCTGGTCTTTTGGTAGCAAGCATGACTTGTCCCCTTAGCTAAGCAGGGTCTGCCCTGATTGCATATGAAAGGGAGACTAGAAGTGTGAACACAGATATTCCCCTTAGGGGGTGGAGCTGCAGGTTCCAAGTTCCCTCCCTGGCATCTCCAAGTTAAAGCTGAGAGAGATTTCTGCCTGCAACCTCGGAGAAGCTGCTGCCAGTCTGTGAAGACAATACTGAGCTAGATAGACCAATGGTCTGACTCAATATATGGCAGCTTCCTATGTTCCTATGTACATCTCGTGCAGCATCCTGTTTTCTACAGTGGCCAACGGGATACCTCTAGGAACCTCACAAATGGGGCATTGAAGGCAAAGAGCCACCCTTTCTGTGGCACCAGCAACTGGTGACATAATATTCAGTGGCATATTGGCTCTGAATTAGGAGATTATGTTTAGCCATAGCAAATTTTTAGACATAACAAATGTATAAAGTCCAATTCATATCTTGTGTTCAACACTCATACAATCTGCATACAACAGGACTGCACAGCTTCTGCTTTCCTGCAGATGTTGGCATACAACTCCCACCATTCCTGACTACTGGCCACTGTGCCTGGGGATGATGGGAATGTAGTCCAAAAGCAGCTGGAGGGCCAAAGTTGTGCAGCACTGGCATACAGTGTACACAGGTGCAGATCCGTACACAGGTACAGTTGTTCACATGTTATGTTGAATGCAGGTACAGGTGCTAGTCTGAATCCTGCTTTTCAGGGGATTCGCTTCTTAAATGAATGTCACAGGTAGTCATTCACACAAAAACATGTTTAGCTATCTGAATGCAAGTACAACATAATGTTTGAACAGGGCTATAGATCCCTCCTTGTGAATGTATCTAATTCCTTTTAAAAAGATGTAAATTAGTAACCATCACTACATCTTATGGCAGTGAGTTGCATAAGTTAAATAGGCGTAGATTCACAAAGAGTGACAAGAAGGACACTACAACCTCAATGAAGTATTGTAGAATTGGCTAAAGTTTTAAAACCCACCTTTTAAAAATGATATAAGCAGATAGATGTAGGACTAACAGGAGGGAGTTGTGCTGATTTGGTGTTCAGGGTTTGGGCATGAAAAGAGTACTGACAACCAAATGGAGCAGACATCTGTGCCTTCTTGGGCATGTGATGAGGAGCACATACTGTACAATGATAGGAATGATGAAATATGATGGGAGTGAGCAGGGAAGTGAAAAGCTATAAAATATTTTTTTCCAGGAGAATTCTAACATAATACTATGCCTCTTTCTTTTCCACCTAACTGAAATTTTCAGACTCTAGATTCTTAAAATTAGACCTGTTTTTATTATTTTTTTAAATGTCTAGGACTAGGTATCTGTCCTAGAGGTACCTATTGTCGGAGGCCTGTTCAGAAGTTATGCATGAATGGGTGTTGGGAGGCACACAGAAGCACATTGTGCTCCCTGCACTAACATTCCAGCTAGCCACATTCCCAAACTTGCACACATTTAGTGGTTTGCTTGCAAAGCAAGTGTTGAACATGCAGAGGCCTTTTCTGTGTGATTTGGAACCCTAGCTGGCCAGGGTTCTAAATCATATGGAGAAAGCCTCCATGTGTTCAGTGGTTACCTTTGCAGATGAGTATTGAATGTGCAGACACCCAGAAGACAAAGCAAGTTCATGCAGGTGGGGACAGGTGGCTAGCTGGAGTGCTACCAATCCCCACTGCATGCATTCATTAAACATGTGGGAATGACTGAAGAGCACAAAGAACAATTCAAGAAACAGGAGAATATAGATAAGGGAAGAGAAACAGATAGGCCAATAACTCTGATGCCAATACTATGCCATCTGTAATTGGCTTCCAATTTATTTCCTGGCCCAGTTCAAAGTGTAAAAGTTATATTTAGTTGTAAACTCTTTATGTTTCAGTGGTTAGATTAACCAGTTACTTGGCAAGATTGTTCAGAGAATCTGTTAATCACCAATTGGGAAAGCTCATTTAAAATCAATGTTTTAATTTGGCCCTTTTTCCTTATTATTGTAAATCAAGCTGTCGCCCCATGCAAATTACCTACCAATGGTTGGTCCAGGTCATCTTGTTAATTTGGGTAGTCATTCTAATAGCAGAAACTGTGATTCTCCATTTGTTTTTGGTATCTACTTTAGACTATCTACTTTAGGCTAGTGCAGAATGAGGTGTGTTTCAGCACTGTTGTGCCTAGGTTAGTGCTGGATTGTGGCCTATGGACTTGATCCTGTTTAATGCAGGCAGACTGACTGCATGTGGAGAAATCCCAAAGAACCTTGCTTCTCTCTTCTCCCCCCACCCCAGCCAACATGAGGGCATAAGTGAATGTGCAGGCAGTGAGAGGAGACTTGACAGTTGAAGGGAAGGCTTAATGGGGATATTGAAGGTGTGTGAATATCTTCCATTCCCTGCTGTTCTCCCTTGTGCTTCCTGAGTCCATACTCCTTATTGAGCAAGCAATATTGAACCCTGTAAGACTCCTCCATGCACAGGCAATGTACCCCAAATTTGATTGTTAAACCTTTGTGTTTAGTGGATTTAGTCCCATTTAATGGTGAATAACAGGAGATGTTGAATAACATAATCACTTTTTTTAAAAAAGAAGACTGGCTCTGTTTTCCTTCTCTTTCATTGTGAACTGTTTCCAAACCACAGCATTTCAGCAAGTATTTTCTTGCTCAGTGCTCAAATTAAGCAGTTTAAAATTAATAACTAGAAATTGAACGTGCTACCACATTTTCTCCGATTTTAGAAGCCTCATCGCTCAGAAGTTATAAGCTTGCCCGACTGTGGTTATGTACAGCAGGGTGAAGGGAAAGGAAGTCCTACCCCTGCCACATCAAGCAGCAGTACTCCCCACTGCTCACACTTACAGTGTGACTTGTCTGAAGAGAGAAATGCCGAAAGTGTGGTGGTGGGTGCTTCCGGGATTAATCCAGTCTCACAATCTCTGAAGTGCCCGCCATCATGCTTAGGGCTTAGACAAGCAATCCTAGAAGTGCCCGCCATCACGGGTGGGGCTCTCTCCTCTTCAGACAAACCCCACTGTAAGTTTGAGCAGTGGGGCGCTTCCTCCCACTTTACGCCACCTCAGCGATGTGATTTTATCACATCTGAATCAGGCTAGGGTGTTGTGAGAACCTGGTAACAGTTACCTTACTATGTGACTGAAAGCTACAGATGATTGGCTTTTTGTGCGATTAAAACTACCATGCACTAGATTTGTCAGTGGTTTCCACATTGTAGGTGTTCATTGAAACAACTAAAACTATGGCCACCTGTCAGCCACCCCATTCCACAATAACCCAAGTGTTTTTTGTATTCTGTTTGCCTCCCAGTGGTAGGTCCAGGTCATCTTGTTGATTTCAAGGTTTCGTGCTCTTTGGACTAAAAGAGATCCGTCTGATGCATGGCTTTTCAAAACCTGAAGTTTTGCAAGGCACTAAAAATGTTCTTTTGATTACTTTGTGAAGGACATAAAATACATGTCATGATAGAGATGCTGTTCCTTTCATCACAGAAAAAAAGAAATTTGAAATTGTTGGAGGTGAAGTTGGTGATTCGACCATGGCTGCTGAGCTGGACTTCTCTCCCCCTGAAATTCCAGAGCCTACCTTCATGGAGAACATCCTACACTATGGCCTTTTCTTTGGTGCCATTTTCCAGCTCATCTGTGTGTTGGCCATAATCCTTCCCATTCCGAAGTCATATAAAACAGTAAGCAATTCTTATTCTCTGTAGAAAAGCAAACGGTGAAGTTGCTGGTGATGGCCATAGCTAGATTCTGTTTTTGACTGACAGTTCTGCAATGTTATTACCTAACTTGCTTACAAAATTAAGTTGACATTTCTTCATTTTGCTTAGAACACAGGCAGACATGATTTGTATCTTGGCCACCAAGGCTTCCCAAAAAGTGATTTTTAAAATTTGGAATGGCTGGTCTACAGGGCTCTCTGGGCTTTGGAAAAGGCCCCAGTAAGATTCAGGTTGTAAGCCATAACCATCTTACTTATGTAAACCACTTTGAGAACATTTTTTGCTGAAAAGTAGTATATAAATATTATATAAATATTATTAGTAATTAATTTATTGTTTATTATATTTATTTATGGCTGACTTACGAGCGATGCACCAGTGCAGGGAGAGAGCAGCCTAACAGAAGTTCCTAACTAACTGCATTGGTGCAGCAGGGAAATGGCAATATTTGCTGCTCTCCCCTTCCCCAAGAAGCCTCTTGTACCACTTGAAAATATGTCTCCAAGGGATGTGTAACCTTCAGGGACATATCTGGTGTTTTGCTCACCCAATTACTATAACGTCTTGCATTTGGATTGGGTTTTCTTGATAGGGTGGGTGAAAGGCATGCCTGTTCACCCTTTTATAAAGGGGAGCAACGCCAGAGGCAGCACAGAAGGTGACTGGAAGAGACGATGTGGGGTAGGAATTTGTTTCATCTGGCTTCTCCACCCCTTTCTGATTGGGAGAGGGACTCTTACTGTGGCTTTTGTGCATTCCTTTCTTTTGGCTGCTATCTGTTATCTGGTGAGAGCCATGCTTGTTGGGCTTTTAAGCTCTTGGCCCTTATAACGGAAAGCAATGCTGGTGGTGCAGCCTGCTGGTGGCTGGACTGCAAAAGCCGGCCCACAAAGGGGGCAGGCCTTCAGGGATGGGGCTGAGGGCTGGGGTCAAATGTATTGTTCTAGACTTCTAAAAGGAAGACTCCTGCTGACTACAATATTATTGTTGCCTAGTAATTGGTTAGTCACCTTAAGTGGCACAGCAGGGAAATGCTTGACTAACAAGCAGAAGGTTGCTGGTTTGAATCCCTGCTGGTACTATATTGGGCAGCAGCGATATAGGAAGATGCTGAAAGGCATCATCTCACACTGTGTGGGAGGAGGCAATGGTAAACCCCTCCTGTATTCTACTAAAGAAAACCACAGGGCTCTGTGGGTGCCAGGAGTCAAAATCGACTTGATGGCACACTTTACCTTACCTTAGTAATTGGTTGTAGTGATGGGTCCGGACCGGTCCAGAGGCCATTGTAAAGGCCTCCGGACTGGTTCGGACCGGTTCAGACCTGGCTGGTCCGGTCCGGGTGGAGGGGGTCCCTTTAAGGGCGGGGAGGGTTTACTTACCCCTCCCGCCTCTTTGCCCCCTCCAGCGCCCATTGTTACTGTAGAAATTGGGGCGGCAGGATACCTCCCCGCCGCCCCTTCTGCCTCCTCTTCATTGCAAAAGGCTGCGACAAGCCTTCTGTGCACGCGGCACACGAGCTTCACGTCTTCCCGACGCGACGGGTAGACCGGGCCTCCCATCGCCGGAGGCCCGGTCTACCAGCCTCGTCCCAGCGGGTAGACCGGGCCTCCGGCGATGGGAGGCCCGGTCTACCCGTCGCGTCGGGGAGACGTGAAGCTTGCGTGCGCGTGCGCAAAAGTCTTGTCGCAGCCTTTTGCAATGAGGAGGAGGCAGAAGGGACGGCGGGGAGGTATCCTGCCGCCCCAATTTCTACAGTAACTACGGGCTCTGGAGGGGGCAAAGCGGTGGGAGAGGTAAGTAAACCCTCCCCGCCCTTAAAGGAACCTCCTCCACAGTGCTGGACCGCAGCTGTGTGGTTCCGTGCACACCCCTAATTGGTTGGGCCTGGTACAGGTATGTGTCTTGGGTTGTCCCAAGATGGGAAGGCAGGGGACGAATCTGGGGCAGCTATTCCAGTGGTGGTGGGGTATTGATGAAGATATTTATTATTTGTTTAGCATATTTGTATACCACCCACTACCAAAGTCTCTAGGCAGTTTACAACATTAAAAAACAAAACAAAACAACAACAATTTAAAACTTATAAAAGTTCAAATTAAAATAGCTAAAAACCACTAAATAGCTAAATGGCGCTTGTAGGTCAGCAAGCCATTACAGAGGAATGGAATTCAGAAATTTAATTGCTGATTTACCTTCGAACAGGCCTACCACCTCTTTGACCTTGGAGAGTAGTGCCAAGTCGGTCCAAAATAAGTATGAGATCATCCATGACTTGATTTTGGATGGAGCCAACCTGGTGTGCATTACAGGGACCTGGGCAGGAGAGGCTGGTGGTCCGGTTTGGTCTCAACTTCTCCAAGTGGGTTACTCTGTGGTGGAGCAATTGAGAGGATGTGGGCGGGGAGGTGGGGTGGCTGTGGTCTATAAGAATACTATCTTTCTTATCAGGATCTCTGTCAGGGAATTGGCCTATATTGAAAGTCTAGGGACCAAAAATATACTGGGACTTCTGTTGGTGTACCAATCACCCTATTTGCCAACAGAGTCCCTAACTTTGCTGACAGACCTGGTTGTGGAGTTTGCATTGGAGTTGCCCAGGTTGATGGTAGTGGGGGATTTCAATGTTCATTTCGGGACCAGGTTGTCAGGGGTGGCTCAGGAGTTCATAGCGGCCAGGGGCCTATCCCTCTGGACTGACACATGATGCTGGTCACATGCTTGATTTGATCTTTTGCTCTGATCAGGGTGGTGTTCCATGCGTGGGGACTCCTGTCATATCCCCATTGTCATGGAGGGACCACCATCTGGTTAAGGTAGGACTTGCAATCATAACCCACCTCTGCAGGAGTGAAGGACCTATTAGGTTGGTCCGCCCAAGAAGGTTGTTGGAGCCAATAGGATTCCAAGAAGCCTTGGAAGGGTTTAGAGCTGGCTCTGCTAGTGTTTCTGTCATATCTCTGGTGCAAGCATGGAATAATGAACTCACTAGAGCAGTAGACACAATCTTTCCTAAGCATCTTCTCCAACTTGCTTCAAAATCAGCCCCGTAGATTTCGGAAGAACTACAGGAGCTGAAGCGGCAAGGCAGACAACTAGAGTGCAAGTGGAGGGAAATGCAGCAGATCAGACACATTTGAAGATCTATGCTCTGGCAGTGCGGGTGGCAAAGAAGCGGTTCTTTTCTGCCTGCATTGCTTCTGCAAATTCACATCCAGCTGAGTTGTCTAGGGTTGTGAGGGGGCTAGTATATGCTCCTCCCCCTTGAATTTGAACTTGAAACCTTCAGTCACTTACTGTGACCTGTTCAGTGATTTATTCGCAGATAAAATCTCTCATATTTGGGCCAAACTGGATTCCACAGTTACTGCAGATCTACTGTGGAGGTGTCCAGAAACTCCTCTTATAGGATTAGATTGGATCACTTTCAGTTTGTTATTCCTGAGGATGTGGACAAACTGGTTTGGACTGTACACCCTACAACCTGTTCTCTTGACCCTTGCCCTACTTGGCTTATTTCATCTGGTAATCATATTATCGGAGGTAAGGTAAAGTGTGCCATCGAGTCGGTGTCAAATCCTGGCGACCACAGAACCCTGTGGTTATCTTTG
Source organism: Hemicordylus capensis (assembly GCF_027244095.1). NCBI lineage: Eukaryota > Metazoa > Chordata > Lepidosauria > Squamata > Cordylidae > Hemicordylus > Hemicordylus capensis. The sequence goes on along the minus strand of NC_069660.1, from coordinate 36,385,355 downwards.
ATAGAATACAGGAGGGATTTACCATTGCCATCTCCCATGCAGTATGAGATTATGCCTTTCAGCATCTTCCTGTACTGCTGCTTCCTGATATAGGTACCAGCAGGGATTCGAACTGGCAACCTCATGCTTGCTAGGCAAGTCATTTGGGTCTGGTAAATATTATAAATGCTTCTTTGAGGGAGGGCAGGATGCCTCCTTGTCTTAAGGGGGCTATTATTAGACCTTATTTGAAGAAACCTGAATTTCATCCCTCAGAGCTAGCTAATTACATACTCATTTCCAATCTTCCATGGTTGGGCAGGTGGTGGCCTCTCAGCTCAAGGCAGTTTTGAATGATACAGATTAGCTAGACCCATTTCATACTGGTTTCCGAGCGGGCTATGGGGTTGAGACTGCCTTGGTCAGCCTGATGGAAAATCTCCAATTGGCTATCAACAGAGGGAGTGTGACTTTGCAGATCCTTTTGGATCTCTCAGCAGCTTTCGATACCATTGACCGTGGTATCCTCCTGGGTCGCCTGGAGACTACTGCTCTGCAAAGCAAGAATTAAAGTATGTAGTTCCACAAGTAACGGGCTGGATGAGGGATAACAAACTAAAATTGAATCCAAATAAGATGGAGGTACTGACTATGGGGGGGTCAGGACCCCAGAGATGGTTTAGATCGGTCTATTCTGAATGGGGCTTCCCCCCTCCCCGAAAGATCAAGTACGTCGCTTAGGAGTGCTCCTGGATCCAAAACTCACTCTGGTTTCTCAGACTGAGCCAGTGGCCAGGAGCACTTTTTATCAGCTTCAGCGCCTTAAAACAGTGGTGCATATGCTGGTAACCTCCAGGCTTGACTACTCTAATGCACTCTGTGTGGGGCTGCCTTTGTATGTAGTCTGGAAACTACAACTTGTACAGAATGTGGCAGCCAGACTGGTCTCCGCGACAACCCGAAGGGACCATATAACACCAATTTTAAAAGAACTATACTGGCTGCTGCTATGTTTCTGAGTGAAATACAAAGTGCTGGTTATTACCTATAAAGCCCTCAACAGCTTGGGTCCAAGGTGTTTGAGGTGCAAGTGAGCTAACTTGTGAACCGCCTAACCTGTTTGAACCAAATTTGCTACAAGTGTAGGGACACATAGGGATGGCTCAAGAGCATAATTTGTAATGATGCCATCCACTCCGATTCAAGATGGCGGACGCATAAATGTTTGAGGTGCAAGTGGGCTAACTTCTGGACCGTCTAATCAATTTGAACCAAATTTGGCACAGTTGTAGTGAGTGACACATAGGAACATCTCAACGGCTTGATTTGTGATGACGTCATCCACCTCAGTTCAAGATGGTGGACACATGAACATTTGAGGCACAACTGGGCTAACTTACGACCCACCTAACTGATTTGAACCAAATTTGCTAAAGGTGTAGGGACACATAAGGATGGCTCAGGTGCATAGTTTGTAATGATGTCATCCACCCTGATTCAAAATGGTGGACACGTGAATGTTTGAGGTGCGAGTGAGCCAACTTGTGAACTGTGTGTCTAATCTGTTTGGACCAAATTTAGTCCAGTTGTAGAGATAGTGGAAGGAAAGTAGGCAAACAAGTTCTTTCTAGAACTTGTTTAGATTCTTTTTTCAGCACTACACCAAGCACACTCAAAGCCTACCCACATAATACACCTTTAGGTTATCTGACCACAGGTGTGAGCCATGTGATGCTCTTGTGGGTCTACTAACTGCAGATTAGCATCATAGGAGCCCTATTCACGTGTTATGTTCAGTGCATGTACAACCTGTGTACAGTGTCTGCATATACAGAACTGTATGCACGAGCAAGTATTCACACATGTCCAATGCGCACATATGGTACACTTCTTGTCTGTACCCCACATCTGAGGGGACCTGTACTCAAGTTTACTTTACAGTGAACACATTCGTATAAAAGCGCATGTGCACAGACACCTATACACACATATAGCACGCGTCTCAATAAGGCTAAGTTGTTCAAACACACAAAGATGTGAGATGATGTGAAAGAATGCAAAGCTCTTTTGTTGTGTATACATTCTAAAATTGCACAGATTGTCACACTGGCAAATTTAGACTGAGAGCCCTTTTGGGACAGGAGCCATTATATTATTTCTTTTGCTGTATAAACCACTGTGAGGTTTTTTGTTGTTGAAAGGGGGTATATAAATGTTCTTTAATAGCAGTAATAGGGTTAGAGATGGACAACATTTTTGGTGCTGTGAACAACAGTGGAAAACCTTGCCATTACATACTCTAACTAATCTCTAAAACCATGAGGACTAGATTTTTTTAAACAAAAGCCAAAATCTAGGACTCTCAACAGGAGTAATGGACTACATAAAAATCCTCAAGAATGATATCCTTCATGGTTTGTACCTAGTTCATCTCATTAAGTATCCTCTACTTGATGTAACTGCATAACTCAATGAGTATGTGAATTGTTAGCTAAGAAAAGTGAACATTTCAGACCTTACACTAATGAGAATCCATGCTCCCAGTGGGAGGCCGAGCCACTGGAGACCCCCCCCCCCACACACACAGCTGCCACAGCACCCCTGCAAGGCCACCAAAGCCCTTAGTGGTGGTAAGCTGCCATTGTTAAAAAAAACAATTTTACTGCCCCTCGCTCCCCTTTAGCTGAGTCCGAACCAGTTTGAACTCAGACTGAATCAGACCTGGCTGCTGTGGCCACAAAACTGAACCAGGCCCAGTTCAACTGAGTTCAGTTGGATTCTAACTGAACTGGGTTTTCCGGTCTTGCATCAAAAACTGTGTCTATGTACTGGATAGTACTGGATGGCTCATGATGTGATTTTTCGCCAGTTTTCACAGATCCCCAAATCCTTGCAATAAGTACAATTTCTCCTTTTTATATCCTCTATAATAAAGACCCTGAGTGTGCGGCCGTGCTGCCCGTGTCTTTTTCGGCAGTTCTGAGCATGCGCGGAGCCGAAAAAGATACGGGTGGCCATGTTGGAGGAGGAGAAGCGGCGGCCCAGGAGAAGCGGCCGCCGCCAACGCCAGGAAGAGAGTGCGAGCGAGGCGGCGGCGGAGCCGCGGCCTCGGCCAGAAGTGGCGGTGGCCGCAGCGGGGCGACTGGCCCCGATGGCGGCCGCCGCCACGGCGGCGAGAGTGCGGGTGAGGCGGCGGCACCAGGAGGAGAGTGCGGGCGAGACGGTGGTGGCCGCGGCGGAGCGACTGGCCCCGATGGCGGCGGCCGCCACAGCGGCAAGAGTGCGGGTGAGGCGGCGGCCGTGGCAGGGCGGACTGGCCCCGATGGCGGCGGCCACGGCGGCAGTGAGAGTGAAGCATCGACAGCTGCAGTGGGGCGACTGGCCCCGATGGTGGCCGCGACCACAGCAAGAGGTGGCGGTAGCCGTGGGGCGGACAGGGAAGGACTGGGCCCGCTGGCGGCCGCACTTGGGGGGCGGGGGCGCACCCTCCCACATGATTACGGGCCAAATTGGCCCATGAAATTGCCGCCACCGACCGCCCTCCCTCCCAGATGCCCGAGTCCTCCTTACCCGGAAAAATGCATATTCAGAGAAGGAGAGAGGAGCTCGCAAACAGAGCTCCTCTCTATGCAAAGCCTCTGCCCATACTGCCGCTATGGATGCAAAGGACGCCATAGGACGCCTTTGCGCCCAAAGCGCCAGTTTGGGAAGAGGCTTTGCAGAGAGAGGAGCTCTGCTAGCGAGCTCCTCTCTCCTGCTCTGATTAAGTTTAAAGATCACCCGACTGACACAAGCCAGAGCAAAGGATGGCAGAAAACAAAAAAATTGAGAAAGAGACAGAGAGAGAGAGAGAGAGACAGTCAGGTGACAAAAAAAGAGAGAGAGAAAGAAAAGAGATGAAGAACTCATAAATTGGGGGGGGGGGAAGGCTAGCGCCCGTTATTATAACGGGCTTAAAATTACTAGTCATTTAATAATGAAGTTGAACTTTCCTAACGTCTATTGAGGGTGGATGTAGAATGGAACAAGCAAGCCATTTTACTGAGAGTTGTGTTACAGTGTACAATACATCCTGAGGGGAAAATAGTTGTATCACACTGCATGCATCTTTGGTTTTGATTTACAAGCCAATAAGCCTGCCTGAATTCTTTCTGACTGGGATATCAATCCCAGAGCCCTGAGCCAATTTTGGAAAGGCAGTATAAAAATTGAATGAATGAATGAAGGAAGGAAATATTTATTCATTCATTCAATCTGTTTCTTATTCCAAAAACCCTCCCTAATTGTGGAAGAATTAGCCTTTGGAGACTCACCTTGACTTGAGAACATTAGAAGGCAGCAGTGTTCCTCTTGCTGCAGCATCTATGATTTTTGAGTCCCTGAATAATAAAAAAAAGCCTATCACTCAATTTCTCTAGAAGATTGGAGCTTTTTTGGCCAGCTTCCTGTGGGTGAATCACATCCTTTAGGATGCAGGCCAAGTCTCCTTTCCTTTTTTGGAAGTTCACGAGTGTGAATTGCAGTCACCCTCTAACTTGAGAAAGATTTGAGCCAAGCTCATTAATGATAAAGATACTGTCAGCTGTTCTACCCCTGCGTTATCGGTGCTGCTTTCTTCTATGCTTGAAACTAGCACAAATCTGTGTCATTTTTCTATAGCCTTTTCCAGTTGGCACACATGGATTTTTAGAGTCCCCAGAAGCCTAACAATATTTATAACAAAGCTTGTTTAATGAGGGGAAGCAATCTGTGTGTGTGGTTCCTTCCAGAAGCCTGGCTCTACTCCCATGCATGTGTGGGATTTTTTCTTTCTTTCTTTAATACAAGATAGTGAGACTTATCTTTCCCATAGAATAAATGTTTCCTGCCATCACCTCTCTCAATGTCAAGATAATAAATTGGAAATTATTCTCCTGGGTTGCCCTTCCAAATTAAATGCCAGTTTCTCCCTGTCTTGCTCTGGCAGCCTAAACAAGCAGAGGGCGAGGGTGTGTGTGTGTGTGTGTGTGTGTGTGTGTGTGTGTGTGTGAGTGTTGGGGGGGCGGGCATTAAATTCCGCTTTCATGCATTGAAATATATATGGATCAACCAATCTAAAGAGTGGATATGTTTGTTCATTTACCCCCCTCCCGTGTGTGTGTAATAACTATCTATTTATTTATCTCCCCCTGCACCCAGTGCAGTATCTTCTACCATACGCTCAGGCGAGGAGGTCATTTCTAATAACACTTATAGAGATATCCTGCCTCTGAAAAGCACAGCTATTTTTGGGTAGCATAGGATTTCTATCTGTGTTGCTGTAAATTGTCCCTATCCCTAGAACAGTGTCCTGTCTTCAATAGGGATTGCTAGATACAAGTAGAGGTGCAGACAAAGGCAGCAGTCTGCAGTGCAGCCCAGGGGCCTGAAGACTGAATTAGAGCTGAAGGTTGTCTGGGTGCAAAGCTTGGCCTGGACTGAAGCTAGAGGAGGCCAGGCAGGGACAACAGACAGAGCTGGGATGAAGACAAGGCTAGGGTGAAGCACAGTCTCCTGGAGGGCTGAGACCAAGGCAGCAAGGTCTAGGGTGCTGGAAGACACAGCAATAGGAGCTGTAGTACCAGCAGTCAGTCTATGAAGCTTTGAGGCTTAAATAGATACCTGCAGGTCTAGCCTCTGCACCTGCTAGCTAGCTCCTCAGTCTCATCAGAAACACCTGTCCCTGGTGCTTTTTCTTCCTCTTGGGTAGCTCTTTCTAGGAGGAGGCGTCGAGCTGCCAGTTGTGCACTTCTGTGACATTGCCGTGTCTCAACTTGAGCCTAGCAACAGTGTCGCTCTCTTGGACTAGGTGATGATGATGGTGGAGATTCCCCAGCCAGGGTTGTTTCTGTAGTCTGCATATCCCCAGTTGCCCCAGGGACTGCGTCTTTGCGGGGTTCACAGAGTGGCTTGGAGAAGCCTCGGGTTCCAGGGAGGCTGATGGTCTGGGGTCATTGGCAGAATTGCCCAAGGCTGTCTCATTGGTAGTCTTGGAGTTCACATCAAGGGGTTCCTTGGAGGCATCTTCAGGGTGCACATCAGGGGGTTCCTCATCGGAGGCCCCTTTAGTGTCCTCATTGAGGCAAACCCTGACTAAAAGCTTCCATCTCTGTCCTTTGAGATATCTGCCTCTCCAGTTCCCTCTTCAAATAACATGACTCTAGCATAGCCTTCCTTTTTCTGCACCCTCTGCCTACTGCTGGCAGCCTTACCCAGATCCTCTTTGTCCTCATTGTTCTGTCTTTTGCCGCCATCTTTTTCCTGCCCTCCTGGTTTCTAGAGCTGCAAGCCTTCACGTTCTGAAAGTGTAGGCATTCTCATATACATGTCATGACTCCTACCAGAGCCAGAGGAGGGTGAGGGAGGAATTCACTGGGCTTGAATCCTTGTCTGTAAAGGATTCACAATAGGCTGCCACCATCCACTTCATTTTGATGAGGGGAAACCCACTCTCCATATAAGGTTCCTGGGGAGGCATGGGGGTAAGTGGGAAAACCCTCCCAAAAGGAGCTGAGCATCGCCCTTATAGCATCTCCAAGTTCACGTCCGGCGGAATTATTCAGGGTTATGAAGGGGCTAGTGTGTGCCCCTTCCCCCTTGAATCAGTACTTGGAACCAACTATTATTATTATTATTATTATTATTATTATTATTATTATTATTATTATTATTATTATTACATTTATATCCCGCTCTTCCTCCAAGGAGCCCAGAGCGGTGTACTAAATACTTGAGTTTCTCCTCACAACAACCCTGTGAAGTAGGTTAGGCTGAGAGAGAAGTGACTGGCCCAGAGTCACCCAGCAAGTCTCATGGCTGAATGGGGATTCGAACTTGGGTCTCCCCAGTCCTAGTCCAGCACTCTAGCCACTACACCACGCTGGCTCAATTACAACAATTACTCGCTGTGACGTTTTTAATGAGTTTTTGTGGACGAAATCACTTGTATCTAAGTTTGACTTAGATTCAAACTCTACAGTTGTTACAGTGTCTGATGCAGAGGTGTCCAGTAGCTCCTCTTATGAGATGACGCTGGATCAGTTGCAGTTCATGACTCCTGAGGATGTGGACAAGTTGTTTGGAATGGTGCGGCCTACCACCTGTCCTCTTGATCCTTGCCCAACATGGCTTATACTATCTAGCAGGGAGGCCGAGGTAGAGGGCCTGGTAGAAATTATAAATGCTTCTCTGAGAGAGGGCAGGATGCCTCCTTGTCTTAAGGAGGCAATCAGACCGCTTCTGAAGAAGCCTACCCTGGATCCCTCAGAGTTAAGTAACTACAGGCCTATCTCCAACCTTCCATGGCTGGGCAAGGTGATTGAGAAGGTGGTGGCCTCCCAGCTTCAGGCAGTCTTGGAGGAAACTGATCTAGATCATCTAGACCCATTTCAAACTGGCTTTCAGGTGGGCTGTGGGGTGGAGACTGCCTTGTTCGGCCTGATGGGTGACCTTCAGTTGGGAATCAACAGAGGGAGTGTGACTTTGTTGGTCATTTTGGATCTCTTGGTGACTTTCGGTACTATCAACCATAGTATTCTTCTGGAATGTCTGAGGGGATTAGGGGTAGGAGGCACTGTTTTGCACTGGTTCCACTCCCACCTCATGGGCAGATTCCAAATGGTGTCTCTTGGAGACTGTTGTTCTTCAAAATCTGAACTTTCGTATGGTGTCCCTCATGGTTCCATATTGTTTCTGATGTTGTTTAACATCTACATGAAATCACTGGGAGAGATCATCGGGAGACTTGGTGCAGGATGTTATCAGTATGTTGATAACACCCAAATCTATTTCTCCATGTCAACTTCATCGGGAGAAGGCATAACCTCCCTAAGTGCCTGCCTGGAGGTGGTGATGGGCTGGATGAGGGCTAACAAACTGAGGCTGAATCCAGATAAAACGGAGGTACTTATTGTGTGGGGTCGGAACTCGGGAGATGATTTTGATCTGCCGGTTCTGGATGAGGTCACGCTCCCCTGGAAGGAACAGGTACGGAGTCTGGGGGTGCTTCTGGATCCAAACCTCTCCCTGGTATCCCAGGTTGAGGCAGTGGCCAGAGGTGCGTTCAGCTGATAAACCAGCTGCGTCCGTTTCTTGAGATGAACGACCTCAGAACAGTGGTACATATGCTGGTAACCTCCAGGCTGGACTACTGCGATGCGCTCTATGTGGGGCTGCCTTTGTACGTAGTCCGGAAACTGCAGTTGGCCCAGAATGTGGTGGCCAGGTTGGTCTCTGGGTCATCTAGGATAGACCATTACTCCTGTGCTGAAAGAACTACACTGGCTACCAATAAGTTTCTGGCCAAAATACAAGGTGCTGGTTATTACCTATACAGCCCTAAACAGCTTAGGCCCTGGGTATTTAAGAGAACATCTTCTTCACCATGAGCCCCACCACCCACTGAGATCATCAGGAGAGGTTCGTCTGCGGTTGCCACCAGCTCATCTGGCGGCTACTCGGGGATGGGCCTTCTCCGTTACTGCCCCTGGGCTTTGGAATGTGCTCCCTGTGGAAATAAGAGCCTCCCCATCTCTGGCAACTTTCTAAAAGGTGCTGAAAACATATTTATTCACCCAGGCTTTTAATTAAATTAATAGTTTTAATACTTTTAATGCTGGGTTTTAATTGATTTTAATGTTTAAATGATTTTAATTGTAAACCGCCCAGAGACGCAAGTTTTGGGCAGTATAGAAATAAGTTCAATGAATAAATAAATAAATATAAATTCTTAGGCCTCCAGAGGCGTGTGACTAAGTCATACCCAAAATGAAGAATAGCACACTTCAGCAACAAGTATTTATTATTAGATTAAAAGAAAAAGGTATGCAATAAGAACAATTGTCTTTTCATGAAACATATTGTAAGAGAGAGTTTTCATTAACCTGGCAATGCAGATTCCAAGCAATCAGTAAAGAAAAATAACTTCCCTGATGCGTTTAACTGATTTGGTCCTAACCTATTACTTACAGCCTGCAGCCTTCCCATTTCCCCAGCAGCTCTTAGCCTACTGCTTCCTCAGAGCCCTCCTGGGACAGACTAACAGACAAACCAAAGCTTCTGCTGGTGGCTGAGCCAGAAATCCCCACCTAGTCCTCTGGATTGGTCCTTTTGATTTGAACTTCCCAGGCTCCCCCCCCCCCCCTTTTTAGGAAAGGCCCACCCTCCCAGCCATTGCTCCAAGTGAGGCCTTGTCCTCCCTCCAATCTTTACTATCACTACACTTTCTTTGAAATTGATCTTAAATGGACTTGGTTCCAAGTAAAAAACAACATACAGTGGCTAGAATCAGCATTTGATTTGGACAGCCATTTGTCAAGAATGCTATTGTAGTTTCTTGTGCTGAGCAGTGTGCTGGTCTGGAAGACCTCCAAGGTCCCTTCCAGCTCTAAAATTCTATGATTTTCAAAATGACACTTTCCCACTTTCTGTCCCACACTAACATGCACCAATGAATAGCACAGGAGAGGCTCAAAGGTACCTTTAGGGTTCCATGTGGTTTGAGAAGCGTATGTACAAACACCATTGTCCTTGGTTTTTCTTGATACAGGATACTGAAAGCTCTGAGATGAAAAGCTCAGAAATGATGAAGAAACCCAGGAATGTGGCTACATCAGTGAGCAAGAAGCCCAAGAAAGAAACCAAAAAGAAGCGATAAAGCAGCATCATGATGAACCTTTAAAGGCGATGTGTTGGCAACCATCAATCTTTCTTGAAGATGACATCTGTGAACAGCAATGTACAAAGCATCCAGTGCAGCTGTGCTTATTCTTATGTCTGGTCAAGAGGAACCACATGAGGATTATTGTTTCATCTGATCTGTTGTAAATACCTGTATGGGTTACTGAACTTCCCTCCTTGGGATGAAATATAGGGGCAGAAGAGAGTTGTCTATCTCCTTTGGGGATGTCTGAGATATAAAGTGCAGGTTCCCTGAAAGGAAATTGGACCATAGGCTTTGCCTCCTCCAAATGCCTTTTACCATATAGATATATTGTAAAGACGAGGGATCAAGCACAACAGCTTCTTTTTTTGTATGTTCTCAATGAGCTTAAAATAACTGATTTTATAACCTCGTGATGTTTTCACCTTGTTAAAAAGAATCTCGTAATTCTTATAATTACCTCCCTGATTTTAGCTTTCCTTGGGTAAGAGCATTCTCTGCTATTCTGACTACTCTTTCCCTTGCACCTATTATATAAGTAAGTCATCTCTCTCCTTTCTACTTTGAAATGCATTTGTGACTCTCTTTTTTTTAAGGTTTAGGTGGGCTGAATGAATGAGAACCATGACTCACATAAAGTGATAGGGTAAGCTTGCTTGGTAGTGGAGGTGTTGGTTCCTGCGGAACTTGGGAGGGGGAAAAGAACTATCTGCATACAGATGAAAACTTCACAGTAGGAACAAAAGTAGAACAGTTCAAGTTAGGGATGTGCACAAAGCATTTCATGCAGCCGCGTGGGGACAGAAAGCGGTAGCTTTAAAAGGAGGCATGCAGATCTTACCTGCTTCTCTTCTGCCCCCTGTGGCGCTGTTGGCCCTAAAAAGCCATGTGGCTGTGGTGCTGCTCTGAGCAGCCCATGTGTGGCATCAGCACACACATGGCTGCCGCACATGCATGGTGGCCATGCGCATGCCTACCCCTCACACGGGCTGCTCATAGCAGCACCACAGCCACGTGGCTTTTTAGGACCAACAGCGCCACGGGGGGATGGGTGGCGGGCGGAGAAACAGGTAAGACCTGCATGCCTCCTTTTTAAAACTTACTCATCCCCCGCTGAAACTATTTGGCTGCAGCAACTTGGATTGTTTCAGTGTCTCTCTAATTAGGCACTGAAATGATTCGGGCACATCCCTAGTTCTTTCAGAGATACACAGAATCCAGTGCTGTTCAATGGCCAGAGGCGTATCTAGGGAAGATAGCGCCTAGGGCAAGCGCTGAAATTGCGCCCCCTGTCCAAACATCTGACACTCATCTTTCAGATAACTTTACCATAATATCAGCTGAAAAATACAAGTCTGAAGGTCACATACAAGTCACATATATGAATATGTGTACAGTGTCATATTATAGTAATTTTTTTATTAAAAAAATTACCTGTAGCCCCTTTGGGGGGCTTCCTAAAGGCCATGGGGGGTCTACAAAGGTTACCCCTCCCCCCCACTGGCCTCTAGGGCCTCACAGGGACCATTTGAGCATGTGCGGTGGCCATTTTTTAAAATATATATTTTTTAAAAAAAAATGGCCATTGAAAACAAAATGGCCACTGCGCATGCTCAAATGGCCTCTGCGAGGCCTGGCATGGCCTAGGGCCTCACAGAGGCCATTTGAGCATGCGCTGTGGCCATTTTGTTTTTGGCAGCCATTTTTTAAAAAAAATTAATGTTAAAAAATGGCACCCCCTTTCAAGTGGCGCCCAGGGCACGTGCCCTGCATGCCCCATGCTAGATACGCCCCTGTCAATGGCCTTTATTTATATTACTAGCAAAGCACTCTGCTTGACATCCAGAGCAATGTACTGCTTGTGGAAGGATTTTACACTAGCCCAGCTTTTGCTCTATCTAATAGCACTAAGTCTGGAGGCTGCATTCCAAACTAGTGTTGTGCTCCCATAAATATTATTCTGGTTGTGCAACAGCAACACAGCTTATTTCAATGGGAACTTTTCTATAGTGTTCTTGTGCCATCACATTTTTAGCACAACTAAGCTAACTTCTTGCATGATCACAAATTTGCTCATTCTGTAAGCAGTTTGTTGCTCTGGATGTCGCAGCCATTGTTAGCCTCCCTTGTCTATGAGTGTCTGCATAGCAGGCTGCTTCTCACATTTTTTTTTGGTCATAGATCTCAAGAAATCATTTTGTTTTACGTATTTGGTATGTATTCTATCTATATCCCACCTCATTAACCAAAGTTCTCAAAGATCCACATGAGTGTAATTTTAGAACATGTAGATGCCTGTCAATTTCACTCTCTACAGTATTCAGGGAAGCCAGGAAGGACAGGTCTAGAGTTAAATTGTCAGCCATGTGATCGTTCAAAGGTATGGTTAATAGGGGTTGAGAAACACAGCTGAATTCCACTGTCACGTTTTTGACATGTTGATTCTCTCGCCAATAATGTACCCTGTCCCTTTTCATATAAAGAACTGTTATGAACCTTTTGTGTTTTATTGACCCTTTGCGAAGAGGTGACCATTTTGTCCTTGTGCTATTCTAGGAAGAAACTGGGGATCGTTTGTATTATGGCTGCCATCAGCTACCTGTTTTCTTTGTACTGGCCCTTCTAAATTCAGTGAGAACCTGTGTGACTTTCTCTAGATTAGAGCTGGTTATTGTGCCTTTAGGAGAGGAGAGCTGGTCTTTTGGTAGCAAGCATGACTTGTCCCCTTAGCTAAGCAGGGTCCACTCTGGTTCCATATGAATGGGAGACTACACATGTGAACACTTTAAGATATTCCCGTTAAGGGATGGAGCTGCTCCGGGAAGAGCAGAAGGTTTCGAGTTCCCTCCCCAGCAGCATCTCCAAGATAGGGCTGAGAGAGGTTCCCAACTTCAACCTCGGAGAAGCCGCTGCCAGTCTGTGTAGACAATTCTGAGTGAGATGGACCTATGGTCTAACTCAGTATATGGAAGCTTCCTATGTTCCTATGACCTTCCTGTGTTGTTTACCCTCTTATGTAATGACCATCTATAATAAAAGAAGACCTGAAATTTAGCCCAGCTAGAATGAATCATCCAGTAGAGTGATAAAGATAAGTTGCCAAAGCTTCCTTACTGCACATTATAGAAGACAGTCATCTGTAATGGCTGTAATCTGTAATACCAGTAGTCTTCTGGCCTGCTTAGTATTTCCATCCAGAGTCTTCAGATGAGAGCTGGTCTTGTGGTAGCAAGCATGACTTGTCCCCATAGCTAAGCAGGATCTGCCCTAGTTGCATCTGAATGGGAGACTTGATGTGTGAGCACTACAAGATATTCCCCTCAGGGGATGAAGCCGTTCTGGGAAGAGCAGAAGGTTTCAAGTTCCCTCCCTGGCTTCTCCAAGATAGGGCTGAGAGAGATTCCTGCCTGCAACCTTGGAGAAGCCGCTGCCAGTCTGTGAAGACAATACTGAGCTAGATAGACCAATGGTCTGACTCAATATATGGCAGTTTCCTATGTTCCTATGAATAATAATAATTGCTACTGTCCCTGGGAAGGGAACCTCATTTAATAATATAGAATGGCAAAGCCAGCCTCTAGGACTTGCATAAGTTCTAGAGGCAGCCATTCTTCATTAATTAATGAAGTTGTAGTGCACATTACATACCTAGAGTAATCTTTCTTCATATGACTTGGGAAACACTGTACCACATTTGGGGGTATTCTACCTTTCTGGTAATATGGAGCCATCTTACAGCCTAAATCCTGTAAAACTGGTGGACAGGGCCTCTGTCTATTTGAAATGATGGCTATTCCCATTGACTTCTCTCACTACCTTTCAAATATTTCATGATTCTTTAGAAAATTAGCATAACTTATATTTAGGAATTTGAATGGGCTTTTCTTTAAGTGGCAGGAAGTTCTTCCCTCTCCCTACCGCTTAACAATGAACATTCTCCAATTAGCCACAGGCACAGTGCCTGCTCTTGGAAGATTCCCATGTGTTTAATAGAGCTCTGTTTTTCCTCATCATCACCAGCACCACCACTTCCTAGGCACATGCAGGCAGACAACAGACTGTTGTGAGTAATTGGAGGTCTGTGTATGCCAAGTTCCAGAGCATAAGTAACCATGTAAGAGGGAGGGCTGCATATGTCCCATATGCCTCTAGCTTGTGCCCCCCCCCCAGTGAATCAATATTGTTTTGGCCCTGCCAGCATTGGAAGAGTCTCTGTTGCTGCGTTACAGCATTTGGGGAGGTGGAGGCTGTAAGTGTGGACCTTGGGCAGCTCCCCCCCCGCCCCACCGTTCCTCTCTTCGCTTTCAGACTGCCCCGTACAAACCTCCTCATTCCCCTTAACAGTGGTGTATTGCTTTCTGCCAGTGGGGAGAAGAGAACAAACCAGGCTCTCTTTAGCCTATGCATAGGATACTATGCAGTATCCTGTGCATATGGATACCGCACCCATCACAAACGATTGTGCCCTGAGTCTTGTGTTCTGAAATTCATGGTCTGTGTTTCGTTTAGGTTGATATTATAAACACAAGAAGCAGGAGAAATGGGGTTGAGCTGACAAGCTCTTTGGTTTTGCCCCTCTCTCAAAAGAGGGGCTCCACAGCTTAAATCTGCTTTAGGAGTCATGCGTTCTGACCCGCAGTCCCTCCTAAGAGCTGTAGGGCTGGCACTCTGCACGTCTTTAGAGGCACTGGCTGACATCCTGACTAAATTACTCAAGAAAAGTCCTAGTGAAATGAAGTTATTCCTTAGAGTAGCACCAGAGTAGTATTATTGAGTAACTCAGTGTGGTTGTCAGCCATTGTCCTTCAGCAAGGTGTCGTGGTTAGAGTGCTGGACTAGGACCAGGGAGACCCAAGTTCAAAACCCCATTCAGCCATGATACTTGCTGGGTGACTCTGGGCCAGTCACTTCTCTCTCAGCCTAACCTACTTCACAGGGTTGTTGTGAGGATAAACTTAAGTATGTAGTACACCGCTCTGGGCTCCTTTGAGGGAGAGCGGGATATAAAATGTGAAATTTAAAAAATAAATAAATCCGGGGCTCTGGTTTTGAAAGTAGATTCCCTGGCAAAGCCCTGGTTCAGAAAAGCCCTTCCTACCCCTCTTTTGGGCTGTATGCCAAGGCATTCATCTGATCCTCTTTGAAGTGAGAGGAGTAGAGGAGAGCTGGTCTTGTCGTAGCAAGCATGACTTGTCCCCATAGCTAAGCAGGGTCTGCCCTGGTTGCATTTGAATGGGAGACTTGATGTGTGAGCACTGCAAGATATTCCCCTCAGGGGATGGAGCCGCTCTGAGAAGAGCAGAAGGTTTCAAGTTCCCTCCCTGGCTTCTTCAAGATAGGACAAGATTTTTTTTTTTAATAGGACAAGATTTTTTATTGAACTAACAAACTACCAAAGCATACAGTACGTTGCCTGAGAGAGATTCCTGCCTGCAACCTTGGAGAAGCCGCTGCCTGTCTGTGAAGACAATACTGAGCTAAATAGACCAATGGTCTGACTCAGTACATCGCAGCTTCCTATGTTTCCTATGAAGTGCATTTGTTGTAACCCAGTTTGCCTATCCACATGGTGCCCCTTAATCCATGCGCTCTACCACACCTTTGCCAAGGAGGGCAATAAGTAGTAGCAGGCCTAAACTGATAGATTTCTCACGGGACAATTCTAGCCTAAGAGGAGAGAGCAAAAATTAAAATGCTTCTGGAGCATAGTTGTGTTCTTGTATATTTCCCTTTCATTTTCAGCAGGCCTGCTGCAGCAACTCCCAATGGATGATGCCCCAGATTTCTGCAGCAAATTCGTTTCTGAACTCAATTTTCTCCTCAGCAATAAGCTGGTGTTTCGTATTGACAGAAAACTACGTTTGTGTGTTGGGTTTGGGGAGTTGTTTTTTTACCCTTCCTTCAAAAATGTTCCCTTCATTATGGACTTGCTGCATTTGTTGCCCCTTCAAGTGAAAGTGATTATGTTAACAATGTGTCTTTGTGCTGCTCCTATACTGGTGGCACAGTCCCCCTAAGGCCCAGCAATAAGTAGCTCATGACCAAAATCCTGGTGGGCACAGTTCATTGAAATCCCTGTTAATCTTATTTGGGCCTCATTTACTTTTGTTCCAGTGCGCTCAGTTTTTATCAGCCTCAGATGCACCCAGGCAGCAAAGTTGTGCATGAAAGACGTGAGAAGCCCTTGAGCTGGTTTGGGGAAGACAAGTAACTATCTCTGTCTCTTCTCCCAGTATCAGAAACGGACGGCTTAGGACTGCTTCTCAGACTGTTATTTTCCTCTGTTTATGCCAGTAAGTTTAGGTTAGGTTAGGTTAAGTTGTGCCGTTGTGTCGGTGTCGACTCCAGGTGCCCACAGAGCCCTGTGGTTGTCTTTGGTAGAATACAGGAGGGGTTTATCATTGCCATCTCCCATGCAGTGTGAGATGATGCCTTTCAGCTCCTTCCTATATTGCTGCTGCCCAATATAGGAGTTTCCCATATTCTGGGAAACACACCAGCGGGGATTCGAACTAACAGCCTCCTGCTCTCTAGGCAGGTTATTTCCCTGCTGCACCATTAGGTAGCTGCCAGTAAGGTATCTTTCCTTTATTTTCATTTTCACCTCTAGCATCTTACCCCTTAAGAAAGGGGCAAGAAAGGAAGGAAACCATACTGGCATAAACAGATTATTCCAGTTTAGGGGACTGGGAGTACTCTTTCTTTATTTTCTTTTTCCTTTTCCTTTCCTTTCCTTTTGATTTATAAGCCTGCTCTGTCCTAAAGGCTCTGAGCAGATTACACATGTATTTAAAATTTTACATTGCTAACAAAACCCAGCTCCCTTTAGAAGTCCATAATGCTGGGAAAAGTTGAGGGAAGAGAAGAAGAGGACGACCAGCAGCAAGATGGATGGACTCAATTATGACAGCAATGAATGCACCACTGAGAGACCTTAAAGGCCAAGTTGAAGACAGCTCATCCTGGAGAGAATCTATCTATGTGGTTGCTAACAGTCAACACCAACTTGACGGCACTTAATCGATCAATCAATCAATCAAGTGAGAGTTCCCTTGTAAAGTTGTTGACTGGATGTGCTCTAAAAGTAAGAAAAGAAAGAACAGTGGGTCTTGTCTCCAAGGATACCATTTTATGATTCAGTGGGTCTGGAAAGGAAGATTCACAGGCCTTCCTTTGGATGCACTCTTGGTTAAATTGCAAAAAAAAACCACAACCCCACAAAAAAAGGCTGACATCTGGACTAAATTAATCAATAGTGCTACTCAGGAATTACTTTAAAGGACTACTTAATTTCAATGAACTCTCATCAAGTAATTTAGACAGGATGTCAGCCAGTGCAATAGAGCTGCCCAAAATGGCTAATGTTACATGTAGCAGGACGCCAATGTTAGGGACCCACCAGGGCTGCTGTGCATGTTGCAGGCAGCTCCGATGGTGCTGCACAACAGGGCAGCTGCGCAACAAAATTGCATTTGCACGATTGTGCACAATGCTACTTTGATTGTTTCCAATGGAAATAATGCTGCACAATTGTGCTGATGCTGTGTTAAGTCATTGCACAACTGCCATGTTCTGCAACACTGTCAGAGCCATCTGCCACATATACAGTGGCCCCAGGAGGATCCTAATGCCAGTGTTCCATTGTTCAGAATGTTGGCCTATACAGGTGGCCCTCATTAGAAGCAGACTCTATATCCGCAGTTTCGCGTATCTGTGATTAGGTCTTGGAGACCCAGTGTCATCCACGGGTAGAAAAATAGGTGAAATTTGCATATCCACAGCTTTGAGTGGCTGGAAATTACTTTCCAATGTCATTTCTGCCCCCCATTTTCCAGCAGAGAGCCATTTTGTGGCTCTTTATATATAGGGGTTTTATGGGGGGGCAAATATTCAACTGTTTTCGGGGTTTGTAGGGGACATTGCTGGAGAGCTGTAGACCTGGAGAATAAGGTACTGTACTTTACTACTCTTATTTCTGCCCCCCTTGCTTTTCTGGCCCTTTTGAGGGGTTAGGAACAGAACCCCCCAATTCTCATTGACTCAAGGTTTCTTTATTCATGGTTTCCATATTTGCACCTATAGGTGAGAACAGAACCCCCACAAATAATGAGGGCCAGCTGTATGTATGTATGTATGTATTTATTTATTTAATATACCACCTAGTATAAAAATCTCTAGGCTGTGTACAGAATTAAAACATAAAATATAACACTTCTAAAATTCATAAAAAGATAAAAATCATAGATAAAAACACATTAAAATTTAAAGATCGAATCTCAGTTGAAGGCTTGGGGAAACAGGAACATCTTCAGGGTTCTCCTAAAAGCAAACAGAGAAGGAGGTACACTTATTTCAGCAGGGAGTGCGTTCCACAGAAAAGGCCCAGTCCCATATTGCCACCAAACGTGTTTACGGCACCCGTAATCGGACTTCTCGAGAGATCTTAATAGGTGACAGGGTTCACGACAGAAAAGGCAATCTCTTATATGCCCTGGACCTAAGCCGTTAAGGTCCTTATAGGTAATAACTAGCACTTTGTATTTTGTTTGGAAACCTATCGGCAGCCGGTGCAGTTCTTTTAAAATCGGTGTTATATGGTTCCTTTGGGTAAACGGGGCTGCACACTCAGTTTCAAAGCAAATACCTACAGCACTGCACTCACAGTGTGGCTGGGAACTGCTCTTCTGGGAGGGAGAGCAGCTCCCGGCCATGCTGCATACGCAGCACTGGCCAGCATTTGCTCCAAAACAGGGCATGTGGCCCCGTTTCAGAGTGAGGCCACGCCCCCTGCTGTGTCTGATGTTAAAAGCTGCTGATGTCAGACGCAGGGGTGGGCCCCTTCGCCCCAGGCCCTTCACCCCCCCCAAGGGATGGCACTGCTCCCCACCCACATCCTCTCACCTGCTCCACCACGAAGTAACCCAATGGGAGGAGCTGGGCCCAAACCGGGCCACTAGCCTCTCCCAACCAGGTCTCCGTAATGCACACCAGATCGGCACCTTCATCCAAGATCAAATCATGGATGATCACAGGTTTATTTTGGACCGACCTGGCATTACAAAGCAATAAGGCGAGGTCCTGTGTATTTGCAAGCGGACGTTTCTGAGGTGAGCATTATGCTTTCAAAGAGGCCAAAATGGTCTCTGAAAAACAGTGGCACTCTTTTTCTGAGCTGCTGATGACCCTGCCCATGCCATTTTGTCCTGTAGCCTTCCTTCCTTCCAGCATTCCCAGCCAATCGGGGATCATGGCTTAAAGTGATCATTATGCTTCCTGGACTGGTCACATGAGTGATCTTAATTGGTCTGGGGAGTGTTGCCTTTTTTCTAAAGCAACAAGGAAGACATTTTTGCTGTTGATGAGAGAGGTGAGGGAGCAGCTGGTGCTCTCTGCCTCTGCTATTTCAGAGGGGTGGAGATGAAATTGTGTTGTAGAAGCAGAATCCTCTCGGCTTTCTGGCTCTCTGGGCCTCAAGGCAAATGCTTTCGCCTTGCATTCACAGGGGGCCCCCTAAAAGGGGGGCGGGCACTGGTGAAAATGTCTGAAAATGTCACCATGTCTCAGCTCTATTTCTACAAGCATTTGTTGCAGTTATTTCATTATAGTCAGATGCATATGTCTTCCTTCCTGAAGAATAACCATATGTGGGCTGAAGGAGGGGAAGCATGCCCATCTCTAAATAGTAGGCTTGTGCATCGAATCGGAACAATACGTTTATCCCTTTCAATACAGCCCCTATTGGCAGTATTTTGCATCATTTCGTATTTGATGCAAAATTGCTAATATTGGTACTTCAGCTTCCCAATACAATCTTTTCCATATCATATTGAATTGCATCAGAGGATTGGATAGCTATTTTCATGCTTTTCTCTATCACTTATGTCCCATCCAAAACTTATTTCTTTTTCAGTCTGGTGAGATGTCATATGTATAAAACACTGATGGGGGGCGTTGAGATCTCTAGCTGCACATTGCTTCAATATGTCCTCAGGCTTGCAACTGCTCCAAGCATGCTGCAATTGGTTTATCTGTGTCTTGGTTTATCTGTGTCTTGGTTTATCTGTGTCTTTCAATCACAGTACTTGGGGTGGGGATGTAGAAATAATGTATGACTGCCTAGCTGGCTCTTCCACTCCACTACACAAAGTACCAGCAATGCACACCCTCTTCTATGTTCTTACTTTAGCACATTCAGCCGTTATAAGGAACTTTGCTGCTACTACCAGGAGCTTGATGCATCTCTCCTTGGCTAAACAAAATATCCAGACCCCTATCTGCCTATAATGTGGGGAGCAAAGTCCTCACAAAGCAAATCATGCAAGCAAAGCAGAAATTGGGCCAGTGGCGGGGGGCTCTTTCTTGGAAACTCTGTGCTTTAAGGGAACAAAGTCCTCTCAGAAGGGACTACCAATGCCTCCAAGCATCCAAGTAAATGAAGGATGTAATCAAAGCAGAAATGTGAAATGGGTAAGACTGCTTCTCAGAAACCCTGGCACTGGCCCTTATGCATGAAATGGGGACGGTATCAAGCCCTAACAAGGGTCCACCATCAACCTTAAGGAAGGTCTACCATGATGGAAAGTTTCATCCCATTCTAATGTTCAAGCACATTTTTATAGACATTTCAGTCCTTTGCCATTATTTCCTGTGGGTCATTATATCCTATGAGGCGATGCATTGACTCGATAACAATGCATCAATTGATTCAATCTGGGCGGGTATTAATATCAGATGAAGAATATAATCATTGCTTGCATTTGATCAGAACTGGATTGAATCCAATAATTTGATCTGTGCACAGCCCTGCTAAATAGCACCCCTGCTTATTTGTCTCTCTGGATGTGTCCAGATGAGTGGACTTTGTTTCTGTGGTTGCATGTTTTGTTTCTCCTGCTCTGTTATTCCTAGTCATGCAAGGAGGAGGCAGAGCCCGCACCACATGTTGTGACACTTGGTCCCTGACAAGCATTCAATTTCCCGGTTCTCCTTATTTAGACCTGTTGTATGTGTATACATAGTGGTACATGTGTGCATGTTCTGTGTGAATGATCGTACATGTGCCTTATATTTAGCAGGGGGAAAGCAACTATCCTTATTCAGCCCTAGCGCCACATTCCTCCAGTCACTGTTGTAGTGCCTACCTTGTGTCTCCTTTTCAGAATGTGAGCCCTTTGGGGACAGGGAACCCTCCTCTTCCTATTACTATCACTCTGGGAACTATTCATTCATTCATTCATTCATTCATTCATTCCTTTATTTATTCCTTCGATTTTTATACTGTTGAAAAACAGTCTAGAAGGCTGTTCACACGAGCAGCCCTACCTGGGTAGGGCTGCTTGTGTGAAGCACCAGGATTAAGGCTGGCACTCAGGAGCGGAGCCAGGCTGGCGGTGGCCCATGTGCGGTTGTGGCGGCGGCCTCCTAGCCTCGCCCCCTGTGTCTGACATCAGACGCGCCCGGCTAGCCATGCCCCTGTGCCTGACGTCCAACACGGGAGCGTGGTGTCCCTTCCAAATGAGGCCACACGGCCCCATTTGTAAAATAGATCGGCCCGTGCCGCTTTGAGCACACAGGCCGATCTCTCTCCTCAACGGGGCCGTGCGGCCCTGTTTGGAAGGGAGATCGATCGGCCTCGCTGCGTTGGCAGTGGGAACAGGAGCAGTTCTCCCTGCCTTTAAGGCAGGGAGAGTCACTCTGGCCACGCTGCCAACACAGCGCGAGCCGATTTCAGCTCCAAACAGGGCTGCGCAGCCCCGTTTGGGACCGAAATAACACCCGCGCGTCTGATGTCACACGCAGGCGGCATGTCTGGGGCCGCACTCGTGGCCCCTGATTGGGCGCAGCCCAGGTTCTTTGAACTTGTTTGCCCAATGGTGGCGCCGCTCCTGCTGGCACTGCCCATCTGGGTAGCCTGGGGGTTTCCCCCAAGTAATAGGGCATAAGTGCACCCTTCTCCCTAGGTTGCTGATTGTGTGTGATCGTGGGCTGCAAGCAGCCCGAGCACACACTCAGCTGGGCAGCAAGAAACCCCCCCTTGCAAGAGCCCCCCTCTTACCTGAGGGGGATTCCCTCAATGCACCGCTCTCCTGGTGCTGTGCACTGAGGGATGCCAGAGGACTTCCACCTCCTGCTCCCTGCTCCGCTGCTCTCGCTGCAGTGCAGCTGGTGTGCCGCACAACTGGCAGAGCCTTCAGACTTCATTTGATTGTGTGCAGAGAGGAGCCTGCCTCCCCACCAGCATTTCTCCCCCCCCTGCCCCCCCCTCCACTAGTGTTTTTGGCCATGTGAATGACCTTCATAAATAATAATGAAACATTCAAAAGTGAACCCGGATACAGGCCTCTCAAATACAGGGTACAGATAGAAAATATACCACTTTGCATAATTGAACATGTACGTACTGTTTTGCAGTACATACATAACAGGGCTCTTGATCATTAAAGCGGTATAAGCCTTTCCACAACTGGTTTAGACTGAGCTCTCAGCCCATCCCTCTTCTCAGCCACTGTTTCTCTTTTGGTGGATGTGAACAATTGTATCCGTGCCTCTAAATATGATGGGTGCATCTACACTGCAACCTTATACAGGTTTCTAGTACAGCTTCCCCCCAAAGAATCTGGTGAATTGTAATTTGGAGATGATGTTGTGAATTCTCAGGTAGAGATCCCCCTATGCCAACTTCACAGAAGTGCCATTCCCAGAGTTTTAGGCAGAGTGACTATAATGACTATAAAACTGGTTTAAGTCTGTGGTACAGACTTACTATGTTAATTTCATCCATATAGAGTATACATGGATCAAAGCTGAAATCTACATCTCCTAAATTCACATTGAACATCTTATCCACTGATTTACATTAGTTTTATAGGAGTTTTCAGATGTTAATTAATCTTGGATCACAATGCACCATACAGCCTGGAGACAGGGGAGGATACACATACAAAGCTCTTTCAGCAAGTCACCACCCAATCCCAGTAATTATGTTGGTGTTCCCTCCAGTTATCCTAGAGCTTGTTCATTCATCTGAGAATGATGTACTGGGTGTTCCACACATATGCACCTACACCCATGCAGTACTCTGTATCAAGTTACACTGTGAGCTTGCTATACCTGGGTCAGGGAAGGTGAGTATGAATGCCCCCTTTGGCTTGATCTGGAGGTGGTTCTCTGCTATGTTCTCCTGTAACCTAAATGAAAATTAACTCTTTCCTTCTTTGCAACTGCTATACCACTTGGTAGAAACATGCCCAAAGAGTAACTTTTAACATCCATAGTCTGGCCTTTGGCCAGCTTGAACAGCCTGCCTTTCTTGCTCCTCCCCTTGCCATTCTTGCCTGTCTGGGAGAGCAGGGACAGGAGAGAGACCGGCATACCCAACATGCTCCTCCCTGGGTGAATAATTCCACTCATAAAATGAGCTGGGGACATAATGAGTTGAGTTAGCAGAGACATCGAGGTAGGTGAGACAAGGACACAGCAAGAAAAGGATGGGGAAAATCACTGTGAACGATAAAGTATATCTGTCATACAGCTGCAAAGTGGAGTTGATTAATCAATTAGATTGATTGAAAACCTTTTAATTGATTTTAAAATGTGTTCCTGGTTAATTGAGCAATTATATGTATTGTACAGGCACAGGAGTGCTTGTATAGTTAAGGTGAGTGGGTTTCTCAGCATTATGAAGCCTAAATATTCTATTCATCATTAAAAAGTTTAAAAAGTTGTCTTAGCCATAGGAAATTTGGCATAGACCACCGACCTTGTGGATGGTCATAATTTGACCAAACTTCCAAAAGGTATTATAAAGCATGTCTAAGTTATAGTCAATTTAAGTGTTTGCTTGGGATCAGATGTAATGGAACATGTCCCTTTTTGAGGTGGAATTGCTGGGTGTTTCTTATATGACTAAAAAAATTTTAAAAAGAGAACCTAAGAGGAGCCTTTTTGTATATTTTATGAGAGCCCTAATCTTTGCTGAGAACAGCACCTGGTTTTTTGTTTTTTTGTTTTTTGTTTTTTGCATTCTGTGCGTGGCCTTCACCTATGTCCTCCCAACAAAACAATTAGATCATTGGTGCCTGACTTTTTGTTTTGAATTGGAAGGAGGGAAATGAGAGCAAAACCCTTTAACTAAGGCCTGAAACTGTGTGCTGCCACAGAAGGGAAAAATCTGGAGTGGACACTGAAGTAGTTTGGAGATATCTAGAACAGAGAGAGGGGGGGGGAGAGAGCAACAGCTTTGTAATTTTTAGTTTGCTTTTTGCATTTCATAACATCTTTTGGTTTCTATCTTTTTGTTGTTGTGCTTGCTACTGTCCTGTGAAACGGAAAACCTCTAATGAAGTGATGTGCCTTGACATCATGTCAATGTTTGAGCTTTGTTTTTTGATAATTAGTAATAAAGAGGTATTAGAGGAGTAACAAATCCTCCTCCTCCTCCTCCTCCTCCTTTTTCTTCTTCTTCCTTGTCTGAACAAACCTCAAATTAGCCTAGCCTAATACCATAGGAGTTCATTTTGCTGGGAGAGAGAAAGCCTAAGTCAAGATTAAAAAATACGTCCTTGGCAGGTGCATATATCTCTTCATCAAAAGCGTCATATCTGTGACACAGACACCTCATGCTGTTTGCAACCCAGTTTTTGCCTCCCAAAGACATTTGAATTTAACCTACTATACTGGGGTAGAACATTCACATTGAAGCATGCCTGAAGAAGGCTCTAGTTATCTCTTCATTCCAAGGTTTGCTCACTTAAATAGCAATTTCTCCCATAGCTGATTTTGTGCTGTAGTGTTAATTCAGAAGTGTCTGTGAATAACGGTTTAAAAAAATTAATACTGTTCAAAATAACAACAGTACGAACTAGTGCAGGTTATTTGTACAATGCTCTTTTAAGCTGCAATCCATGCTGCTCCTGTTAGTTTCCGGTCCGCTGTTAAGTCTAACAAGGATTACATTCCTTGTTTAGCCTGCAGCCAGGTGTCATGCAGGAGATATACAATAATTCTGTTTAGTGTTATTGTTCCATTTTTGTTCATTATTTAAAACTTCATTCTTTTCAACATTCATTAGTTAAAATCACATTTGTTTCATTCTTGCATGTGTTTCGATTCATGTTTTAGGATTTTTTAGCCTGCTTTCCAGTAGGCTTATGAGATCAGTCGGCATTCTGTGTGTATGTCCGTGTATCCCCCACCAGCCCCAACAACTTTGCAATGCCTGGACCAATATGAACCAAATCAGGTACAGTTGTAGGGACACATAGGGACACCTCAACAGCTTAGTTTGTGATGATGCCATCCACCCCAATCCAAGATGACAGACGCGTAAACTTTTGAGGCGCAAGTGGACTAACTTGTGGACAGTCTAACAGATTTGAACCAAATTTGCTACAGCTGTAGGGACACACAGGGATTCCCAAATGGCATGGTGTGTGACAATGTCATCCACTCCAGTTCAAGATGGCGACCACATGAACATCTGAGGCACAAGCGGGCTAATTTCTGGACTGTCTAACCCATTGGAACCAAATTTGATACAGTTGTAGTGAGTGACACACAGGGACACCTCAATAATATAGTATGTAATAATGTCATCCACTTTGATCCAAGATGGTGGATGCATGAACATTTGAGGTGCAAGAGATCTAACTTGTGAACCTTTATTTGAACCAAATTTAATCCAGTTGTAGAGACAGTGAAAGGTAAGTAGGCTGATTAGTTCTTACTAGAACAACTTGGGTTTTTTTAAGGTGACTGCTATTTTTTCTTAGAACAGTGTGACAGCCAGGCATTCTGGGTAAAAAAGCAATGGTGATGACCACCAGGAGGCAACCACTGAAACAAACTCCACTGCCATATTAGGCAACAGCAAAAAAACAAAAACAAAAAAACCTGACTGATAATTCTGTGCAAAGTAACATGGGTGTTTCACAAGTGTCTGCACTGTTTCAGAATAGCACCCTTGCACAAATATAGAATATTGTGCAATTGCACTTAGAAACATAGGAAGCTGCAATATACTGAGTCAGACCATTGGTCCATATAGCTCAGTATTGTCTTCACAGACTGGCAGCAGCTTCTCCAAGGTTGCAGGCAGGAATCTCTCTCAGCCCTGTAAGAACATAAGAACAGCCCTGCTGGATCAGGCCCACGGCCCATCTAGTCCAGCATCCTGTTTCACACAGTGGCCCACCAGATGCCGCTGGAAGCCACAGACAGGAGTTGAGGGCGTGCCCTCTCTCCTGCCATTACTCCCCTGCAACTGGTACTCAGAGGCACCCTGCCCTTGAGGCTGGAGGTGGCCCACAGCCCTCTGACTAGTAGCCATGGAGATTGTCTTGGAGATACTGCCAGGGAGGGAACTTGGAACCTTCTGCTCTTCCCAGAGTGGCTCCATCCCCTGAGGGGAATATCTTACAGTGCTCACACATCAGGTCTCCCATTCAAATGCAACCAGGGCAGACCCTGCTTAGCTAAGGGGACAAATTATGCTTGCTACCACAAGACCAGCTATGTCCATTGGAAATAATGGCTGTAGTGTCATGGAAGTGTGATTGCATAATCTGTTGTATTATCGCAAGAGATCTCTTGCACAACACTGCAGGTGTAGTTTTAGATGCCTGGAGTGGCACAGGTAGTTGAGAACCGCCTGCATTACTATGCATGGAATGTTAGCCACTATTTTTTTAAAACCACCCACACCTATGCATAACAATAAACAATAATGAACAAAAGCAAATGTGATTTGTTATTCATTCATTTCAGTTATGATTATTATTATTATTATTATTATTATTATTACATTTATATCCCGCTCTTCCTCCAAAGAGCCCAGAGCGGTGTACTACATACTTGAGTTTCGCTTTCACAACAACCCTGTGAAGTAGGTTAGGCTGAGAGAGAAGTGACTGGCCCAGAGTCATCCCGCTAGTTTTATGGCTGAATGGGGATTTGAACTCGGGTCTCCCCGGTCCTAGTCCAGCACTCTAACCACTACACCACGCTGGCTTCCAGTTGGCATCCATTACTGAACAAATGGGCCCCATTTTCTTTCACTATTAAATACCCATGGAAATGAATGGATGAATGCAGTGAACTGTCTGCTTCTGGTTTATGTTTTCATTTGTGCTGAAACAAATGCAATGGCGGAAGTCTCACCCTTACGTTCAGGTGCACTGAATTAGCATGCTTCGTATTCAAAAAGCCCTCCCTCTGGAAATATTCTAAAAAGTAGCTCTTGGAGACTAAAGCAATGTTGTGCAATCAATGGTTTTTCATTGGTAGATCTGGTAAAGCACAGTGGCTATGATTTGTGATGGGAGGTCCCTGGTTCAAAGTCCACTTCTTCAGCTATGAATTGGCAGAGTGGCTTCAGTCAAATCACTTTCTGTGAGCCTCAGTCTCCCCTCTCCCCTACCTGTAATATGGGGATATTAATACTGACCCTACTTTACAGCATTGTTATCAGGAAACCTGGGACCACTTAAAGTGCTTTCAACACTTTTGCAATATAAATGCACATAAAGAATAACTGGGCAACTTCCAGACTAGTTAGTCATGACTAAGTGTCACTGAAATCACTGAATACAAATACAAATATGATGAATAATTATATACCACTTTTCAACAAAGTTCCCAAAGTGGTTTCCATAGATATAAATAAATAAAATGACTCCCTGTCCCCAAAGGGCTCACAATCTAAAAAAGAATCATAAGCCAGACACCAGCAACAGCCATTGGAGAGATGCTGAGCTGGGGATTGATAGGACCAGTTGCTCTCCCACTGCTATATAAAGAGAATCACTAATTTAAATAATGCCTCTTTGCTCAGTTAGCAGGGGACTGAGACAAGTCTGTCATGACTAACTTGGAAAGGAAAGGTTGTGCAGTCAAGTCAGAGTCAACTCCTGGCAACCACAGAGCCATGTGGTTTTCTAAGTAGAATACAGGAACGGTTTACCATTGCCATCTCCCGTGCAGTATGAGATGATGCCTTTCAGCACCTTCCTATATTGCTGCTGCCCAATATAGGAAACTCACCAGCGGGGATTCAAACCAACAGCCTCCTGCTCTCTAGGCAGGTTACTTCCCCACCATTCGGTGGCTTCACAACTAACTTAAAGGTAACAGTAAAGTTGTGCCATCATTGAGTTGATGGCAACTCCTGGCGACCACAGAGCCCTGTGGTTTTTCTTTCGTAGAATACAGGAGGGGTTTCCCATTGTCATCTCCCGTGCAGTATGAGATAATGTCTTTCAGCATCTTCCTATATCGCTGCTGCTCGATATAGCTGTTTCCCATATTCTGGGAAACATACCAGCGGGGGATTCGAACCGTCAACCTCTGGCTTGCTAGTCAAGTCATTTCTCTGCTGCACCATTAAGTACCATTAATTTAAATGTGACTTAGATATGACGAAGTCTGGATGCTGTCCATTGTTTGGCATATGCTCATTATTTTCCAGTAAAGTTCTTCCACCCCAACAATTCCTCTTCTTTCATCTTGATTGTCACCTGGCTTTATATTGACCTCAGTCAATATATCCCAGGATAATACTCATGGGATGAAAGACTGCAATGCCACCAGGATAAAGTCGTTTCGTTCCTTTTAAATCAACCCCTGTGTCCAAGTGACTGAGGGAATTGTCTCACCTTGAACAGCCCTAATCCTTAAAACATGTCAGGTGCTACATCTCTCTTGAAGGAGAGAATTTATGGTGCACCTCCCCCCAGAGCCAGGAGTGACTTTAGGTAGCTGACCCAGCACAGATCTACATTTGATTTATGCACCTGTACTCAGATGGGGTTACAAATGTTTAGCTGAGATTTTCGAGCCGTACAGAGGATTTGATTAGGAATGTCTACAGCTGCTGTGGTTCACTACGTTAAAAACAACACACAATTTTACTTCTTATTGTATGGATCTTGTTGTTTTAATCTGTTATATTTTATTGATCTAGATGTTTTCATGAGTGTTTATACACTGTAAGCTGCCCCAGGGATCTTGTGAGCTGTTTCGTAGGAGGATTTAGATTTCAGAAATAAATAAGTAGATAGATTTAACCCACTCTTTGCCCACACAAGGCTTTGGGCATTTCGGAGCTTCCACACTTGGCTAGCTAGCTAACACAGGGCTTGCAACTGGGGTACTCCCAGATGGAGGGGACGCTTGCAGAAGATTCAGCGAGCCACCAACTGCTCATGGGGGCCCTTCTTGGGCATCCCCATCTAGGTAGCTTTTGTGGTGATTCTTCTGCTTTTCTCTGACCATATAGGAGCAGATTTTGCAGGTTGTGTTCCCTCCTTTTGCAGGTGGCAGTCCCAGTACCTCCCTCAGTCGCCGTCCCATAAAGTGCTTTCTGGGGGCATGCATAGAAAGCCAGGATTTATTTTATTTTTTATTTTTTATTTTATTTTATGGATGTTCGGCACCGGTTCAGAACTGCAGAGAGGGGAGCGGCAAGCGAGATCTTTTTTAAAAAGAAGAGCAGGTCCTTACC
This sequence comes from Hemicordylus capensis, assembly GCF_027244095.1. Classification (NCBI taxonomy): domain Eukaryota; kingdom Metazoa; phylum Chordata; class Lepidosauria; order Squamata; family Cordylidae; genus Hemicordylus; species Hemicordylus capensis. The sequence continues at coordinate 36,356,199 of NC_069660.1, read as the reverse complement.
TGCCCACATGCACATGGCATTTGCGTATGCGCAGGTGCCATTTGTGTGGCCAGCAACACCATGCTGACCACACAAATGGCACCTGTGCATGCACAGATGCCATGTGCATGCTGGCACCCCACGCAGGTACTTGGGACATGTGCCGCTGCAAAAGGAAGCTACATGCAGTGGTGGAGAGCAGGTAAGGACCTGCTCTCCTGTTTTAAAGAGATCCCTGCTTTAAAGATTTTAAAGATCACTGCTCCCCTCCCTGTGGCGCCGAACCAGTTTGAACCTCATCCAAACTGGTTCAGACCTCATCCAAACCCGTTGGGTGCCGAACTGGTGCATGAACCTCAGTTTGTGCAAATCCCTAATTTATTTAATTTCTTGCCCAATAGCACCCTTTCACTACTCTGAAATTCTAGACATCTGCTCACCCCTCCCATATTTTCTTTTGCTCTTCTGCTGCACTGGAGTGCCAAAGGACCCCCTCCCAAATATGTATTTCAAATCCTAGACTTGCATACACTACTGCTCATAATACATTTCCTCCTCATGTCCACTATGTCCTGGAAAATCACTGCTGCATGTTGGGTTTCTTTTTTTAATTGGATCTGTGCCAATCTTCTGGCCATCTGAATTGCTAACAGGCATAATTGGGCTAGCATGGGTATTATACACTGTACCAAAAGAGCCAAACTAGGTGCAGTCTTCTCTCATATACCTCGTCATCATTCCTGCTTTCTCAGAGACTTTTTTGAGTATTTCCAGATTTGTGTTAAAAAGCCAGAGCAGACTCCTGTGCAATAAGCCTGGAGTTCTTTTGATAGGTGTGTATGAGTCTTGTTTTGCTTTTCAATTTCAGGATTCTATCCATTTCGTTAATGGCTTGTTAAAAAAGGGATTAATTTCACACAATTTTCTCCTCCCATTTTTGTTGTCCCATTCATTTTTGCAAATAATGGCATCACCTTATGGCATGGCAAAGGAGCTGGCTTTATTTTTCTTTTTAAACTGCCTTTGAAGTTAAAAAGGGGTGTCGGAAATCCACCATGTCCATCCCCTATCCCCATCCTGGACCAATATAACAATTCTAGAAGCAGTTTGAAAAGTGTGTGTGTGTGGCGGGGGGGGGGACACACCATCTGCCATGACACCATCCCCAGCCACAATAAATTGTTGCTGGGGGTGCTGGGAGTTGCTAGGGGTGCTGGGAGTTGTAGTTCAACAACATCTGGAGTACCACAGGTTGGCTTGGGCAGCCCTTCTATAAGGTAAGCCCCACTCCTGAACCCCTTCACTACAATAATGTAGTACCAAGTGAACTGAGTGTATTATATGCCCTTCAGTTCATTTTTAGTCTCATGGAAGTTCTTCACACCCATCTTTTAGTTCGCATCTCCTCCAGAATGGACGGTGTGAGTTCAGATATCGGCCAAATCTACCCTGAAGTCCCTGTGAGCTATCAGGTTTTTCACCCCGCATTAGAGTATAGCCCAATTTATATCTAGAGTTTTTTGTGTGTTTTTTAAGTGTTGGGTTTTGGGGGCTACTTCGAACTCTCAGTAAACCTGGAGTTTTAAACTTGGTACAATTCCAAGTTTACCTTGCAGAAAACCCGCGGTAAAGCCTGCTGTCTGGGAAAGCTCATGGACATTTGTTTCACAACAAATTAAGACTGAATCAAATGGGCAGCTCAATTTTTCATTCATGCCTTGAGATTGTTTTTAATGAAAGGCGGTATATAAATCCAACAATAAAATCAATCAATCAATCAATCCACACATCCATCTGCCGGTGGGTGTTCAGTATTCCCAGGCTATGCTGCCAAGGCAGTGGTAGAGCCAGACAAGCACTCGGACTACGCCACCAAGCCAGGCAGTGGTGGCGAGGCATTCCTAGCAAAAGTCCAGGGGGAGAAGAAGTGCGCCCCAGCAGGGTGAGGAGGAGGGAATGAACACTGTGCCCCAGCAAGGCAAGGAAGCGCAGCAGCAATAGTTGGTGGAGTGGCACCTGTGGTGGTGGGGGTCTGGCATTTGCCATCACCTGTGCCTCTCCTTGCACCCACTCCTGAGGCGACCACCTCAACCTGCCACATGGAAGGGCCGCCCCTCCAGTTAAGTCAGTTTTATCTATGCTGACTGGCAGTGGCTCTCTAGGGATTCAGACAGGGGCCTGTTCCTCTCTTACCAGGCCAGGGATTGAACATAAGACCTGTTGCATGCGAAACATAGGTTTTATCCCTGAGCTACGGCCCTTCAAATTCCAAGTTGAACATACATCCCTATCTTGTAACATGGTTTTAGTTTGATGTACTCCATCTCTACACTACTGATCCCTCTAAGGCATGCACATGTGCGCACCCTCACCAATTTTTTTAATGTCTGCTCACTTAATTTTAGATCCCGCTCAGGTTGAATTAGGAAGGCCCCACTCTGAACGCACGTGTGCACACACTGCCTTGATACTGCCATCCAGAACAAAACTCATCCCGCACAGAGAGGAAAAAAATTAGAGGGACCACTGCTCTGCACTAATTCATACAGACACACTCCTCAGGGATCTGTGATATAAATAATTGTTTTTAATGTGTTTCATGGATCTATGGTTTTTTTATATTGTTTTAAATTCTGTACACCACCTAGAGATGTACATATCAGGTGGTATAAACATATGAAAAGTAAATATGATAAATATGTGTATGTCACACTTTTAAAACACACACACACACAAACTGCTTTTCCATGTAGAACAAGTGTAATGTAGCCCTTTGATATGTACAGTTGAGTTAAAATAAATGAAGATTTTATGAAACATAGTCCAAGAAAGCACAACATATTGTCTTGATATTGCTGAAGAAAAGATAAATCGCTCTATATCGCTTACACAGAATGGTCTGATAAGTCCAGTCCTATAAGAGATGGCATATTAGCCCATAGCATTTCTTTTAGGATTACCCCCCACCATTGATCTCCAGGAGACCAAGTGTATCAAAAGGTCCAAGTTATTGCATCATGCCACGCAGAGCTATTCCAGGAAATGAACTTCTCTGTCAGTTTGCATAAACCAGTCTGGCTACCCTTTCATTACTGCGGCTGTACACTCACCAGAGACAGTACATTCCTGGGTATACTCATTTCAGGTGCTTCACTTAAGCACCTCTGTCCAGGCCTTTGGGAACTGAAGTCAAACATTAATTGAGCTTATTCTTATTAATGTTTACTTAGTGAATGCTGTTTTCATCATATCATAGTTTCAGTGGTTTCACAGGACATCCATCTAAATCTGATGGTATTTGAATACAAATATAGGAATATGACAAATATTTATATACCACTTTTCAAAAAAGTCCCCAAACCAGTTTATGTGCATGCGTGTGCACGCACACACATGCACACACACACACACAATGGCTCCCTGTCCACAAAGGGCTCACAATCTAAAAAAAGAAATATAAGATAGACACCACCAGCAGCCACCAGAGGGATGCTGTGCTGGGGATGGATAGGGCCAGTTGCTCTCCCCCTGCTAAATAAAGATAATCATCACTTTAAAAAGGTGTCTCTTTGCTCAGTTAGCAATTAACATATCATAAGATAGGTAGGTAGGTGGATGGATGGACAGATAGATAGATAGATAGATAGATAGACAGACCGATAAACTGATATACCACCCATCCCAGATTGTCTCAGGTCAGTTCACATAAAACATAAAATAACAGCAGTTAAAATAGTAGTATAAACCTCATATTAACAACTATTAAAAACCTATTAAAATTATTAAAACCCAGGCTGAAAAGATGGGTCTTTAGGGCTTTCTTGAAGGCCTCCAAAAACAGTAGGCCTCTTATACTCACAAGGAGTATGTTCCACCACCTAGGGGCAACAACTGAGAAAGCTCAGATGAACTGGTGGCATCCAAAGATGGACCCCTCCTGATGATCTTAATGAGCAGTGGGGACCTTGTAGAGAAAAGTGTTCTCTCAGATAACCTGGACCTAAGCATTCGGGGATTGAAAGGTGATAACTAGCATTTTATTTTTTGCCCCAAAACATACCAGCAGCAACAAATGGCATGGTGTGGAGCAAGATCACTGGTTCCCCATGCTCAAGGCTGTCTGTTTTGGTAGTGGTCCCTTAGGATTGCAGAGAGCAGTCTTTCCCAGCCTTGCAAACTCACATGTTGCATAGCTTTTCTCCCCGACCCCTTGCAAAAGCCCTTTTAACTTCCGGAAATATATCTCTGAGGGCTGTGTATGTCCCTGAGGGCTGTGATTTACCCCCTTTGCTTTCTAGAAGCAAAGGGAAGGGGGGCAGAGGAAAGCGAAAGAAGCAGAAATTACTTTCCCCCATCTCCTTCTGCATGCACTGGACTGTGGAACAAGCCTTCACAGCAGTGCTCTCCAGCCTTTCCATGAGGGCAGAGTCCTTCTTCTGCCATTGACTGCACAACATGTGGGCCACTAGGATATTTGACCCAGTGATCTCCAGAACCAGGTCTGGAACCCTTCTGTGTGTAAAGTGCCTGGTTTACCATGAGAGCTAGTGTGATAACATAGTGAGGCTATTCCCACAATCCCTGGAAAGTGGGCAAAGGGAGCTTAGCTCACTTGCCAGGGATTGTGGAAACCACCAGGCTTGCAGGCGAGCCCAGTGCTGCCAAGGTGGAGCACTGCCTAATTAGCCGGCCTAATTCCCCCTCCCCTTAAATGAGGGTAATGGAGCGAGTGCTCCGTTAACCTCATTTTTTGCACATGTGGCGCATGGCGACACATGCGTAGACCCCCGACCGGGAGGCTGCAAGTAGCCTCCTGGGCTCAGGGGTCTCTCCAGGATGCCCCGCGCACTTGCATGGGGCATCCTGGAACTTCCGGGGGCCACACAGCCCCCGATCCCTGCAGCCGATCCCTGCAGCCTCCGCTGGCTCCATGATGGAGCGGCAGCCATGTGGGCGGCCAATTCGGCCGCCCAGCTATGAGTGGCTTCTCATCTGCAGGGCAAGCGGGCTAAATCCGCTCTCCCTGCAAGCCCAACAGAAGCTCTTCTCACCGATCGTGAGAAGAGCTTCATTGGCTAAGAGGCTACTAACCAGGGAATCAAATCTTTCCTCAGCCATGTTCTCACGAGGCCCATCTTACAGTGCAATCCTATGCATTAGGCACTGTGGCTACTATCCAGAGCAGCCTACTGGTAGTGCAGAAGATATGCCCATTCACCCATAAAAATCTGCCATGGATCTCTGCTCATGTCAGGCCCTACTCATGGCCCTGCCAACAGAGATCTGGTTGGCGGGAACTAGAGGCAGGGTCTTTTCAGTTGTGGCCCCTCACCTTTGGAACATCCTCCCAGAAGAGCTTTGCCATGCTCCCTCAGTGGTTTTTTTTTTAAAACAATTGAAAACATTTTTAAAAGAGGCTTTTTAATATTTCATCTCTGTTTGTATCTGTTAGGTTCTTTCATTTATATAGTTCTCAGTTTTTGGCTTTTAAAATAACATTTAATTTGAAACTTTTTTTAAACAATGTAATTTTAAATGTGGTCTTAGCCTGGTCTTTTAACTTGCTTCACTTAAATTTGGTTAACTTTATTAGTCTTATTTTACATTATATATTTTTATTAATGTTGTGAGCTGCCCCAAACAGCAGTGTACTGGAAGGCTGGGGTATAAATATTTTAAATAAATCAATAAAATAAAATGTAGCAGAGCATTTTCCCACCACTGCTCTAGGCTGCTGTGTGGCTCTCGGGGACATACCTTCAGGAAACTGATATAGGAAGATGCTGAAAGGCATCATCTCATACTGCGCAGGAGGAGGCAATGGTAAACCCCTCCTGTATTCTACCAAAGAAAACCACAGGGGTCTTTGGGCGCCAGGAGTCGAAATCGACTTGACGGCACACTTTATTAGAGTACAGCTACGCCTGCTGCCTCAGAGCGCTTCATGGCAGCCCAACGTTCTCTGGACCCACAACTTCTTGGTTTTTTGCTTTGCCCTGAATTGATAGGACTCTTTCTATGTCTGTAGTTGCTCCTGGATGATTTTATATGTTTCCACGTTTTACATATATCATTTTAATGCATTCTTGCTACTCTCTTTTATTATGCCTTTTTAAAAATTATGACTTTTATATGCTTCCAGGTTTTCTCATATAACTTTTTAACCCACTCTTGAGCCGCTCTGTTACGCCTTTTAATGATGTTTTAACCCATTATTTTTAGCTATTAAGAGTCTTTTTTGCTCAGACTTAGCCAGCCACAGTTTTATTTTAAATTTTATTTTTATTTCTGATTTTCATAGTATCTCGTTATATGCTTGTATTGTGCATTAGGCTTTTAATATCTACTTTTCCTTTTATTATTAAAATGTGACATGTAATCATCCCTCTTACTTTATGCTGGTCTATGACCGTAATAAAGATTGATTGATTGACCCTCAAAATTCGCTGCTCCCTGATGGATGCCTGAACCTGTGAGGCCAGAGTGCGGCCTGGAAAGCTTTCTGTTGCACAGGCACATCTTCCCACCATATCACTGGTCAGCAGCTCTGGATGCCAGCCACTGTGTTCAGTGTTTCTTACTCCCTATGTTTGGGGTTGTAGCCTCTGACAAGCCACTACCGATCAGCCTCATTCTTCCATCTGCAATATAGAGATAATATTGGCCAACTTCACAGGGTTGTTATCAGTATAACGACAAAAACGACTGTGAAGCCACTTGAATACTCAAAAGTCCCATGTCAGCTCTAAGTAGTATGACAAGTATGGACCTGCAACAAGATTTTGAAATATATTCCTGGTCTGCATATGTTATCTGAGCCTGAGCCTGGTGAAGGTTTTAGGCACCTTTCCTTCTCAGAAGCAGAAGGGGTTGTGCAACTATCTTGAGGAAGTATTCTTCAAATCGAGAAATTTCACTCTTTTTGTTCAAGCCCTTCTTCCTCTTCGCCACTGAATTCCATTAGCTCCACCCACTTGATTAGCTGTTAACTATCCTCTGAGTTCATGAATATTCCACTCCACTGAGTTACACTAGGATGGTTTTGAGGGTGTGTGTGTGTGTTTTGCCCCTTAAGTTTCTTCTTCAAATTTCTGTGAAACTGACATATCTGTGGGTTATCCTGAGCCTGCCAGTAACTCCCTCTTGCCCTCAGCTGATCTAGTTAAGTGTCTATAAGGATCATAACATTTCCAGCTCTTTTGGAAATAGTTAGAAGATTATCAATTCCTTATTTGTTGTGTGGCTTTATGTTGCTAATATTTTCTGTTCATTTCAGAGAGACAATCATATGCATGACTCATGTTTCATATAGCATCAAATGATAGGCTGAAAGAATCCCAAAGAATGATCAAGTAAGAGTCACAGAGACCAGCCTCTCTCTCTCTTCCCTTCGGCAAACAAAAACTGCATTCAAGTCCCAACACCAAAAGTTTCCTGTTGTTTTAGCTATGTATTTGCAGCATCAGGTACAATCCAGGGAGCTGAGTCATGCTTCCTGGAGCCAATTAGGACAAATTTGTGTTGCCTCCAGGGGCTAACTTTTCAGTTAACTCAGCTATTTATTGATTCATAGTGTCACAGAATATGTGTATTTTTGTTGATGTTCTCTTTGTCCCATGGCAGTAACCTCTGGGAGTTGATCCCACTGATTCCTCTACTCACACATTTAAGATACAGTTCGAACTTTCTGAAAGGCATGTGGTACAGATCCACATGCACCTCATGGACATCAAAGGAATGCTGTTCATAAAAGGAAGACAATTTGCCCCAAAATTACCTGTTTGAAACAATCCCCCTGGTGAATTCCTCCCTCACCTCAAAATATCCCTCTACATTGAAAGCTTACACCTTTTCCCTGAGATAGTAGTTTTCTAAATGCAGCAAGATTTTGAAATGGAGCCTCATACATCCAAGCAGTGCCCAGCATCCATTCTGAAATGGTACAATCATCACAGGCATGTAATATGCACACCCCCACAATACTTGAATCAGTACTAAAATATGTAGTATGGAAGGAAGCAAGGAGATCAACAGAGTGGTGGGGACAGGGCCTGCAGTGGGTTGGCCCCACAGGATGCTGGACAGCAGCTGGAGCCTTTACCAATTATTAAAAGGATACTCTGCCCCCAACAGCTGCCACAGTATAAGCCCTGAACATTCTATTGGCCATAAAAGGAAAACTGTCAGTCAAATCTGCCTGACCACATGCAGACATCAGCTACAAAACAGGGATGCGCCCAAACCAGTTTAGCACCTCAAGGAAGTGCTGAACCAGTTCAGGCACCAGTATTTGAATTGTTTCTATGGGGCGAGGCTCAGTTCCTTTTAAAAGCAGATGAGCAGAACCTTCCCTGCTCCTCTGCCACCCCACCGCTTTTCCAGGCATGGCGTTAGCTGTTCAAAAGGCCATGCGTGGCTCCAGCACTGCTCCCAGAAGCCTGCACGTGGTGTCAGCACACACATATGCCAGGCTGCCACACAGGCATATGGCTGCTGCTGCAGCCACACGTGGCCTTTTGAACAGTGAGCTCCGTGCCCAGAAAAACAGTGGAGCGGTGAAGGAACAGGTATGGTCCTGCTTAGCAGCTTTTAAAAGGAACCGATCCCCGCCCCGCCCCGCCCACAGATGCACGAGCCGTTCGTTCACATCCCTACTACTAGTCAGTGCCCAACGGACAGTGCCCAACAGAAGAACTTGGGGCCTCAAGCAGCAAGGTAGATGGCTAGAGTGCAAGTAGAGAAAGACTTGGCTCGAATCTGATAGATTACGGCACAGAGAACATTTGAAGATCTATGCTCTTGCACAGCATGCAGCAAAGAAGCCGTTCTTTTCCGCCTACATTGCTTCTGCAAGCTCACATCCAGCAGAGGTGTCTAGGATTGTGAGAGGGCCAGCACATGCCCCTCCTCCCTTGACTGAGAATTTGGATCCATCAGTTGCCTTGCTGTGACAGTTTGAATGAGTTTTTTGCAGATAAAACTTCTCGTATTTGAGCTGACCCAGACTCTACAGTTACTGCAGAACCTACTGTGGAGGTGTCTAGCGACTGCTCTTGTATGGTTAAATTGGATCAATTTCAGTTTGTGACTCCCGAGGATGTGGATAAGCTCCTTGGTACACTTCACCTTCCTACCTGTTCTCTTGAGCCTCGCCTGACATGGCTTATACGATCTAGCAGAGAGGTTATTGGAAGATCATTAATGCTTGTCTGAGAGAGGGCAAGATGCCTTGTCTCAAGGAGACAATTATTAGGTCACTGTTGAAGAAACCTGCATTGCATCCCTCAGAATCAGGCAATTAAAGGACTGTCTACAATCTCCCGTGCTTGGGCAAGATGATCGAGAGGGTGATGGAGTCTCAGTTCCAAGCAGTCTTGGAAGAAGCAGATTATCTAGACCCATTTCAAACTGGCTTTCAGATGAGCTATGGGGCTGAGACGGCCTTGGTCAGCCTGATGGATGATCTCCAATTAGGAACTGACAGAGGGAGTGTCAGTTCCAGTCTCCTCCAGTCTCCAACCATGGGAGATTGGAGGAGGAGAGCTGGTCTTGTGGTAGCAAGCATGACTTGTCCTCTTAGCTAAGCAGGGTCCACCCTGGTTGCATATGAATGGGAAACTACACGTGTGAGCACTGTAAGATATTCCCCTCAGGGGATGGAGCCGCTCTGGGAAGAGCAGAAGGTTCCAAGTTCTATCACTGGCATTTCCAAGATAGGGCTAAGAGATATTCCTGTCTGCAACCTTGGAGATGCCGCTTCCAGTCTGTGTAGACCAGGGATTCTCAACATGTGGGTTCCCAGATGTAATTGGGCTTGAATTCCCATAATTCCCAACCAAAGGTTACTGGGGCTGGGGATTATGGATCCAATAACATCTGGGGACCCACATGTTGAGAAACCCTGGTTAGACAATACTGAGCTAGATAGACGAATCATATGACTCAGTATATGGCAGCTTCCTATGTGCCTATGTGTGATTCTGCTGATCCTTTTGGATCTCTCTGCAGCTTTCGATATCATCTTCCCCTGAGCACCTGAAGGGGTCGGGAGTGGAAGGCACTGCTTTGCAGTGGTTCTGCTCCTACCTCTCAGGAAATTTCAATATGATGTCACTTGGAGATTGTTGCTCTTCCCAACATACACAGCTATTGTATGGGGTCCTGAAGGGCTCCATTCTATCTCCAGTGCTTTTTAAGATCTACATGAAACTGCTGGAAGAGATCATATGGGAATTTGGTGCATATTATCAATATGCTGATGACACCCAAATCTATTTCGTCATGCGAACTTCATCAGGAAATGACCTAAATTCCCTAAATGCCTTCCTGGAGCCAGTAATGGGCTGGATGAAGGAGAACAAACGGAGGCTGAATTCAAGCAAGAAGGAGGTACTCATTTTAGGAAGTCGGAACTTTGAGAAGTGGCTTAGATCTGCCTGCTCTGCTTTAGATTACATTCCCCCAGAAAAGGTAGGTAAGTAGTCGGTGAGTACTTCTGGACCCCAACCTTTCCCTGGTCTCTCAGGTTGAGGCAGTGGCCAGGAGGGCTTTCTATAAGCAACGTCTCATACGCCAGCTACATACATCTCAGGAGATAAATGACCTTAAAACAGTGGTGCATATGTTGGCAACATCCAGACCTGCTAACTTGGCAAAGAGGCACCTTTTAACGTGGTGATTCTCTTTATTTAGCAGGGGGAGAGTAACTGGCCCTATCCACCCCCAGCACAGTACCTCCAGTGACTGTTGCTGGTGTCTATCTTATGTTTCTTTTTAGATTGTAAGCCCTTTGGGGACAGGGATCCATCTTATTTATTTATTATTTCTCTGTGTAAACCACCCTGAGCCATTTTTGGAAGGGCAGTATAGAAATCAAATGAATAAATGAATAAGTAAATAAATAAAGCCCTGAATTGTTTGGGTCCAAGATATGCAAACGCCTTCTTTTTCGCGAGCCCCACTGCCTATTAAGATCATCTGGGGAGGTCCGATTGCAAGATTTATTTATTTTTTTAAGGCGAGCAGGAGCTTACCTGCTCTCCACTGCTGCATGCAGCTTCCAAGGTTCGTGCACAGATTCGGAACCTTCAGAGCCAAGGTTCATACACAGGTTCAGTGCTGCGTTCTTTAAAGCACTGGCCTGCTCTCCACTGCCACATGCAGCTTCCTGCTGCTGCAACGCTGGCCTCAAGAACCCCACCACAGTGCCGGCGTGCACATGGCTGACCACGCAATACCCCATGCTGACTTCGCAAATGGCACCCACACATGCGCAGATGCCATGTACGTGCTGGCGCCACACGTGGGTTCTTGGGGCCACTGCTGCCGCAGCAGGAAGTAGGGATGTGCACAAACCTGTTTGGAGGCCCTTTTATGGGCTTTCGAAC